>NW_028262369.1:62361434-62986434 GCF_047370975.1 Nipponia nippon
GCACGTGTCCCAATTCTGTTCCATCTGGTTCTTCATTAGGCTGTGGATATATTGTAATTAGTGATTATACAAGATACTATCTGGTTAAATCCCTCAGCCCCTGTTTTGTGTATTTGCTACATCTTGATATTTCTTCTGACCAAATGAACATCCTTTCAAGGGGCACCTGAATAGGGCTGACAACCAGCTGATGGCTCAGAGACCTGGGGTCAAGTCTCTGCACCATCCCTGATCTCCTGCATGTGCTCAGACTCCCCTCGCTCAGTTGCCTCCACTGCACAAGAGGAGTTAACAGCACTGCAGCACCAGCCTCAACTTTGGTGGGGAAGACCAGTGAAGTACAGTTAAACATCGAGTTTCCTTGCCAAATTGGATGCAAAGGAAAAAAGAAAACAAATCTTTTCTCCCTGCTCCTACAAAGAAAGATTTTATCATGGAAATACTAATGGAGATTTGAAGAGCTCTGGAAAGTATCACCATCCATAGCAAGGGATAGTTGGAGGCTAAAATAAACTATGCTCTAGAAGTCACACAATTTTTCAAAAAATCTCCAGGATTGAAATGTGCCAAAACAAATTATTTGGAAGAATATAGAGCCTTACATATCAGCGACTCCACCATTTACTGATATACACTATAACATTTCCCACCAGGTAATATACACTGTAAGATTCACCAGTCTGAGAGGACAAAGCTTCAAACCATGTTGCTGACCCCCTCTAGCTGCTGGTACCTAAAGTACAGCTATTAGCACTCACAGCTTGGGACAGGGGTTTTGATATGGTTTTCCTTGCAAGGAAGCGATGCCAATGCCTGAGGTTGAACGCTTGCAAAAATAAATTGGGGGGGGGGATTAAAAAAAAAATCAGAATAAACTTACCAAACTAATGCCCACCTAACTGGGCAAGTTGTAGATCAAATACATTTTTAGGACGCTGGCAGAATTTCAGGGTCAAGGTATACCTTTTTGCAATTTAGGTGGCATGTGCTTCAGCAACCATTAAAGCAGAAAGACAAGCATGCACTTTCTGAAAGTCAACCATTTTGGAGGTTACCATTGTTTATTAAAAACACACTCCATTGCAAATTCTACTTGTTACCATTTTCTGGGTGTGCCGGTGAGAGGAAGACAAAACAGTAACAGACAATGGTCAAGGCACCTTGGATAATTATTAATGCAGAAGACTTGCCCCCCCAGTATCTTTTCAGTGTTTTAATACAGTTGACATCTAATGAACTTACACATGACCTTCACGGGTAGCACCTCCAAAAACGCCTTTCGGTCTCATTCACCTCATATACCACATTGAAACACAAACATGCCAAAAGAATTATAATTACAATATTGCAGTAAAATGTTTTCAAAAATAGCCAGATTTACTATGCTGTTCTGGGGACACGTGCAGAGAAATGAGCTAACTATACACCCGCCCATCTGAACGCTGACTACGGAGTTTATTCATCCCAGTTGCAAAAATCATAAATAGAACAGGAAGGTGAATCAGAGGGTACAGTTTTACAGCTATAATTTTGCTTCCCTCCTCAGATCAGATGGCTGAGCTGAAAGACTTAAAGCCCATCAGACATCACACTGCATGCATGTGCTCAAAATGCTCAGCAAGGATAATACACAATATATGGTGAACTAAATACTTAAAAGGAAGATCTTGTAGGCTACTGTTTCTTATGCATATAACCATGCTAAGGAGAAGGTTTGAAGAACAAATCTGAGTTTAAAGAATTCTTGATGTAAGTGCTTAACTGTATAGCTTTAACATTTTATCTCCCTAGAGTTGCTTTTAACTAGGTGGGGCATTTGACTTAATAGCTCCAGGTTTGCTGAATTTCCAAAAATTTGTTGAGAGTATGAGAAAGAATCATTAGTTTTGCTCTGTCTGTGATTCACTCAAGAAATGGCACACAGCAAAATCAGATTCACCGGTAGGCTGCGATTGCCAGTTACTTGACAGGTGGGTTTATTACCAGACATGGCAATTTACAGACACAATCTGACATTTTGAAATGCCTGTTCTCACACTGCTGTAAATTTCTCACTGCAACTTACATTACATTTAGGAAACAATTCAGAAAGGTCTAAAATCAACCTGACTGCAGCTGCTTCAATGTCCCTTAAATCAAGACTATTTCATGTT
Source organism: Nipponia nippon (assembly GCF_047370975.1). Classification (NCBI taxonomy): domain Eukaryota; kingdom Metazoa; phylum Chordata; class Aves; order Pelecaniformes; family Threskiornithidae; genus Nipponia; species Nipponia nippon. Next base: position 62,363,588 of record NW_028262369.1, read on the forward strand.
AAGCAAAGAGCCAATGAATCTGAAGAGTTGGTATTTTGAGAAGGAGCTGTTTCTCTTAAGCCCTACAGAAAGGCAAGAGAGAAGCAGGTTGCAGCCTTTCCTTCCAGCTCGCAGTTCCTTCAACTCTCTGCCTGGAAACCAAATGCAAATCTTGGTCACCCTGAAAGTACCAGGGGTGAAATCTCAGCATTGGTGCTAACAGCCCCACTAACTGCAGTGAAGCAGAATTTCACACCAAGCAACGTGAGGAGAGTACAAATCTAACGAAGGGGCAGTGAAGTCCTTCCTCCCTCTATCAACACTTGGATCTTGGGATAAAGCATCAGTAACAAACAGCTGCCACTCTCCCAGCTCTTGTGAAAGCACAAGGGGCCTCCTTACTTGGCATAATCCTGTGTCACAGAAAGACTGGTCCCTGGTCTGGAAGCACTGCTGCACTGACATAGTGCTTCTGGACCCAGCTTAAGGATTTCTGAAATCTGTTAAGTGACACTAACCACCAGGGCCAATGCGTAAGGATGCAGTCTTGGTCCTCATGAAGTCAACGACAAACTCTTGCAGAGTTGAGTGGGGAAATAAGAAGTCTTTCTGGTGCAGACTGCCAAGCTGTTGGTAGTCCACAGAAAGGGGGCTAATAGCCAGATGTATCTTGGTGGAAGAACCCAAGTATACCACTACCTGGGGGTGAAAAAAGGCTGAGGATTCCTGATTGAGTCTTTACCTGCTATTGCATTACTCAGTTATTTTACTATATGAAATATTATTTACATTACATTCATAGTTTACTATCATACTAATAAAATCCTATTGCATTCAGCTCCATTGTCTGGCAAATGTCTACAAAGGACTCCCAGGAACTGGTGCGAGAAGTGGTAAGCTAAAGACTTCATTTCGTAATTTTGGATCACTACGTTACGCTGCCTTGTCCTCTCCCGTGCAAGAAGAGGGGAGGACTGTACTGTCCTCCACTTGTGCTCTGAAACCACATCCACAGCTGGTGCAGCGGTAAGACTCAGCTCTTCATTTCCACAGTGCTCAGTGAAACAAGGGCCTGATGCTTGGGAGGGTTAGTGGAGCACAAAGTGCCACAGTTACTGTCTAGTGGGTGTGTTTCATTAGGAGCTTTAGGAGAGTCAGCATCACTTACGTCATTTGGCATAAGGAAATAAAGCACTGAACATAGAAGGAATAACTACTGCACTCAGCGCCTGCCTTGGCTCACTGCAAGGCACCTCCCAGCTGTCTCTGGGAAAGGGGGACGCAGAGGAGCTCCCCAGGCTCGAGGAGAGGCTGAAGGACTCCTCTGAGCCTTGGGCAATCCTAGGCCTGCAGTTCTGACTCTACTACAGGCTCCCGTCAAGCTCAAGGTGATCATTAGGTATCTCTGCATCCATTTCCCATCTATAAAGCCACAGGAGCTTTCTCTCCCTCCTCCCATGTGCTTTCTGCCTCACCTACTTTACAACTCCGGTTCCTCAGAAAAAGGGCACCCCTTTCTGCAGCATTTGTAGCACCACTGAATCCAAATTGTGACTGGTCCCCTAGGTGATACTTTAAAATAAATACCAATAGAAATCTTTCAGAAACAATTGACTGACACCCTCCCCGCCGCCACCAGGTACTGGGAATGTGCTGCAGCCATCCCCTACAGCTCCCCAGACTTCCCCAGCAAATCCAGAGAAGATGAAGTACTCGGAGCAGAAGGCAACAATTGTTATTTCAAGGTAAAAGCTAAGATGCCAAAATTTGCCTTCCTGCCAAACAACGAAGAGGTACATTTGCACATTTTTCTAAAAGAACATGTATGAAGATCTGCACTGCAAAAATCCCACGTGCAAAGTCCCAGGACTGCAAATTATAATGCACTTTTTTCTTCTCTTTTTTCCCCCTTCATCCTAAAAAAAAAAAAAAAAAAAAGGGATTTGAACACGAGTTCTTTGCAACTGAGGTCAGTGCGTAAAACCCTGCTTTCTGCCGCAGACCCAAGAGTCCCCTGCAAGAGGATCCTAGAAATAAATATGCCTCTGCAAAACCCTCCAGCTTTGATAAAATAACATTTTGACTGAATTGTTATTTTACCCACAGTGTTCTCACTAACTCTGTTCCAGCTACAATTAAGTTAAAAAACATTACATCTCCAATCCTTTCTCCTGTTCTGTAACCATCATAAAGAATTTAAAAAAAGACACAGCCTTTTTTGTTCAATTCTTTTGTAAAACACTATTAAATCTGCATTCTCACTTTATAGTACAGTTAGAAGCAATTTTATTAAAGTATTTATGATTATGAAGGGCATAATATGAAAATGATCCATCTCTCCTTTTCCGACTGATTCATAATATGAGAACAGGAGTTCAAGCAATGAAATTACCAGCATGCCAGTGTCAAACAAATGAAAGATGCCACTTTACACAGCACGTGGGCACCTGATGGAATTTCCTATTGCAAGATGTCTAAATGTCAGATGGGGCGGAATGGAAATGCACTTGGACAGCAGTTATGAATGGTATGAAGGCTGCGCAAGCATGGAGATGCCATTGCTGCAGTGAGATACTCATGATGTTTTTTCCTGTCGTGAAGGTAGAAGATGGACCTGCACCCCCCTATCCATTCCTACACCAGAAGGTCCCTCAGGCTGTAATTAGAAAATTGTCCAAGCCTAAGGTGACATTATTTCATGCATGCGCAATTTTCCTGTTTATCATTTCCAAGATGCAAAATTGGACTTGGTTGGCCTGATTCCAGAGCTCCTATCTTCAAATGCTAATTACACTAGATATTACCGATAGCACTACTGCTACTCTGTACAGCAAACTGCATACCACTAGGTAATGAGTAATGAATGCGCAATCAAATCTGGAAAAGAGGGTGTTTTGCAAGCCTTTAAACCTCAATATATTCCACAAACATAGAAGCAAATTCACAATCAGAAATGCAAGACATAATCTAAGGCACTGTTCCCTCAACTTTTACATGAAAGCAGATGCTCTCATTCCCTAGGTATACCTTTGGGGCCTCAGATAAGGACCGTGAGGCCAGGCTGGCATCTGAACAACGGACACTGAAGAAGTGGTTGCACGCCCACTGTATTACAGTGCAGGTCACAGGCAGAAGCTGGACACAGCAGAAAGTGGCATGCTGCTTCAATGGTTAACGCACCTGACTTAAGCCAGTATGGAATCAGTGTTTCTAAACCATTTTTTAAGTTCTTGGAGCACTTTGCTTTCCCTGAAAGGCAGAAATGAGAAATGATCTAGTTGATTTCCTCTTGTACATTTGATTCCAAAGGATGTAATTTACTTCCTTCCGAAATGGCTATGAGGAGCGTTAAAGAGGCTCAAATCTTCAGGACAGAAGCCACAGCACCATCTGGTATGTGAAGTGAGGGACGGCAGCCCCTCCGGATGGCAGCTGCAATGAAATGAAGAATCATCATGGTTGCTACACAGCTCTTTATATTTCCTTTACTGCTGATTGCCAAGAACCTCCCTGAAGACAAGGTCGGATGAAAGTTTTCATCATGCCCTCTAAAATGGGGCATGCATTTCATTATGGGGTGGAGAGCTTTATGGTATACATTGACCACAAGACTCACAAGGACAAACACATACAAGAAAACAGAGGTGGAGCTCCAAAAGCGAGAACCCCTCCAGTTTGCTCCAGTTTCATTAGTATCCAATAGAAACCAGGAGAACAAAAGCAACTAGATCAGGTGAAAATCATGATCACAACCACATAAAGCTGTCTTCATTCCTTTAAACTAATAACATATGTTCAGCTTCCATACGACATTAGATTGTTTCATGCATCTGCGCTCTGGAGAAAGAACATAATGAATTCCTGCAGTATCCAAGTGAATGGGCTTATCTTTCATGGGACAGGGGGGGAATAAATCACAAGCCTAGTATCATGATGTTTGCATGATAATGCTTTGCTTTCAATGCTTGCCATTTTGCTTTCACTGCATCATTTTCTGTTAACATGTATTTATGCACACTAAAGATTACATAACACACAGTAGGATTTGGAAGGGTGAAATCAAATAATCCCATCAGCTTTGCATTTAGTACCCAGCTAGAAAAAGGGACAAGATCTACAACATCCTTTCTTGTTTACCTAGTGTAATTGCTTTTGAGCTTTCTTGCAAGTGGATTTGCTGAGAAACATTGCTTTCTCTCCAGTAAGGTCGGCTTTCATCCCAACACACAAAGTTCTGTGACCAGAGACAACAAGGGAGATAGAATAAGGTAACCTTAAAGGCGAATGTCTCTGCTGTTTCTTTCCCTGTACAAAACAAAACCCAAGTTTCTGAACATCTTTATAAATCACATGACCAACATTTTGCAGAATAAATGCAAAACTGTGGATTACAGGCTCACAAAGCTCATAATTACAGTAAACATTAAAATTTATTAAAGCATTATCACTGGAAGTAATTGTCAAAATGTAAATTGTCAAAACACAAAACAAGCAGCAGAAAGCAAATTATTGTGAATAACTCATTTTCAATCTACTTTTCTAAACAACAAAAAAAGAAATACTACCACTGAATGTTTTGGAAGAGAGAGAAGTATTGTTACTGGTGTTTGCAAACATCCAGCTTCCTACTTGCCCTAGTGCCACAGCTGGATCAGAGTGTCATTTGGGGATCAGAGTGAAACTAGAACATGTGAGATTTGTTTAGTTTTTTGATGGAGGCAGCTGGGGGAATGAGAATACCAACAGTTCACATATCCCCAGAAATCACAAATCCCAATCCAAAGCTCCCAGAAGCCCGCAGGATTGTTTTCACTGACTTCAGCAGGGCTGGACCAAATCCTTATGCATGCTGTGGCTCCTGAGGTTGGAAGAGCTTAAAGCTTACCCTGTAGACGTTTACCGATTTGCTCTGCAGGGAGATGATTTATTTATTGCCTCAAAATTCTTCTTCTGTTGTTTAATACAAGTAGTTTATCATTGTATTGAGGAGCTCACTGCAGGCAAGAGAGAAGGCAACAATGCCTTGCACTGGCTCATGAAACTCCTCTTTCTGATGCAGAGAAGATGAGCTGGAGGAAGCCTTGTGCTGATGACCTGCAATTAGGCTTCAGGAGAGTAGGGGACCGGAGAAGAAAAAGAAAAGGTGGGGGGGGGGGGGGGGGGGGGGAGAAGGATGGGGGTCTTAAGAAGAAAACGACAAAGAGAAGCAGAGAAAAAAAGAACACAGAAACAGATACTGAAGTCAGTTCTAAGTTATGTTACATCATCCTTTCAAGAATACTGAGTCTGACAGCAATTTTGAGGTGATCATGATCATAGGAACAAGGAGCTTCTGACCATTTATGCTAGGGCTGGCACAGAGACCGTCATTCCTTTTTTATGTGACTGGCCAGTCCCCGGTGGGCTCGTGTGGCCAGGTTTGGCACTGCAAAGCCTCTTTGGCAAGATTCAGCTTCTGGCAACAAATCGTACTGATGTTCGGCAGCGTAACACGTGATCCCCTCTCCTCCAGCTAACTGCAGGGATTCTTCCATGGATTACATCCCACATCTACTAGATTATGGGTTTGGCTCAGGTAAAGATGCTCTTTATCTGCATTGTTAAAGCAAGTGAGGAAGTCCAGGGTAGCAGCAGTTGAAAACATACTAGAGTGCATTTTAGGGCTTTTCTGTCTGGAGAACAGCCAACTGAAACTGTATCACACAGGTATTTTCCAACGAAGCTACATCAGAAAGCCACATACAAGCTACATCTGTCTATATTTTCCCAGAGAAATAAACTGCATTTGTTCCTCAGGCTATTGCCCCTTAGGATTGTTTCCAGGGTTTTCAAATTACATGAGTAACTGCATTCTTCTAAGTCTCTGCATCCTCTTCCTAATTAAAACATCTCTCAGACTTACCAAGCAGAGATATTAGCATTCTGGGCCAGCTACCTTTCGTTCCTAACAATTCCCTGCATACCCAGAGAGAAAGTCAGGGAAAGAGAAAGAGACATCCATCTCTTATATCCAAATCAAATCTGTTTTAGCAGGCCTTTTCTAAGCTCCCCCTATCCTTACTGGCCATCACACTATTTTACAAAGCTGTCACCATGTGCGAGATATTTGGCTTCAGGGAGAAAATAATCAAGATGAAAGAATTACTTACTCCACTTCTACTAACCTCGTGAATCATTCATGTTCCTTACCTGAATCACAGCCAGCTGCAGTATCTGTCACATTCTGTATTTAAGCCATGTACAATGTAACATTTACCAATGATCATTCAAAATATTCTATTAACCACCCCTTCAAATATACACATTGTGTGTTCGCACACAGTGCAGGAAAAAAACAATTTATTGTACAGTTCAGCATCTTGCTAAAGTGCCATAGTTTTAGCTGAAAGCTATACAGCCTTCCCTACAGGCAAGGAGTGACTTTGTTTACTATTTTTCAAAACCTGTATCTAAGGATAAGGCACCATTTTCCCCTGTACTTCAGCAACAGCAGGTTTTAGATTCTCAAATGAAAACTGCAATAGGTGGAAACCAGGAGGAAGGAAGCCTGTACTTATGATCAGACTAGCAGGATAAGCCTTACCAAGGATACTTACATACCAACGAGCAGTTGTCAGCTATGCAAAATCTCATCCAAAGCTCACAAAAATTGCTGGGAGTGCTCCAAATTCACTTTGCAAACTATTTAAACCCAGTTCAGCAGAATGTGGATAAAGTTTTATGGTGTGTAACAGGAAAACCAGCACTCTGGAATATGCTGTGCACACCTCAGTGTCCCCCTTTAAAAGACAGGTGTATATCCTCAGACCCATGAAATTCTCTCTCCTTCAAAAGTCATCACCCAAAACCAAACAGATATCCCTTCAAGGCTAATTAAGATGTTTTATAACTAAGTTGCTGCCGCATTTACATGCCCCAGCAGGTCAGTTCTGCCCCGAGGCTTTTGTGCTGGGGCTGGACACACGGCTCCTGCCAGCACAGGTCTCATCAAGGCAGAGTGAGGCCAGCACATATTCAGCCACCCAAACTTTTACTGCACTAATGGAATTACAGTGATTATTGGTTCAAAGATGAAATAAAGTGTTCGTTTAAAGCCATTAAAAATAGTTACTTTGCTGTCGGATTATTAATCGTCCATCATAATATTCTTCAAGGCGATTATAAAAAGTATATTTCTGTGTAGTCACAATGCCCTTCTGTCAGACACCACGGTAAATGAAGAGCCAGCCATAGAAACACTGCCACCTCTTGTTGATCACCAGGCAGACAGCTGCCAGGCGTACACTCAAAACATGGCGAACACCAGGTTACCTGTTTCAAACCTTAATGACAGAGGTGTTCTCTAACTTGGCTTTATCTCACATTTTGGGTAAAGGCACACGTTGTTCAGCTAACGCAGGATAATTCATTAAGCCATGGTAACGCACTTTTGAGCCTGAGCTCTGTCGAACCCGATCTCTTTTCTTTCAGGCTCACGATTTTGGTATTTCATTGCTGTAACACCAAAGACTTCAGCAGTTACTCCCGATACTGGCAACACAAATGCAGATTTAGTCCTGGGAGGCCACAAAAAGATGCAGCATGAAATGCGACAAAGCCTAACACGTTTTCTTCACGCCGAAGTTGTTGCTAAGCCTCTCGTACAAACACAGAGCAAAAGCAGCATGTCCTGAGCCGGTGCTGGTGCCCCAGCACCACTGAGCACTGAGACTCCATGCCCAGGCCTGCCTGCCGAAAAGCTTCACCCCCAGGCCTCCACGGCCACGGGCAGGCAGGGGCTGGGTGGCAGCACCCACCGCGACTCTTTGGAGACTGAAAAACACAGATTTCTTGTGAAAACTCCAGCATCTCACTCAGTGGAAAGGAATAATTTCTTTCATACTTTTTGTGAGACAGTTAATAGCTTCTTTTCCCCTTGATTAATACCAATACAATCATGCTAAGGGCAAGAGTACATTTTATGCCTGGGCTGGTTAATTTTCATGATTATTTTGGAAGACATCTGGGTGTGCTACTGAGGCATCCACGTATTCATTACACTTCAGTGGCACATAATGAAAGCATAAATGAATACTGCAAGTTTGGGGATTCTAGTTCAGTGGGAATAAGAAATTGTGTCAACGGAACAAGTGACCTGTTCCAAATTTCTGGTTATGATATATGGTAGAAAATGTAACAAAAAAAAAAAAAGTAGTAAGGAATACTAAAAGACAACAGCTATCTTAAAATAGTATATCCTTGAAATAGAGAATAAGAGAAAAACGTTCATTCGCTTTGGGTAAGACGTCCACTCTATCAAACAAAGACTATGTTAAACCCCACCTCCCAAAAGTAAATCCAAATAAACACCACAGATTCGGCTCCTGAAAGTCTGAGTATTTTTGATGTACCTCACCATGGCCCATCTGTGCTGGAAGCAGATATCAACAACTGCCTGTAACACCTTGTCACAGACCACAAATTTACTGAGATTCTGCTTTCCAAACATTTCTGAACTTGCAGACCTGGCTCTTTAGCAAAATGGCTGGGTTAAAATGTTGATTTTCTGGGAGGAGTACACTCCCCTCCACTTGCAAGCAACATTAGCAGGCTGATTCGAATATGGCTTCGAAAGAAAATAAAGTTTGCTGATAGCAACCACCCAACATCACACTTCGCTACTTGAGGAAGGAAATCGCCAGAAAAAGAGAAGCTTTTACCTCTTCCAACAGCGTTTTTCAGACCCTTGCTGGGCAGCTTGCTCACAGACCTCTAACACACCACATGACAGAAGCCCGCCATTTCTCACTTCTTCACAGCAGCCCTAAAATAACCACAGAGAGGCCCCATCACAGCACAGGTTGCCGGGGTGCCTGTTTAACTTTAAAAGGGCATTTTTCTCTCCTCAGAAAAGCCCCAAGCGCTGCCTCATCCCACAGCCCCCTACACCCTTGGGACCAGTTGCTGCTTTATGCCCTTTTCCACCAGGAAAGGGGGACCGATCTCCTCAGCCTTGTGTCACGTGATAAGGAGATGGCCACCGGCCTCGGGGCTGACTGACCTGCACGCTTGCGCCTTTCCAAGCCTAAATCCTGCGTGGATGCGATGAACCAGGTTGGGAATGGCGGGAAGAAGGCAGAGGTCCTCAGGGTCTCGACTTGCAGGCCTACACAGGGCCCCCCCTCGGGTGCCCACTGAGGGGATAGTGCTCCCCAAGCAGCTCCTGCCACTTGCAAGCACTCCAGGAACCTTTCCCATAGCACCCACACCTCCTGCCTGCCTGGGCAATGTCTGCTCTGAGGAGCTGAGGGTGGGCTGAGGAGAGATGCACACCTGAGCCCACTTGGGAATCAGGCAATTAAGCAAGCTGGGACATGCCCCACACCTGCACCTCCCCTTCTCCTGCACCAGCTCCTGCACCCCCTCATGCTGCTCCTCCACCACCTCCTGCACCTCCTGCTCTTGCATCACCTCCTGCTGCTCCTGCCCCTGCTGCTCTGCACCACCTTCTGCTTCTGCTCACATTTCTGCATGTGCACCCACAAATCCTGACTCCATACAATGAAATTCAAAAAAAACCCCCAGCCTCTAGCTAGACAGCTAGAGACCACCAGTGACCCGTGAGGTGCCTCTGCCCAAGGGGAGACCCACTTGCCAGCTGGCTCTCCCCTAAACGAGTCCACTCAGTGGCTTTGTCGCAGCAGCTGGGGAGCACTGCTGGCAAAGCAGCTTGCTCGCTTGTACAAAGGAAACATGGGGTCTCGAAATATGTGAATTTACTACGTTTCTCTTGTGTTTCTCTGCATTCAGATTTTACCTCGAGAAGCACACTGTACTTTTTGCTACTCTACACTGCAATTAACTATGAAAAATGACATTTTTTTAGTCAGCTTTGCTGACATGTCTTAACCTCCTTAATACACATGTAATTCTTATCTCCCTCTTGCACTTCCATTAACTTGACTGGCATTACAGCAGATACGGGGAATCCCCAGCCTTTCCCCGGTCCTGCGAACAGGCATCTGGGGCTCTGACACAGTCAGAGCTGCCACACTGCAAAGCAGATCCAACAGCCCCTCAAAACCACCCCGACGTGGGGGACCCTTTGCAAAGGGACTGACTACAATGCCATCACAAAATGGTGCTGCTCATTCCTTGCCTTAGAAAAAAGAAAAGTAAATGCTAATGAGCAGAAGCAGTGCTATTATTCCAGGTCTATGTTATTAGTCAAACCAGTAATTAAATACCTCATGGAAGGCTGCTTACCTTCTCTTTGAACACACCGAACAAGCAGGAGTTTGAATCTCTTCTGCACATCCATGATTTGAGGGATCAAAACATGCTCTTGCAGGTTGAAGCTGACAGAGGTCAAACCACTTATCTAACTGAAAAAGAATATTAAGATCTGTAAGCAGAAGGAGTTTTGGTTACTAAAAAAATCTTTGGGCTGGTGGGAAGAGGCATAACAACTTCCAGTGAAGTTGTTCTCGAAGCCAAATTCAATTTAAGAATAATTGGCAGGTTTTTGTTTGGTGGTTGTTTTTTTCTTTTTTATTATACCAGGGTAGTCAACACTGGGAGAAATGGTCCAGGAAAGCAATAGGTTATTTGTGTCTTCAAGTCAAAAATAAACACTTTTATGGATTTATGCAGTTAAGCACAAGTTATCAGGCTCCACACAGGCCTTAGTGGATGAAATTCAGTAACTGCAGCGTGAAGAGGGTGAGTAATGGTCTCTGCTGGCTGTGAGAGCCATGCACTGATATCACAGCAAATTTGCTCTCCAGCACCCCTCTAGAAAGCAGCTCCTGATCAGATTAAACACCTTTCCCATCAGCTGGGGTCTCCGTGCTGGGGTAGGTGAAACAGGGCAGCGTTCTTGCACAAATCCCATGTTGCTGTCATTTCACATTTCACTCCTCCTCCCCCTATCCCACACCACCAAGGAGCACCAGGACCTCAGCTTTTCTACGGGACTCGGCTGTGGTGTGTGGGCTCCCCACAGGCTACACCCTGGTTAGGGAGCAGGGTGGCACCACAGAAAAAGACCCACAGGGAGAAGCAGCCAGCACCGAGGACGCGGCAGCCCCACCACGTGTGTCTCGCAGGTTGGTTGCTCCGGCATGGAGGATGACTGACCCTCACGTGCCGCAGAGGGAGCACGTTAGCAGCTCTCCCAGAGCACACCTCCCAGTCTGGCTTCCCCCAAAATTGGCTCACGTGCTGTGAGGCGGCGCAGCAACAGGAGCTGAAGCTGTGCGAGTGCCGGCAACTGTGAGATTCACTTCAAAAGTGCACTTGTGACCCCAGCTGAAATGCTCATGTAAGATGTAACCAGAAACACTTTCAAAGTGGAAATGAATTAGAACTGGTTGAATTAGTCTCTGTGAATAATTTAGCTGCTATGTTTTGCATTAATTGTTGAATAATTTATTCACAAATACATTTTCTCCATTATTTGACCTCTGCTGCAAAGTAATGAATGCTATTTGGGAAATAATTTACTGTACAATATTTATATGAATACATTAATTCTGAATATATTTCCCTATTACCCCATTACTTCCAAATCCACTGTTTGAGTGATCTCAGCATAGACATCTCAGCCATCTTGTATATGTCATTCCTATTGCCTTGTCTGGTTCATCCTAATTCCAATGTCCCAGTGCATATTCCATAATATTTCAGCCTGTTATGAGCGCGTTCCCTCTGGATGAAGCCTGGAGACCTCTTGGAATAAACACAGTGATGTGCAGGCAGGTGCAGTCATGGGTTGCTGGATGGGGGGGGAGCAGCAAACATGGGAAATATTCAGACAGAGGTTTTCTGCGGCTTTTTGGAAGGCATCTGTAAGTATCCAAAATCTCACTGAGATTTGACAGGGACTAAACACATAACTCCAAAGCTCTTAAGAAAACCATGGCCTTTGCTGAAATCTTTTTTACCTCTATAGTACAATGATACAACCTACTCTTTATTTAAGCACCAGGGCAGCAGACTTCGCACAGTTAGAGCCATGGTCTAGAAGATGGACAAAACCCATGCTGCTTTACAGACAACTTGTTACTTGGGTGTTTAGGATAAGCAAGTGGGAAACTGGCTGCAAATATCTGCTTAAATACATAGAATCACAGAATTGTTTAGGTTGGAAAAGACCTTTAAGATCACTAAGTCCAGCCATTAACCTAGCACTGCCAAGTCCACCACTAAACCATGTCCCTAAGCACCATTTCTACACGTCTTTTAAAGACCTCCAGGGATGTAATCAACATGCACCTCAGAAGCCTCTCTGAAAACAACCTTTGCTCTCTCCTCTTGGACATGAACAACACACTAACACACCATCAAGAAATTGTGCTGGATTCAACTCTGCCTTCAGGACAGCTATAGTACTACAGGAGCAGCAAGGTACTGTTCTGCACATCCAAATACAATGAAAGAGCATTAAAATACTTAGACAATACATACTTGAAAGGCTATTTGGTTCACAGATTTATGGCAAACATATCAAACTTGTTTTCTTCTAACCATCCTCTCATGACTTTGAGTCCAGCAATTCTCCTAGACAAAAGGAACAGGTGAACACAAGCTACATGAGCCCTGTGGCTGGAGGGCTCCACATGACTATTTTGCTGCAATTCTCAGAACCAAGCAATGCAGCAGCAAAGCCAGGGAGAAATTCTGCAGGATTTTGCCACCCTTTACTTGACACTTTTTAATGAAAAGTTGAAATATTATAAAATCTGTACTGCTAAATTTGCTTAACCGAATTGACGGTTAAAGGCAAGAGTCCCCTGCTATTTTCAATCACACTGACAGCTGAATTTTTTTCTGGGGGAGGACAGCATGTTTGACATAAATATTTAACAAAAAAACATCCCTGTAAACATGAAGACCAGTAATTTTGAGCCTCTTCTACATTAACCAAACTGCCTGTTGGGCTGGCAGTGGTGGATTTGTGATTTTCCATGTTCATAAATCAATCAACCATCTGCGACAAGGAACATAATCAAAGGGATTCACGGTCTTCTAAGCCCCTTTTCAGCAGCACTATGTGTGGGTACTAGGGAGCTTATCCATGCTGCTACAACCTACTCGATGGCCTACCATTCTCTGCTGGGGAAGGAAGCACAGGGAAATCCTCGTACTCTGTAATTTAATACCATCATTGCAGGTTGAAACACCTCAGACTGCACCTCTGGGAAAGGGTATAAAGAAGAGACAGAGCACTGTGTACATTTGGGATGACTTCATCTCCATCCAGAGAGTAAATATTGACTGAGACAAGACCTTTATCCTGCAGGGATCATATATATTCTCTGCCTTTCCTGTACCTTTTCCATGCTGTGTCCTGAGCAGAGAAAAACAAGCATTTCCTTCCTGGATTTTGAGCTTCTCTTGCCCTGAGTTTGAATAGATACCTGCTTTCACACCATAGCCAATGCTGCTTAGGACCTGAAGAGCTGCTCCTGCCCTTTCTTTTTTCCAAATGTAACTGTTTAATGAAATTTTTTTCACTTTCTTGTGGGGAACAAAACTCAGTCCTTCTGGAGAATCTCCATCTGGAGAAGGCTTGCTCATACTGTCTAGAGCCATGTAAGAGAAAGAGAGCCATAAAGCTGTAGACTGTCACTGCAGTTCACTCAAGATGCCTTTTTTTTTTTTCCTGGGAATCCCTTCCAATTCCAATAATAGTTCAGATAATTTATTCAAGTTCAGATGGAAAAGAAAAAATTATCTATCCCACACATACTCATTATAGATGGACTTGGTTGCACGAGAACATTGCTAGCTTGCAGCCAACTCTGAACATAGACACAAGGCTAAAAATTTGGAGAGCCATCTCCAATACCACCCTTTATACATATCATGGAGTGCATAATTAGATGACAGACCTTGATCTTCAACACGACAGGAGTCAGGCATATTTTTCATTTATTCTCCTTTCCCTGCATTGCTTTTCTGGTCTTTGTTACTTCAGTTTTAATTCATCGTGTCCATTATTCCCTTCTAAACAATTTATCTTGTAACTTATTTGCAGATGGAGGAAGCTGAGGAGGGGCGGAAGGATTTGCCGCTCTCCTTTTTGCACCTGCTTGCTTTCACATACAGGGTGCTCCTTTTTCATGCTCATTCTCTCATGTGTCTTTCAATTATAGGCAGTTTTCTTCAAAATGTCATCTCTAAGTAGCTTCCCAAGGAGAGGCTAGCTGCTTTTTCTTCCTTGAATTCCTCTCTTCCAAAGACACCATTAGTGATATCCCTTAGGATACCTTAGGATTACCGTAGGATGCTCTTCCCCCAATACAGACTATCTATTGTCATCTATTTTCTGGATTTCTTATTCCCCAGAAAATATTTTTTTTCTGAATTACAATATTCACATAAAGCTGCATTTGTTGGGAAATTTGCACCAGTAGCAAAGGCCACAAAAGAGGTGGTACTTAAAAGATATATAGATCTTGAGATACTCCAGGAAAAAGGGACACATTTCACTGACAATGAATTAATTTCTTACAGTTGTTCAATTCCATTTGCTCCCAGTCATGGCTACAAATGATGCACTGATCTTGGTTCTGGATCTGTGGACAGCTAATGAGTAGGAAGTCCTTAACTCAGGTTCCTGGCTGCATCATAAAATAGTCTTTTTTATAAACCAGAAATGACTGCAGAGGGATAAGCATTTTTTTGGCTGGGTTTGCTTGACCTGGTAGTGCTCACTCTCACAGTGGCTGTGATCATGGACAGTGTAACATCATGTAACATCTCATTCCCTCTGTAACCAGAAAATATGCGGATCCGCTTCATCACCTCGCACAAGCAAATCCTGTGCTAGGACCTTCATGTAGTAAACAGTCAGAATTACTCAGCCCTCATTTTCTACTAGCTAGGTCTTTTTCAGCTTTTTTTCTTTGAAGACACTGAGGACAAGTAGCCATCATTCTCTCAAGCAGCTTCCTTCCTTCCTGGGAAGGTCAGGATGCCCTTGGTCCCGATTGGATTGATGCAGCAGGCTTCACAGCACTCAGCATCTATTTCTCCTTCCCACATTTGTCTATGTCCTTCCTTGTTCTCCCATAACTCTGTCACCTGGGATGGTTTTGACAATTCTTTCCTACATGCTCAATCTGATTTAGTTTCCTTATATTTCCCCACGGACTTGAAATGCTGTTCATGCCCCATTTAGTTTCCTTTTAGAGAGAACACCACTCAGTGTAAATGCAGTGTCCCCAGCCCCAGGAACAGGAAGAGGAGTATGGAGCAATTTCAAGGCTGCTCAATTTCTTTGGCTCTTACTTTGTTCCCTTTCATACTGCTCTTCAAGGAGGATCCCCCACTAGACCTACAGAATTTAGATAGAGCACCTATTTGATTTCTCTCATTTCATGCATTCTTTGCATTCTCTGCTTGAAAACATAGCCTAGTCACAGCTTCCATCCCTCAGCAACGAGATGTCACACACTGTCAACCATGCAATCTCACCTTGTAAAAAGAAAAAGTAAAAAAAAAGGAAAAAAAAAAAGAGAAAAAAGTCTTCAGGCAAGTAAAGAGCATCGAGCCTTGTAAAAAAGGCAGGATGTGTTTCTTAATCACTGACCGCTACCTGCGAGAGCTCCTTTTGTACGCTTATGAATGACTTATTTTATTTCCTTTTTTTCCTGGTCACCAAATGCTCAGCTGACAGGACAGGAACAGTTTCTCAATATCTTCAGGGAGACAGGCACTACTCAAAGCAGTGGGAGCAAATGCTTTGCCCATGTCCAAAAGTACTGAGATTAGAAGTGCAAGTCTTCAAAGTCCCACATGATTTTCAGATATGTGCAGCTCACCTTGTGCTGTGATCTGGCCTTTTCCTCTCTACTTCTGCCTAGCCTGCTGTGTATTTTGCTTCAGTGATAAAGCAAACACCTGAAACCCCATGTGATAGATGGCATTAAAGAGGCTTATTTACAAATGCTCACGTTTTCCCAGGTGAAATTTCCTGATCCAAGATGGAAAATAGGGTGGAGCCTTATAATAAATACCAAACCGGTAACTCTGGAGCGTTCCCAATTAAGGCGAGTCCCCCACTACTCTTTTAGGCTGCTCTGCCAACCCCACAGCCCCTTGGTGTGAATGAGCTGGATTGCAGCATTTTGGAGAAGTACATGCTTCTCTCATAGGCAGGCTTTAGAAATGTAAACGTGTGTAGGAGAATCTATGCTTCAGGCTGGCTCCTCTAAACAGAACAACTTTTAATTAATTTTTTAAAATACTGCCACAGGCTCCTCTTAAATTGATGAGAAGTGCATTCTACTTTCCTTTACAGAAGGGCATTGTATATTGAATTTAATCTGATTAGGTAGAAAAAAAAAAAGAAAGCCAGCTGTGCTTCTAGGGGCTTTAAATATGTCCTTTTAAACAGTGTTTAAACAGAACACTGTTTATATCAACCCACTTTAATATGAGGTAAAGCACATTTAACCAGTCATTTTAAAATACCATACGATTATTATATTATTGCAGCCCCCTTGTTATGAAGACACCTTACAGAGGAAAAAATTTCTGAGCAAAAACTGCTGTCACCAAACTGTAATTTACTGACTCTGAAAGTGTTAAAGAATTAGAGCAATAGAGATTTAAGATTATCCACCAAGGAAATGAGCCTTGAAACCTGTATCACAATGTATTTGGTTACAATTTCATTTCTGAGGGAAATGATATTAAAAAAAAAAAAATCACATAAATCTTTTCAAATAAGGAAAGATATACTGGGGAATCAGGATGGGATTATGTCTCCTGGCCATTACTTCCATCCAGAGGACTTTATTTTGCAAAGCAGATGAATAACCTTACCCACGTGAGCAATGAAAAGCCAATTCATCATTTTAAATCAATGGTCCCAGTTGACTTAACTGATCCTTGAAAAAGGCCCCTAGGGCTAAACTGTGATGGCGAAGGCTGCCCTGGTTATGGTGCTTGGGCAAAGCAAGGATCAGAACCTCAGCCTCGCTCTTTCTCCAATTTACTATATTACATGTTTGTTTGCTAATGGAAGAAGGTGTGAACATAAAGGCTGCCAGTAATGAGAGAGATGAATTTGTAACCCAGCCTTGTAGCTTGGATATTTGTTCCATGTAAACAAAACCAAACCTAACATTTAGCTAATGACTCTGACATGCTCTCCTCAAAGAGGTCATGACCAGAAGCATGAGGAGATGGTGAAAAGAAGGTTACAACTGAGGTAAAGCTATAAGGAACCATGAGTGTTTAGGAGAAGAACGCCACTATGTGGCCAAGCTGTATGTGTCGTAGCAGGACACAATGGACTGAAACTAAAAAGAAGTAAATTGTAATTTGGGTTAGGTAAAGTGACTAAGTGATCAATAAGGAACTACAATAATTTGCCAAAGGATTTACAGGCATCTGAGAGAAGATTAAGCACTTAGAAGTACATCATGCCAAGGAGAATCCTTCATTTTTGCAAATGGCTGCACAGTGGCGTTCAGGAGTATTTAGCCAGCTCTATTATTTGTTTCTTGTTGGTGGCCTCTGTCACCTGATATTGAGAAAACCAAGGCAAGGTTATATTTTGTTGCTGATTTTGTATTTTCTTCTTTCTTGTTAGCTTCTGAGCCACAAGACCTAAGGCACTTTGGGGTATCTGGTGTCAGCTGGGGAACTCTTCAGATAACTGTTGCTGCAAAGTGCAGAAAATCTGGGCCCTTTTCTATACTCTCAGTCCCACCTAAGCTCTTACTAATTTCTTCAAAGCAAGCTTAGGCCACGACTCTAAACAGCTACACACAGCACAGTTGACAGGTTAATGCCATGAAGGCTATCAGATCATCTTATATAGAATAATACCCGTAGTTCACAAGACATCCACATTGCTATATACTTTACCCAGTGAAACATGACTCATCAGACCTTATCATCTATAGCCCAAAGACCAGTAGACAATGACATAACAAGCAGCAATAACAAAAAGCCTACCTTCCTGGAAAACTATGGCACTTTTTTCACACTAAGTAGCATACGGTGCACAAAATCTACCTGGCCCTGCTTATTCGGTCAGATCTTCTGATCAGAGACCTACAGAACCAGCTTCTACCTCTTAGAGAAGGATATTGATTAACTCGTTACAGAAGCATCCCACCCTCTAAAATCATGACAATCTAGAACAGTTCAAACCTCCTTACCAATGATTACAGGAGTTTTAATCACTTCCATTTTGAAATTCAAATTGGACATAACACTTGAGCACCTATAATTATCTTTATGGAAGTGAAGATTTTCGTTATGTTAGGGCATTTTACATATATCAGGCAGAGAAATTACAAGATTCAGGGACCAAAAACTGAAAATGTACAGACTCTGATTCAAAATAAGATTCACAGCTCCAGTGATGAAGACAATTAACTACAGTAACACAGGAATGTGATGGATTCAACTCTGCTGTAAGTGAAGACTGGATGACTTTCCCAAGGCTCTGTTGTAGCTCACACATAAGACAGGAGCAAAACAGGAGTTATTAAATGACATTTTTCACTTTGTGTTATACATGATGTCCCAATAATTGCAATGATTCCTCCTGCCTTTACTGTTAACAAAATTTGCAATTGTTATCATAAGCAGTCCACGTGTAGATGCTTCATCATAGAATAAACTTCAAAGGAGGAAGTGATATTGTTAAACTCTAGAGCTCAGCTGAAAACATCAGTGCATGGCATACAGCTAGTTTTAAGATTAAGTTGTAAAAGTGGTATGTAAATATCATACTATCATTCATGATTTAAAAAGCAGGCAGTAGGACAGGAACCAAAGTAACAAAAGGTATGAGCTGTAATTGTATCACTAGGCATCCTTTATATCTCTAATAAAGTACTAGGAGGAGGAAAAGCTGATACTGCTCTGGTTGATGTTTCAGTACAAAGGAAGTAGAGAATCCTCATCTGCAGATAAAAGAGACATAAGCTCTAATGAAGACGTGCTTAAAAAAAAAGAACCCCCTCCCAGTCTAATAGCCTGAAGGCATCTTAACTAAAATGTCTGAGAATGAAAACCGATCTGTTTAATTAATGCTAAGCTCTAATCGTTAACAGCAATTAAGTAACAAAAACTATCTCAAGACAGAGATTCATGCACTAGGAAATTAGATACAGTAGACAAAACAATAATTAAAGAGCTGAAGATATTTGCTTCTGGAACAGCCTCTAGTACATTTACACTTGTGTAAATGCAGGATTGTATCCTTCAGCTGTGGCATGGATGAACCATCTGGGCTGGTGATCTATGTGATGTTGGACTTCCAACATGAACTGTGATGTTCACTGCTATGGTTTGCTTCTATGCCCATGATGAAGCCAGAAGCTGCTATTTCCCGTGCTTTTCTTGTAACTGGTTTGTCTTAACTGGTCACTGAGTCGGTATTTTGTGAGTAGCATGAGCCATAGCATAAGGAGCAGCTGCTCACAGTCCCTTCTGAAGCAGCAGTGAGGAGGCATCAAATGAAGTCAGGAAGTACGAAGTTCAGAATACATGATGGGAGATACGTACTTCAAATATTGCAGAAGGCTACAGATAACTACAATATACAGAGATTCCCAAAGTAATGGAATATCAACATCATGGATGCAAAAGGAAATATAATACTTCTGAGTTGGAAGCTGGAGCTGCAAATGCCAAAAAAGGGCATGAAGACCGAGGAAGTAGGGAATGATTGCCTTGTTCCTGACGTCTTACCCATTCCTGTTGCCTGATGCTCGCTATGGCTGCACACAAGACACAGAGTCCTTTCAAGGCCATCCTTTTACTTAAAGATTTTGAGATTGGGCCTGTTTTTTCCTTTTTCCTCTTTTTTTTTTTTTTTTTTTTTTGTCACACCACATTAGGGTTCACTATAATGCTTTCAAGCAGCTGAGTAACATGGTTGCTTGGCAGGTTTATGTAATTTCATGGCAAATGGCAAACACTGGGGCCATTTGCCTCATCAGTGGCACACTTCCATCTTAATTACACCTTGAGCCCTTTGCCTTCCGCTGGTGCAAAGCTGAGAGATGCCCTTCAGATCGAAAAGGTGATGCCTGCCTCGACAGCTGCAGCGAGCTCCGCTCTCTTGGTAGGGCTGGAACTGCCAACTGCCTGCGGCTAAAAAGATCACATCTCTGTTTTGCACCATAACAGATTATGCATGATTACTAGGCTCCTGCAATCTTGGCTCCCTGAGCTCTTCTTAAAAGAGCATGCCTATCTGCTGGTACAGCAATCTTCACTTCCAAATATCTGCAGTGCTCCCTTGCTCTCCCCTTTGCTCCCAGCACCTTTGTTCCCAGATGCCATTCTCCCTCCTTTAAGTCCAAGTCTAACAGAAAAGACTGAGCCGTCCAAAAGCAAACAAACCAAATGGATCATTTTCTTATCTGACTCGGATCTCTGCAATGTGCAAAGCTTACACCTCCTGCTGACTGGTGGTCCCCAGGCATCAAACTTCAGCAGTGTCTCAGAGATATAATATTTGATGTTATCAAGAAACTGCTGAGCTGCTGTGGCTGATACACTACTCACAAAGCAGTCACTTCCACCCAGCCTAACGCACCACCCTGGATTAGCTCACTCACTCCCTTTACAGCTCTTAAAGATGCTTGTTCAATTTAGGTCATTTGGTCAGAATTGTTTGTCTCAGCTCATTATGCAAGGCAGAAGCCCTTCCTCTCCCTCCCTCTCTGGTTATATTTTCTCGGCCTCTGCCCTTCCCCCCAAAAAAATCAGAGCAGAATTTTGCTCAGTCCATCTTCTCCCTTCTGTCTCCTGTTCCCCTTTCGCAGCATGAAAGCTTTCCTTTGTCAGATTTGCTGGCCTGTGACTGACAAGCAATTACAATAAGTAATTTCATTTCAGTGGAAGATAATAAAACGTGATACCATAACTACCCACAGAGCCTCCAAAGTATTCATGTTCACTCTAATAACCTGGTGAGATGCTGTTAATCTTGACAGAGGCTGCCCAGCAGGTGCTGGGGAGCTGAATCTTCATATTCTTTCACTGTTTGCTGATCCTTCCACAGGGAAAGCTCCAAGCTGTTAAAATGCAATGGCCCTGCTCTATTTTTTAATTACATTTAGTTTATTAGAGGCACAATCTGATGCAGAACTAATCCTGGAGCCTGCCCCACCTTACCAAAGAGGGAAAGGGAGGTCTGACTCATTTAGGCTCTCGCAATCTCAGACGTGTGGAGCGGTTTCCCTCTGGGGGACAGAGGCGTTGAAGGGGAATGTGCGGCATAGAGGGAACTCTGTTGTTTTCAAAAGCAGATGATTTTTACTGATACTTCCCTCCCCTGCATCAAAGGGACCCCTTTGATGCAAGTTGCCTTTGTTTTCAGATATTCCTCCTAAAGCCAAGCTCTGCCAAGGAAAGATTGGTGCTGATTTGCCATTTAAAATTCAGTCTGTCTGTCCCGTCAGGACCAAAGTGCAAATGAGCTGTGTAAGGATGAGGGGACAGATGCACTTGGTGCCAAAGAATTACAGGCCTCCCCCTTAGAAAATATGCATTTACCAACACTGCAGAAAGAATATTAACTTTCCTTGAGATGCCACCCCTGGGTGCACATCAGGACAAGAGGAGGAGTAGGGAGAAAGGAGCCAACAGTAGAAAGCAGAACTTGCACCAGAAGCATATCAGTGTCCCAACAGTAAAATGGTGATGCTCGTACCTCTTTGAAAGCCTGGGTATTTCTCAGGACATACATCACCTCAGTGCACAAGCTACCTGTGGCATCCTGCTCCTGAGCAAGTAGAATCCCACCCTGCTGCCAGAGTAAAGACAAAACCATCCCCTCAGCATCCTGCCAGCACTGCAGAGGGGATGATTAAACACACACGGCTTGCTGAGTCCAGAGAGGAGCTCATAACTGGGGCACGGCAGTCTGAAATGTGGCCTTCACAGAGATGAACCTGACCTCCCTGAACTGTGCAGAGGGCAGCAGGGAGAGAGGGAGCAGGGTTCAGTCAGACAGGTTTCTACACCATCAATGGTACTTTTTTGACAACCCTATTTTCAAAATTTCTGTAACCACAGACACACCATAATGAGGTGAGAGGGCAGAGATCTGTCTTGGAGCGAGCTGGTTCAGGGACTAAAGTGTGAGGATGCTCCTTTTAAAGAGGGAAAGCCAGAGGAGATGCTCCCAGCCAAGGGCAAAAGAGCTAAAAGGCTGCTACTAGAACTTCCATGTCCGCTTGGAAAGCAAGAGTCTAGCTACAACATAAACTGGAGGGCCAGCATGTTCCTTATTAAAATCCAGCTGGCTGCTGTTCGATAGTGTCTTGTTCTTGTTAAATCCACACCTGTAATTAAATTGTTTTCCAAGTTCTTGAGAAGTAACTGAAATGCTCTGAAGGAAATGACAACAACAACTGATATGACTGTCTCCATCTTCCAAAGATAACATGCAGATCTTTATCCAGCAGCAGGTGGGTTTCAGGCTAAAACCTATGATATTAGCTCTTTAGAAAGGAAGCTATATATGGCCCAGATCTCACTCCTTCCCAAACCAAGAGGTGGGAAAGGCATGAGCATCGCTTCAGTCTTCTATTCTTCAACCAATATACATCCAGACCCTGTTGAATTTCAAGGGAACTTGGTATTCATGGTGGACAATGGTCCTCTGAAACACACTGCATGGATGTCTCAGAGAGTTAATTCCTCTGCCCTCCTGGTGTTTCTTTACAGCTAAATGAAGGTTTAGAAGAGAGGAGTAATATATGTGTTGAAGATAGCTGAGCTGTGTTTTTCTCTAAACATTGTTCAAAGCAAAACTACAAGATGTTCCTGGTATTGTCTGGAAATCTACTTATGTTACATCCTTAAACATACTTCCCTTTATTCCAGAGGGCCTTCCTGAGTTTGCATAGTGAAAATGGAAAAAAATGAAATTCTGTATTTCTTTAATATTGAGAACATGGGAAATAAATAACCTTGGGCTTTCTCTCCTCCAAGATGATAGTTGATGTAAGAGCAACCTAAATGCAGCTGACTTACCTGGGTTCAGAATTGTGGTCCAAACCAGTAAGAGAGCCTCTTGCATAAAATAAAAAGGTCAAGAGTATAAAGATGTGATCTCGATGGGGAAGAGAGCCAAGAAAACAGTTCGCTATTTAAATAGCTGATTAAACAAAATATAATTAGGGCTAACTTGGCCCCTTTCCCAGAGTTCATAAACTCACACAAGGAATCTCCTCTGGGGGCAGTACAGCCTGATGCGTGCCTTATTTAAATCAGGCCATTTAAATAGCTGACCTTTTTCAGTGTTGGCTTCTGCTTGTTCATACACCCACATCTCTTTCTGAAGCTAAATTTTTATATTGCTGCCTGCCTGCTTGCATCATGTCTTCCCCAGCTTTAGACATAGCAGAAGCCAAATTAAATAAACCAGAACTACAACAGAATGAGAAGCTGCAGGAAACCCTTTGCTACGTTTTTATTTCCCAGGTCCCATTTTCTGAGTAACAGCCTGCCTCATGTGGCCTTGAAGGGCTGGGCAAGCCCAGCTCCCTGTAGTTTGAAAATCCCAATCTGTAAAAGACAAAGCTGTGTTTTGAGGGAAGTATTGCACAGAGTTAATCCAGGTAGGTATTTGCCCCGTTCTCATCGAACTCTCAAATACACCAAAGCCTCATTTTGCGTGACTTCAGCAGCCTGTTGTGTTTTTTGCTGGACTGGTACCAGTACTCCACTGCCCTGCTAAGCCCGAGGAATAGATTTTTAGCAGCAAATTAAATCACTTGGGCACAAGCCCACCCTAACCTGTTTCACAGCTTCCAGACAGGTGGCTTATATTATATTAGCCCATTGATCAGGTAGAGTTGGCTTTCCATGTCAATACTGACCATATGGACATGTGCTCCATATGGTATGGAGCACAAGGAATCCCTTCTTTAAAAAGAAAAATTCACATCAGAAAAGAACCTGCAGACTCATAACCACGAACACCAAGAGAAAGAGTAGGGGAAGAGTGGGATGAAGAAGCTGTAACTGCATTTCTCTGTCTAAAAAAACCCACTAAGGTCTGATTCAAAATACTTGAAGTCAACAAGAGCCTTTGCATTGCCTACAGGAAGCTTTGGATCAGAATTTGATTTGGGAAGAAGGGGGAGAATTGCAGCTATCAAGAGCTTTCATTGAAGTGAAACAATGACTCGAGCACAAGAGCTAGAGTTAATGAAAGGACAAATTATGATGCACTGCTCAGGGAGATGTGTACGCTCATCCTGCACAATGTGTTGTGCAGGAGGCACCTCCCTCCCAGGTTATTTGGATGCTTTTGCTTTATTCTGATTCCTGTTAAAGTTTATTTGCAGGAGAATAATATAAATTCAGAAAGTGACCTCCCAGCTACACACGTGGAAAATATGTCCATCCAGTAAGTCCAAAAGCTACCAAAAAACACCTCCCAGTTATTTACAATGCTGCAAATATTGATTAAAATATATATGATTATACTGATTTTAGTCTGAATTGATACTGCACATATTCTGCACATATAGCTGTTTTTACACTCTTCAGAGGAACACCAATTTCAAACACTTTCAGAGGAACACCAATGTCAAACAGTTTCAGAGGAACAGAGTGAGCACAGTACTAAACAAACAGACCAATTCCAACAGTGTCGAATGAGGTTGATGGAGAGGAGTTTGTGGCTTTTTTATCAGAGACCCTGGGAAATGTCTCAGGAGTCTTTATTATCCCCATTACAGTAGGCAGCACAGATGGATCTGTGAGATGGAAGGCCATGAACAAAATGCACATAAATATTGTGGAGCTGCCCAAGGCCAAGGAACAACTCACAGCAGCCTTACCAGGCCTGCTGGATTTACCATTTGTTTCTCCATCCCTCCTGTATGAAATTCCTTTAAATTGTATCTCTTGCATGTCAGGACCAGAATGCCCACATGAAAACTGACCCTCCTGGCTGGTAGTTTCGCATTCACTTGAGTCTGTCTTTCAGAGAATTACAGCCCCAAACTGGAAAGACCAGAAAAAAAGCTACTTGGAGAATTCAGCCCATTAGTTTAAAGGTAAAGAGTAAGATGAATGGAAATTCCATTTCAGTGGCTAGCTGGGGAAACCTAGGGGTGCCTTAGGGCCTGCGAGCAGGCAACGTCATTTGCCAAAATTATTTGCAACTCTATCCTTCTGCAATAAAAAGGCGGACTTCACCCTTCAACACCAAGAGCACAGAGAATAGCATGTCTGCCTCTCAGCTACAACCTTTTAGCTGCTTCTCACCTTACAAAGCTCTCTTCTGCTAACGACCCAGGAAAGCCTGCCCTTGCGCACTGCATAGTCCAAGTGCTGGTCTCCTCATGAGCCTTAGTCACAGCATTCAAGGCTGCTGGATGGAGATTATGTGATTCAGAAGGAAACTGTGCTCAGAAAAACAGGTGGACTCACCCCTGCCTGAGGGCATGGAAGGCACATCCTCCTGTCTCAGTAGCTCAACGCACCATGCTGTGATATAAACCTGCTTGCTCACTACCACCAAAGATCAGAGACTCCAGACATGAACACCTGGAAGAAAAGGAATTAAGTAGTGCATAAAGCTAATTGATCAACTATTTAGAAAGCTTAAACTCTTTTAAGGGATAAAAACATACGTACTTTTATTGACATCAAGATGCTGGTACTGTATCGTGTCTGCAACACTCCGAGTCTGCATCTGCACAGGCCCAGAGATACATTTTTGCTGCACTGATGCCTGGCACAATCAGGAGGTTTTGCCAAGTCACGCTGAAGGCCTTGATTTTTTTCCTTTCTGTTGAATTAGAGAGCTCATGGGTTAAGAGGAAATCCTCCAGTTGTTCAAATACAAAAAAACCACAGACCGCAGCAGCATAAAAAAAATGAAACAAGAAACACCCACCTTGTCCCATGCTTTAGCCACCAGCCAGCCTGTTTTCTAACATATGAAGTGATTCTTTTGAATTACCAGCTGTGCCAGATATGAATTAATGACCACAAGACTTTTTTTCTGCTAATTCCCATACTCATTTAGACTCTTCCTCCTTGCCCTTTCTTCCACTTGGTTATTCCAGCATGTTTTTCAAATTCATCATATTAATAACATTTTGTCTATCATCGACCTCTCCTATGTTCCTGCCAAAGTTTTTTTGCTGTCTTCTCTCCCCTGTTATGCTTTATGAGGGAAGGATTTTCTTGAAACCATTATCCAGAGTTAATAATCCAGAGACTCAAATGTTCTTAAGAACACTTACCTCCTCCAGGGTTGCAGGAGACTCTGATTTCACTGAGGGACAGGGGCTATCCTGAACATGAACAGACTCAAATAGTTCATTCAGGACCATCCCGATTTTCCTGAATTTCCATGGACCCCTTGTCCTGGTACCCTGTAGCACTGGGAGGAGGGAAGCTGGTATCAGAATCACGAAAGAATCAAACAGTACTACCCACCTCCAGTTCAAGCTAAATCTTTGCCAGGTTCCTGCTCTCACTGAAGGGCAGTTACAGCTCCTCAATTTGCCCCGCTCAGGGAGGACTGGCAGGTTACAAACCTGCTCAAAATATCTGACACCAGTCTGAGCCAGTTTTCAGTGTCTGACACAGAAAGAAATAAAGACACATTGCTTCCATCTTCCCTCCTTGAGATGGAGATAACTCCGTCTCCATTTCTCTCCCCGCCCTGAGAAACGACCACATTTCCAAACCCAGGCAATGACAGACTGCAAAATGTAGATTCAGCACATTTTGCAAAATATCTTGACTTACACATCAGTATAATGGTATTCCTCCTCTCAGGAAAAGATTCTGATAGCTCAGATCAATCTATTCACAAAGGTGGAGAGAATTTCCTTTTAGCCCTTTAACAAAATTATCTCGGTCATCAGAAGATCAGCAGTAGGAATTGGCTTGGCTTGTGCCTAGCAAATTTGCAGAGTCTGCTTTTTTTGCATGTGTGGTTTGCTTTAAACCTCCCTTATATAACACTTATTTATCACAGCCACACAGGCTAATTCATGTATATGTATTTAGTATAAAAGCACTTGAATTAATGTTCCCAGCTTGTTTACTTTGAAGGACTGAATGCCCCCTCAGGAAGACATATTGATCTTAAAGGAGGCCGTTCTCTGATGAACACTGGTTCCTGCAATATTTATGCCATTTGAAGCCTTTTCTCTACTCTTGATCTTTTGAAAAGAGATCCCGAAGGAGGGTGACAAATCTCGGAGAGTGAAGGAGGGAGAAGAAGTACAAGAGGGGTCCCTTTGCTCCAAGTGCAACGTCAAAATGTAAACAGGAAGGTGATCAAGGACTGCAGTTGTTTCTAAATTAAGCATTTAAAATGCATATTAATGAATATGAGAGGAAAAAAGTCATTGAGTCAATTTTGTAGAGAATGCTAGGATGGAAAAAAAAAAAAGATCTGCAGCTTTTCTCAGTTTTGCAGCTCAATTCTGCTGATTTAGGCCATATCAACTGTGATTTTGAAGCCAGCCAAAAGAACTAATGTCAGTGGAAACATCAGAAAGTAACCCCTTCACAGTCTGGCACTTGCCGTCTTTCTAATTACTCCACATGGCCATATTTATTATTAAAAATAAAATATTAAATACTTTATTAAATACTTTCCTGGCTTCTTCTTCAGAATGGAGTTTGCACTCCATATGGGCTGAGAGAATGAGGAGTGCACACTTGCTATCCATGTGATGTTCTCCCTCCTCCTCCATCCCAAAGGGAAATCGCTGTTCCTTGGTTGGTTTTTGTTTTCATGGCATGGTGAGGAACATAAAAGGCAAAACACTAGCAGAAGGATCTTAGGGCTAGATCCAGTGCTCCAAAGTCTGAGTTGAAATATATCACTGACCCACTATTTTGTCCATACTCCTTCATTCTCTCTAGCAGTCTGCTTCCTCACCATAAACTGGGGTAATTTCTCCTCCTTTCTGTCTCTGGGCTAATTGCAAATCACCAGGTGCAGGACCAGTCTTTCAGTACATGTTTAGAGCATGCCTAGCAAGTGGGATCCTCATTCTCACTTAAAGCCTTTTTACTGCACTACAGAGGAAGGACAACACACACACAGATCTTGCCCAAACTCCACCAAGTAGCTATTATTCCTATCCCTACCAATCCCTCAATGGGCAGGAAACATCCAGTGTCTTGTGGGTCAGCTTCCTATAGCAGGAGAAAATGGTGCTCTCAACTGCAGCTATATCCCAAATTCACTTCACACTGTTTGTGGCTATAAACAAGCCACAGAGCAATGGTGGCTGGGAATGGCAGGCAGGACCGCTGCTTCCCTCTAGAGAGACCACCACTCTCAGCCCACGTGGACAAGGAGCAAAGGCCAAGGCAGACAGCAAACAGTTTTGCTGCTGAGGTGGTCCCCACTACGTGGGGGACCTTCCTCCATGCTTTTAACTTGTTTTATCACATGCCATATACAATCATAGGGCTAACCCACCTCATATATACAAGTTATCTATGGATACACATATGTATTTATATATGCTGAGATAGGACAGGTGGGTAATGTATGCTGCACTGTTAACAGCCACTTCCCTTCATATTCTGTTCCCACTTGGGAGGTGGGAGTACAGGTAATGAGTAGAAAAACATCTGTTTCTCCCATTTCTGGAGGATGTGCTATGATATCCTGCAAAACAGGTAATAAGCAGAGTTATTTGCACTGCTCTGTTGAATGGATGAGGTCTGTGAAGCTGCCAGATTTGACCTGTGTCTCCCCCCTCCCCTTCCCTTTATTGAGAATTATTTTGTCAGGAAAATCCATGCTAACATCAGAAACCACAGCTGGGAAAAGAGGAGGCGAGGGGCCAGGGTGACATTGTAAAAGATGCAGTTTTCAATCAAAGGGCTTTGTTGTACCTGACTAAAAAGATGGAAGATTTGACCAAAACAAATTATTCACGGATGTAATGTGATGGAAAAAGCAAAGAATCAGAAAAAATAAAAATAAAAATTATTTTAAAAGCTTCAAAACAAGTCTGGAAAGTTTGATTCCTCAAAAGTGACTTGTATCTGACTCTTCCTTGCAGGAAGAGAGGATGCAGATGGAATTTCCAAAGAGGACAATAAGGGGATGATAGACGTTTAGAAGATCAAGAGCAGGATAAAGAAGTTGATGATGACACATATGCTCTTGTTTGTACCTTTTCCACACAATACCAAGGAGATGTGTCTGCCCGCTATATTAAGATGAGCTACTGAAAGAAAATTTCTCCCCATAGACTTACCCAGTGGAACTGATTGCCCCAAGTTATTTTGGTGGCCAAGAGCAAAAATTTTTTAAGAAGTTGTTACAAAACCGATGATTAGTCATTTCTCTGGGTGAATGGAACCTGTATGCAGTCATAGCCTCTGTGCAATATATATCCTCAGCTACAAACCTCCTGGTGAGTCTTATTAAGAAAATCCCTCTAATCAGGCAACCAGAGTTGACAGTTGTCTCAGGTCTCCTGCACTGACCTGAAGCTCTACATTTCCACCGTTCCCCTCACCATCACCCCCACCAAGACGGGGCTGTAACATGTGCATTCAAGTCCTCTACCTGAAAGGTCCCTCTTGGCTGGGCAAAACAGTCCAGATCTCTGTGGCTCCAGATCAAAGGTGAATAGGAAAGACCAGAAGCTGCAGAGGCAAAGCCTGACGCCTGTCAGTCAGCACTGGCACTATCCCTGATTTCGGCAGAGCTGGGATTTCTGCATTCATTTTGTTTCAATGTCAAGATGAGGGGGAGGGTTGAGATGTGCTGTCAAGATTTCTACCTGAAAAATTAAAATAACTAATTTCAGGTTAGCTTTTTGTTTAGTTACTTGGTGCAACTTGTCACCAAAGGGCCTCTTTCAGCTGTATAAAGCACTTCCTTGGCTTAGTCACATGCAAGATGGAAGTCAGAGCACTTCTCATCAAAATATTTGTTTTAAAGGGAGATCAGAAAACTGAACCACAGCACAGGCTCAATAGGAGAGGTGGGAAAAGTAGTGTTTACCAAGTAGTTCAGCATTGGAGAGATAAACGGACATTTGAGTTCATTTCACTACATAATGTTATTAGTTATATGAAATTAGACTGTCAAATACAGCTCTATAAAATGCAAGGGGAATGCAAGAGGGCAAGGAGGAGAACGAACACACAGGGGACAAATCACTGTCACTCACAAAGGAGTGCCTGGCAGACTAAGAATTAAGTTCAATCCTCAGGGCAAGCCATCCCCAGCTGTTATAAATACATTTTAATGCCCCTGTCAACGTGTGGAAAGAAAGAGCCAGCCTTCCCAACACAGTGTGTCAAGTGTTTTCTGTCATTCAGAGAGCTCGAAAGAGCCACATTTAGATTGCAGTTTTGTCACTTGTCCCTCTAGCAGTGCTAAGGCAGCTTCTCTGTCGGTCACATGGAGCAGGCAGCGATTTTGGAGCAAAGCCAGCACAGGCTGCTGCCTGCTCCGGCTCTCGGGAAGCAGCGATAGCTGGACAGTGCGGTTGCTGCCCACTGCTGCCACGCTCCACCTTGCATCGCTAATGCCAACGGGGAGTTTGTTGGAGTCCTTCAATCCCCCTCTGGGTTGTACTGCAAAATCATCATTTAACAGGCTGCTTGGCTTTTCCTCGGGGGACTGACGTGGCAGGAGGTCTCCAGCCACGCTTGGGTGGTAGGAGAGAGCGAGCCCCTCCGGCTGACAGCCAGCCTGTAGGAGACTTCGCTCAAGCTCACACCAGGAGCTGTTGCTTCCTGGTAGAGCTGTTCCCAGAGAGGTGAGGTGAGGTCAAACCTCAAGCCCTGAGCAAAAAGCAACCATGTCCCCAGTCCCCAGAGTATGGCGTTTACCTCCCTTTTCCCATTAGTCCAGGTCCTACTGTCTTCCCTAAGCTGCAGCTCGGCTACAAACAACTTTGGGGTGACTGTGAGCTAGATTGGAGCCAGTTCTCTTTGCCACTGCTTTATTTTTCATTTCTGAAGAGCCCTGCAGCACTTTCTCCAGAAACAAATGCCAGGAGGAGACTCTTCCCCTTGCTGTCAGACAGCTGTGCAGTGTTACAGCTGCCAGCCCAAAACACCATCTTTAGCAAAATCAGAGCCAGTGTTGGGGCGCCTGCCAGGCTCCAAAATGGAGATTGGCTCTGCTTGAGATGAGCAGCTCTCAGATACGGTCTCATCAACCCAAGAGGAGTGAAATCACATCCCACTTTGTAAATGCACTTTTGGATTTCTGCTGCGTTTCACTTCCCTCTGAAACATCAGTTTGGCCCCAGCTAGGCCGTGATCTCTGAGCAGGTAGGAACTACGCAGTGTTTAGCACACAGGGGACCAAGCACAGGGACAAAACAGGACGTAGCCATGAATAGGCAACCCAAATGGCAGACTCTGGAAGAGGAGCTCATTTCAAAGAGAGAGCATTTCCATGAGATGAATGGGCCATTGCAAGGTAGCCCGCAGCCAGCTGCCCATCTTAGGCAGGCTTACAGGGCAAGACAAGCTTCATGCTTTCCCTTTGGGCTCGAGTAATTATTTTGTTCTCTTCCTGGCATCAGGCCTGTGGATGACATTGCACGCAGCTCCCTGACCCCCTCCAGTTATACCAGTACAACACCTTGCAAGGCTTTTCTCTAACCAGAACACTGAAACAAAACAAACAAGCCTTTGAAAGTCACTGAAACCCTTATCACTGTGCTGTTATGACTGGAGAGAGTGGCCCCACAATTACTTGGATGACAACAAGTGGGAGGTAGCAAATATCACTTTTACTGCCAGAGAAAGGCAGCAGTCAGCGCGAGGCACAGATTCAGAGCCGCAGCCTTGGCAGGCAGATGTTGCCGAGGTCCCACTAAGTCACCGCTGAAGATGATAAAAATGAGCTTGCTGCTCTTGCATTGCTACTTCTGTTGCTCTGCTGATGTGAATATTTGACCTGGGGTCTTGACTGGTACAAACTGGCATCACCTGCTTGAAGCCAACAAAAAAGATGGACAACTGGACCAGCTACTGAACCTGATCCACAGCAATGCCCAGGGCTGCTGGACAGAGGCATCCTTTTGAAACAGAAAGGCTTTGTTTCTATGATTTGTTTCATTCTCATTTTATTTCTAAATGGCTCTTGTTTGCCTGCAATCGCCTCAGCAATAGTTCATGTACAGTAACATGCCAACCTACTGCAAAACGTCTCGGGAAGAGATATTTCACTCAGCTCAGCAGCCCTTAAAGGGAAGCGTCTGCTGTCAGGGGCGTGTGCTCATCACCCCTTGATGCATGGGCCTGTCTGAGAGCAGACTTTGGTTCAGTGCATACCCCCTGCGAGAGGGAGATTTTATCAGCATTACTCTTGCGGCAGTTCTTTAAAAAACAGTGCAGGATCTCCTGTTTCTGGAAGCACATGCATGCAATTTACAACCTTACAGCCAGCAGCACTGCAACGCAGATTACTTAATCCATCATTCCCCAGAAGGGGAAGGCAGTTGCTAAGGCATGGGGAGGTTTCAGCTGGGTGAGACCTGGTCATTATCTATAGAAGTAACGGCTTCAGAGAACACACTCTGCTTTCTAAACTTCAGCTGAAAGTAAAATTGCATCCCCAAAACTGGAGCTCCCACCCTGTCCCACCCTTAGCGGTACATGGCCAAAGACTTCCATCAGAAACACCACACCAGTAACTCTGCTTGTAAATGTTCATGAGACACGCAGAGATAAGTAGCAAGTCTCAACAGTTGGCCTTATCCTCCCAAGATTAGGGACACAGGACTGGGACCAAACTATCGTGCTACAAAGGAGAGACTCTCCTGTCCCCTCTACCATGTGCCATTTTACTGTCCTTATAATCAACTTTTTTTTTGTAGTAGATATAAAAAAGCCACCACTGATGATGGCATAACAGCATAAATAATTTCAAATTGATTCTCCATTTGCTATGATTATTAACCAGCCGCACAATGAGAGGAAGAAAACTGTTTCCTAGGCATATACTCTCTCTCTGAGAGACCTGGCCACGGGGCTGTATTAGGTCTTTCTCAAAAACCCACTGATCTGATCAGAGATGGGTGATAACTAGATTGAAAAGAGAGTGCTCTTTATTGGTGAGGGTCGGGGATGCTTATACTTGATTTCACCGAGTCCAGGTCTTCTGTCTAAGCTAAACTTCAGATGGTGCCACTTCTAGATCATCAACTCAACACTTAGCTCCATGCGAAGAATACCACATACAAAGTTAACATCAGGTTATGCAAAGTTATTGTTTTCCAGCCTCTGCACCCTGCGTTGATTTTATTCTCCAACTCCCAATCCACAGACTTTCAATTTTCTCCAGGAGTTTCTATGGGGGCCTGCATGCAGAGAGTGCCGGGAGCACAAACACAGCTCTTCAAATGACTATCAGTACAAAATATTATGTATGTTCTTGCTCAGCACTTCAGAAATCATGCCCTTTCTTTCTGAGAGCTGGTTGCCCAGGGCTCCCACAACCTCCTTCATCACATGCAAAGTGACACCATCTTCATGACATCCAGCGCTCTGATTTTCTAATATATTACTTATCTCTTTCATATACAGATGAAGGAAATTATCACACACCTCTCCCAAGGCTTGTAACCACAAGGTGGAGGCTTGTGCTAACATAGTCCCAACCCCAGCACCCAATCCAAAGAGGCTATGTGAACTCTGCAAAGCAATATGAGGGGGGAATTAAAAATGCTTAATTGCATTTGCAGCTCAGCAGATTGCATGAGAGGTATGCAGGGTTGATTAGGTTACACGTCCTTAGAGATGTGTCATCAATGGTGGTTCCCTACCACCCCCCAAAATATTATCAAAATCTTGATATTATCAAAATCTTCACTGAAGTAATTTGGTATGAGTGAAAGCACGTTCATTTACATCAGATCCTCAGCAGTTCCCACTGAGGGGGGGAAGGTGATTTTTCTCTTGGACACAGGATCACTTGCTCTACCACATTTTCTGCCTTAAAAAAGTTCACTGGGCCAGTGGAGACGAGGAACTCCAGGTTTCAGTGTGGAAATGTAGGAGTAAGGGGAGAAAGGGGAGAAAGAGAAATAATGACTAGCCTGACTCTGACTTTATCTTTCAGCATATCAACGCAGAGCTTAATGGAGTCATAATGAACATGTTCTTGGGTACATGTGCTGTTCCAGCAGGCTTTGCAGCTCTTGTATAAGACAGAGAGCTCCATCTCCTGGGATATAGCTCAATCCCTGGGCCATTAACAGAGTCCTTGAAAGGGCTCATTCTTTTTATTCTATTTTTTTCCCAGTGTTGAAGAATCCCTTGTGAAAGCATTTGGTGACTGTGTGGGAGTGGGGGGAAGGAAAATGTCTTGTTTTGCTTGTTTTGAGACGTCAGCCCTTTGGAGATGGTTAACACAACATTGCAAACAACCAGCTTGCAGGCTTGGGGCTTAGATAGACCATAACCCACTGATTCATTTCAATGGAGGCTAATGTTTGTCCCTGGATTTCCCACTCTTGAGGACACCGTTAGGCAGCCAAATCACTGTCCTTGCCCAGGACCACGTCACTATTCCCGGGGAGCTGGCGCTCCTGCTCCCAAGGAAGAGCCCCCTTTGATCTCTGCTCAGACTGGGGCTCCTGGTGGGGTTTCCTGTATGAAATCAGAAAAAAGGGAGCTGGGTTTCCAAACTGGAAGCCTCTGGGCTTTGGGTTTTTATCACTTATGCTGCAACACTGAAAGTCACTTGGCTTCTGAATCTGGGGACTGATGCACAAGACTTACAATAAAAACACAGGGTTTGGTAAGAATTGTTGACTGAAATTACAATAATAATTCGAAGGTGTAGGGCATATAACAGTGAAAAGCAAAATAATTTAAGAAAATACATTACAAGAGTTAATACTCCAAATTAATAACAAACTCTTGAAAATAAAGCAGAATATGGTCAAAAAATACTTGCTGCAAGTACTCGTAATGAAATAATGACAAGATAAAACTGCAGCTATTTTTATTAGAAAATATTATTGAGTTCTTACGAGGACAGTGTCTAGCAGCTTCAGCTAGGGCAGGACTCAGTTACAAAGGAATGCACATTACACCTCAGGGTATATAAATTCCCACTCCAGTCAATATCTCTGAAGACAGGGCCTAAACAGCTTTGCCAAGGAAAGCCTGTTGTTCAGTCCTGCAGAGGATTCGCTGACCAGGGCTGTACACTTTCTGTCATGCAAGTGTGACAGTTTACAGT
This sequence comes from Nipponia nippon, assembly GCF_047370975.1. Classification (NCBI taxonomy): domain Eukaryota; kingdom Metazoa; phylum Chordata; class Aves; order Pelecaniformes; family Threskiornithidae; genus Nipponia; species Nipponia nippon. The sequence continues at coordinate 62,398,767 of NW_028262369.1, forward strand.
TTACACCAGCTCTGAAACTAAGCTCGTGACTCCTGAAGCATCGACTGGTACTGCCTTTCAGTATTAACAGAGCTAGGCTGCAGTGTGTCAGACCAGGCTGGTACCTAATGGATGAGCAAAGGCATAATGCTGGAGGACATTAAAACACAAATCATAAAAAAAAAAAAAATTACTTTATAGCTTTACAATAAAAATGGGCATATAAAAGAGGTTCAGAAGAGATTGCTGCTTTGTTCTAAACCAAGTCTGGGAATTAGCTAGAATTTATCAGACAGCTTTTGGATCAGAGATGCAATAAATGCTGATGTAGTTGTTACTGCAGGTCTCTGATCTATTGTTCAGAATAGAAAATACAAACTTATCTACACTTTATCTTTTTCCTTGGTTGTTTTTTTTTTTTTTTCATTGCTTTTCTCTTTGCTTCAAACAATTAAATGATGCTATAGATAGTGCCCGCTTGATACAGGTACCCCACAACTGGAGTGGTGTTACTCTGAACTCTGCAAAAATAAGCCGTTGCATTATACGCTGCAGAGTGCTCCTCAGTTAATGCCAGCATGGGTCAGTGACATACTTGGGTCACAGGAATTGCCCTTAAACAGTCTTAACTATCTGGGGAAGGAGGGCAGGAGGTAAAAGGAAAGTGTGCAAATGTGCAAGAAAACAAATTTATCACTTTCCCCAGCAAGTAACTTATCATACCTGTAATAGCTAACGATCTGCTTGCTGTTTTCTTATGCTGAAGTTCCATCTTTTATGCGATAGGAATTAATCTCTACCTATTTACTAAGCAATATTTTAAAAATGTGAGCTCCTCTCTCATTTCAGAGCCAAAGCAGATAGAAAATAGAAGCTCCAGGGTGAGATTTTTCCACAAGTTCTCATCGCTGTCATCTCTCTACTCTTGGTAGCAAAGCGCCAACCGATCCCTGATCTATGTATGCATGGCTGCTTCTGGTGCATGTCAGTGCCTATATGCCTGCGCAGACCAGCAAGTGCACGATGAGGAAAGGAACGAGCATATCCAACTGCATAGCAAGGTGAAGAGCTATCTGAAAGGAACATTAATTTTGGCCAAGAAGACTATTTCAGCTAATAGAGATTCCATAATGACTTTTAATGTTCACACGGGAAGAGTCACCCTTTAATTTCAAGGGCCTGTCCAGGATGCTTCTTGGCAGTAAAAAGCATGGGACTCGCTCAAGGTAAGAGCATCCCCTTGCCAGGACTCAGACTCAGATTTCAGGGAACCGAGGTCTGCTGAGACACCCAGACCTTCACTGATGAAATCTGGCACACCGGGACAGACCACAGGTATGTATTAGCCCCTGTTAACCCTAGTCTTTCTCATAAAGCTCACTGCTCCAGAAAAAGGTGACATTCCCACACACACTGGCCCTAGGCATTTGTGCACAGCCACATTAATCAGGGAGAGTGGAGGTGCGGAGGGAATAAAGCCATTCTGAGTCTGACGCCAATCATCTCATATCCTGAAGTGTGAGGTTTAATTACCCGTGTCATTAGCTTAGCTTGCTTCAAAAGTAGCATTTAACAGACACCATAAAAGACTATCACACAAGCTCATTATCTCCTGGCTAGATGGAAAAAGAAGAGGTTAATTTGGTAGAAATTAATAAACAAAGCAGAAAACAAAACACAATACAACTATGACCTAGAAGCAAGTGGGGAAAGCCAAATGAAGTCCTGTGTTGGAAAACGTGTTTTTGGAACAAATGTTTAAACACAGATAGTGAATTTCCTTTACCCCACTCATAAATAAGGCAAATTGCAAGAGTTTTGATAAACAAGGAGCCATGAATATTCATAATACAGATAAACACATCTCCAGCAAGAAACCTCTGTGGGTGTGTTCATCCTGGGCAGTGTGTTTTGTGGTACCTTTAAATATGAAGAGAGCAGCTCCTTTACTCTCCTGACTTGCACAATCCATCAGTGCCTGCACAGCCCCAAGGTCCCTGCGGGCTTCTACCACAGCTCATTTCCCGTGGCACCAGTTAGCGCTTCAAATGCACCACCAAGAATGAAAAATGAAAAAATAAATTGGATTTGCCAGGGTTCCTCATGCCAGGCAAAAGGAACAGGAAAGAAAGGAAGGGAAAACCATTACTGACCTTCCTACATTGCCAGGACACTTGCTGCGGAAGAAAGAAGCCAAGATGTCTCTTTTTATTTCCTTGGGAAGGAGGGAGTTAAGGGGGAGACTGAGAGCCATTGCTGGTGCAGGCACCCTGTGGGCAGGGGCTCCCTGCTACCGCTGGGTGGGATTAACTTCTGCGCTGCCTTGCCAACATCACCGACATTTCCTTCCTGCAGAGACTGAGCCAAACCGCATGAGATGGAGTCCAATTAAATTACTGGGTGATTTCTGTGGCTTGCACAGATGATCTGGGAGATGGGAGTGAAACAGTCCCATGGAGTTCCCCAGACCTCAAACTGGTTGGGAGCCCCATGGCAGCACGGATGCAGCAGCCGTGATGCAGTGCTTGTGGCGAGAGCCTGAGCCCTGGGAGCCATGGAGGAGTGGGAAGGTTGGGGAACGTAAAGAGGGGCAGACTCTCAGCAGGGCAAACCCGCCTTGTTCCACTCTTTCCAAGGCCGTTTGTGTCAGCTGACCACCTGTCTTGTAATCCACAGAATCACTTACAAATGCATCAAAGAATCCTTGCTTTCTAAAGCTGCTTCATCCCACTCCATAAAGGCACATATCCATTTCCACTCCCTCTCCCCCTCCAACCTCACCTCATAAAGTGTTTATTAAATGCATGCCACGGTGCCAAATAAAAAAAATCCCAACCCACCCCCCCATCTCTCCTCTGCTCCAAAGAGCAATTAAATCCCATTACCCTTCAGCTGGCTCACTCAGGCACGACGGTCACTGACAGCCTGTGAAACTGTCATTGAGCTACCATCGGCACGGTGGCTCCGACCTACTGTCGCTGAGCCACCAGCACTGCTCAGGGAAGCCTCCATCATGGGTTTGCTCAATGTTCACTCCTTACTTGCACAGAGCCATCTGCGGGGATGGGCATGGTTGTTTTCTCGCTACAGATGGGAGCAAAGCGCATACGCGCAAGCACCTAACGCCTGGGGGCTCCGTGGGCTCACGATTAAGTACGTATCTCTGGAAGCAAAAACCCCACCACAGCAAACAGTGTAACACAGAGGCAAGGCTGCGAGCTGTCAGCAGCAGGCTGTGCACGTGGCAACGCCATCAAATGTCCTGCTTTCCTTCTGCTTGAAGTAGCAAAGTAGTTTTAACCCACTTGTTTTGCAGCTAGGTTTTGGGAAACATGTTGAATTCCCTTTGACTCCTCTGGCCTTTTGAAAGGTTTCTGCAGGCCCTGCAGCCATGTCATCTTTATCAGCCCCTAAAATGCTGGCTGTTTCCATCTGCCAGTCACACGAATGCATGCCGAGACTTTAGCAGCACATCACCATGACTCAGTCTTCCTAGTGGGAGCGAAGACAGCCTTGCAATAAAGACAAAACCCACCAGCACAACACATGTGATAAAAAAATAATGAATACTGGATCTTGATCAGCCAGGAAATTACCCAAAGGAAAGGGAGAGGTAAAGGTTTGGAGAAGAGTCCCCAGCAGACAAAACTCAGCCGATCTATTCTTGTTCTGGGCTCAAAGGTGGCTTTGCTCTGAGTCACAAGCAAAAAGAACTCAAAAAAATACCTCACTTGAGGAGTATTTAAGAGGAAAGCAAAAAAGTAATCTGGAGCATCAAGTCTGTCCCACCTTGTTTCAGACAACTCCAGACAGGATACAGGGCTTTCTTACAGGGTCAGGCCAGCTCACCCATAGGCATGTTAGAGGGTCATACCTAGAAAAGACTTCATCCCTTCCCAGCTCAGCCTTTATAATAAGAAGCTGACGTATATTCCCTCTGCGCTGTTCATCAGTCCCTATGCACAACTCAGTAAATAGCACAGTGAAGACAGACATCACTTCTCTGAAACCTGCAGCCCTTAAGATGTACCAAGTCATGTATCAAACAACAGTGACACCTTAAAATCACAAGTGACTTCTGAAAGCATCGGTTTCTATTTTTGGAAGGCAATTCCTTCCCTTGAAGTATCTTGTTTAAAAAAATAACATTTTTTCCTCCCTTCTGTTGGTACTTGTGACACAATGATCACAAGGTCTGAATTACTCTGTATTTGGTGTGCTAATCCCCTCGGAGATAACATGTTGCAGTCACTGTGAAACCAGGCACTTAATGAGATGATTGAAAATAGCAATCAGGCACTAGGTGAAACGCCTAACCTCTGGCTATTTGGGATTACTGACTCTAAAGGACAAGCGGAATTATTTTCCTATTGCATTTATTCACAAATCCATACAAGCTTTTTATCCTTACTTCAAAAATACATAAGCAATGTGCTTCATTTCACAGAACTACACTTACTGTCACAGCTGAGACAACAGGTCAATGTGGCTGAAGCTGTAGATATCAAAACTCCGAAGAAGAGCGTGTATGGGCTTGTGAATACAGATATAGCCAACTTAGCTGGCAGATCTGTGCCTCCTGGTAAGGGACCTTTCCTTCCTTGAATTCCTTCTTTGCAGCCAGTTCACGTGGTGGGGAGTTCACAGGCAAATGCCCGTTACTGTACGAGTGCAACATCCCCATATTTTCTATGCTGATGTTTTCCACGCTGATGTTTTCCCTGGCAGGAGCAACTGTGACCGCAGCTACAGGGGAATGGCCAGTTTCTCCACAATCCCAAAGTGTCCTGGTTTCATGTAGGCAGAGAGCACTTAGTGCCCATCAGTAGAAGAGCTGTGGGCATCGGTGGAAGCAGATGGGAACCAAATCTAACAACAGGGCAACAGTGCTGGTCTTGCAAGACAAGGACTCTCACTCAGAAGCTTTCACAGCATGTCAGTGAGAAAGAAAGGGAAAATCTAATGAAAAGCCTAAAACTGGTCTGTGTGGTAGAAGATGTTTCTCCTGTCTCTTTACCATGAGATATGACCAGAAAGGAATACAAGTAAGAAACTACATGGTCTCTAGGAGAAGTCTTGATGAGAAAAGACAAGCAAAGGAGTCTCCACCTCAAGCTGAGGGGAAGTGAAGAGTGAGAGGCAAAGATCTGCCCTAATGTTTTCATCTGTTTATGTCTACCCCCATCAGTCAAGACCTTCTGGGGATGCTGTTTTCCTGGGAAGACTCCACTTTTCAGACTAATAGCATAACAGAAAGCCCACACTGCAATTCCTCGCATCACTCCTCCACAGAGCAGGGCATTGCCTGTTCACAGGCAGGACGTGTACCACAGCTCCTGCACCTGAAGGGCCTGCACCCTCCACACAGCTTTCCTTTCACAGAAGCGAGAACCACCACCAGGTACATAAGCACTACATTTCAAGACATAAATAAGAACCTAAAGCATCCGGACCAATTTCCCCATTAAATGCATATTGCCACCATGAGGCTGAAATGAAGGCCTGGGTCTGAATGTATTGTTGACAGGAATCCATTTCCAGAGGCATCAATTATTTACGATTGCAATAAATCATTTACAAAGCGCTGTAAATTCCGAACAGGGTTGAACAAACACAAGGCTTCATCATCACGCATTTCTCTTACCGCCAGAGCTGGGCTGGGAAGAAGTGCCTATCTTAAACAGGATTGATTGGAGGTATTGTACTCAGGATATTGTACTCTGAATAAGGGGTAAACTTTATAAAATAAAGGGTAAATCAAGGTTAAACCTCATTCAGGCAGTTCCAGGGCTGCCGTGTTAACTGGTAGCAACATTTGAAGTTGGTAATTTACAGCCAGCTTGGGGATGCCTGGAGGAGGTCCAGACACACCTCTTCTGCCATGGAGATGTGTGTGTACAGAAGAGGTTCTGACACCTCTTGAGATGATCAGGAAATGCTCCATGGCACCTTCTGCCTGACGTGGGAGGGTCACTGAGCTGACTGGTGGCTATGCTCAAATCGCCTGGGTAGGGACAGCCCTGCCCAGTGGGAGTCTGTCCACCAATATTAGGACTCAGAATTTCTTATTACATCTTTTTATAAACAAAACTTGGGACAGATCCTGTGAACAACACCATGTGAAGGTTTCACAAGGCATGCATTAAGTAATCTGCTAAACAGGAGTAAGCTTCTACCCAGCGTAATGTGAACTGCCCAGTGAAATGCTGCAGCTAGCTAATATGAGGTTGGATTCTGCTCATACTATTCAAATGCTCCCTGGCTGAAGTCTGATCCAACCGGTGGGACCCACTGCCATAAGCAACCTTTGCAGTAGAAAAATCAGTCTCCTGGACTTTGGGAGCTTCTACAGCTTGGCCGTCATCCTGCAAATCCCTTCCTTACAAATAAATAAATAAAGCAATAGATAGATAGCACTGACACAAGAGAGCAGCAAAATCAGCGTGCCTGTTTAAATCATTTGCTGTTTGGGATATATTTTCTCTGCCAGACTGTTACTTTGAGCCCTGTGGTTCACTTTCCCTTTTTTTTCTGGACAGAAAACCTGCTACTGTTTTCTCTAAGACTGCTGCTGACTCCTTTGTCTGAGCCAGCCACTATTAGTCATTTGGGGCTAATTCCTGCCAGGGTTTTATTCACTGCAAGAGCCACAGAGGGATTTAAAGCTTTGCAGCAAGTCACAAAGGCCTCGTTGATCATTCAGCCAAACCCAGGGCTCTCTGTCTCCTACCCACATCAGCCCAGAGTGACTCAAACAAGATGAAGGGTGACATGACACCTTGGTGGATCCAGCCTCGTGTCAGCAAGATCGGAGCCTGACCTCCACGTTTGAGAGGCCATCTGGCTCAAGAAGGAGCCACAGGCTTGATTTTTCTTCACAGGCAATGTAACAAAGCAGAATCAGGCCATTTGGAAGCAATGAAAACTGTGATCCAATGTCACAGGAGTTGGCATTGACACTTTTACCACTGAGCCAGCAGTGATTTTACCATACAGACATACCTTGAAAACATCCCTAGTATGCTGGCAGTGATTTGGAGAGACATGCCAATGTATTCTAGACCACTGAGTATGCCATATATCATGTTTCTGTGCAATTCTAAGAATTGCGGTATCAGCCAAATCTCCACAGAATATTAAAAATATAAAAGAATTTATAAATATTTCACATTAAAATTCACTGCTAACAGTTTGCAAACTTCCTGCTGTAGCCTAATGCAGTCAATGGGTGATTCATTTTCTACAGTTACATTTTTCTAGTTGTGTAATTCCAAATTGCCCATATGTTGTGGGCCATAATGGTCTTCTTTGGGGTCCATGCGTGATACGTAGCACAACACCTTCCTGGCCCACAACCTACCCATTATGTTCAGTCCTTGAGATTATTACAGATGAACTGCTGGGAAAGAAACACGAGGAAGAGCAACGGAAGGGCAGGCTCTCATGATGAACAAAGGCTACTGAAGACATAAAGAACTGATTCCCTTTCTCTCTCTCATTGCCTCATGGGAGACCTCTGCCATGTTATTACTTCCAGCCAGGCTGTCAGTCCCTGTTGAACACATGGTCCCCTGGCAAAACAGGGAGCCTTGGGCCGTGCATCCAGTCTGAGTCAAGGAGCTCCACGTTGTCAATGTGCTTCCAGCTAAAATGAGCAAGCGGTGCTCTCCTAGCACGGACAACATGCATTGTCTGCAAGGGGTCTGGAGTTTTCCCCACAAAGGGCAACAAATGATGTTATTCCCACCAGAAAAGGACAGAAGGATAATAAACTTTCTGTCTGCCTGATTCACATGAAGGCATTTGAAAGACATTTTGTGTTCCCCCCCCCCCCCCCCCCTTTCTTTCTGTTCTGCTTGATCTGAGAGCATGCCTTTGCATTTTGCCAGCAGGTTTCCTTACTAGGATATTTCTAAGATGTGATACTTAGTTATTTGTGAAGGGAAAAAAAATGCACAATTTGTCTTGCTTCCCTAAAACCAAGATAAATTCTAAATCCATCCATATTCCTCTGAGATATACTTCACTTTCAGAATGTCCATAATTGCATGCATCTATATGTGTACACGTGCATATTCCTACGGCTATTCTTAGTATACATCTGTATCACCTGTTGTAAGCAGATACAAGGCCACCATGCCTATCCTAAAACCAGCCAAATGCCATTTACCTGCGCAAGAATAACATTAAACCTGTATTATCATATCCATCACTGCAAGTGGGAAGGCACCACCCCAGCTCAGACTTTTCTGGCCCTCCTCCTTCAATTTTTCTAGGTGAGTCTAAAAGTTACAGAATTAAATAGCTGCACCTGCTTTGATATTTGGCTCATTATCACTGTCTTCTGGGTGACCTGAGATCACTTGGGTTGCAGCGGTAGCAGTCCTGGGAGTATTTCACCTCCCTTTTGAAGGAGCCAAATCTGCAGCCTAGTAATTCTGCCTAACAATTCCAGACTCTCCACTTCAAATGTATTAAAAGGAGCAACATTTTTTTAGAAAACACTACGAAAATACGGCCCCTGTATTGAGCCTTCTGGCAGATGCCTAAACATGCAGGCACCTGAAAAGGCTTTTAAAATCTGTCTCTGTTTTCCCAAACTGTTCAGTTTGTCATCTACCCACAAGAGGTCATCTTGCCAAAGTCCTACTCTTCACTGGCCCCACCTGGCACACCTGGGAGGTGGAAAGAGGTAATATTGACCTCCTGGCTCGGAGATGTGCAGCTCATTCGGCATCTGTGATCTTGTTCCCCTTTCCCTGAGATCTCCCCATATCACAGAGCTCAGGGAAGCCTGCAGGAAAGCAGTAACAAAGATATTCTTGCCCCTTTTCCTGCCAGGCTCAGGACAAGAGGTCAGACACACACAGTCACCCAAATTACTCACACAGAGACCTTGAGAAAGGGAGGTAGGCTTTACCACAGCACACAAATTAGCTTTGGTGGTCAATACTTCTAGAAGGTAGCCGCTAGCTGCACCATGCTCAGTACCACTCCTCACCTGCCCTGGTGTCAGAGGTACATTTTGGGAAGCTAGCACTTTGAAATACCTCAGAACTTAGCAGAATTTTGGAAATGCAACCAACCAATGTAACCTGCTGCTAGTATGTCTGCCTACACAACTTGCTACTGCCTGCCAGCTGGTGGCAAAACTACTGGCTATTCCTTGTGATAACCTCTCCCTTGTCCTCCAGCGCTCACCTGCCCTGGATCCCCAGGTTGCATGCATCTGTAGCAGCTTAAATGGACCCCAATCATTCTAAAAGTGAATAATGCATACCTATGGAAAAAGTGAGCCCATGGCCCATGCAATTATTTGCAGACAACACTCCACCAGGCAATATTTTGGGTACAGTTCCTGTTTGCAGTCCTATCTAAACACTAACCTTCTAATTTCCCACAAACTCTTTGAAATCACGTCCCTTCAAGCTTGTGAAAAAGTCTGAAGGTACAGAAAAGTTCTTCTATCCAACTCATTCAGTGGGAAACCCTACAACAGAAAGAAGTAAACCAAAGCTCTTGCCCAGAGATTGGGAATTTTCCAATTCAAGCTTTTGTGGCTCCCACCCATCTGCACTAGTACAATAGCGGGGCCATGTTTGGCTCTGTGGCAAACTCAAATGCAATTGGCAGAAATGGGGAAAGAGATATAATTGTGTTTCTCCGGGGAAAGTGGTCATTAGGAGGGTATTATCTGGATAGTGGTTATATAAACTGTGGCTGAATGGGCTCTATTTACAATAAGAAAAATTGCCAGAAAGTGATCAGAACATATGCGGTCTGATGAAAAGGCTGCACTTGAGCAACATGAAAAGCCAATAATCTGTGAGGAAGTAGCTGTTTGATAGCTAGGAATTTTAAGCAGGGATAGTGCTGGGGGAGGGATTTCAAATCTAATCAGACCATTAGTTTCAAAATTTTGCAGTAGTCCCAAACCTTGTCTGAAATTTGGAGTAACAGACAGAGAGAAGGATGCTGCAGCCCATGGGCCAGGTTCAGATCTGATTTATTCTTTCTGGAAATCCACAGTGTTTACAACAGCACATCCCCTGCCCTTTAGTATGCAACCTTTTCATAGAGGCCTGTCCTCACACATTCACTGTTGAGGAGATCATACACATCTGAAAGAAGGAATCTGTCCCGTTACACCACAGTTTGTCCCATTAAGCCAATGGGAATTGTGACATCTCTGTAATAATTTGTAACAGCCCCAAGACTCAGTCTCTCAATATCTCTTCTACGCTTGCAGCCACAAAGCGCTGGATCAGCCCCAGTCAAATCCCTCTTTCACATCTTGCTGAAAAAGACTGAGAATGACTACAAGATATACACAGGAGGTTTTATCTTCAATACCTGCCTTCATTGCACATATCCCAACACAGATTCAAGAGTGGCATTTTTCCTTAAGAAAACACTTTCTAGAAAAAGGCATAATAATTCTTTAGCATTATCTTTGTGAATTTGTAAGCAGAGACTGTGACGTAAAAAACTTGGTCTACCAGAGGAGCTTAATTTAGCTTGCCAGGTTTGAGACCTTACAGGGAGAATTCTGTAGGGATCTTAAGTAGCTCAGTGGAGTCAGGCACACACTTGGTTTTCTGCTACTAGATCATTCATGAACTATAAACCACCAAACCACAATAGACATGTGTTCCTCATACAAGAGCACAACCTTATCTAGCCAAAAAATCAGCTCCCTACGAGTTTTTGCCATAATTTGTAATTGATGTAAGAACATAAAATGGCTGCACCTCCAACTGTTTTCAGCTCATCACCTTCCAGCACTGCATGTGATTGCTGTGTATTTATAATGCAGTGGATTTCTTTTTCATGAACATGTTCCAAGTTCCCTTGAATATGTATAAACTTGTAGTGACCGTCTGATTCCCGCTCATTCTCTCTTTCCCATGCAGGTTTTTATAGACTCCACCACAGAGAATAAGAGCTTTCCAACTTATTCCTCCTATGAAAACTAAACTCTTGATTGGCTTTGTTGCCTTTTCCTGAGCTCTTTCAATTCTACTATATTCTTTATGAGATGCAGAGACCAGAACTGCCTACAAGATTCAAGGTGTGGGCCAGCCATGGATTTGTACAGCAGCACTGAGACACATCCCCTACTGCTTTCCCAATCCCGCCAGTATTTTGGGGTTTCTGCTAAGCACGGGGCTGAAATTTTCATGAGACTTTCCATTGTAGCCCTAATGTCTCTCTTCATCAATAACAGCCAACTCAAAGCCCAGCATTTTACCTAAGATGTTGGGTTTATTTTTTCTTAATGGCATTATGTTACATTGTGTTTTAGCTCACATTTTACTGCTCACTCACGAAGTCTCATGAAGATGTTCACAGGCTTCATCCCCTACCCTGAATAACTCTGTGCAATCAGAATAGAGACCGGCTCCTCCAAAGAGAGACTTGTAGCTTCACAAGACAGACATTTCAGATAAGCATGATGTGGAAGAGTTTCTTTCTCTCCATGAGATATGTGATTTTTAGACAGTAAAAATTAGGCAGGATGAATGCCACTGTGAAGCTCTAATCCCTGAGTTCATGAAGGCAGGCATAAGAAAGCTCCTGTGATCTCAAGCCCCTCTATACAACCAGACAGAAAAGTGGGTCTGAAATTCCTGGCAGAACAGGATTAGTATCAGAATTAGTACTGGAGTAGGATTCAAAAGGCACAAGTTTCAGTCCTTTATCTCTACAGACTTTCCCTTCTCCTCCCTTGTTGTCAACAGTGCTGAGAACCACAAGACGCAGTACAGCATACTCTGCAGACATAGCTATTTACCTGACACCAGCTCAGTGACTATGGAACTTCCACTTTTGCAACAAGTGTATATACCTTCTGGGGGTTTAGTCTCAATCTTTCCCTGCTATTAAATTTATATCTTAAATTTAAGGTCTGACAAACCTCTTTTCTGTAGATCACTAGCCATATGTCCCCTTCCCATATCATAATGGCCACCTGCAGTTTTACACACAGCATATGGAGGGAGGTACAGTTGTATTTGTGTGAGTCTCATTCATTCGGCATGATTAGTCCTAGATCTTCCAGTGCAGGTGTTAACACATATGGCCGCTATCCTCATCATGCTCATCAAACAAGCAAGACCAACTTGTTCCTAACTTCAAGCTTTAGAGTACTTAGGGACTGACAGACCTAACCCTAATTTCCCTGCTTGTTATTTTCCTTCTCTGTTCAGCTAGACAAATGAACACTGCGCTCCCTGAACTGAAGAGAGAAGCACAAGGATTGTTCATTAGGAAATGAGTACTCATCTGATTTGTGAGAAATGCAGACAGTTTTGCTGGATTTCTTTTTTTTATGCACTGTTCTCTCAAAAAAAAAATCTTCCAGCTGCCCTACAATTACATAAGGATGTACTTACTCAATATGTAGATAGGTGACCTCTAAGGAAAAGATGGGGTTTCAATGATTCAGTAAAGTGTCTCCTTTCCTCTCAGAGTTAATGGTGAGCAATATCCAGTTCTGCAGTTGGCTGGAGGTTGGTTTTGGTAAGGTGACAGTGAGATGGTTCAGCTGTTCCACCTAATAGTACTGTTTGAAGATCTGATGCTAAACCACTGGACACAAAAGAAATAATTTTTATAAAGCTGTTTGAAATTTTCTTTAATTTATCAGCTTTCAAAATAGTCCCTCTTTTTACAAACACTCTTGCAGCACTCATCCTAAGAGATTTGAGGGCTTTTCTGCCGCATTTGTAAAACCAAAACCATTTTCAAGACTACTTTTTGAAGTTTAATGAGAACAGCAATTTCTTTTCAAATTAAAAGAGTAGTCACATGCAATTTCTAAGATGTTGTCAAAACTAGACAAAAAAAGCCCTCACAACATAGAACATATAAATCAGCCATTTGAATGCTGCAGAAGTGTTCTGGTAAAAAGTCTGCTTAGCATAACTACGCTCTACGCAAACTTTCCCACCAGCTCAACCAGAAATTGGATGCTATTTATCCTGTTTTAGCAAAGAGATGTCTGGTAGCATGGACCACATCTTTAACTGGATGACTACCTCATTGATGCTACTTGTTTCATAGCAAAATACACAGAACACCTACTATGCCATTCATGAATGTATTACATTCCCATGATGGCTGGTAGCCATTGCTTACATCCTAAAATATTAGGATATACATATTGCTGCTTCTTTTCCCAGCTGCAAACAATGAAAAAGAGAGTCAGCTCAGGGAGAGAAGAAGAGAAGCTACAAAATTATTTGATCCTTTCATATCTGAGGAAATAATCCTCTGGAATCTCCATAACCCCAAAGAAATTAATAGAAAGTCTCCCAAGAGGATTCACCAGGCCTCAAGTCAGAAACTCCATCCCCATCATGAATATTCACAAATGTATTCTTACAGGACTCTAACAGAAGAGGGCATACCTGTTTTTTCCTCTTTATCAGGGAGGGCCTAAGAAAAAAGGCAAGGTTTGAATGGGATTAAGACTCCTAAAATGGCCATTGGTACAAAGTATGATTTACAAAAGTACGCAGTTATGAAACTTCCCCTCATCTGTATCTTTACATACCTACCTAATTTCCTGAAAAATTTGGTCCTAGGTGACTACTGCTCTGAATGCTATTTGCTTTCCGCAGCCTTTTTCCCTTTTTAGCTGTCAGAACTGCAGGATCACCATGGCTAAGACAGCAGCACGGAGCTGCTCCTTTGCGTGCATTGCTCACGGCTTGTACCTAAGCACCATGTGGATGCACTGGGGCAAATCGGCAGCCCACAACAGGCTTGCAGAGTTACCACTCTAGGAATAAACCACATGGGAATAAACACCACATTAGGAATAAAAAGTAAAGAAGCCAGCATAACCCTGGTAACTCAGGTTGGATTTGCAGGATTGCCAGCAAAGGGGGAGGGCAAGAAGAAAGCACAATTAAAAAAAAAAAAAAAAGAGTAAAACCTTTTTGCTTGTAAGCAGAGCACGTTTTTGGTTGTATGACTGAAAGGCAATAAACAGAGAGCCAAAGACAATAAGCACAAAGGCGTTTTCACAGAGCCTCTTCCCAGATTAAACTTAATTTCCTACTAGCTTCGCACTACTCTGATTATAGGAGTGTTCCTATTGGTGTATCATAGCCTGAGATGTAACACTGCCAACACGCGGGTACTCCACAGCCCCTACCCAAGCAGCATTTCTAGGAAGTGCACCGCTATTACCGGCTGGAAGCACTCTAGAAAAAGGCTCCAACCTGCAAGATGCCAGTTTGATAGCAGGCATTAAGAAAGGGAAATTGTACCGTAACTCCACACAAGGAAAACTTGTAGAGCTTGGTGGTGTTAGAATGGGACTCAAAAAACCCAAGTTTAAGTCATGACTTCGCAAGGGACTTGTTGCATGAAATGGGATGGGGAAGCTGTCCAGGCCTTTTCATCCTTTCCCTACATCCACCACACACATCAAGGGAAACCAGGGGTAGAAGAAGGGGATGCCATCAGCTCTCTGGTCTGCTTTCAGACCTCAGGGGCCTGAGATGCCCCAAGGAGATCCATGGATAAAGCACATGCTTTTCCTCACAATCACAAACATCCGCAAATCAGCACTATCAATCTGCTTTGAACAAGCCACAAATGACTTGACAAGGCCAGCACTGTAACAATTTAGAGTACCTGCTGCCAAGCTAGCTACTCACTATCTGGCTATAAATCTTGACTGACATATGCATATGCTATGTTTTCCAGCTTTCTGGCTTTCTATCCTTTGTTTTGTAATCCCAGAGTGATTGCAATTAAGGAATACTATCTCATCAAAATGCCTATCAGCACACTAGCTTGTAAACACTCGTAATAAGTATGGCTAATAAAATACAGTTTATTAGCCAACCTTGTACAGTATTTTTACAGCCTTTTCCACTCATCATTGAGAAAAATAAATCCTTCGCAGCTGTGCTGGAGCTGGCATTGCTGCCAGCCTCCCTTGGTCTCACCTGTAACGAGGTGAGTAATTAAAGTCCTTATAGGAGCAGCAGGGTTTTTTATTGCCTGCCACAATCCCATCCTCTGCTCTTCTGACTGACTTAGAGAGGCACTGCCACAAATGTTTCCAAAATATATCAGCAACGAAACTTGCTTTTGTTGTGTTAAATGATGGAAAAATTCAGAAGCCCAGATGCTTAACAGTCCTTTTTTCCTGTCCCAGGATGCCAAGAAAAAATCTGGTGGCCCCTCAGAAGTCTGGTGGATCAAAATCCCTGGTCAGGAGTGTGGAAGAGCTGCCTGTGAATCACTGCATTAAAATGGTAACAAGCAAATAGCTGAAAGTGGGATGGACGGAAGCCTTCACCCCATGGAGTTCTCAGGAATTAATTAGTCTGGAGTGATGGTAGATAAGTGATGATTTGTCTGAGGTTTAAGGGAACTAAAATCACTTTGCTTTTATTTATGCCATGACCTTGCTTGTTCTCAGCCACCAACTGGACAAATGAACCACAAAATAGGAACACTGTAAAAAGCTTAAACCATTGATTCAAAAGAGAATGTTTTATCTAGTGGAAAAACCATGCAAAGACTTCTCTAGCACAAGATGCTGTTTTGTAGCAAAGCCTTTTTTTCAAAGGTACTTAGTGAAGTCAATTATCATGATATATGGAGTTACTTTCCATGAGATAAACATAAAACCAAATGCTTGGCAGTAAACATAAACCTCCCAAGTTTTCCTCCTTCTTCTGTCCTTTTATCTCTCTTTATTACCACATTCAGAAGTATAAATTGGTAATTTATTGAAAAATGAACAGTAACATTTACCAAAGTGGCACTATTTGCTACCCATTTTACTGTGAAGAGAGCCTGGTTTTAGGAGCTTCTTTCTTTATGTTTTTTAACACAAGCATAAACAAAAATGATCCTGAAAACATGACTTAAATATTTTCCCTCTTTTCTTGTTTTCTTTAAGAAAAGAAACACAGAAATAAACCTGTGGAAAGGAATAAGATTGCTTTGTGCGAATACTTTTCCCTGTCAGGTCCTGATGTGGCATGCCAGCACTGCAGCCTGGAGGAGGTACCACAGATGAAGAGATGTGTCCAGGGCACCTGGGAACCAGCCAGCAAAAAACCTCAGCAGCCTCAGTCTGGGATCCTTACCCAGAGTAACAAAAATCCCTGTGACCTCAGGTATGAATTTAGACTACTGACCTGCTTAAAGCAGCAAAGTCATCAACAGGATTACCCCTCATTAGCACCCAAGCTGCTAGGTTACACTTATTACTGGGTGTACATCCCCGGGAACAGCAGATCACTCCTTCAGATAATGCTAGCAGCCACTTGCCCAGAGCAAGGTTTGCAGGGAAGGTGAATTAGTGGCACAATTTACATACCTTGAAAAACAAAATCCTTCCTCATGTTATAAAGCAACCCACCTGTTTAGGGGACACGTGAGAAAACCACTGAGCAGCAGCTCTGCTCAGACGGGCCAGATGACCTGGCCATCCGGCTTCCCCCAAGTGTTTACCTTCAGGGGAGGGTAACGTAAATCACAGCATCCTAGAGGAGGAGCTCAAGTTTGTAATCCCCTCCAGCTGGGATCAAAGTGATACGTGGTGCTGCTCATTACAAAATGCTGTAAATACATATTCTACCATACAACCTTTCAAGGTCCACTATAGAGCACAGACCTTCTGGTTTTCCTGAGGCTCCTTCTTATCCAAATGCCTATAGACAGATTAGCTGCTGAACTGAGCAACTGAGGGCATTCCTTGCTGCCATTAACACATTTTAATGAAACCCATTTTATTAATATTTTCACATATGTAAAGCAATTCAGCTGGACTGGAAACTGTCCACATAAATTCTCTGTGACTACACTACTTACACTCTAATTCTTCCATTTCTACAGAGCAAATCACTTCTACCTTCTGCTATGTCCTGGAGCTGAATAGACAGTGATAACTTTCCATGGGACAGATAATTAAATTAAATCCATTCAATTCCAGAAGTTATCACAATTCAGAGGGAGCAAGTCTTTGTCTGCTAAGCTATCAAGGTTTGTAACAAAGGGCCTAATACTCTATATAATTTGTATAACGACAAGTGTATGAAAATTGTATAGGATTTTTCCATAAGAGCAGCATCCTGCATTGAGAGAAAATATCTCCTTATTACAAATGCATCCTCTGAAGCACTCTAACCCTCTAAAAATAAAGCCTAAGAGTGAAGTCACACTGTAATAAGCAGTGTAGCATTCTATTTTATACAGTTCTTATGCAACCCTATTCACCAGATGTCTTACACAGTGCCCCCTAGGGATTCAGGCGTCCTTTAAGTCATCCTCTCACCAGTGGAGAACCACATGCAAATGGAATTGGGGGTGGATTTGGTTAGGTTCTCTGCATAAGTGGATTTTATACAGCTGCCCATTGCTACAGGTTAACATCAGAGACAGAAGGCCAAACACCTCCACAGTGCATGGCAGGGAAAGGCTGCAGGATTTGTGTTTCAGAGAGCGACCCACAAAAAAATCATGAGGAGATGAGCCCTGCTCTTCAGTTGAGCCCCAGGAGCACTGCTGCTGAGCACAGCCTTTAGCCTGCAGCTTTTGGAAGCTGTTAGGATGGCTTAGAGACATTTGGACATGAGGCTTGAGACCTTGGCCCGGCCAGATAGTACCTGAGAGAACTGATGTAGGATCAAAGCAAGTTCTTTTTCCAAATACCTTCTGATGCAAATAGTTACTATGTGGGAAGGGAAAACAAACTCAAAACCTGAGCAGTGAAATGAAGGTCATGTAACAGGTGAAGACCAGGGGTTACACTTTGATCCCTTCCTGCTGGCTAGAAAGGCCCTTGCAGAAGGCTGTTGTTAAAGTGGGTATGATACTGCAAGTCCAATGGCCAGGGGGTTTTGTTTGGGCAAATCCCAACTGGCAAGGGATGTCTATGGATAGAGAATGAGATGTGGCTGGTCTCCAACAAGGCATACTCTGGCTCTTTAGGAAGTTTGTAGGAGGCACTAAGTCCCACCCAGTGTCCAAATCAAGCTTTTAATAAAAGTTACAGCTATAATGATTGGAAGGTTAGACTCAAGCCCGGCAAATGGGTGAGAAAAGGGCCTTAAATCAGCATAACGGCAACTAAAGACAATTACCATTATTAATTGTAAGACATGAGTAAATCTGTAATACATCTTCCCCTCTGCACAGGATTAATTCTCAGATTAGCACCAGAAACCCATTTAAAAAAAGAATTCATATACAGCACTCAGTCTTAACGCATGAGTTTGAAAATCTAACCAATGTGGAAGTGCCTTTCTCCATCCTCTTCTCTGACAAACATAACATTTCTGTTTAAACACTGGGGGAAGCCATTCTGTTTAGTTAATCCTGATCTGTTGAAGAAGATATATTAAATCAACACCTGCCACTTTTTAGTAATTTCTTAGAGTGAACGGCCTTTGTGATGGATTTTTAATCTGGCAAGGAATGTAACAGAAAGGGATTGTGGTAAATGAAGGAACTCTGCAGAAAAGCCACTCCCTATTTAAAGCAGATAATGAGCACCAGAGCTAGTGTGGAAGCAATTAATTCTAATCACTTATGAGACAATAAAATTTAATTATGGGTTCTTTGAAAACTGAAAACCCAACAATTATTGTTAATAGGCTTTTCTTGATGGCAGATAGTGAACAGAATTTGTTGAGGCTGTTTTTTCTGCAGTTAATTTAAAAAAAAAAAATCAGCTTTTAGTTAAGGATGCCTAGACTTACACTAATATATAAAACAGTGCTATTGTGCTAAGTTTAGATCCCACAGGACACAAATGCAATCTTTGAAGGACTCTTGGATATGCTTTTATATAATTGGCATTCTCCTCTCTGCTGAGGTCTCAGCTCTTCATTATCTGTTCAGAGGTACTTTCATCTCCAAACAGCTGGATGTCTCCAGCTTCATTTCTGGTACACTCATGCTAGTAAGAAAAGATACTGCGAGTGGTTGTTTTGTCATGCGCTCATTTAGGTGCTGTACGAGAGCTCTATTTGAGGAGTAACAGAGGTGGTAACCCAGACTACAGCACAACCAGGTGACTCCTGCTCTGTGTTGATGTGGCTGTGGCCCACATTCATTCTCTTCCCGCACCAGATGCGGCTGCAATTTCAAACCGAAAATGAACTGCTCCCCCTCCAGTCTAGCAGTATATCTCACCCAGCCTGAACTGCATGAGGAGAGCATGAGGATGGAGAAGGACCATCAGTTAAATTCTGGTGTTTCTCATTTTGATGCTCCACTCATCTGTTTCTCTCCCAGCTAGCTACAGAGCGTGAGTTCTCTTGCACTTGAAATAGCTTCCAGCCCTTTCAAAGTATAACAACCTCTGAGGCTATCATATCTACCAGAAATTACTTAAAAGCATTTACTAACAAATGTAAGCTAACAAATCTGGAATTTGCGCAGTGACTTAAATGGCAGTCCTTCCTCCCCTGTACTCTCTATCTGTGCTCTCTGGGGCGTGTGCCTCAGTGCCCTCAGGAGTCTGTATTTTCTTTGTCTGGTCACAGTCTTGAGATGGTGAATGGCATTACTATACTATACGTTACCGATGTCCATGATAACATGGGCATATACCTCATCGTTACCACCATTACAGGACTTCTTTGCTTACCTGTGCCAAGCTCTAACAGCTGTGTTTTGTTGTCCATATGAAAACTGCATAGGAGACTCCCCACGAGATACTATTGCTGAGGCACCATGTGCTTGGATATCCAAATGAGATATAATGGATTCTGTATTGCTGAGACCTTCATTTCAGGATCAACAGCTCAGGCTAAGCTGCAAAATAGAAAAATACTGGTACCTTTATAGCTGCTGGAAGAGCACTACAAAAGATTTCAATGCTTATTTTAGGATATACTAAGAACTCAGACCCACTGGCAGTAAGAACACACTATTTATTTGCTTTCAGCTGGCCATATCAATGCATTCAAAATTTGACTCAGGTTTGACCCTCAGCAAAGGTCACATTTTGACCATTTCACCTCCACCATTCTGTCTCCCGTGAATCATGAAAGGCAGCAAACACTTCAACCCATGCCCCATGATGCTTAGTCAGAACATAACCCACTTTTCTAAGAGTTGTTCCAAGTGCTTCTGTCATAAGGGGATGGATTGTAATGCTTCTCAAAGACGGTGAATAGCAGAGGGCCATTTTAAGCTATAATGAGGTCTCATTACTACAAGAGATCTTCAAGGACAAGAGCTTGGCAGCATTTAGTAATGCTCAGGAAGACAGAAAAAAGAACAGGATTGTCTAGAGCTGGAAGAGCAAATGTTTTTCCTGAAAAGGCGCCTGATTCTCTGTGATGAATATCTTGGGAAATCATTTACACCAGAGGCTAAAAGCAGTGTGAAATCAGCACAGCAACATTATGCTGGCTTTGCACTAGTGTAAGCAACTCTGTAGAGACTGACAAAAAAAACCCGTATCCATAGAGTTTAAGAAACTTCATGCTATAGGAGTAAAAAATTGGCCTTTAATAACAAGAAACTTTCCCTGGGAGAATGAATAGTGCCAGAACTACAAACTCTTGGCACTCCTTGCAGCTCCCTGCAAAACAGCTGCAGTTGCTACTCTTGGATACGGTCTTAGATGATCCAGAGCATTCATCCAAGATTATGGTAATCCCAAAGCACTAGCATTACTCCCTAGCAATTATTCATCTTTTCCCTAAAGTACATTATCATAAAGCTTGAACATAATTTGCAACAATTGCTTTTGTCTCTCAGTTTCATCTTTACAAACTTCCCTGAATTAAAAGAGTTTACCTCAGCTGGTATTATCAGTCTGCAGTATTCAATATATTTTAATTATGAGGATGAGTGAGAGTTTAGCCTACCAAGTTAATGACAAAATATCATGTTCTCCATTTAATTAGGATACATTAAAAGGTTCATATTTAAATTCTCTTCGATGTAAGGGTGAAACAAATGTTGCAGAGTAACTAGATTATTCCCTATAAATTACATTATGCAGTGTTAGATATTGGGATGCAGAAAGAAGAAAAACAGAGGCTTTGGGTACTATTTGGCAGCTGACTGTTGTAGAATAGCAGATTTCAATGTCCTGCAGATGGCTACAGCGGTAGCATTCATATGCTTCATACAGCATGGCAGCACCTCCTGTCCTTGCAGAGATGACAACAGCACTAATTACGTCTGCTGAAAGCTTCCCAAGGTCCAGGGCTGCTCTGACTACGATTTGGTGTTATAAACACTATAAACAGAAGGAGCCAGAGGTGCTCTCTCCTTTTACCACCTCATCTTGGTTGTTGCATGAGCCCACCCTCCTGCTAGTGGTTGTTCGCACCTGACTGGGATACAGGCAGCAGGCATGCATCAAGCCACTGGTATTGCACACACACTGCAGTCGCGGGTTTTAGTATAGTGCTAACTTCCAATCCCTTCCCTACTTTTATGGATCACTTTATAATAAAGATATAGAGGTGCTAAGCTCCCAGCCAGACTCCTAGATGCCTCTGATGCAAGCACAGAGAACCAAAGCACAAACAGGCTTTTAAACCTTGAGAGTGAAAAATATACTTGGTATGTGTGGGAAGGAAAAAAAGATGCCTTACAGGCTGGTGGCAACATCTAGTCCAGGAAAACCCAGCGACCTGCAAGATAAGCAAGACTTATTTCTCTGCTCACTGCCAAGAGTTCTTTCAGACCATGGAGTCTTTCCTACTTGGCTACTTCCTAGGACTTTCAGAAACCTGATTTTGACTGTTTCAAATAGTCTCAGAGCAAAGAGCTTTCTTAAAGCTGTTCACTATTTTTTTTTTTTTTTTACTTATATAAAGCATATGCTTTCATCTCGCTGTGTTTTAAGACCTCTACCAGGAAAGCAGAAAGTGGTAGCCATAAATTGTCTTCACTCTCTTACATTCTTTTCTTCTTGCTTTCAACATGCCAAACCATCACTGCTTTGCTGTTAACCTCTGCAGGGGCTGCCTGAGCAATCTCCAAGTGATTTAAATGGTGCCAACTGCAGAAGAGTAAATCTAGGAAGGTGATCAACTGGATAAAGAGCCAGACCTCAATATTCAGCAGTGCCTCCTGCGAAATTGAGAGGTTCCAGAGCTGAGGTTATCCTCCAGAGCTTCCCAGCACTTGGCACACTTGGAGAGCTATGACTCCAGAGAGTGGCTTAGCAGACTGACTACTGAGAAAAAAACATCTCTCTCACTAAAAATTAGGTCCCTTCATATTTCATCATGGCTCTTGCCACCTTTTCTTGTGCTTATCTCAAAAGTTGTGCTTTGTACTGTCTCTTATACCTTCATGTGTCTTTTTATCAACCCTCTTTTAAGACAGTAAAAAAGAACAAAATTATTTGACTGCTCGTAGATTAGCAAATTTCTTGCTCTGAACAGCATCATCTTTCATCTGTCATTGTCACCTTCCCCAAGATTAGTAAGAAAAAGACATCTATAAGGCAGGATTTGTTGAAAGCAGAGATGAGCTTGGCACAAAGGATACTAGTTGTAACTTTTTTTTTTTTTCTACATTGATCCTAACAGCTGTAGATACTTAAAAATCTTTTCCTATAGTGTCCACACCTTCATTACGCAAAGAAGAAAAGCATATTGAGAAACAAATTCAGCCAGCATTCAGTGTTTGCACAAGGTAAGCTGGGGGATGATTTCCTGGCTCCTTCTGACCATGACAGGATGTGGTGGGTTGACCTTGGCTGGACACCAGAGGCCCATCAAAGCCGCTCTCTCACTCCCCCTCCTCAACTGGACAGGGGAGAGAAAATATTATTAAAAGCTTGTGTGTCAAGATAAGGACAGGGAGAGATCATTCACCAATTACCATCACGGGCAAAATAGACTCAACTTGGGGAAATCAGCTTAATTTTTTACCCATCAAATCAGAGTAGGGTAATGAGAAATAAAACCAAATCTTAAAACACCTTCCCCCCACCCCTCCCTTCTTCCTGGGCTTAACTTTACTGCCACCTCACCCCCAGCAGCGTGGGGGGATGGGGAATGTGGCTTGTGGTCAGTTCATCACATGTTGTCTCTGCTGCTCCTCACACTCCTCCCCTGCTCCAGCATGGGGTCCCTCCCATGGGAGGCAGTCCTCCATGAACTTCTCCATTGTGAGTCCTTCCCATGGGCTGCAGTTCTTCACAAACTACTCCAGTGTGGGTCCCTTCCACGGGGTGCAGTCCTTCAGGAACAAACTGCTCCAGCATGGGTCCCCCACAGGGTCACAAGTCCTGCTGGCAAACCTGCTCCAGCATGCGCTCCTCTCTCCACGGGTCCACAGGTCCTGCCAGGAGCCTGCTCCAGCGCAGGCTTCTCACGGGGTCACAGCCTCCTTCAGGCATCCACCTGCTCTGGCATAGAGTCCTCCACAGGCTGCAGGTGGATATCTGCTCCACCACTAACCTCCATGGGCTGCAGGGAACAGCCTGCCTCACCATGGTCTTCACCAGGGGCTGCAGGGGAATCTCTGCTCTGGTGCCTGGAGCACCTCCTCCTCCTCCTTCTTCACTGACCTTGGTGTCTGCAGGCCTGTTCGTCTCACATATTCTCACTCCTCTTTCCAGCTGCAGTTGCACAGTTTCTTTTTTCCCCCTTCTTAAATATGTTATCCCAGAGGTGCTACCACCATCTGGCTCAGCCTTGGCCAGCAGCAGGTCCATCTTGGAGCTGGTTGGCTCTGGCTCTGTCAGACATGGGGGAGGCTTCTAGCAGCTTCTCACAGAAGCCACCCCTGTAGTCCCCCCACTACCAAAACCTTGCCGTGCAAACCCAATACACAGGACTTAAGAGTTTCATCTTGCATCAGTCAGAGCAAAAAGACCTTTTTTTCTTCAACAGGGGAAGGGGAGGAGGCACCAAGAGGAGACGGAGGAAAAGACAGCTTAGGGGATGGCGTATAGATAGATGGGTCTGATTAAGTGTGGAAGTATATCAGTGTCACCTGCTTCAGAGGAGTGGGGAAGGGACCAGTGTTTAGCACCAGCAGCAAAACATTAACACTACTGCATAATTACAGAGTACTCAGTGTATATTCAGCCCTGGTGTGTTTTTCTACTAAATTCCACTCTAATTATGTGAGAGTCTGTGGACACCAAAGAAGCTGTGGTTTAAGTACCTGCAGCTGCTGCAATAAGTAACAGGAATGTATAGATACATGTATACATAGATGCACACACCCACACTGTTAGCCAATTGACAGGAGCACTATTTAAGAAAGCTGAATTAAAAGCAGTACAGGTTTTCCCGTTTTCCAAAACGGGCAGCCCCTTCTTTAAAGTTCCCATCTCTTCGATGTTTCTTAGCCCACTGCTCTATCATCTGGCTCTTCACATCTTACATGTCCCTCCTGGGGGATCAGGGCTTCTTCTTTCTCTTGTGTACATACAGCTGAAGAGAAAGAGCATTCGCTTTGTCCTGCTGCTCTTTTCCCACCACCTCCTCACCTCTGAGGCATACAGCAGCTCTGCATTAAATGATGC
Organism: Nipponia nippon; assembly: GCF_047370975.1. Taxonomy (NCBI): domain Eukaryota; kingdom Metazoa; phylum Chordata; class Aves; order Pelecaniformes; family Threskiornithidae; genus Nipponia; species Nipponia nippon. The sequence continues at coordinate 62,423,242 of NW_028262369.1, forward strand.
ATTCACCGTCAAACATAAGAATGATGGTTTCCTAACAGACTAGTGTTCATCAATGCTTTAAAAAAAAAAAAAAGAAGAGACTTAAAAAAAAGAAGGGCAGAATCCAGGCCACACAGAATTTAAGAATGAGTAACTGTCACACTCCAGGGCATTTATTTCATTTTCAGCTCATGAGAGAAGTGACAAAATAGAAGAGGAAGAACAAGAGAATATAGAAGTTTCAAGATGTCACTTTGTTCACCACTAGAGGTAAAAGCAGGGTGGGAGGATGTGAGGTGACACCAGTTGTTAATGGGATTTTTGCCACTGAAAAAAAACTGTGCGGGATGTATTCGAGTGGGGCTTTGTTAACCACCATTAGTCATCTATTTCACAACTGAATGGGTGGACACTTGATGGCTTTGGGCTCTTCTCGAGTTTTGGTTGGCTAGTTGTTTTTGGGTTTGTTTTGGTTTGGTTTTTTTGTTTTGTTTTGTTTGTTTTTAATAATATCTACTCTAAAAGTGCAAAGCTCTCCCTAAGCACAGCAGGCAGTGTTGTATTCATCACAAAACTTAGTACTGAAGAAATGCCCATGCCAAGAGCACTTGGGATGTTAACGAGATCAGAAATAAAGTCTACACCTGGTTCAAAATTTGGTACCCAAAGGCATGACAGCCTCTGCCCTCTCCTTTGCACTTTTCAATAACAGCTCTCATCACATTTTATATCCTTCCTGAAATGCTTTAGCATTAATTTTAAAAACCCCAGACTATCTAGCCACCCTTATTCTCGCTCTACATTCAAAGCTTCTTGGGACCCAAGGGAACTTGAGAACATACACAAGAAGCAGCCTAGGTTTGCTAATCTCCTCAACAGAGCCCCTTTTTCTGAAACTTTCAGTGTTGATAGCTTCAGAAAAAGCACTGTTGTGTGGTACCCAGCTCCACCACCATATATCTAGCACTAGCTGGAAGCAGTATTTCTTGGCAGGGCCTGCAGGTATTGGGGGATGCATAAGAGGTAGGTAACTATAAGCTAACAGTGCCCTGGATCCAGCATCTCAGGCAGACAGAGCGTGGCTGAAGGAAGATGCTCCACTTTAGCTTACTCTAGCAAGTATCAGAGAAGTTGTCCAACTTTAAATCTTCCAGACTCCAGGGTGTGCTGTGTACATACTGCAACATGGGGTAAAAAAGACACATAACGTTCCTTAGCTGGTAAACGTTCAGAGGCAGGCACTGTATATGCACTGGATGCAGTGCCATTGGCCATAGAAGTGCTGAAGTCTTTTGCCATGCAGACAGCAAGTGCTAACATGCACCATGTGGCCTGTTTGCAGGCGTTGCCAGAGCTGAAAAAGCAGCAGAGAAGGCTGGAGCAAAAGCAAAGGGGTCACTTAATTGGGAGGGGTAAAGCACTGCAACACTTTCACCTCGTTTTGAAAGGATTCAATTTTAATGCCCACAATCACGGCACAAAATGTTGGACAGCAACACACAGAAGTCTTTGGGGAGTTCTCCACTTTTTATGCTGGACACAAAGCTGTGAGAGAGCCTTTATGATACAGGGACAGCTGCCTGAGTTCAGAATGTTGAACCAGAATTTAAAAAAATAATAATAATAATAATAGCCTGAAGGATTGAGCAGAAGTTGGAAGCAATTCCAGGACACACACATACAGCCTTCCTCTCCCATCAAATTGACAGGCTGAAGAAGATGATTCTCGGCCAGGGTTAAAAACCAAACAAAAAGTAGCTGCATCATGCCTGTCAGCTGTTGCAGGGAATTGCAGGGAATTGATGTTCATCTGTCTTTAAAGAGCTCCTATCACACTCATTACTGTGGCAGGCATCCATGGTATTATCAGGTGGATCAAGCAGGAGATGTTTAATTGTTACATAAAGTTGTAAAATCCTCATTAATCAGCAATGGAGAGAGAAAGCTACATGTCCTTCTATAGGAGTTTGGGGCCAGGTTCTAGTAGTCCAGCATGATAACAGCTGGGAGTATGGACCCAAGGAAGGCATTTCTAAGGAGGAACAGACTTGGTTATGAAAAGAAGGAGCAACCCCCATTTAGGATCACTTGTATCTCCTTTCATCTCCTCTGCTCTAGTGGTGTCTGGATCTACCCATCTAGTCAGTAACTAATATTTGATTCTACGTGGAAATGGGGAGAAGATGGTGGAGAGGCTAGGGAGAGGATGGCTTTCCAATGAGCCATCGAAAGTATTGGCTAGGAATTAGTTTGTGTGAGTTGGAAAACAATCAGTGCAGATGCTATAAAATACAGGAAAAGATGGTTAGGTGGATGATCCGAGATCCCCTCTCTCTTGTGGTGCCAGAAGCAGTAAGATTGCAGGTTGGAGATAGTTCTTCTATGCAGTGTTTCCACTGTCAAACTGTCTGTAGTGGAAGAGACTCCTGGAGTCCAATTTCCCAGAGTATTTGACAACTTCAGCAAAAAGCTTTGTCACCTGTCAATATAAAGCAGAGGAGGACTGAGCATTGCAAACCCTTCTGCAGAAGGCTGAGTAACAGAGCAGGCTCCACAATTCTACACTGTCACCCTGAAACTATGCAGGTCCAGTCCTTGAGTCCATCCAAATCAATATCAATTTCAGGGTGACTGTGCATGGGTGTTGGCTCCAGCCCTCTGGAGCCTGCCTGTCCAGCTGGAGAGATGTAGAGGTGCTGGGCTTCTTTGGCAAGACAGCTCTGTCCCATGAGAGCTGTTGTTTCCCCCTACAGCCCAAGCCCTTAAGAGAACACAAGGTTGTTCTACTCTCTCAAACTCGGAGGTTAAAACTCTGAAATCAAAAAGGTTCAATGAAATACATCAAGCAGGTGTGGTAATAAATTTTGGATGGGGACCCCTGTTCTGGTTGTCAGTGTGTGTTTCGCTAGTAGGCAAAGGATGGGTCTTCAGTTTCCCATCCCTGCTAATCATGTTTGGCATTATCCTGTCTATGAACTTACAGCTTGGCATTCTTTCTGCCCTCCACTCACTCCAATCACAGCAGAAGATTTTGCACAGCTGGACACCAGTTCAAGTCACTGGGTTCCATGTCAGCGCCCACTGAAATCAACGGGAATTTGGCTGCTGTGCTTAATGAGAGCCAGATGAGGCTCTTTTGTGACAGTTGAAGCCACTTGCAAAGGAAGTCAAGGTACTGCTGGCAGCAGGAAACCCACTTTGCATTACCAAATATCTCTTCCCCTATCAGTATGTGAAAGGGGTTTGTCAGGAGCTACAAACACATACTGACTGGCAATTGGGGACTACAACAGCACAGGCAGCAATTCCACTTGGATGGCACTCTGGAACTGGATTGCCCCAAGGATCATTCAAGAAAGCCCAGCTACATCCTGCTGTAAGGTTTAAGGACTGTACTGGAAAAACATCCCACAAAAAAAACCTGTTCCCATGCATAATTTAAACACATTACAGGCAATCCTGTGCAAGAACTTTGCTCTGAAGTGAAAATCATACAGCAGCAACTTCAGCTGCAGTACAGGACTCAAGATTTTCTTCTTTTTGTGTTTTACTTTTAGCAATGTTGTTTTGTATAGTGGCAAAAAGAAAATACATTCAACCAATTGTGTTGCCATGATTTTCAGGCACATTATTTATTTGTCAGAGATAATGAGGGTCCAAACACGTTGGAATCTAAGATCACAAGTGCCTGGAAGGTCTGAAGGCTTTTATGACTAAGAGGAGAAAGAATGACATGGGAAGTACCTGGAAATTAGTGAGCAGAGCAATCCCGCTGTCAATAGCCATCCTCCGGATCACATAATTACCATGGACAAACTTGGTGTTGCTGTTAGGCAGGTTAATCACCAGATCTATTTTCCCATCCCTTACCAGCCTGAAGATACAGCACAAGACAGTATCACAGTGTGTCTTGCTTAATGAAAATCTATGATGAATAGCATAGGCATGCAGGTAAACAACACTGAAAATTTTCATTTGAGTTTAGTCTTACATCCCAAGAAAGGAGGGTTGACAGGTTAAGGCACTAAGCTGCGACTCAGGAACTCGGGCTTTATTTCTGTTCTATTCAGTGATGCAAAGCAATATTCAGCCTTCATACAGCTCAGCACAACTCTGTTAAAGGCGTGACTGACTATCATTAAAAGCTACATATTCAGATCCCACATACCCTTGCATGAAAATGTAATGTGGAGCAATACATTCAAGCCATATTAAATAGGACTGTTCAATGAGATGTTCATTAATTAAGCTGAAACCTCCCTGCTGTGACAGTTCCAGACAGAGTCAGATAAAACAAAACTTTTGGATTGAATCTGAAGTCCCATTAAATCACTATCATTGATCTCCACAGGGCCAGCAATTTGCCCCTTGTATATGCTGTCCTGGATGTTAACACAAATTTGACAAAGTAAGTATTGCTCTTACCTCCTGACCGGAGGAAGGCTCGGACTCTGGCTTTCCTGTGAGGGCCATGCCACAGGATTTGCTGGGATACCGTTAGCATTGAGCCAGTCTGAGGTTGCTTCTGTGGCGTAAAGCTGTTAAAGGAAAAGGTTACTTACTCTGTGCTTCATAATACTGAAACTTTTCATTTAACTCATGCAGGTCTGACCCAGCACACAGCCTGGTTATCAGAGCTGATTTTGGAGGGCATTTTTCATCACAAGGGTGTCTCTCCATACAGAGACACACACAGAGAACAGCATGACTTTCCCATCTTTTTGTTATCTGTGATTTGCTGATGGATGGTAAGTCAATGAATGGTAGTAACACATCCAGAAGCAGTTAAGTGGCTTAGCAAAACCTAAATCCCTCTTACTTTCAATAGGGCTTAAGTTCTATCACTTATAAATTTTTTTTTTGCCACCTTTTTTTTTTTTTTTTCCTAGCACTAGGTTTTGAAGGGCACAACTGTAAATCCAGTAATTACACTAATGCCACTGAGGAAAATAGTATTTAAATACTTAATACTAAAAAGCTCTTGCCAATCTTCTGTGGCCATGTTGTTAGCTACCTTTCAGTAGGAATATGGATGCAAAATGATGCAGAAGAGTTACAAGAGGGATGTAAATACCACAAATTTTATATGTCCATAGCTTGTGAATATCACTGAAGATGAAGCACTGTAAAGACCTTCTCCATATAAAAGGTTTCCCCTTCCTCCCCTCCTGGGGATCCTGGACATGGCATCCTGCTGGCATTTTTGTTTCTTGGAGAATTTAGAGGAGTTTATAATGTGACATCCTGGCTGCAGGCTGATAGCAGAGCCAGGGTTGTTCTTGCCCTCATGACTCAGTCCTGTTTGTTCAATTAAACAATCATGAAAACTTTTAGTTGGGTGATACCTGCTGACTTTACAGATCACTCAGCTAAAAATCCCTCTTGTACTTTGAAAACTTCCTTTTTTCTCTGCCTCCAAATAAACTCCAAAGTTCTTCATTCCTCAGCAGGCCGAGTACATTTCAGATTTTGAAAACTCTCTAGCTTTAAATAACTGAGACCACCTACCTTGAAACCTTCCTCATGCAGTAGTTCTGCTATGCTGAGGAATCTGGGGCGGAAGGACTTCTGAAAAAGGAAATTTATTAGATACAGCATCAACGCTAGGATTTAGAAACAGTGTTTTGTTGGGCAACACAGAGCTCCTCCAGACTGTGCTAAGAGGAGAGGGTGTTTGTGTGTGTGGGCAGACATGCCTGAATATGCATGTACAGTGCCATTCCAAGAAAACCGTCTAGATCCTGAAGCCCAATTCACTCCCAGCTAAGACACATTTTGTTACAACACCAGAGTAAGTGTTCCCATACTGAGTTCAACTGCACCTACAGAAGATTTACTACTGCATATTAAATATCTGGGCAGTTGCCTTCTCACATACACCAACTAGAGTCTCCTCTGCTCTTAAACATCTTTTCGATCATTGCTCAAACATTTGGCCTTCTCTTCTGGCAAATAACAAATATGGACAGGCTTTGGGCTGCCTTTGGATGCTCTGTTTGCAAATTCACATGAAGAAGAGCCTGTGTATGTGTGAGGTAATTTCTAACTCCCATGGACATATGGAAAAGGAAAACACAAAACCTCTCAGGAGACGGGGACACCCTGTTCCCATGGGGACCTGAATGCCCAGGTACCTAGGGCACCTCTCTCAAAGCACACATAGATCCAACATAATTTAGAAGAAATAGAGATAAGACAACCTCCTGCAGACTTCTGCACTTGAACAAGCCATTTGAGAGCAATAGGTGAGTGAAAATTTGATCCCAGTGTAACTTTCTTCTGGATGGTACAGCAATGCAAAGATCAGATGCGACACGTGTCCTTCTCACTGCCAAGGCTGGCCAGACTTTGCTTTTAACCTTAGCCTGGTCTGGCCATTTGCAAGTAAGGTTATTGCAAGCTCCCTTCTCCCTGCTGGAGCTTCTGATGGCTTAACCTTTATGGGTGAGAAAGCAATATTCTGAAGGGTGAATGATTTCCTATGAAGAAAAGGAGTCAACAGGTTTTTTTTTTTTAAGCACTCAGAAAGAACCTCATTCGGAAAGCCATCTCGTTCTGTACACTAACTGGAAAATATAAATATACAATGTGACAGGGTTGGCAGCTTCCCAGTCAAAGAGAACGGTTCTGCCTTCTGGTCAGGGGGGTTGGCTTTCACAACAGTATTATAAACTTCTATCAAACATATACTGAACACTTGTGACACATAAAGCAGCCTCTCCATGAAAAGAAATTACAGCTGTCAGCTTGAATCGGAGCAGCCTGAGATTTACAAGCTGGCTGAAAGAACCTGTGTAAGAAACCATTAGTTACTAAAGGTGAAAAGTACAAGCAGATTTATTTAGTGGAAGATATTTATCGTAGGAGAATTGTATTCTTTTTCCTTTGGCGGAAAAGTTCTATTTCTTATAACCTCTCTCTCATGTTTGCTAGCATGCCTTGCTATTTGTAAAGGACTACAATCCTCAGTTAATTCAACACAGCTACACCAGTTCTCACTGCGATCCAGCTCAAAACGAAGCCAGCTCATCTCCTATGATAATCTTGAATCCTGTATCCAAATCCACTGTACAGCATGCAGAAATTCTGGTACATAAGGAACCAAGGCAGAAGGTTACCTTGAAACAACAGACTTGGAGTGCTGGGATTTAAAAATAAAATACTCCATCAATGCTTTCCGCATCTCGTGGTCACCAGCACAGATGTAAGACAGATGCATTCCATCCCAGAGATATCACTGAATAGCCCAATCAGGAAAGAAAATAAAATGAGCTTTTCAACTCCTCTTGCATAAAATATAAATTATTTAATGGCAGACTCATGGTTTCAGCATCGTAGATTTCTCCAAATTGTGAAAAGAGGTCAGATTATCAGCTTGCATAAACTGGCAGAGATTCATTTGTCTAACAAGAAAGCCATATTCCATTTACCCTGGGAGAGCATCGGGCCTTTAAAATCCTGCGGAACCTTGACCTGCGCAGTGTCAGAAAGTGCTCACAACTGAAGGAAAATCCAGCGGGCTTGAGGTCCTGGCTGGCTGCCCAACCTGCCTTGTGCTGTCCCGCAGATGTCAAGGAGCGCTCGCCTGTTTGACCTTGAGGATCATTACTTTATTAGCAACATTTCTGCATGGCCCTAGTAGGATTACTGCTGGAACTGCAACCTCTAAGTACTCTACATGGATCCCCCTTTGCAAGGGTGGATTCATTACCTGGGCGTATGAGACCTGTTTGGACTGCAGATCACAGCACAGCCACTTAACTCTTGATTTGTAAAATACCCGAGTGAAATATTTGCAAGGAAACAAAAGATCTCCCTCTCTACTATTGTTAAGTACACTTATTTGACTTTCACCCTCAAGAAGGCAGCCTCCTCTCACCTCAACATAATTAATAGCAATGACATAAAGATGCAGGATACCAAATAACCTAAACATGTTGAGCCTAGACACTTTTGAGGGAAGCAGAATTCACCACCATTTAGCTTCTTTTTTCTCTCTTTCCAAGACCTAAAAGTCCAGTCTAAAAATCAGAGCAAGCAGCTAATCATGAAGCAATGAATCCTCTGAAAGCTGGGTATGTTTTGAGTTCACCATCCACTGCAGATGAAACATAGCACCTTCCTCAGAGACAACCAAGTGGGCTGGTGTACGTGCTCCTGACAAGAATCAGCCTCAAGTGTACCAGAACAGCTTGCAGAAACCACCCCACAGTTTGAAAGCCAGAGGCCTCTGCCTGCGGAGGGACCTCCCCCCCGCCCGCCCCCCCTCCCCCCCAGCAATGACATTTAAACATTAAGTGATCACGGAGAAGGGCGTCCTGGTATCTGTCCTTCTGAGCCTGTATTTCCCCTCCGAGGATACAATGACAACTTGGCCAGTTTGAGGTACGTGACCTCATGTTTGTGATTAAAATGAGAACAACGCTGCTCATGTTCACAGCCTGCCTTGTGCCTTGATCCTCGTGGCTCTTGTTTCTGCAGTGAAGGGCTCCCCTTTCCTCCAGCCTGTAATACTCAGGGAAGACCACTCAGTCTACATGTCAAGTCTAGGTCAGGATTTCAACCTTCCCTTCTTACAAGGCTTTATGTCCCCTCTCTGCCTGCAGGCCTGGCGGATTTTGAAACAGACCTTTGAAAAGTAGGTAGGTGACAAGCTCCAAGAGTGGTGAGGGAGCAATAAGTGGTTCTCAGCATTAACTTTACACTTCTTGTTTTGGAGTTTAATTATATAAGAAATATGCTGAGATGAAGAGAGACCTTCAGAGAGAGATTGATCTGTTGTTTTCAAGGTTTTTTTTGCAAGAAAATGAACTGCAAACCACTCATTAAAAAGGACAGAGTCTTGTTACTTTTAAAAGGTTTGGAGGGTTGAGCTTTTGAGGTAGGTTTTTTTTTTTTTTCCTTCTTTTTTTTCTTAAGACCTTTGTGCAAAGAACATTTGGCTCAGTTTAACAGATACTGACACAGAACCCACATAAATGCTTTCTATCGCTAAAATTACTCTTTGCTGCCTGTTCCCTTTTAGCTGCTATCGGGAAAATAGGCTTAAATTTTAAACACTGGGCGCTCTCCTTTTTTCTGCTCCTGACTTTTCTTTTCCCCTTTTTTAAGTGCTGTTTTAAAATCTGCCATGATTAGATATACAGTAGACATACAGTACCAACTGCCCAGAGTTTCATAGTGAACTTTTAAACTTTATCTAGGTAGCAAGCAAAGAGTTTTCTGCTAATTTGAGGTAACTTAGAAAAACAGCTTCAATCCATAGATGTGTGTGTGTATATATATATATATTTAAGGACTAAGTGGTAATCTGTGTTAGCAGAAGCCATGTTCCTTTCTGGCCACTTTTCACACACTTCCTTCACATCCTCTGCTGGCACAGACAGCCCAATGCATTTTTCACACCCCAGTTGTCTGACAGGAAAATTCATCTATTCTATTTTTTTGTTTTATTGGCTTTATGCAATCATGTAGGGCATAAGCTTATTACAAGCACAACAGGGAAATGGCAGGAGGCAATCAGTTATCTTTATGGGCCCCAAGAATGTTCTAGTTGCAGTGGAAATGTCTGGGTTTTTTTGAGGAACATCATACACACATCTCAAAGTTTACAAGTGTATCTGACTTCAGCACCTCCTGCAGTTGGTAACTATCCTGTGATAAAGAACCAACACTTTTTGCTTTTCTGCCTAGCTACCTTTTCATCCTGAAACGCACATCCTCCTTACTGATACAGAACTGTGAATGGTGCAGGGCTGTTCCTAAGGCAAACCCATTGGGAACTCCCTCATGTAAAGGCTGTTTGCAGAAGTCATTGAACCGGAATACATTCCCATAATGACACCATTTTAACTTTCTGTCCCATATAGCGACTTTGAGGGATGCTGACAGCAAGAGATGAAAACCTAAAGTCCAAGCTCTAGTCTGGTATGGACTCACCGGACCTGCAGTATATGTGTCTGAGAGGCAGTCCCTAAGAAGAGAGAGTTCTGGCAAGATACAGAAACCAGAAACATTACTACATAAATGTAGTGTTGGTTCTTCCTTTCTGAGCTACTTACTCCTAGCTGATAGGAGCTGCATAGTAGGGAACAATATAGGCCATGTGCTGTCATCAAACAGGGAAAGGAATAATGGCAGCCATGCCTCTAGGCAGCCAGGAAAGCAGGCTGCAGGGTGAAGACTGTTGTCCTTTAATCCCTCGCCCCACTGCACTCACGTACATTCCCATCATGACTCCAATGAGGAGAGGAATGTGACAGTGCCATACTCTGTGGAGGTCTCATTGCCTGACAATGTAACACCAATAACTAGTCCCACAACATTTTAACAACGTCATGTTTTCTACACCGTCGGATGACGCTACAGCTCTACCTGGAATGACATATATGCATCTATGGGGAAAGCTTAGCAGGTCCAGCTTTACAGTATGGAAACTCACTGTTTTGGCGGGGTGGAGGGAAACTGGTTTCAAAAGGGCATGAGGCCATGTACAGATGAAGGGAATTTATATGTCAGGATTGGAAAGCAGCATCCCTAGGGGTCTCATTTCGGTGGGAGCGAGCAGGCTCTGAGTTCTAGCTGGGATGTTTCTCTGAACTCATCGTCTACGGGCTTTGTTCCCCGCAGGAAGGTGGCTTCTAACTCTCCAATCCCAGGCCTCTGCTTGCAGCAATCCCAGGGGTTTGTCCCCAGCAAACTTTTGCAGCTCCCAGTGGAAACTATCAGGAGACAGAGGGGAAAAAAACAGGCCAGCCCCAGGGAAACGAGTAAAGATCTCTCCATAGTGTTTGTTCCTCACTGTCTTATTGCACTTCAAGACGGATTGCAGAGAAACACATTTAAACCATAAAGACACACGAATGGAAACAAGGCAACAGTTACTGAACTCCTCTCTGTCAGTCCTTTCTCAGCTTTGGCTTTTTGGACTCACCTGGATTCCAATCAAAATTCCTTCCTTAGGAAATGTAAACCCTGTGGCAAGAATAGCCTTCCGGAAGGCAGAGTACACATCGCCCCCGAAGCATGCGACCTGGGAAAAGGCACAAAGGTGGCGGCATGAGGGGAAAAAACAAAACCAACCCAAAACTATTGCTTTAAAAAGAAACAGAAATGAAATTTTTAAATAGGGTCTTTTGACTTCTTCACGCAGAATCAGATTGCTTTTGCATGGAGTCTGCAGGCAGGGGGGACAGAAAATAAATCAGAAAATCATTGCAGACAAATCTCATAATTTTAATGAAGCAATAACGAAGGAATAAGCAACGCTTTAGTTTCAAACAGCACACCAAGGAGTAACAACAATCGATTCTGCTGAGTTATGGGAATGCTGTACACAGCCTCTGCTCCAGTGTTTGTGAGTGTACTGCAAATTGTTTAACATTATATAATGCTTAAATACCAGTAACTGTTCTGCATGCAGGCATGTTTCTCTGTGTGTACGCTGCAAACTGGGGTAAGACAGCACTTGTGCTGTCATGTACTTCTGGCATTTCTTGTGAAGATAAATCACAGTATATAAAGATGCTTTTCCATGAGAAGTCCACAGAGGTACAAAATTCAAGTAAAATGTTAGTATGCACTTAAGAAAACAACAATCATGCCAATTCATAATAATTTATTTTATATAAACAAAAACTTGATAAAGAAATGGATAAAAATCATTTAGCAGTCTCCATCATTCAGAACTGCCTGTGGAGCTCAGTTGCTTACAGACTGTCATACAGTAATGATCTTCTGTAGAACTAAACTCTGTTCCTTGTCAAAATTTGGAATTCTGATGACAAAGAGAGGAATGCATGAGCTTTTGTGAAATTTAAAAAAGAGAAAACCCAATGCTCACTTTTTCTGGACAACTCCACACTTGTTGAAAAACAGTCAGAAGCAGAAACTCACAGATTTTTCTCTCTGAAATAACAAATCTACGCACACATACAGATGGGATAAAGAGGCTGATTGAGAATTGCTCTCCCATTTCCCTCTTATGGTCCTTCCCATCACAGAGTGAGCCCTCACATTCATGGTCTGACTGTTACCATGGTGAGCAGAAACCAGTATTTCATGTAAGAAGAACAAATAATGATTTGCCAGATCTTCTGAAGTAAAAAAAAAACAACAAAACAAACAAAAATCCCACAAGGGAAAGGATAAAAAAAATCATGACAACTTGTATGTCAGCTTTTCTCTAAAAACTCATCCTTGAGTATTCAGTCTGTTCTACAGTGTATCTGGCTGAGGGGCTACGTATATCCTGGACTTTCTAGGGTGGTGGACAGCCCCCTGCCTTGTAGGCTTGGACAAGGGGTTTCCAGCCTGCTGGGAGAGGTTTATCGTTACGGCATGGTCAAAACAGCCACAATACTCAAAGGGATCCCCCAGCACTGTGTCTTCTACTGTTGTGGGAACTACTACTCCCAACAAAATACATCTCCGCCAGATAGACGTGACAAATTCAAGCCCAAATCAAGCCGTGTGTGTGAAAAATGTCTTTGAGGAATAATTGAGCATTCTACCCAAAGGAAGTTATTATCCTTACTTCACTCATAAGAAAGACCTTCATAACTGTCACATTTTATAGCATTTGTGAATATGGATCTTTCCAACTCATAAAAGTTAATAATCCCTCCCTTATGACCAAGGTAATCTCTAACTCCATATAAAGCTCAGAAAAATAATTCTTGCCCTTAGTTACATTTTTATTCCTCTTTTTTTCAGGGGGTTGTGATGGTGCTGTCTGTGTAGTCAATTTTGTTCTGAAAATAAGGAAGTCACAGAAGTCACTTGGCTTTCTTCTGCCCATTAACTACATTGAAAGGAAATCTTCCGCAATACTGTTTTGCACACATTATAAAGAGCAAAATAAAGTAATTCTGGAGAGATGTAGGAGACCTAAGGCTGTTCTTACCATGTATCCGGGTATCGTGCTTTCTCATACTAAAATGATAAGTCTTTCCCAATGAAAACAGCTCATGTAGGCATACCCAAGTGCATATCAAATGAAGCAGCCTAGGCTCTGCCACCTGCCTAGCTATGGTAGAGCAGAGTTAAGCCTAATCTAATTGCCTCAGTATTTAATCACTTCCTAAGTTGGCTTTCTAGCCCAGAATAAGTCTCTTGCCACCACAACTCTTTTCTAGAAGTAACGGAGCAAGCAAGTTTAAAGACAGCTTGGGTATTTCTACAGAAGCTATTGACAGCTCAGCAATAACTCATAAACAAACCTCTTTGTTCTAGATGAGTTAATATCTCTTCAAATGATGTAGATAGAAACCTGTACCCCTTGAGAGGTGAGGGGTCCCATCAGTGCTGAGCCTACGCAGGAAGAGGAACAGCTTTGTGTCTTTACAGTGTGCCACGCATACACTAGAGACACATTTCGGAAGCACCTCACAGCCGTGCTGTAGAAAGAGTGGGTAAAGTAACCCAGTCCCCCCCTCACCCTACCAACAGTCAGTACTGCAGCCATCACATTTTATTCACTCTTTCTCACCTTTTGCACCTTGGGACATGCCTTGATGGTTACCAGGCAACAACAAAAATATCACCACACATATTTGTTGCCTTTAAGTAACTAGCACGTTCCAAGACCAAATGCTCATGACCTGGAGTCTCGATATTGTTACTATGGCATGTGTCAATTGGGGGTTTTGAAAGCTGTAAGCGCTTGTCTGTCAAAAAACAGGTGATTCATAAAACAGACTGACACACCGAGAACCACCCAGAACCCGACAGCTCTCAGATAAACTCATTCCAGGCTGTCACACCAACCAGGTTCAAGTCAGGGAGCTGACATGCAGGTAAAGAGGGACATCCAGTGGCTGAATCAACAGAGTTTTCCAGGACAATGTGTTTTTACGGATAAGAAAGATGTTTTCAATTTTCTAAAGAAGCTACACATGCCATCATGATTCAGGCAGAAATAAGATCACTTTCAAAGATTCATGATGTTTAGAGGCGATTTGGTTTAAAAAAAAAAAAAAAAAAAAAAGATACCTCCCCGGTAGAGGCCATTTCACATCGGAGAACAGGGTCAGCATCTCTCAGCCGGGACCAGGAAAACATTGGAGCCTGGTGAAAGAAAGGGGGGGTGGGGCAGGAGGAAGAAAGAGAATGAAAATTTAATGGATCATTTATGGGGAAACAAAAAATCCAGCTACACTTGGAAGTGACAGAAAGAGACAGAGATGAATTAATCCAAAAAAAGCACTGGTCAAGGCTGATAAGCAAAGAAGTACTTGGCAAATGAGTTCCCCCAGTATCTTGATGACAGACTGGAACAAATAAACACATATTTCACCATTAAATCATCCTTCTAACTCTTGCAGTCCTGTTCACATTCTGATGGCAGATTTCTAATCTGTGGTAGCCCACTATCACTATCATTTTTAGGACATATTTTAAAACAGAAAGGCTGTGAAGCATCTGATTCATGAAACAAGGAGAGACTATCTGAAGCCAGTCGGTTTTTCTGAGAAAACTGTTCTCCAACAGAAATTTTTCATTCACAGGAATCAAACCATTCCACAAGAATACACTCTTTTGGTGTAAACCAGATGAAACTTCACAAATAATTTTCAGATTTTCCCTCTCCCCTCCAAAATACACACCCCTAATTTTTTTTGATCTTTTGTATGAAAACCCTTGATCATCATCATTATCTGAGAACTTAGGACTCTGTGGTCTCTGAGTTCTTTTATCTGATTTGACCTTTAAAAAAAAAAAAAGGAGGGGGGGGAGAAACTCTGTTAGATAGTCAATGACCACATGTGGCAAACATGGAACAAATCAAGAATTTTCTGCTAAAGAATCATTTTCTACAGGGCTTCTCTCCATCTTAAACTACTACTGGCATTTGCATAAAGACAGCATCCTTGCTGCTTAAAAAAGAACCTATTTTTAAAGCCAAAGTCATAATTCTGTTCTTGGAAGTCTCTGAGGGTAACACTGCAGACAAGACAGCTGCTGTTTTGTGACACCTAACAATGACCAACTAAAATGTGACAGCAGAAATTCATTGCAAAAGGTTTCTCAATAAATGCCGTGTGCCTTGGTGAGTTTTAGATCAGTTTTGCTTCTGTAAGTAAAGAGAAAATGTTTACAGTGGCTAGCTCTACAGCCTCAAGCTGATATATGGCAGTCAAGGTGGATTATTTTTAATGCACATATTGTCTTGAAAGGTAACAAGCAACAAAAGCCGTCCACCAGCTCCCTAATTTTTGTTTGCCATGAACATGAAAATGTGTCAGCAGGAGCAGACTCTGGTACTGCAAATAAATCCTATTTAAAGCTTAGTCAGTCATGCTCTACTCAGGAATTAATCTTAGTCAGGCCATGATACTTTCATCACTCTGCAAGCAAACATGGCAAGACAATATTTCAGTCACTAAAGCTAAAACGGTGGGACTTTGAAACCACAAAGGAGCAGCTATGTTGAGAAAGAAGAAAAGAGTTCCATATTCTCTTTTCCAAGCATTTAAGAACTGCTGGAGAAACAAAATCCCATTTCCATGCAAATATTCCTGGCAATAAAAACATAAAAGGACAGAAAATATGATGCATGAATAACGAGAACCAGGTTTAACTGGAATATTTTTCAAAGTTTAGCATTTCCAAAGGTATTAGCAGGTTTTTATATTTGACAAACCCACACAGAACACAAGCAGTACAAAAGGCTTTGTAGTGAAATTTTCAAGAATAGAGTTGGGTTTTCCACTCTGTAACCAACATTCCCAGGAGAGACAAAACTCTTGACAGTTTAACTAACAACAGTGCAGAAGCCCCAGGTCTAAATAATAGAAATTTATAAAAATAAATAAGACTCACAAAACCAAAAAAGTCTCAGATTAGAATTTCAGATAATGCCTATCTGTGGCATCAAAATAAAATGTAAAGCTACTTCTAGACTGACTGGCTTGCCAATAACCTGAGCTGGCTTTTAATAGGTCTGAACATTTTATTAGTGGAAAGATGTTAGGTGTTTTCCGTTTCCTCAATTTTCACTCGATATGGAAACTATTAAAGCTTGAAAGTTTCTGTATAAACAATTCTCATTATCCATTGTATTTTCTGCGCTGCTGTTCTAGATTTTTATGATTAGGAACTTCAATTAATTTTTTTCTTCCATTAAGCATTCAAAAATATCTACAGTACTTTGGTATCTTGGGTGCTATATAAGCTTAGTAATTATGAAAAGTAAAATCTTGGCCCCACTGAAATCAAAGGATCCAAGACTTTCACCCCCATTTTAACTGATGGTGCATATAAAGGGATTCCATGACTTCAACAGCCCATGTCCCAAATCCTGAAGATAAAATCTGGGGGGTACTCAAAACACAAATTTGTACATGTCCACACATATAGTAGATAGTATTATGAAATAGCCTGAACTTCAGTGTTCAATTCTGCAAGTGCATATTTATTATGCAGTTCATAAACATGATTCAGGGCAGATTAGAAGTAAGAAACAAAGGGAGATTGATTTTGTTAATAATTACTGGATAATTTTCCTTTGATTTTTCTCTAAAATTCCCAACGTACATTAT
Source organism: Nipponia nippon (assembly GCF_047370975.1). Classification (NCBI taxonomy): domain Eukaryota; kingdom Metazoa; phylum Chordata; class Aves; order Pelecaniformes; family Threskiornithidae; genus Nipponia; species Nipponia nippon. Next base: position 62,439,762 of record NW_028262369.1, read on the forward strand.
CCTACAGAAACTGCAAAAGGTCAATTTGGCCTTTGGCCGATGAGTAAATTGTTCTCTCTGGGCAATAAAGTCCTAATTGCCCATTAATGCGCTAGGTGCTGGTTCTGTTGTGGGTTTTTTTGGCGTTCTTTTGGAAACCATACCTTAATCCCAACGTATTCGGAGGGAATAATGGGATGCTCCAGTGTGGGGAGGGATGACTCATTAAACTCTTTTCCAGTCATCACTTTTGTGGCCACATCGATGAAGTCCACACCCAGAGTCTTCGATACAAAAGGAAAGGAGCGTGAAGCCCGCAAGTTGCACTCTATCACCTGATGGGATTAAAAAGGAGAAATACCATAGTCGGGTACTGTGCGGTGAAGAAATAGATTGATTCATGTTTCTGGAAATCAGTCCTTACTCCTCTTGGCAGAGATGCTCTTCAGACTGCCAAATAAGAGGCACAGAAATTGTGTTCAATATTAGAAACAGTGATGGCGAATGGGTAGTGGCCAGCTCGAGACACAAGGAGTCTGCTGTTCTGCAGCTGAGTTTCATCTCTATTGTCTGAAAATTAGAACTTCGGAAAACATGTTGTACTATACCCTAAGTTAATGTGCAAGAAGCGTGGAAACGTGTGCACAGACATTAGGTACAATCTTGAGAAGTCCACCTTGTTCTTTTTCCCTCGTAATGCCACTTCATGAATGACTGGGCTATCCTTATCGACTTTCCTCACCTACATGCAAAAGTCATTCAGTGACCCAAACAAGAAGCAAAGAAGTTCTGCATCCTGCTGAGAAGCACACCATGGAGATCAAAAGCAAAAGAATTGCTGTAAGTGAGAATGAAGGGGAAGTGAAGGGGGACAAGAATAGGTAAGTTAAGACAGAATGCAAAAGAAGGGTTATCCAGAGAAAAGGCAAGCACAGCTGAGGGAAAGCAAGGAAGGAAAAACTCCATTCTGTCCCTCTGTGGAGTTTCTGAATAACTGTGTGAAACAGAAGAAAGGTGAAGAACAGTAAGCACATTTTTCTCAACTAATAGGCCAAACAGGATCTTTCACCAATAATGCATCTCTTCTATACCATGTCAGGTTTTCTTGCCATTCACCATTTTCTCAGTCATACTCTGCTCGCGTTCCTCTGACCTTCTTCCATTAGCAATAGAAAGCCAACAGTTACCCATAAAGGGTCAGACATCTGCTGCAGTTCTGTTACTGATAGCTACTAGGACCATGCTATTTAGATAACCACCTTAATGGCTTATATTAAGGACTTAAACACTTAAATTGTCTTGCTTTCTTACCAATGACTTGGAAGGCTTATTTTAATGATCAAAACAGCTAAAGACGAGAGAGGATATCTGAGATCTAAAAGCAATGATATTCAGTTCATAGGATGAGGCGCAGGTCCCAGTGCTGTGCATCATATTCAAAACTGACAATTTTGGGAAGGACAGCAGTCCACAACAAAACAAAGCTAGTGCTGACAGATGATGCAACCAAACTCACTTCACCCTCAACGGCTGCACTGTGTAGGTAGGGGTGGTTACTCCCTCTCACACAGACAGGGAGAGCTGTGTGACTAGGGGTGGCACCGGTCAGCCACACATTGTCAGACAAGGCAGGTTAGAAACCCACAGCTGCTACTGCCACAGAGTTTCCATGACAGGGACTGCAGGAACCATGCTCCTAACTATCCAAGGCAGAGCCCAACTTCCTCCAACAGTCACAAAAAGCTCTTACCAGCACATCATTGCCTCGCACCAAAAACTGAATGTTGAATGGACCAGAGATGGCAAAGGCATTTGCAATCTTTTTTGTAGCAGCTTTAACCTACAAAAATAAAGTAAGTAAAAATGCATATATATTTTAAAAATAAGTAAGTCACACAAAATAGACAGCATCATGTCAATAAACCACCTCACATGTGGATTCCTTTAAATGTCACATCTTTCTGCCCTAGTGTATTTTCTCTCTATACCCTCATTTTGGCAACAGCATTATCTTTCAGAAGGAAACATTTTTAATTTGCCTGGTAATCTAGAGCCTGAAGTGCCATTTGAGGGCAGAAGTAAAAAACACAGCTTCACGTATGTGTGTGAGAAAGCCAGGGAAAGAGGGAGAAAGAGAGAATAAAAGCCTGTGCTGCCTGTAGCAATTCCTACGCTGCACGCTGGAGCCTTTACACCTTTCTTGGTAAAGTAATGAATAATGATGTTTTGCCATTTGAGATTATCTACTCGGTTTCACAAGTGTCCCAAGAGTCTTTCACCAACATGCCTGTCCCATCACAAATCCATGGGAGGTGTGTTAGCAGAAATACTCTGGAACAAATTGGGAGAAGACACTATGGTCTTCTTTTCTAGGTTTATCAAGAAATCACGTGCCATTTAAGTACAAGCATTTGAATAGCTTTGCTCCAGGAGATAACTATTTTCAGAAACAAGGCCTTGGACATTCTTGTAGAGCTGGAGCACAGATCATTGCATTACAACTCTTGTTAGCTTCCAAGCAAATCCTTTCCAGGATGATATCACAGGGGATGGCACATTTCATTTAGAAAATGCATTTTGACAACTAACTCTGTATCACTAGATTTATTCTCAAAAGGGTAAAAGTCAAGTTTAGGTGAGGTTCATTCATCCTGATATCCTTTCCAGAAAAGGCAGGCAGCTAGAAAGTCATACACCTGATCTTATCATTGTGGGAGATGAGGAAGTATAAAGTGAACCGTGGCATATATATGGATTAGACACTCCTCTACTGCCATGGTTGCTGGTCCTAAACCAATGAAACAAAAAAATCCAATGGGTCTGAAAACGTGTACATCTACTACTTAAATTAATGGGATACAGTTCAGATGATCCTATGTGTAGTATAGCCAGTCACAGGGGGCACAATAACATCCTACATTTGCGCACATCACGCTGGCCATTAAAAAACATTGGTGATTTGATTTCTTCTGAATTCCTCTTCTAAGTTCTCCCAAGCAAAGGGGGAAAGCAGATTCAAACTCTTATTTTCTTTTCTCTTTTCAGTGCTAGTGCAACACCTACCTTCTCCAAGGCTCCCTGGCTAATAGTCTGTGTGGGTAACATGAGGGTGGCATCTCCAGAGTGAACGCCTGCATCCTCCACGTGCTCTGAAATAGCATGTGAGATAACCTGCATACAGTAACGAGAGAGCAGTTAGTCACCTCACCCTCTCTCATGAACTGTCCCATCTCTATGCCCCCTGCTAAATACAGACCAGCACAGTCTCCTGAACAGAGCTGTATCCAAAAGAGGTTACAGACAGGGGAAAAAAAAGGGAATCTCCTTAAATTTTGGGGAGAATAGGCTTGAAGCAGACACAAGGCATATGAACAAGGGGATCATGTTAGCATCTTTCACACCGTGGTTAAGCAAACTGTGAGCATGAAAAAACCTACCATGGCCTAGAGATCCTAAGGCTTCCTTCCTCTCTCTAACACACATTGACTCAGAAGGTAAAAGCTAATTAGGCTTTAAACCAGCTCTCTAAGTTCTGCTTGCCACAAACACAAAAAAAGTTGTCATTCCACAACAGAAACAAGTATGAACTAACTTCATTTGTACATATGTTTTTTCACTCTTCTGTGGTGTTTTTATCATGGAGAAAAGCAAGCTGAGGAAATTCAGGCCTAAGGATTTAAACTGAATGAATTGCACCAATGCGCACTACCTTGATACTGAAAAAGTGATCTTGCTTGCTGGTTAAAAATGAAGATTGAAAACAGAATACTTCTGTCAAAAGAGAAGTTTGTGATTTTTTTTGTGAGAACTGTCTTTGATTAGTATTGAAATGCAAGGTGAAGTTGTAATAATAAAACAACTGTGGTAATATCATAACACATGCTGATACAATTCTGATGAAAGCAATTTGTGAAGCCAACAATTTGCAAATCCAGTAAAAATTATATTCTAAAGGATTCATTCACATGGTTAAGCAATGCTTAAAAAAATGACTATTTAGATGTATACAATAAGGTAGGTTGAGGTTTTCAAGCATGATGTTTTTGAACCTAAGATGAATTAATCTTTTCTTGTTTCTCTACTCTTCTCAGCATGAACCCATGGCTGTATAGTAAAACATTCAAACCGCACATTTTTGCAAATCTCTGATCCTGAAAAAAAAAAGTTTAATATTAAAGAAAAGCAAAGTTCTTACTCTTCCTGCCTTGGCTACAGCGTCCATTTCCACTTCACGGGCATCTTCAATAAATTTAGTGAGTACCACAGGGTGATCCTGTCATCAAGACAACACAAAGTAAGAAAGTTTTTATTTGAGAGTATTTGGGCACCATCCAAGCGCTCCACTATTCACCACTGGAAAAGCTTTGGAAGCAGAATCCCACAAGACCAATCTATTAATATCCTTATTTCCACAGATGAGTGAACTTTGCAAAGAAATAATGGGGGGGAAACTTGGCGTGATTTCCCCAAAGCCACTGATGCATTAGTTTGAGTCCTCCATAATGTCACCATGATAGGGAAATTTGGGGCAAAACCACAAAGAGCTTTTAGGTGAGACCATGGTAGAAAGAAGATAGTGGGACATGTGCATGGATCCAGTGACCTCTGATCCTGTCTCCCAAAGATGTTCCTTACCTCCAAGATCTTCAGTTCTTTCCTCTGAGCCTCCCAGTCACCTCACAGGGCATACTGCTTCACAGAGTAATTGATTCTTGGCGTACTTGATGACTTTGTATAGTGGCCGTTTGCTCTTTTAAAAAGTCATATATTTTAGGCAACAGATCCATTCCTTTCTCATTTCTCTGCCTGGTTTCCTAAGTCTCCCAAAGGAGAAGTTGCCACTAATTATAGCTGGCCAGGAACAACCTGTCCTTGACTCTCAATACATTCACTGGTATACATGGTTTTCCTTCCTCTTCTTCTTGCTTATCTCAGGTATGCTAGCCCACACTTCTTACTCTTCCCTAATGCCTTCTCCTTCCAGCCACCTGCTCCAACAGACGGTTAAAAATCTAATCCACATTCTTCCAGGCCAGCTTTATGTCTCAACATTTTACCTGTCCCATCCACTATTAACTGTCTGTTATTTATTAGAAAATAAAATGGAATAAATGACAGTCTGTGCATGCTCAAAAGGCTCCTCTTGAAAAAATATAAAGCAACTCCAAAAGTTACAAGACACAATTCCTTACATTTATCAGTGCAAGGGTAAATTCACAGGCAAGGACAATGTCACAGCCTACAATGTTTCATAAATTTAGTGGCTTGTGTCCTGTAACTTTCTGTCTTGCTGCAGTTTTTCACCAGAAGATTTTATATGTGCATACAACCTTGTTTACTCCAATCTGTCTCAACTCGCACAAGAAGTTTTGATCATTACTGACAACTTAAATGCCACAATGACACAACACCATAACAGCAAAGTAGCTAAAACAACAGAACAACACTGGTCAGGCACTTTAACTGGAGATGCTCTGTTGGGTGGAGCAGAATTAGGTAAGGCTTTATAACCAGAAAAAACGAAGTGTGTCCCATAAAGACGCTCATATTCAGTTGTATGCGCACAAGTAATATTCTAGCTTCTGTGGAACCACTCACAGGCCTTAAAACGTTGATGAGGCTAGAAAAAGCATATAAGCAAACTCCCTAGTTTAGAAGCAGAATATAGTGCTTTTGTTCTAGTTTGCTTTTTGCTAGCTTAGCTTCAACTATACTATGGCTTTTGTCAATATAAAAATACTGGATGAAGAAGAATTCTTCGCTTAGCCATCTGACTACAGTAGCAAAAATTTAGCATGTATCTCTAGTGTAAGTGTCTGCAGGATCAGGGCCCGAGCACCCAAAGACTCATGGTGTGCAACAGGTCATGTATGCAGCGAGCATGAGTGCCTTGTTTGTGTAGCAGAACTGGACATCATAAGGATCCTATGGGAACATCCACTCTTTCCCCTAGGAATACATCACACGTTGCCAAGACTGTACAACTTCAACTCCCAGCAGGGCGTCTTGTACCAGGGATGAGACCTCTCAGCAATGAAGAAGTACATTGCCCAATTCAAGTCAGTCAAGCTGTGACAAGTTAAGCTAACGTCACTCTCCTGGGCCTCAGCCTCCTTTATGGCATCCATTGCCATCATAAAGCCATCCAGCAACACAAGTGATCTGTCCCACTGAACATGGCTTAGGGCAGCTGCCTGGTCTGCTTCTGTGAGTGTGTGGGGAAACACAAAGCAGGGTGCTTAAGATGAACCACAGAGAGAAGCTAGATGTTTTGGGAGGCCGAGCATTGCTGAGGATCTGGTTTCTAACAGGTTGGCCCTGTGAGTCTTTTGAGAATTAGTTATATAATTCTATCTGATGGAAGTAACAGTGGTACTCTCCCACTTTCAAAAATCCCTTTAAAGTTGTTCAAAGATGATAATAAGTGGTCTGCTTGCCTCCACATTAATCTGTCCTTCAGGATATTATTACTTTGCAAGGTATCTCCATTTCATTCTGTCTTTTCTTGCTGAAACGCTAAACTTGCATCATTTGCCTCATACACTTAAAAACCACCTGGTTTTGTTCTTGTTCAAGTTTTAACCATCTAAGAAATCCCCTGAATAAGCAGTGATGTGTCTGGCTTCCATAGCCAGTTGTGTTTTCCGAGAGTTCCTTTTTGACTTATTTATTTTTAACTCCAAGATTCCTGTGACGGTAGTGTTTATGGTGCTACAGTACTGTTCTGAACAGTGATCATTCAAAAAAAAGGAGAAAAAAATCCTCAGAAGAAAACAGACCAAAAGGTGAGGCCAAACTCAGAGACTCTGCTAGTAAAAAAGACACTTCAAAAAAATTCTCAAATTAGCTTTTGAGAAACATTTAAAACAGAAACCAGAGCTTTCATCTTCTGCATTACATACTCTGCAAATCAATAATCCCACTGGATTAACAGTAAGCAGGCAGCAGTCCTGCTTCTCTATCAGAGGAAAATGGAATTCAGTACATGATTTGGAGAGTGAAATGTCAGCAAAATCTTGCAAATGTTCTTGCATTTAAAAGGGTTAAAAAAAAAAAAAAAAGTCATTGGTGAGATGCCAGCATGAAGTAGGAAGGGTCCCAGCCCACTACTCTACATCTGTTTATATAATTAACTGGTCAGAAATGGATGCCTGGGTACAATAGTGTTGTGGTTTAACAGCTAACTGCCATCCCCACTCCATCTGGGCATCTCAGTGGTATTAGTAAGGATGCTTGCACAGGCTCCCATGGTCTGCCCATTAGGGAACAAACTGAGGGTTCAAACTCTAATATCACTGGCTCTTCCGCAAACAAGGAAACAAAAGACTGAGGAAGACACAATACAGAAAGAAAAAGCAGTGGCAGGGCAAAGACTGGTACCTGAGAGACTCTGGTGGCTTCTGCTAAGAACTTCTTCATTTCCTCTTCAGTGAAAACTACATTCATTGCAGACCCACTGTGAGAATGGCAAAGAAAACAGGTCAGCTTCCCTCATGACTTCAAGGAGATATCAGAGCATTATACACCAGAGCACAGGGTTGCCAACTACTTCTATATGACAAACTAGCCAAGCAAGCTCCTGACTCAAGCCACTTACTCCACTCTTGACTGAAAGAAAGGCAGAGCTGGTACCCAGTGAACCTCCGTTATACTTCCCAGAGAAGACAGGTGACCTCCACAATCATAACAAAGAATCAAATAAAGAACTGTGGTTGTGTAGCCTTAGCACTGCTGCCAAATCCCCTTTCTGACCCAAGCCCTTAAGGTTCCCCCTAAGCTGGAGGAGATGGCTGGTCAGCCAGATAGCCCCACTAAGGACCCAGACTTTCACCACATGTGCAGGTTAGCTGTGAGCTGAGGACAAAAACAGATGCTTTGCTCACGTTAGCCAAATTGCTCATCAGTGACAGATGAAGCGAGCAATGCACAGGCCACTGGTGATGGTGCAGATGAAAACAGGCTGTTCTTTGCTGGCCATTTTGTTGGGCCCCTCCCCTAATGTCTCAGACCTTAAGGGAGGGGTATAGCCAATACAGATACTGTATCTGAAAGCTACTTTGAAATGTAGCTGTCAGTAATATCAGAGAGGGGGATCTGGGAGAGCATGAGTCGAGAGTCAGTGATTCAGGTCCATTTTAAAGACAAGAAATTTTTAAAAAAGGTGTTACATTGGTAACTTCCACCATCGACGTTCAGCTTCCCCATTGCTTTGGTGGACAAGCCCACAGAGGCTGTGGGGAAAAGTAGAGGAAGGATCTACCGCACAAAATCAGTCACTTTAGCCTAAGATAGATGCAAGTACCTAGGTGATTATACTTACCAGACTACCTGTTCAGCTGATGTAAATCAATAGAGTTCAATTAAATCCATGGACCTATGTTAGCTGCACTGCTGAGGACATGAGCTGGTGCACACAGTACATAACTAGTGGGGAAATGCATTTAGTTTTCCAAGGCAACTGGTAAATATTAAAGGCCGTATCTGTTCAAAGGATGAAGAAGTCTAGCTGTGGACCTGCTGCTGTTCTGTAAACAGAGGCCAGACAGCGCGCTGTGCTAGGGCTTTTCACTTTCTATTTCCTCAAGTTTTACATCCTCCAGTTTCATCTTTCTCCCTGAAGTCCCCCTTACCCGTCCAAACACCCTTTAGCAAATACTTATAATGGAAAGGGCCTGTACTGAAATTAATACGGATGGAAACAACAGGCTAAAAGAAGTGTTCCCTAAAAATCTGGAGGATTACATCAGGAACAGTTTCTAACTTATCCTCCTGATCTGAGTGCTGGTTTTTAACTTTGTTTTCCAACCCCACTGCAAGCTTCAGAAACTGGATAGAAAAGTCACATTCAGCAGTCTCTTCTAAAGGATATTTCCTTGATGGTTGAAAATACAATAAATAGTTTTCCTTTTCTTCTTTTTAAATAAAAAGTTTTTTTTTTCTCCCCTGAAAATGAATACTGTGCCTCTTCATTTTGATATGTGTCTCTTTCATATGAAAAGGATCCTGTCTCCAATTTATTTTTGCTTGTAAACTATGTCCAGCAAACTGCCTCTCTGCGCCTAGTCATCCAGCTACGAAGAAATGCCTTATAGAGAAGAGTGATCATTCAGAGCGCGTGAGTTTGCTGCGTGTATGCGCTGGTGTAACTTCTTCAAAAAGTCTAGCTATTGGAAATGTGTGGCTCTGTACAAAGTCTATATAAAGAGAAGCAGCTGCCACAGCATAGGACATAAAACATGCCTGTAAGCAGAGAAGTTGAGCAAATAAGAAGCTGAATTCAAAAGATGCGGTGTCATTTTCTGAAAACAGATGCCAACCCCAATAAATGGCCTCAGCATGTTCCATTCTGTTTTTCCTGGTGGCAAGCAATCTTCTGGCTTAATTGTACAGGTAGTAGTCTCAGGAACCTTAAGGAATATTGCAGATGGTTCATGTTTTTGGCCTTGAGATATGAAAAAGGTAATGCAGCTAAACAGACGTTCTTATGATTATGTTCTACCTTTGATCTGTGCCTGATGGACATAAGGGATCCATTGGCTTCTTTTATTGGTTTGAGCAGTTGTCGCACCCATTAAGATGGGCAGCTTTATGCCGCATGCACCTCACATAGTGTTTTCCACACGTCCCCTGAAATTACTCTCCCTTGTCTCAAAGAGGCTTGTGTAGTCCATATCCCCAACTTGATGAGCTCTGATGGTTGACCCTTACCTCAGAACGTAGGAAGGCCTCAGCAAACATGGGTAACCCACAGCGCTTGCAAATTCAATTGCATCTCTCTAAAGAAAGGGAGTAAAAACACACTGTGAACAAGAAAACATTTTAAAGTCACACCAAAATTCAACTCTAACTTTATTTGCACTTTACTAGCCATTAAGATTGGCAGGGAGAAGTAGGGGATTACAGCCTGAGCTGAACATAACACATGACTTCTTGGTTCCTGAGTTATCTTCAGACCTTCCCTGTCCATAGACCTTCACCAGGAAAAAAGAGCAGTGCCGACACATCCCTATTCCTTTGCATTCTCTACCTGCTAGAATAGTTTTCAATAGTTTTCAAGGCGAGCAGGATAAACTAGAGGAGCCTGACAGTGGTGCTAACTTTTGCTGGGTATATACCCCATGTTGTGTAAAGGTGATTTAAAGACACTTCCCTTCCACTTTGCATCCCACTTCCAGTGATGCTATAGCATCACTTTACAGGGATCAAAAAGTTCTTCAACATGGGCAGTAAAAAAAAAAAACAAAAAACCACAACCAACTGTCAAATGTCTTTGGAATCTTGAAATGTATCAGTAAGTCGGTCCTCCCTGAGCAGATGCTCATAACAACCCCCAGCCACTTCATTGTTTCCCAGATGCACATCCCAACTTACCAGTGTGCTGACTGCCTTCCAGGGAGCCTGAGCCACATGCAGCTCATCCAGAACAGCTGAGAATATGGAGCGATCTTCTGCCCGGTCAATCTGCAAAGGATTTGTGCCAAGGATCTTCACTCCACTCTGGTGCAGTGGCACTGCCAAGTTATTGGGAATCTGCCCGCCTACAGAAATAATGCAACCGCTGCATCCCTGTTGGCAGAGAGAAAGGAGCACAGTCCAAGTCACCTCAACATTAAGAGCTGTTATAACATGGAATCCAATATTTAGATTACATCACTTTTTAGGCTGCTATGAGCAAAGGCAGATCATAATTGTGCTGATCCAGAGGCACCCAGGCTGCAAAGTCTGATTCAGAGTGTGTAGCCTCTCTAAAACAGCAATATCCTCATTGATATCACTCAACAGACAGCAGTAACTTGAGGTTGAATTCCCCAGGAAACCAAAGAAATCTGCAGTGTTCACATGTCTTTTGAGATCAAGCCAAGGTTTTAACTTCTGCTAGAACCACAGACTGTTACCTTGTTTTCACGTCATGTTTAGGTGCTTCTGCTTTCCCAGTGAGGATAAGCACTGAGCTGACACATGCCTCCCTTGCTTTGCAGAGGAAGGGTGCTGCGCTATGAAAACCTCATGGCCCACAACAAAACTCAAAACTCTGCTCGGTGGGGTCAGGTCTCCCTCCCACGTTCTCCTGCACATGTGAACATGGGGACCACCACTTCAACTGAGCCCGCTCCCACCTCCCTGCTGCAACCTTTGGACACAGTAGCATGAAAAAACAAGATGTTTTAGGTCCCCTTTCTTTCTCAGTCCAGCTCTTCCAAGAAAACAGCCTCTCCCATGCTCACGATCAGAGATTTCCAGAGTAGCAGACATTCACGCAAACTCTTTTTTTCTACAGAGTTGCAAGACAGTAACCCCCAGCAGAGAGACAACAGGAAACAACTGGAATTTTTTGTTGTTGTTATTTGCTAGGCAAACATCCTTTCTTAGCTTCAGATGCCAATCTTTAAGGAGCACTCACTGCTGACCCTTTGCTGGCCTGTACCAAGCAAAGCAGAGTCTAACTCAACAGAGCCCAATCCATCAGACAGCCTGTGGTGGTGAACTACTCTGGATACACCTAGCCCGTTATTTTATCTCATCCTCATTATTCCTGACTAGCTCCTCTTTTCTGGTAGCGCATTCGATAGTAACAAGTGTTTCAGCCAAACTGTTGTATATGCTCATTTCTACTCCAGTTATTTGCAAGTGCTTCAATTCCAGAAGCAGATGAGGCAGGACAGGTGGCACAGCATCCTCCAGCCACAGCGGCACATTTCATGTTCATCACTGGGCGACCACAACATTTTAAGTGAGGAAATAATAAATGACAAATAACAAGAGACAGGTGAGCTCACTTGCAAACACACATCCTTCTTCAGGTGCAAATACGGGCAATTTTTTTACATAGAACCCTCAATGCTTTCAAGTACAATTGAGTCTGGTGTGAAAATTTTCAATAGTAAAAAAAAGGCCTTAGAGTACCTGCAACAATTATGAGGATATGAATTACGTTTAGATTGTGTAATAATTGAGGGTAATTAAATAATGGGCACTTTACTTCCAAATTAAAGCTGGTGAAACTTTGCCCAAAGGAGAATCAGGCCCACAGTACAGCTGTAGTGAAGGGCTCTTTTGAACCAAACGTGTTTTACCCACCTCTAACAAATGAGAAACATAAATCAAGTGATCCACGGTTTGGGTCTATCTTTTAGAGTATCAATGTTCTTTTAATTAACAAGTGTGTTTTTCCTGAAGAAGGTTAGCCCCACTGGCCTTCCTGGAAGAGGAACTTCTTAATGAGGGATTTAAAGGGATTTACAGTGGCAGATCTGTAAGCTGAGAGCAGGATGGACTAGAAGTGACTGAGAAAAAACAGATGATAAATGCCAGTACAAACCTGGCTCAACTTTCAAGTCGTTGATTTGCTACCATAATAAAAAGTCACTAAAAAAGTCTGGCATTTAAGCAGCACTTATTACCCCAAGGTCTACAAGATTATTATTTGCTGCTAATATACAGTGCTGGAGATAATATTTTTTCCTTTCTACCATGCAGTCACTTATGGGATGACATGCTGCTGCTGGCCAACAGCAACTGTCTGAAAGAGCTTAGGACAGGGAGTGAAAAATGCCTCATTAGTAGAGGGTGGAGCAAGGACAGAGACTGTTTTGTGCCCACATGAGGTTGTCTCATGTCATCAGAGCTCACCATCTCCAACTCAGAAGAAAAATCTGTTCCTTACTGCTTCCAGACCCATCCAAAATACAGTACTTAGCTCTAGTCCCCGGATCCCTTATCATCCCACATGGACAAGAACCAGACAGTGGATAAAGCAAACCCCTTCTTGCAGCTTGGAATGGTTCCTGTTTGATAGCAAGTCAACTTAGCTTTGCTGCCAAGGTCAACCAACATCTTAATCTATCCTCAACATATTTGAAATGTGCATGTCCCAGCTAAGAGCTTCTCTTCAGCTGCCACTTATTTCTTCCTTTAAAACAATTCTAGTCACTGAGCCTCTAAAATCCAAATACTGCCCCCATCAAAGTTTGGATGGCGTTAGGGACTCCAGCCCCAAGAAGACAGAGGAGATGGCTTATTCAAGCATAGAGCAAAGAATCATATACTCATTTTTCCTCAAAAAGAACCATAAATTAAGACTCAGCTGCTGCTTACTTCTTCCTTTAAAATTCTGATGTTATATCCCAAAGCATGCTTTCACCCAAAGAGCAGCCCACCGCTAGCCTGTTCCGCTAGGGAACAGGACTGCTCCACTGAGAAACGTGGGCAGACAGAAATGGACTCCACTGCATATCCGTTTGTCATCAGCCATATTTTAATTATAAAGAAAATGAATAACATCCTTGCCATTAGATCTCTTTAAAATATATGCTATACATAATCTAGTTAAAGAAGCCTAGAGAGAATTATTTTCCCCTTTATAACAAAAATCACTCTTTTTATTACTACCTTGCTTTTATGTCATTAGTAATAGAGTTGGGTTTTCTTTTTCCCTGAGTTTGAAAACAAATTAGACCATTAAAATTGTACCTAAGAGCCTCCTTTGGTTTTATGAATTGTTTCAGAATGATCCTAGGAACGGAAAAAGAATCAGAAGAGGCCCTCAAGCAGATAGATATTAAAATAAAAAGGGAACATCTCTGGAAACAAAAAGCCAATAAATCTGAGAGAAGGTTGGTTTTTGTTTTTTTTTTTTAATTATTGTCCTCACAGACTACCACCTAACTTTGCACATTCACAGTAAATTAAACTTCCCTCCAAAGCACAGCTCTATTGTGCAGAGCTCAGTCTCCGGAGAGTCAGAGCAGCTGTGAATGTTGACTGGAGATGGAGAGGTAAAAGGGAACACAAGGGAAAGAAAGAGAAGGGACAGTTGATTACATCCCTGGGATAGGACAATGTGAAGCTGTGAGCAGCTCTTGGTAGGCAGATTCCAGGCTCCTCAGTCTCGGTAACCTCGCTCCTCAATGCAGCCTAATTTGTCTAACCAGAAAAACTGGGAAAAGTCAGTGCACCTATTTAGCTGAGCTTAATAGTCCAAGGTTTGCTGCTAATCTTAACAATGTTTAGGGAGTTGATATATCATCTCTACTGAGGGCAAAAGGTTGTGTCCATTTTTTGCTGATGGTTTTACCTACAGTTTGCCGATGATCCAGGACTTTTCAGAGTATTTGCCACTCTTCATTGTCCACTAGAACACAGAGGAGGCTAACGAGCAGGAGAGTTTAAAAGATCATGCCACTATTCATGCTTTGTATATGAAGCTGGGAGAGATGATTATCTGCAGGATTGGTGAGGGATCTCAGAATCAGATTCTGAATTTTTAACTTGATTGTTTCCTTAGGGACTGACTTCCAACTGCATTTGCCTGAGGAAGTATTCTGTTAATGGAATATTAGCATTTGGCTCACTCATTTTTAAAAAAAATGACACATAGCAAATAATATATTTTAGACTACACTCTGCTGGAGGTCTGAAATCTGTCCCCAGGTCTGCCTATGCGCTTTTGCATGAGGCTGTGCAGTCTCTTTACTCTTCAGAGGCTCAGTTTCCCTACTTGCAAATTAGGCATAATGATACCATTCCCTTTTGTCACTAGTTATTATTCATCTCAAGATTTATTAGACAGCACAACTCTAACTTTGGATGTTTAGGCTCAGACCCTGATGGCTTTAACGCCCCCAGAGCAAACATCAGATTGGTTGTTTTCATACCCATACTCTGCAAAGTCCCAACATCTCTCTTCTCTCCCTTTTTATTCCCACTACCTCAGCTCCTGCTGCCTCCTCCCTGCCCTCTCTCCTCTCACGATCACTTTTTAGTTTACTTCACAAGCAGGACAGGCAAAAAACATGCCCAGAAGCAAAAGCACAGTCCAGCTGATGAGCATGGCTGGCTGAGCTGGGGAAATTGCCAAGAGTGTGCTTCCCCTTCAGCTGTGGGTACCACAGGATGCTGTTATTAGACCTTGAGATCTGCAACGCCTCTCATCAAACTCACCAAGCCCTGCTGTGACAAGCAGGATAATGCAAGTTTCAATATGTATGCATTATTCTTTTCACATATTTTTCTTACCCAACTTGCTAATTACTAGCACTACGTATTTAAATGAGTAGTTGCTCCCTCATCACCTATCTCTACCTTCTTTTTGATCCTGCAGTAATTAGATGCTGTGTTTCATCAGTGTTATTTGTCTGACAAACTGTCACACCAGTCTCCTCCACGCCCCAAGTTCAGAAGTTCAGTTTTGCTTAAGTAAACAAGAGTTCAATATTTATAGAGCTGAGCCTCATGGATAATCCTAAAACATTCAAAAAGCAGCCTTTAAGACTCCAGAGAGCCACCGGAGTCTTTTGGCCTGTCCTAAATCTATGCTTTCCAATAACAGTCTCTGGTTTTTACGAAAATTTAAAGAGGAGGTAAAACAACATGTAAAAACAGGAAAATATGAAAATGCAATTGAAAAATGGTCCTAAACAGTATTTTGCAAATGGTTTAAGAACAGAGCCTAGAGACTAGGACTTGAGTTCTGATGTGCTCTTTCTTGGTTCCAAATTTGGGAACGGTCAAAACGTAGCCAGGTTATAAAACCATTTTGGAAACTTGCACCCATTCACAAAGGAGATGAGCCCAAATTGTCACATACTGGGAAAAAAGAGCCAAGAAAAATCCTAAGTTTAACATGACTTGGGTTCTGCAAAGTTTCTGAATTTCAGAATTCACACTGAGTTTCAAGGGAGATTAAGTTCCTGTAAGCATCTTTGAAAGCCTCAGACACAAATCCAAGCTGAGTGTGTTCCCAGTTAGAAATCAACATTTGCCATATTGGGACCAACTGTTTACATTATATATCCTTCCATTACAAAATCTGTCTGGGACTCCTCTCCATCTCTTAGTATCAGCACTTCTGAGCACTTGAAAACTCCTGACAGACAAGTGCAATGTCTGGATCAGGAGCTGGAACATGTTTTGGTTTGATGGCAATTCCAGTGCCCCTTCCTGACCTGCCTGCTGGACCACATCCACCACATTGCCACTATATTGTAAAGCCAAGACTGCAAGTTCTTGAGCACATTAGTGTTATGCACATAACTTGTTCTGCTGCTTCAGGGGGAGTACTTGTGCTTAAAGTCAAGGATATGCTTAAGTGCTAAAGCTCAGCACTGCAAGGGCAAAACAATTTGTGCAATAAATGACTGTGTAGCAAATTAAATCTGCTTGTAAATATTGCACAATATGGCATCTTGCAAAATAATTTAATATTTATTTGGCATTCATTATTGAGCAGTCTGCTAGGAACATCAACGATGTGTAAAATGCAACATCGGGATCCAAACCAAACAGCTTTTGCTAGCAAGCTCTCCCCCTTCACCCCCAGCTGCTCTGCCAAAGCAAGCTAGTGACATGAATTTTGAAAAGTTTGGTCTGCTTCATGGCTTTTTGTTGCTACTTCTGCTTTTCTTTACCTCATAGTGGTAGATGTCTAGGATCCTTTCCAATGACAGCTCCTCAAAGTACAGTCTGTCACACTCGTCAAAATCTGTGCTCACCGTCTCCGGGTTGCAATTCACTACAACGGTCTTGTTGCCAAGCTGACGCAGCGTGCGGATACTGGAGACAGCACACCAATCAAACTCCACGCTGCTGCCTGCCAGGAGACAGAAAAGTGGGCAAGGAAAGGAAGGATGCAGAGAACAAAACATAAACAAACGTTCTCAGCACTCAAGCTTAAAAAAGAAAAAAAAAAAAAAATCATTGCCTCCTGTCAGCTCAGAGCAAGAAATCTAATTGTCCTCCCATGGAAACTAATCATCCACAAACGTGAGCCTCCAAGCACAACAGGTAAGTTGGCTCAGCTGCTCAGGAGTGACAGGCCTCTAACACATCTGTCATCCTGCACGCATAAACACTCATGCCTGCTCTTGCTGCCCAGCCAGCTACTACTGCCTCCCAACCAACACACTTTGAGATGAACTTAAGAGGCAGAAGCTTAGAGGTGACCAAACTGAGTGCCCATTATTATGAGACAGCTCTGTTTACTCGAGGAAACACGAAGCATTTGTACAGATATGGTTTAAAAACCAGAAGATTGAAGTGGTTTTTACCTTCCAGAAGAGCAGAGTGTGGCTAACCTAACAACAGAAAAATTACAATTCAGTGGGTTCGATCTTCCTGTGCACTGACTCTAGATACGAAAAATCAATAGAACAACACTTTTAGAGCCACTCTGTGATCCTTTTGTCTTGGTTTAAAGGCCACAGTGACTAGGCAACACTGTGGGGCAAGTACATCCTACTGTCTTGAGTAAGTACTGTGGCCACCTCTAAAGGAAAGAGGGAATCACCTGGTGCTCAGGTGAGCACCAGGACTTCGTGCTTGGCCTTGGGCAAGCTGGAGGACTTGGCACTTGGGCAACGCTGCAGGCTTCAGGCAATGCTGGTGTCCAAACTTGTGCTAACAGCTACTGTCCCATAAATTTCTAAGCTCAAACATCTAAGAGGAGTACCATAAACAGAGAATGATGCACACTAAAAACCATCATTAAATGGTTACGCTTACAGTCTACAAGAAAACCTTGGCCTCATCATGATGTGTTCATGGTCATTACATGATCATTAACCACTGATATCATTATTTTTATATATAATTGTGTGACACGATATATTGGAAATTTACATTGTGCTTAATTGCTGCCTCCTAGTCACAAACAGATGGCTGTCACAGGTCACTCACTGACAGGCACACTATTTATTTCCCTGCTTCTGTCAAACAGGAACCTCAAAACATGCCTACGTCTCAGCTAAAACCCCACAGAAAAGAGAAGGAAATCAAATCTGAAACTGGATGTTTCCCAGAAGGTTCACCAGATGCTCGTTCATTTTTTGTATTCCACTTCCATTATTCAGGTATTCTTATAGACATAAGAAACCTCAAATTTGAGACACAATGGTCATCTGGAGTCCCCATCTGACTGCTTTAGATACTACCTGGGAAAACAGGTGAACACTTGTAAGTATACTGCAGCCACATCCAGTAATGGTCATGTCCAAACAGTCGGAAAAGGGAAGATAGCAAATAATTAGTAACACTAGTAATGGCTTTTGTAACATAACCAGCCACGGCTCCACAGAAGATAATTACTACATCAATACAGGCATGTTTTTGAACTCACTTTCAGGTTTCAATCACATTATACCTACGTGCACACCATAAAATTTACAGAGCACTCTGCTGGTCCACATGCTTGGTGGAATAGCTTATTAATACTGCTTGCAGGGCTGACTTTCACACAAACAAAACCCCCTCCCAGGACAGGAGGTACCCTCCTGGCAGCAAGAGAAGAGCAAGCATTGCCTTGAATATCTGAGCAATACCGCCACAGAGCACAGGTCACACGCTGCAGCTCAGGCTCTCTGTGAGCCAGAGGCCTTTACGTGTGAATGAAAAGGTACATCAAAGCATGCTCTGAAGTTCAAGAGTGTGCAACTGTACCAATTCACATCATGTTTCTATTTGGCATATTAGTTAATAAGAAAGAACAAGAAAATTCAGTTTGGATAATTTTCTTTTTAAATGCAGAATATAGCATGACTTATTAAATGACCTTACACTACACCCAAATAATTTTATTTCTTTGCAAAATTGTCAACATTGTCAAGACTTGACTGTAATATATTTCAAAATATTTTCAAACAGAAGTAGGGTGTTTTTTTTTTTAAGCTAAAAGTCAGTTTTCAACAAGGGAAGAATAACCTTGGTTAAAAAAAAAGAAAAAGAAAAAGAAAAAAGGTAACTTCACATGTTTAACTTCCATCCAAATCATTTAGCCGTTTCTGACCTGTTCCTGTTTTGTAAATGTACATCCACAGGGAACACTAAGTTGATCCCACTGAATTATGATTACAATTCTGAAGGCATAGGGGAAAAGCATGCTGCTTACTTGCCTTCAAAGGATAACAAAAGAAAATAAAAATAAATCAACTTGGCTATTGGACCTAGAAAAACGTCTTTTTGAGGTGCAAGTAATGGTTTCATTTAGCAGCCTTTATTAAGTTGCAGTCTCTTCCAAAGATTGCCCTGATCTAATCAAAGCTACAGAACAGGTAAGACCAAGCTCAGACCATATGGCTAACCTAAACAATTAGGAGTTTCAGGTGAACGATGCAAGACGTATTCACATATATTCGATCAAATTACTAAACAACACTGCCATCCTTTTTATATTCATTTTTTGTAACCATCCTACACAGCATGTTGACTGGCAGAAGCGTTCACAAAAAATAAGCATAATCATGGAGCATTCCTCCACATTTCACTCATCTCAACATTCATACTGGAAACTGAGTTCAAAAAGACACATCCTACAAACAGCAACAGGAGTGTAGCACGTGATCTGCTCATCCAAGCAAAACAAATGGATGCAGTTTTGAATTTCAGCTTTCAAAAACCATCACCGCTACTTGCGAGATGCAGAGCAAAAATATTTCTGAATAACAAGCAATTTTTTTCTTGTCAATAATTGCAAGCTATTTGGAAGGATCCATGAAAAGAAAAAGTGAAAGTCATCACATACAGAATTAAGCAGTCTATCTACCCAATACTCATAGCCACGAGGAAACTCTTATGCTGCATAATCATTTGAGTGGGCTGAAAAAACAGCATACAGAGAACTGCTTATACAAAAGTAGCTGAAGATTTTTAAATATTTTCATAGTCACCTATACTTACAGTAGTAAAATGATTAGTATATAAGAACATAGTCATGAGCTGGCAGTAAACATATAAGATAGGTGTTGCAGCAACAAACTTCTATACAAGGTATTGGGTTCTCAAGGCCTTAACATGTGAAAAAGTAAGGTTAAAAAAAACTTTGTGGAAATCACAACTAAATGACATGCTCTTCAGTTTCAAGTGAAAAGTAATAAAATACTCATGTTTTTTCCAGGGCGTGAAATGAAGTCTCCAAGCAAGTGTAAAAGGCAAACCTTGTGTTAGGAATTGATGTCCTGTGCACTGTGCTCTGGAGGGTTTTGTCACCACATGAGAAGAGGAACAAATGAACCACAAGAATATCCAAAGAAGGCTCGAGGGTGCAAGGAGAATAGAGGAGTTGTAAGAAAGATTTACCTATGTGATACGGTCCACAGCCCAACACCATCACTCCACAGTCATCAAATTTTACATCATGTTCCTGAGAAGGGAAGGAGAAAAGTCATTAGGATCTCTACTCCACAGCACCTAACTCCATGCTTTTCAGAATAAACAGTTTCTGGTGCTCAGCCCGTATCCAACAGTCTGATCCTTCAGGGCTCAAGTCAGATCTCGTTTACTGCAGTGTAAATCAAGTGCAACTCTACTGGAATTAGTGGTGCTGCACCCAAACCAAAGGAGATGCAGCACCTCTGCTTTGGCTATTCAAGCAGCCCAAGGAGTTTCACAGAAAAATGAATGCTAGGATGAGATAAGTGAAACATGAGTTCTGCACACCCAGCACCTGACCTATGCACAGAGGATGCAAGTACAGGTGATATAGGACAGGATCATAACAACATAGGGACATTAACGCTAAATGCACTGGATCAGTATTTGAGCAAGAGAAAGTTCCAGGCCTGCTGTAAGGGGATTATATGTAACACCATCCAAAATAATTGCTACAGAGACTGAGACATCTGCAAGATCTCCAGAAATAACACAGCATAGGGGAAAGAGATCAAACTAGACAGCAAGGAGACTGTTGTTTCCGAGTGTGCCTACCTGCCCATTGTACGTGATGTAGAGGTAATTAGTTACTGCTGGGTATTCTGCTGCCAGTGTGTCGATCTGTACAGAGAAGAAGAGGAGGGATTGTGACCTGGACAGTGCAAGATCCTTCTTACATGCAGGTATTTTGGGGGTTTTCTTTTCCCTCTTTCCTTTCCCACTCCTATATCTGTCCTATTATTTTCCCATCAAGTCTTTCCTCAAAAGGAGGTGATCTGAACTGCCATATGCTGGCAAAACAGCCTATGCCTGGCCTTCCCCCCAGACCTTACAGTTCAATCAACAGAAGAGTCTACCATGTCTTTCTAAACTGCAGTTTTAGCTCTGCACCTCTTTGATAAAACACCTCCACAGTCCAGGAACTTTCCCCATCCATCCCTTCTTGCTGAGGCCCTCATTCTCTAGTTAGTTTGGCAGCATTAATTACACAGATCTCCGTTCCTCCAGGTCTCCCATCCTCTTTAGCTGCACTGTCTGGGATCTTCACACTATGCTCTTGACCTCATCTTACTCCCTCATTGAATACAAACATACACACAGTACCACTTTGAGATCATCCCAAGTAGCAGCCAGCAGTGCAAGTACTACGTATTCATGTTACAATATAACTCGTGCTTTGATAATTAAATGGTACACAAAGCAAGAGTGATTTTTCAACCACCCCTTATATGTAGTTTTCAACAATTTCTTATGTAATTAGTCACCAGAGAGCCAAGAAGAATAATTTGCCTACTAGGCTGTTCAAAAATTATTTGTGTCAACTACTTATTGCATGTTATACGTGGTAACTAGTCCATCTAGATCACCAGCAATTGCTGAAGTTCCCTGAATAAACAGCTGAAACATTTCTACACAGAATACTGAACAGGGAACAATATTGCAGCAGTCCTGACATGAATTTTTACATGATATACCATTTAAAAGAATCTATCCAATCTTCAAGTATTTTCAGGAATACCCACTGGCTATCCAAATCCTTGTGAATAATGAAGAATGTGACCTTACGCCATTAGCACTATGTAAGCGTCTGCTGCTCATTACTGTTGCTAATACTGCAACTTGTACTTCATGGCTCAAGAAGAAACATATGCTTTGAAGCCACAAATGCAGGCGTAAGTAGAATGACCTTATTAAGGGTACCTTGGCACACAAATCAATCCAGCACTGCAGTGCCATATGCAGCTGAAAGAATACCACACAAGACAAGGCACGTTTCTGTGGTCCAGGTGAGGACATAGAAGGAAAACAGCAGCTGGGGAACAGAAGGAGATTTGGCACCTGGAATCAGGCCTGAGGATACAGATGGGCACTTTCAGAAACATTCAGTAGTTTGGGTTGGGTTTTTTTTCCCCTTTAAGGACAAAAAAACAGCTGGTGGCAGTTTAATACCAACATACCTTAAATGCAGCAGCAGAACACCTAGCAAAGCACTCATGACACTGCCATGAATACTAGATGAGCTCATTACACTCCAGCTATCACAGTGAATAGCAAATGAACCCATAACAATAGGACACTTCAAATAAAGTATTACCCTGTAAAAAGTTACTACCAAGAGAAATGACATATTACATTTTTCATGGTCATATCATGGTGGGCCAGCATTCTCAGCCTTTTCCTGAAGCCAGATAGCTGTGTTTCCCCCTCAGCCACACAGAATACGAACAAGAATATTCTGAGTGTCTCTTTGGGGATGTTCATGTCATTACATTGATGCCTGCAGTGCAGAAGTAACAGCTATGTGGGTGAAATTTGTTCTCTAATGTCAATGTCAAAACTTCCATGGATGTTAACAGAGCCAGGGGTTCCACTTTGTTTACCTCAGCTGTTTCTAAAGACATAGAGGTCTCCTGCTCCTTGCACTCTTGGAAGCCCCCACCACGAACAGCGATGTTTCTCACGTACCTGTTTCACCCAGGGCATTATATTCTTCCTCAGTCTCAGCTGACGGCACTGGACTGCAGTCAGCCTCAGGCATTTCCCAATCTGTTTGTCTGAGAACCCGATCTGTTTGGCTCTCCTCAGTGTCTCTTCTGGAACTGTTTCACTGGGATTAAATAAGAAAAACACTTCTGCATGAGGCTTTACAGGAATACTTAGAAGATACATGAGTGCTTGTGTCTTCCATACTGCATAGAGTTGCTATAGGATCATGCACATAAAGGCAAGAAAAGGAAGAAGACCCAGCTAAGCTATGCAATCCTCATACACAGAAGATCTTTTTCACACTGGGTGCCCCCCACAAACACCTATAAGGTAAAGTCTACAAGCAAGACTACTGATGCTAGGAAGTGAAACATTTTCTTTCCTTACATTTTTGAGACAGGAATGAGTGACTCATGACGAGGTCCATCATCTCCCACACAGCATTCTCTACCAGGCTAGTACAAGGTCACCGTATCCACAATAACTGTATGGTCATTTGCCATTACAGCCTCCACAGAGGACCTGCAGTGATTCCTTTCTTGGATTCAGTATCCCTCACATCTCCGTGCCCACACTCAATCTCTCCCTTACATTCACCCTCCCAGTCTAAATTTTAAAATATAGGCCTCACCAGACAGGCCTGGATCAATAAGTATGTATGTACTCGTATCTCCTGCCTCTCATTGCAGCCACCTGCTCCACACAAAGGCATGAAATTCCTGAAGCTCTGGGACAAGCTGCTCAGAGGCATAACTGTCCCCCAACTCTGCCACGCTGGGGGACAACTTGCCTCAAAACACTACAACCTGTCCCAAACAAGGCCTTCTTTCTGTTACTGAGGATGCTCTACCTACTTTCAGAAACGGCCAGTCTTTTCAAAAAGCATCTGACCTCAGAGATACATAGTAGAAACGACCTTCAGAGGCTCACACGCAAAGTAGGTTTTTCCTTCTGACAGTCTCAAGTATCCATTTTCCATATAATTGGTGCTGCTTCTTACATTACGAAAAAAAGGGAGAAGGGGATAGACAGGGTAAAGTAGGGGCACCTTTTTAGATTTCATATTTGCAGTCAGGGTCTCTCAATACGTCCATATGTTCTCATTCTCCTGGTTTTGCTTTTTAGGAGTCCTAGTTTTTGCTGTTTATTTTAAATCCGTTGCTTTCCCTGGCCATCTCTGCAGTTTCTTGCCCACTTTGCTTTTGATTTTTTCATCTTCTCCATTCCCCCTTTATTCCCACCACTTTTTTCTCTCCCACACTATCTTTGTTCCACTTTGTTTTGACTCAACCTATAGCCCTGATAGAAACAGACACAGGCAGAAACTAAGCTACCTTTTCTAAGCTTAGCTTTTGCAAAAACTTAAAAAAGCCTATGTATTTTTATCAGCACTTCTGCTTTTCATCTTTATTGCCAAGAGCATCCTTGCCTGCCCAATAAATCAATATTTTATGAGCAAGCAAGCTCTGAATCAGGAAAAAGGAAATGATTAACAAACAAGCAATTTTCCTAAATCAGAGCTTTTGAATAATGTCCTTCGCTTGATGGTATTTTTAAATAAATAGCATTATGTTATTTGAGTGGGAGGAGAGGGGTAAGGCCACTTTATTGGAACATGTCAGGAAGCTGAAGCATGAGAGAGAGTCATTGGATTGGATTTTCCACTCTGGCTTAGGCACAGAGCAGGTCTGCTGCCCTCGGTGAGGTCAGGCTAGCGTAAAACAGGTGAGAGTCACAGAAGCGTCAAACCAGCTGTTCCGAGAGCAAAACTGGGCACCAGAAACTTTTGGGTTCACATCCCTGGGTAAGGGTTTTTTCTCTATGAATTCCCCAGTGCCATCTCTCCTTCCCCTGCAATAAGAGCACAGAGTGCTCCACCTGCCTACAAGAGCATAGCAGACAGCTGGTGAGTATCTGCAGAAAGGAAACGCTCACTGTAGCTGCTGTCTTCTGCCCTGTGTCCCAGCCTGCCACTAACGAACAGCCTGCTCTGCCCTCAGGGGACTCCAGGCAGGAGTACCACCTACACCCTTGATCTTCTCCACAACCCTCCACCACATCACCCTTCTTACTCCAGCAGGTCCGGCTCTTTGCTAGTGTCAGAAGGAAACAGTCCTGCCTAATCCAGAAGGCTGTGCTTCCCAGGTTTTGGATTTAGTTCTGGGTGCAGAAAGACTTCCCAAAGTAAGACCCACTTTGCAGCACCGCAGTAGGTTTCCATGCACTAACTCCTCCACTGCAAAAATCCTCCGCTTCTCCTCAGCCCTTTCTGCTTTCTCATCTCAGCTCAGAGGCAGGACTTCTTGCATGAACTGTGAATGCCAGAACTGAAGGCATGGACAGGTGTTTTACAGGAGGAAACATAGCAAGCAAAACTGCCAGTTCTCTGGCAAAAGAGATGCTAGCCATCACCGGCTACTAGGAAGAACGCACCCATGCTAGATTTCTCTCCTAGATTCAGCATTCCCTAAGTACAAGTGAGCAGACCTGATAACCCCAAGAAAATGAGCCTGTTTCAGCGCAGTTTGCTTCTTTGCTCTCCTTCCCTTCTGCCTCAGAAACACACATAGCTGGCTGTATTTGATTACTGACAGAGAAAGAAAATTGCCTTCATTTTCAGCTTGTTTCAATTCAGTTTTTTGTATCTCATTATAACAATATCAGTCATCGTCATCCCCCCCAGCAGGGCGGGTAAAAGAGAAACAGTGATTATTTGGCGACATGATTCATTTGCCTTGGGCTAGCAACTTAAATTAGGTTAGGACACTTACTAATCCATGCAAAAAGGTAACCAGCTTTGTACAGAACTGGTGTGCAAGAGAAAAGCTGAGCACCTAAAGGGGAAATGAAACTGTGCATTTTTTCCTCTGCTACTCCCAATGCGTGATAAAGAAAAGATAAGAGATGTAGCTTTCAAGGTGGCTAATAAGAAAGATGCAGTGGGAACCTCTATTCAAGCAGCACTTAGGCAGGAAGGGTTTTCTCATTTCTCACTGCCATGGAGGCAGCTTAATATGGAGGAAAAGCACCCAGCTCACCACGAGGCAGGAAAGGTTAGAACTGACAACCCAGCCCTGGGGATGTAACAGGGCTGGGTTGCCATTTAATATTGTCACAGAAAACCGGCAGGAGTCAAACACCCAGCAGGGCTGCTTTCCAAGCACTTCAAACCAGAATCTGCCACGAGATGAGAAATTGCCAAAAGCCTCTGAGGTAGCTCCCAGGGGTTTGAAGGCACAACCAGAAGAAGGGGCCCACAGAGTAAGCCAGCAGAATTGCTCCACCATGTTTAAAGGGGACTGGATCAGAGAGCTGCAAACCCTCGCACTGGTATGGAAATCAGGTTGCCTCTCTGCATGTACTGGACACATATCTTTGCACCTAGGTAGTTTCCATTTACTAATAAGGGTAATTTTTAGCATTTATGTCTCAAGATTCATGCAAAGAATATAAAAAAACATGCAAACAGTAGGTAGGGTGATGCTTATCTTACAGATAGCAAAACTGAGACACACAGAGGTTAAGGGGTGATGATTTTTAAGATCCAGCGTTGACCTAATTCTGTTCCCACCGCCTTTGCTCAAAGACAGCCCTTTAGACTTGCTGGAGACACTAAAGCCAGCAAGAGCAGAATCAGGCTGATCTCTTTTGAAGGCTTGAGTGCAAATAACCCTTCCAAGAGCTCACCAGAAATCCAGCACTAAAAAGAGAAGGAAAAAAAAAATAAATCTCAGTTCTGGCTATTCCCAATCACATTCCCCTGGAGCATCACTTACTCTTCAAACAGAGGGCAAAAAGTCTTCCAAAGATTAAACTCCCTTGCTGGTTTATAATCAATTCTGAAACAAGGGAAGATTAAGTGGCCATGATTCCAGACTCCTACAATTCTCCTTTTTCCTAACATTCCCCTTTGCAAAATGACAGTCAGAAGTTTCAGAGCTTCAAACCCAGACAATTAGACTTGTGCACACTGCCATAATCATTTAGTGGCTGCTCACTTCCTCAGAAAGCTAGTCCCCCCCACATTTTGCAGTTTATAAACCATACAAGCATTTCTCAAACCTTGCTTGTGCCTCCACTTCAGCTTCCAGTGTTGATTTGTTGTTGCTTTTTGTTTAAAATTCCACCCTGTCATCTTTGGAACTCCATCCACTCACCACTTCTTCAACAATAAATGATAAAAGGAAATGGAATAAATTCCCCTTAATAAGGAAATTTTCACCTGGCACAGAGGACCTGGGGAAATCTATTAACTGACTGGAAGAACACTGACAGCATTGCAATTATCAGGAGAGCCTGCCTGCTTCAGCACGGCCCTCTCTTCCACTTGACTGGCTTTCATCTGATCCACCAGTTCAGGAGTAATGCTAAATAAACACACCAGCAGAAAGCCCCAGCTCGATACGTGAAGAAGCACTCTTTTTTGTCTCCTAGATCAGGCTCTGCTTCATTTTAGGTATGTTGTCAAGTTTATGCCCATCTGTATATTACTTAGGCGCACGTTAATGGGTCTTGATCAAAAGGATCAGGAATATTTTGTGAACTGAGGGCCAAAGCCTGAGCTGGGAGCATTTGGGACACAGCTATTGCATCAGTTAACATCTGCCCTGTAAGCCCACAGGCTCACCCCTGCAGGTCACCTCTGGTTTATCTCAGCAGCTATTCATGCGGCTTGGACATGCACATAGGAGCTGCAAAGATGAGCACACTCTGGCTCAGCCCACCAGTCTTGAACTCAGCTCCTCCTAAATTTGGAGGGGGGATTTAAGCCCAGACTGCGGTTTTGCTATGGCAAGCAAAGTGGACTGAAAGCAAGAAGCGCTGGAACCAAAATGCCTAATGCCCAGTCCTGAGAGAGCTCTTCCTTTCTCAGTAGTCATAGACCTGGAGGGTTTCAAAAGCCTACTTGATTTCAGGCTGGATTATGTACAAAGACATATTCTTCCTCTTTTCCTCATTGTCCCACTCTGCTTCAAGGCTCCTAGTGGCTGCCTTGATTGCTCCTGATGTTTTACAAGATTTTGAACATGCTACAATTAAAATAATGAGATCGGTGTATAAATTCTCTCCCTGCTTCTCTTCTCAAGAAGACAGATTGTTACTGTTTTTCCCCTCCTGAGAAACTCATGAGATGACTGACAAAAAGCTGTCAAAGGAGCATTTAGGGAAGCAGAAGCTGTAAACCAACAAATCTCACTCATTGAACAACTATCACTCCAGCGCTCTGCATCTTTAACATTCAGGTCCCTGGGCTAATAAATCTCATTGTGGACATCTGTAACATGAACCTCACACTATGCCCTAAGACCTAAATGACTCACACCTAGGATTAAGCGATGTGCCGAAGCAGCAGCTCACACCAAAACACAGCCAAGAAACAGGCCATAGATGATTCCTCAAAGCCTATTTTCTACCCCTGGTAAAAGACAGCTTTGAGGGTCTTTGCTGGGATGCCATGGTACAGACTCCCCTGCTTCTGGTATTGTACATACTGGCTACAGAGATTCCCCAATGGCCTTTAAAGGGTGATGCTTGTATATCCTCCATGTCAAGGAAAAAAATGCATATTACATTTTTACAAATTTACAGATGCTTTGAAAGAAAATACAGCTGTGAAATTATTACCAATGGCTCTATAAAGACAAATAGAAAGTATCTTATGTCAGATCCACACAAAGCAAAAACAACAGTGCTGAATAGCTGCTTATATTATATTCTCCTCATGTACTGAATTCCTAATTTGTTTCCGAGTCTTCCCTGCCCCACAGTTCACAAAGAAGACAAAAGTAATCTTCCCAGTTAGTTAAAAGCAAGTGCTACAAATATGTCAGTGACAGCTCCTCAAACAGCATAAATCAGTGCAGCCTCATTTAGCATCACTGGACCTGCTCTGCTTTATGCCCACACAAGATCTGACTTATAGTCTCTGACCTGTCCCAAAAGCATGCAAGTCAGCAGAAACACTGCTTTTGAAAAGAGCGGGTGTGCAACAACCACTGTGGAAGAGCACAGGTTATTGATGGCCTGTCTGATCTTTCCTCCCTGCGTTGTTTCCCAGGTCACCTGCTGGAGCTGGGTTTTAATTCCAGGACCTGTATTTCTGTGGCTACTCCACCACAGTCACGTTTTGAAATCAAGTCATGCTTCCAGCAAGCAGCTTTCAAAGCACACCTTTCACAGACCCAAGGACATAAGCCTGAAAAAGGAATTCGCAATAAACAACTTTTTCCATGGGCCGCTGAGCAGAGCACCTGGCTACAAATGCTGGGCTGAAGTGGGTCTGCATCCTCCCACTTTCTTCTGCTTTCCCCTCTATTAACCTGTGTCTCTTTAGGAACGACAAGAGCAATACTCAGGACTGCACTTACCCCTTTCAAGCAAACTACAGGCCAGGAGGCGTTTTCACTCAATGCCCACAGAACAAGGACATGTTCTCCTCCAAAACAAAGTTCCAAAGTATAAAGTTATCAAACATGACTGGTGCCATCATTTCCCACTGCTAGTAGGCTGGCTAGTTTGGTATCCACCAAAAGGAAGATCTGCTGTTTTCATTAAGGTTAATTTGAAAAGTTGAGATTTAAGAAGGCAGACTTCAGTTCACTGCTCTGCCAAACTGCCTTTGAGACTTTGGGCAAGCTTACCATCTCTATGCTTTGCTCCTCAACTGCAAAATGAGCATTTATCATGCCCCTCTTTTCTCACTTGAATTCTACTTTACAGCCTTTTATTAATATTGAAGTGTTCCTCATTGGGCAATATACTCACACCTCTGCGTGTTGCAAGATGGCCCAGTCTTCCCTGGGTCTTACTCAGATCTTCCCCAGCAGTGAACTTGACTCCATTACCTCTTCTTTTCCCCCCATCCCTATGAGCTCCAAAGTAATGGCAAATACAATCAATTGGAGGTTCAATTGCTACAGAGATGCCCAAGTGACTTAGAAGCAGAAGTCCTACTGACTGTCAACAAGGCTTTTGTCCCCACGTCACTTGGGCATAAGTGATGATTTCACCATAGCTGCCTACCTCTTTACCTGTATTTAATGCTATTTGTCATACATTCTCCTTGCATACAGCCACAGTGCTCAGGGATCACAAAATCAGGAACAGATAAAAATAACCATGGCCACATGCAAACAAATCCTCACTGCAGATGGTCAAAGAACAGATGCAAATTGCAAAAGAGGCTTTCCCTTGCACCCAGGCCACCAGTGTCTTGAGTCAAACACGCCCCAGATGTTACTTCCAAGTATGGGCTTCAGCTGTGTTGTTGGGGATGATGGTGTTACTGGACCCTGCTGCAAATCTGACTCGCTCTGGACTGGGTCCATAACCCTGGCCTTAAAGTCACATCTCACTCCTCACTGTCTCAGACAGCCAAACATGATCTGTTCAAATCTCCATCTCCTTCACAAGCTGCCAGTGCGATTAACAAGCAGTGGGGTCACTCCAGGGCCCTTCCCCTCCATTTTCTCTCAGGGGCCAGGCCAGGCCAAATCTAGGGAAAGAATTTCCTGATAACAGTATATCCTATTACACTGCCAGTGCTCCACACACCATCGCGTATTCATGGACTGAGAGCATGGGATGGTGCTTGCTCTTTCTCTGTGCCTGTGTGTACGTATATGTGGTTTTGTTTGTGTGTGTGCGTGTGTGTGATGGGGAAGGTTATAGTTAAGATTACATTATTGAAGGTAATCAGTCAAAAAACAACAAAAAACCAAAAACCACAATGTAAGTTTCCACTTAAAATGAAAAATATGTAGGTCACAGGAGAAACAGCAGAGGCACCTGTTTGACGTGTGTGTGATATTACTGGATATTCTTGCAAGTACTCTCAAAATGGCTTTCTTTTCCCAATTCAACTCGGGCCATTTGCTTTCCTGCAGCCAAATCACATAACCTGAAACAACTCTTTCTCCATCTTAGAGGGCCCAGAGGCAGAGTCAAATGGAAACATTGCTGCAGCATGACAAAAGCTATAGAGTCTCACCAGCACCAGGTCCAATCTTCTTTGGAAAGAAGTTCGCTGGGACAAACATAAATGGGGCAGAGGGTGCCCTTCCCAGTCTCTACTGTCTCTGCAAATGGCTGGCCTTGCCCGTACACCACTGAGAATGGACAAACATTTATAGGTCGGAAAGGTTTTTTCCCCATGGAAACAGATTCCCTGCATAAATCGGTGAGGCCTTCTGCTCATCTCTGAATCACTCCACATGGTGAGGACACAAGGCAGCATGCAGTGTGTGAATGCTGCTTGCTGAACTGCTCACAAAGGCCTCCACCTGCCTCTGATCCCCCTTCCCCATCTGTCTGTCATATCCACTTGTTCTGGCTCTGAATTTCCTCTAGACAGAGAGCATCTCCTTGTTACCAGTCTCTACAACAGCTCTGCAGGGCCCAAAGCAAGACTCTTGGAAGAGATGTTACTCCAGCTGCATCCAAAACCTCGCTGCAAAGAACCCCCAAACCAATGCAGAGACAAAAAGGAATTTGATGGATGGATGGATTGGTTTGGGGGTTTTGGGTATATTCGACCAAACAGAGAGTGAGCTTGCAACCAGCAACAGTGCCTGGGAACAGGGCAACTAGTTCTGGTAACTGTATTTCAAAAAGAGAAAGATTTAAAGCAATGACGGTGTCACAGCCCATTCTTTTCAATTGGAAATAATCCTGTAGCACAGGTAAAACTCATGCCAGGCATGCCAGGGACTGGAAACAGCTGGCTGCAGTAAGAGCACATCTGCCAAGTCTCATTTGCATCACTCAATTAGCTTTCCCTCGGCTATTGCAGAGATGCATTTCCTGATGTGGCTCACTGGACTAGTCTCTTAGTTCAGGTCAGAAGTGTTTTTCCCTGGGTCTTTGCCTTTGTGCCAACCTGCCTTCAACATAATGCAGCCGGACAGTCCATTCCCTCCCCCCAACGCAGGTTGTGAGGTAAGAGAGTTTCCTTGGGAAGGTTTGAGCAAGGATACCAGCGTGAAAATCTGCACTGATAAATGAATGAGACTAAGTTAATTTATACCACCTGCAATGCGAGTTGAATTGCACGAATCTGCTTACAAGGGACACAACATTGGTTGCGTACGATACAAATGCAAGGTTGGATGCTACAAAAGAGATTGCTGTAGCAGGCCGGCTATACAGTCTGCTACCAGAAGGATGAAAAACTATGTGGGATGGTACCAGCTACTGATCACATTACTAGTAGTATTATTGCCTGCCACCCACCGCAGAGAAAGGGAAAGCAACCTCAGTGATATAAGACAGTTTGGCACGATTAGCCTCTGTGGAGTGATGCTGGCTTTATACCAGCTGAGGATGGGGCCAACCTCTGGGCTCCCCATCAGTGCATCATTCCAGAGCATACCACTCCAACAGTGAGGAAATTCTGGATATATTGCTTTTCTTCCTCAGGAGCTGCACATATATATATATTTAAGGCCCTTGAGACAAATGCAACTTGATGCGGATGTTAGAGGGCAGACACTTGTGTAGCCAAACAACAGATTTCCGTAAATAATCAAGCTACTCGTTCTCTTCGACATCTCCCTCCACATTTACTTTTGTTTAGCTCCAGATCCAGCTTGTTCCGGGGGGCAAGGGACAGCAAGAGCTGCTCAATTAAAACAGTGCAGCTGGTCGAAGAAGCCGAAATCGCAGTAGATGAACTAGCACCTTCGTGATGCGCTGGCAACGGTGCGCTCCCACTGCCATCATGTGGTGGAACGTGGTTAACACAACGGGTACCCGAAGCAGAAAAGCCGACCAACATACAGCCAATAACTCAGCAAGGAGGTTCTCCCAACCTCGTAAACCACGAAGGGAAAGCTCAAGTCAGCAAGAGGCTGGAACTGAAATACAGCCCAGCGCTTTAATTTACTGCTATCTTTCCTGCTTAGTTTTATATGGTCATTTTTCTTGAAGAAAGAAGAAGATTTATATTTAAATATGTCTGGAATTATAGATGTTTGAAAGTGCAGTACAAAAGCAACACATACTGCATGATCACAGCAATGCAGAAAAGCTTAAAAATCAATTGGCCAGGCCAGAAAAAAATGCAGTGTATTTGACCCTCAGGTGTAGTAAGTCAGGACAAGTCCTGTGTTTGAAGGCTAACTCTGTCCTAGGTACATCAGTGCAGCTGCAGCCTGCTGTTACTCATTACAGGCCATCCACATTCCCAGCCTTAGCCTCAGAGATACAGCGAGGATTTTCCAAAATAAACTGGAACTTCCATAATCCCTGAGAACAGCCAAGATGCCTAAGCACTCAAAGAAGTTCTTTTACCAAAAAGAGTGTTCTCAGAAATTTCCTCTGTCCGGGTGAGGCAGTGAACCAGGTTTTAAGACAACACTGCTTACTCCAAGCACTGAAATAAACTTCTCAGCATTGACTGCACCTGTGCTCAGGGCTTACGACAGTTTTCCCAGCAGAAGGATCCCCAGAAGGACCATTGTGTCCTAGGACAAGGCTGTTGGTTTTTCTTACCTGTTCACTTCCTTCAGGATCTTCTCCATGTTCACAATGGTGCGCATCTTATACAGGAACCATTTGTCAATGGCCGTGAGTTTGTGAATGACATCCACAGGGACTTCATTATCCAAGGCCTGCCAAAAATAGGACAGCACCAAACAGCCCCTTTAATACATGCTTCGCAAGTACAGATTTAGTCTGCAAATAGGTAGCAGCAACTACATAGCATAAAGAAATAAAAAGTACTATAGACTAAGCTGGACAAATAGAATGCTCATCTACCCCAGGATCCTGTCTCCTACAGCAACAGAAAACATGCCCCTCAATCAGTGTAGGGAGGCACCAGCCTAAATCTCAGACCCACTGTCAACCTCCTAGCTGCAAATGTTAAACAGCAAGGTCCAGCTTCTCAGCTGTGGAGAAACTTTTGCTTCGCAGCATAAATCTTGATTTACCCTTGAAATACAAGGCTGAATCAAAACATATGGCCTTGAAATACCCCTGAAGCAAGGGAAAGTCCAGTCCTGGATAATGCGCTGCAGCTTCAACATAGCTCAGGCTTCTCTCTCTGTATCTCAGTGTCAAGATCATTCAAATTCCCCTGCATTATCCTGCTGGAGCTTTTTTTTATTTTATTTTTATCAAACTATTTGCAACCATGAGGTAAAAAGGAACCCCACAGAGTTATTATTCAAATAACAATGTTTTATAGGACACTGCAGTATTAAAAAAAAAAAAAAAAAAAAAAAAGAAAATCAGAGGAATATGCTAGAGAGACCCCCAGGATGGTTGTATTGGGGGGCAGTTGTATCTTGATACATTGCAGTTATATCTTCTATCACTGATATTTCTTCGGTGTCACCAGTGGTGTACAGTTACAATCCTCCTGATAAAACAACTATAATCAACTATAATAATAATACTAGCATGGTATCTTTGCTGAGCTGAGGTAATCAGGCTTATTAATTTGTTACCATGCTTAATTATTTTCCTGCGGGGCAGCATCCCTGGAAAAAAGCCAGAGCAATGCCACTGAAGAAAACTCCAGCATTCATCCAGGAATGAGCATGGCCCACTGCACCCCAGCATTATTCCTCCGAGTTATCAAGCTGCGGACACAACGTTGTACCGTCACCGCATGCTTCAGCACTGTGATGTGGAGACTTTATGCCAGCTGAGAGAAACGCACAGGCCACTTCAGTGCTGTGCTCCAAGAAGGCACCACCCGCATGGACAAGGGATGGGTAACAGCTCTCATCGGGCACTGCAAAATACTGACACCACCTTCTACCTTTCCTAAAGGATTTCCAGGCAGCTTGCCTGGGTCTCCTTCTCACAATTATTCTCTTGTCCTGAGAGATAATAAGCTGCTGACTTGAATAGCTTGCTTATTCACAAGCAGCAGTGAAAATCTCTAATGCACATTTTGCTCCTTTAGAGTAACCAGTCGTACAATGAACCTTCAGCTAGCACTTGCCACCCAACAGCCACTGCTCTTCCAAATGCCTGCAAAGAGAAGCCTGGGGCCATCACAGTGGTCCCTGAACGCTGGCCATAACAAGGCTGGGCTTCTCACACGTTTCTGGGCATAATACTGGTATAAGGCAACTGGTAAGGGGTCCCTCCCATCCTGATTCCTTAGTGCTTGGAGGGTAAAGTCACACTGCCACATTAGTGCGATGTGAGCAGGTCTTTCTTCTGCCCATCTATTTTCACAAAACACATGCAGATTTGCATGTCTTGAGGATCTCTAACCTTCAGTCAATGGTCGCTGAGCCACACATACACACATAGGTAGCATGACCACACACACTTAATCTGCTTAGGACACTTTATTTAAGAGTCCTAGGGATCTTCAAGGGAAACTGAAAAAAACAAATGCCTTCCCCTCCTTAATCAGAGGAGCAGCAGAGAAAATAAACCATCTTCACCCCTGTGGCGTAAGTCTGGAGACTGGGAAAGACGAATGAGTTTGCAGACAGTTCTTGCTCCCAAATCTCCACACTACAGGGGCAAATCAGGTTTCCAGGCAGAAAATCCCTGTAGGATTTGATCAGGGGCCCTGGGCAGCACTTCGATGGCTTTACACTATTCAAACCTACATGAAGGAGTACAGCCTAAACACACGGTGGAAGAAGGGGGAGGGAGCCACAGCAGGACAGCATGACCTTAGGGCGCTCACCTTCAAGAGTGTCCCATCCAGTAGGCACTGGTCCCATGCTGGGAAGCCAAGGGGTTTATGGGATTGCCTTCACACTGTGAGTCAGGGAGCAAGCCTGGTCTCCAGGCCAAGCAACAGAGGGCAGCTCAGCTGCCCATGCTGCCTCTAGGGCCAGCACCCTTGTTCCTTCAGTCCCATCCCTGCTCCTCATCAAACAAGCATTTAGCTGCCTGTAGACAGGAGCACAAGTGCAAACTAACAGGTCTGTAGTGTGGAAAACTAGGAGACCAGGACCCTGGTGTGAAACAGAGCATGGATCGAATCTACAGCATAAGTCTTCTGAGGACACTTGTATACAATCCCTAAGAGAGCCCAGAAAAGATCTGATACAACCTGAGCAGCCCTGCTCATCAGGCAGTTACATCCTTACAGCACTTGGCCACTTCGGCCAAGGAACAAGTCTCATCTATTTCAGCCTCTCTCCTAGTGCCTTCTTTTACATTACAACAGGGAGTCCAATTACAACAGCAATAGCTCTGAATGGCAGCTGAACTCCCTTCTCTTTCACCTGGACAGTTACATCATCCAACAGACAAAGGTAGAGTGAAAAAGTAAAAAGCCTTGGAGAGCTGACTAGTGGGGCTGCGGCGGGGTGGGGAGAAGACATACAAGGAAACTACATCCTGTTCCAAACAAAGCTGACGGCTAAGGGGGCTCACTGTTGGCTTTTAAATGTCAGAAAGCTGGAAAGGGATTTCCAGGCAGGAAGCCCCAGCTGCCAGAAGTACCTCTTAGTGATATTGCTTGCCTCAGTTATTAATGGGGACAAATTAGTGCACCGTGTCAGGCAGAGGCAGCTCTTTGTAGGGAAGGATTAAGACTTCGATCTTGCTTTTTTCAACAGCTCCCAGTGAAAATGCCACCAGCTGGGAACACCTAGAGTGTTCAGCAGGACCCATACTCACCTTCATCTCCCCAGATCCCCTGTGTTAACGTGGGGCTAAGATTAACCTTTCATAAAAGCTCTCTGAGCCACTCAGAGAGACAAGAAGCAAGATTTTTCTCTTAGTCACAAGCTAAAGCTATAATAAAGACCAAGCACAGCTGCTGAAGGATGTTCTACACTTACGAAGACACGCATTTCCCCAGTTTGAAAAGCAAGAGTCAACAGCTGGACAAGCCACACATTTATAGAGGATCTTGTGCTTTTTGTTCAGACCATTTATAAGAGGAACAGCTATGTTTTAGAAACCTTTTTAGAAATGCAGCACAACCTCAGCTCCCCACGCTCATGTGGAGGATGTAATGAGATGTATCTACACATGAGCACAAAGGGATTAAAGACTCCACCACACAAAGTCAGGGGCACAAAAAATTGTAACTGGGCATTCCCTGCCAGGAAGGTTTGCAATCTTAAAAAAACCCAACAGGTAAAGTATGAGCTGTAAAAGACAGCTGTCCCCTCCTCTTCATAGAGTGTATGGACAGATGGACAAGTTAGGTGCAGCAAAACCGAATCGTGTAATTGTACCTACCTTGTAAAGTAACTAACCCCACATTTACCATATGATATACACAGGCAAACACCATGGAGCTGAAGGAAGAAATAATTTCACACCCTAGCTCCCCTTACAATAACACCCCGCATTACCCAGACACCTTGAGAGATTAAGTGATTTGCCTGGTGTGACAGGAAAGGGGTTAAAAGAATGCTGAGGGGTTAAAAGAATGCTGAGGGAAGTCGAGCCTATTTCAAAGAACAGGGGATTTCCCGTATGCTAAATTTAACATAGAGTTTTAATTTTTTTTAGTTTCAAGCCCATACCAATGCAACAATTGTGAAAAGACAGTACTCTCACAGCCTGCAGCTTGTCATTCTTTATCATCCTTTGTTACAGTTCTCAAAAGGATCTTCATTTTCTCCTTCCTTCCTCCCTTCCTATAAATTAATGGTAATCTGCAAAACTGGCCAACTTTGACTGACACTTACACTAGTGTAAATCAGGACTGAACATTAGCCAATATTTAGCAAACAATTATATTACAGGAACAAGCAAAGGAAAGTGATCCAGGTCTCCACCAACACTCGGCTACAAACTGAAGTGCCACGACACAGGAATGCACCTGCTGCTGAATGCAATGAGCATTGGCCAAGATTGTAACAAAAGGCAAACACATTACCTGAATATAGAAGATGCAGGAAAATACAGATGTCAGTAGGAAAAACTGAAGTCATATACCCAGTCAACTATTATGTTCTGCAGAGGAAATTACATGCGACAGAGAATATCTGTACTTCAACAGCAAGGATCCTATGCAAGGTGGTCCCAGTGTGCTTGATGGAGGGAAGCAAGGGGGTGAAGAATACTCAACCTCCATCACCTCAGCTGACCCAATCTGGTAGCTATAATTCAAGGGGCATAGGTCAAGGGCTTTCTATCTTTTATTACCTTGGCTATTGCATACATCCGAGTGCTGGACGGCTCAGAGAGTTCCTTCTGGAGATCTACGATGGCTGGCCAGGCTTTATTCATAGGCAGATGTGAAGTGAAGCCATCTACAGAGGGGTGGCACATTCTCAGGGCCTTTTGGAAGCTCTCTTCAAACGTGCGTCCAATAGCCATGACCTGTAATGGAGAGCACTTCCACATTAGCTATGGTGAGCTGCTGCTCAGCTATCCCCTGAGTAACAGAAGAGTGCAAATTTAAACAATGAAGATAGACATACAGAGAGATTACAGCCCTTGGACCTCCTCCCTGCGATAGTCCTGCTGGCTTTGAGACACGTGCAGCTGACTGAGCCTTGGGAGTCCCACTTCTAGGCCTGACTTGGCCAATATTATCAACAGGGAGTTTCAGACAAGTGACTACTTTCTGCTTTCGTCTCCCTATCTGTAAAATACAGAAAGCCACTGCTCTGCTCTGTAAACTTCTTTGAAGCACTTCAGCAGAGGGAAGCATTATGCAGCAGCATGGGTGTAGTAATATAGAAGGATATTTCTGTTTAAGAACCTGTTAGAGACAGAAACTCACAGTGGGAATTTTAAGGTTCAGAAGAAATCTGCTCCTCTTCCTTTAAATTACATTTAACAGTAACTCTTCCGTGTGAGGGCTCTCTTAAAGGATTACTCCTTCTTGGCATAGCAGCACTGGGGTTTCCCTCCTTCAATCTTGACATCACATCTAATAAGAAAACAGGCCTTTCTCTGTGGAAATCTGCGAGGTAACAGAGCTCTTCCTCAAATTTCTACATTTTTATTTCCCAGTGCAGTGAAACCCTAACAGCATAAAAATCTTCTCAAATGCAATGTTGAAAAATGTCAAAAGAAAAAAATAACATTGTTTTCTCTTTTCTCACAGCTCCAGGCCCACTGCCCAGCACAACAGAGCTCAGGAAAAAACAGGCCAGGCCAGACTATTCAATTAATAAAAATGCAGCAGGTGCTGGGATCTCGCTTCAAGTTCAGGCCTGGGGAGATGACTGTGCCATACTAATAGAGACATAGTGGCAAGAAACTCTTTACTTCAAAGACACCTTCTACGCACAGGTCCTGGAGACTAACCTTTTTGCTGAGTATCTCCACCAGCTGCAAACTGCATCTCTTAAGCTTCTCCATCCCTGTTTCAGTTCACCCCCCAGCAGTCATAGATGTGCACAGTTGGAGCACTGACTCTTCCTATATCTCCCTCCTCCTTTTACCCAGCATCCTGCCTTGAGAAGGACAGGGGGATCATGCAGTTCTGCTTTAGTGATATATGACCACTGGAAGGACTTGATACTTCCTCCTGCAAATGTGTATGGCCACAAAGCGTTTACAGCTGATGGTGCACAAGACAACTGTATTTAGGAACCCCAGCTTTACAGAACAGTCCAAAACCCCTAAGCACAGAGAGTTAATATCAGTAAGCATCAACTCACTGGAAAAAAAAACCACAAAAACCAAAAAAACAACCAACCTCATTGCCATTAAAAGCCAAAACTGCCACTGGAAAATCAAGTTCTAATTAATCCTTCCAGTTGTGATGAAGACTTGCTGTCTGAGCAAGGTAGAATTGATGTTAGGAAGGTTTGACATGTCAAAATAATTTAATAAAATAGCTACTTGAAAAGCATTAAGAAAAAAAGGCAGATTAAAAAATACAAAATTAATTATTTTGCTTTGGTAGCTGATATGTAATTAACTAAGGAAATGGGTAATTTACCCATTTTGCTTCATTTCTCTCCTCTTAAAACATGGTCAGAAAATGCTGTTATTGCGCCAGACACCTTAAAATCAGGGTTTAAAAGTCACACTGTCATGTTCCAGGTATAAGAGACTTAATCACTAAGAGAAGTCAAAACTTCAGAGCAAGATTACAGGTTGTGTTTGGATTTCAAGAGCAGAAGTAGGCTGAGATTTGGCATATGGTTTTAACAGAGAGGACAAATAACTATGGGAACAACCGAGAGCTGTGGCTTATTGGCATCACTGAAAATCTTAACAGACTACAACTCAAAGTTATACTGTAATTAACCACCACTACAGAACCCCAAACAAAAAATAACTCTGAGACTCCTGTAGTGAGTGTTAAGAATGAAGTCAACCTCAGGTGCTCCAAAGTGGTCTCTTCCCTTCGGAGTCAAACCATTTATGAATCCACACTGTGATATCCAAGATTACACAATCCTAACTCATTTCAATTAATTATAGTACTGCATAAAAATCATTTGAGCTGAATAAATATCTTCAAAAACCATTAGGTCCCTGAAGATGGATATTCTGAGGGTTTCCAAGAAAGAGAAATTACTTTCCCAAGCAGTGGAATGGAAGGCAAGGAGAGAGTCTTGCACTCACCTCTCCCACACTCTTCATGGAGCTTCCAATCCGGTTGGATGTACGCTGAAAACGGTCCAAATCCCAGCGAGGTATCTTCGTAACAACGTAATCCAGGCTGGGCTCAAAGCAGGCAGAGGTTTTTCCTGTCATCACATTCTTGATTTCTGGCAAGGGGATGCCCAAGGCAATTTTGGCAGCAATGAATGCTAATGGATACCTGCCATAGAGGAGAGGTAGAGAATGGTAGAGTAGGAAGTACTTTGCTTTTGCACATCCCAGGAATGGATCAAATTAAACAGATGCGAGGTGATTTTCCCTCCTCAACACAGCGGAAGGTTACTATGCTCAAGCACAGCAGGGGCCGTCCACCTTCCTACCCTAACACATTGTAGAGCTACCTACCTACACCTGGGACTTTCTTTATTATCTGCAAAGCCACCATTTTAAATATCTATCTGTCACACTCACAGTGAGACCACATAAACAGATATGTTTTGCTGCAAGTCTGTCATCCAAAAAGAAAACAATCAAACGCCCACTGTCCAACATCATGGCTTCTCTCCAGTCTGCTATGGCACTTCAACAGTCACAAGAGCTGTTGAGAACTGCAAATTAGTGATTAATTTGTGCCTCTCAACAGCATCTGCAAAGTGCAATTAAGAAGCCAATTTTTAAACAGCCTGCTCTGACCATTCTTATCTTGATTAGTTTAAGATTAGCCAACAAAACAAAGGCAGCTAGCAATACCATTTGCATCAATCTGACAGACATCTCATTAATAACTGTGGTCCTCTGAGTCCCAGAGATGATTTGCAGGCAACATATGGATACAGTAGATATGCTTTGCAAGGACAGCTATTAGGCTCCCCCCCACACACCTCCTGGGAGTTTTTCCATTTGTAGTAACAGCATCGGCAGGCTGGAATGGACCTGAAGGGCTCACTAACCCCTTCTTCCATCTCCCAGCAGGAACGACTCTCCAAGGGTCAATCCTAGCAGATGCTGACAAGAACTGTTCTTAGAAGCTTCCCATGAAGAAATCTGCACCTTACTGACCTGACAACTCCAGAGTTCTCCCTAACAGTCAACTTCAGTATTCCTTGCTGCAAATTAAGCTTGCATCTCCTTGTCTGAACTGCATGGAGAGCAGATGCAGGAACTCTTCTTCCTTGCAGCTGTCACTTATGTGTTTAAATAATACACTGATCCAAGTCCCTTATCGTAATTCTCTCTTTTTGTTCTTCTCCCCTCAGTTTTTGTTTATTCATTTGTTTGTTCTGTAGTATTTTGTTTTTTTAAAATAATCTTACCCTGTCGCCTTGGAGGCCAAAGCTGAACTTCTCGAGAGTCTGGCATTAACTTCAATGATGTAGTACTCCAGAGAAGTTGGATGCAGAGCAAACTGGATATTACACTCTCCCACGATGCCCAAATGTCGGACAACTTTAATGGCACGATCCCTCAGCATCTGAAATTCCTCATTAGTGAGTGTCTGGCTTGGAGCCACTACAACAGAATCCCCTGTTTGCCACAAGGTAGCGGAGAAGGAAAATGAGAAGCAGTTTAGCAGCAGTAAATTCTAGCCACACAGGTCACTTTCTTCACTAACCCACTGCCAGTAACAAAGTTACCACATACATTCAAAGGTGTGGAGGCACAGTTGATGAAAAGCACAGATAGTCATAGGCCCAGAGTTGGAGAGGCCAGGCAATCTTAGGGAAAACAGGATCATAGGGGCAGCTTTAGCCTAACAATATCTGTTTGTATATCTGTCTGTATCCAAGACCTGAAGAGTATTTCCAGAGCCCACTTCATCAATCACAAAACTATGTCAATAACAGCAGATAGAAGGGCACTACATAAAAACGTTAACAAGCCATTTCCAGTGAGCTACCCTGTGCCCAAGCCTACCTGTGTGGACTCCCATAGCGTCAATGTTTTCCATACTGCAGACAGCAATACAGTTATCGGCAGCATCTCTCACAACTTCATACTCTATCTCCTTCCAGCCAACAACTGACTTTTCCACCAGAATTTGGTTAGTCATTGCAAATGCCTGGGAATATGTCAGGGAAAATGAACAGTAAAAAAAAAAATTTATTAGAACATGTTCCATATTTAAGACTTCTGTGGCTTATCTTCAGACATCCCAGACCAACATGAAAATTGAAAGATGAAGATAAGCGAAGTTCATAGCACCGATGACAAGTACTTTATATTTCTCTCTCTCTCTTTTTTTTTTTTTTTTTAATTTTGCATTAGCTTCATTTGAAAGGCACAGAAAATATTTATGTGATCTGATGGGAATAAAAGCCAGGGCATGTGAGCTTGCAATGGCATGTAAATAACAAATAGGAATATAAAAATATCTAAGGCTTCAATCATGCAACAGACACATGCTTTTGTTTATGTATGTGGGCAGCCCCATGGACTTCAATAGGAGAACTCTGCAGAAAGCTAAATGACTAAGTGATGGGGAGCGTGGGTGCCAGCAAACA
Organism: Nipponia nippon; assembly: GCF_047370975.1. Classification (NCBI taxonomy): domain Eukaryota; kingdom Metazoa; phylum Chordata; class Aves; order Pelecaniformes; family Threskiornithidae; genus Nipponia; species Nipponia nippon. Next base: position 62,482,319 of record NW_028262369.1, read on the forward strand.
CTACATAATTAATAGCACTAATAATGCTGCTTATCATTGGCATACTAACCAGAAGCAAGATTTGTGATTTATTCTTAAACTAATCTTGAAAGCACTCCTCAGCACAAGAGACAAAAATGAAAAATACAGTTTGTTGGTAAATGAGTATAATCTAAGTGAATAAATGGCCTTAATATTAGCAGATAGAAAACATTAATCAATTCTCGCTTAAAATCCTAGAAAGTAACAGGCACATTATCAATCCATCCTTTAGCAAAGCTTCTTGTTTTAATGCTGCCCATGAATCAGTCTTCAGTCTGGTCCCCTCTGTAGTTAGCTCAAGCTGTTATTCAAATATTGCCCTTAGCTCAGTTGCCAAACTCGCACACAAAAAAAAAAGAAAAAGAAAAAATAGTTTGAGGAGTGGCACTTCACACCCAGCCTAAGCAGGCACTGAATTTGCAAGGAACACCTAGCCACACTTGTAAAACAATCTATGCTGCTCCTGTGTTACTGTCTGTTGCTCACTCAAAATGAACAGAACCAGGAGACATGAACTCAAGGCCAGATTACTCGAAGTAGCAGTGGTATGAAACATCCATAGGTGTTCAGTTATCTGAATTATATACAATTCAAAGTCCAGTGTCTGAAAATCCAGTTCACAGAATTACTACAGATCTTCTTCATAACTGAAAAGAACAGAGTTTCCGCTGGGCTGTGGAAATGAGTGTCCAAAGTTGAGCTAATTCAACAAGACTCAAATTGTTTTTCACTGTAAATTTTAAAATATTGTTCTCCACTCAAAACGCTGAAGCTCTTTTAGTATAATTTTTGAGAAAATGAAAACATTTACTTAGAAAGTAAAACAGAATCAGACTTTTGGTAGAAAAAATGTAAAGTTTCAGAAACATGAAAAATTTATGAAAAATATGAACTGTGCCACTCCTAAAATTTTACAGATAAGATGTTTAAAGAGCATCTGTTTTACAGATTTCAGGGAAATACGGAGATGTTCAAAACCACTTTTTAAAAAAAACACCAGGAAATGCTGATCAAAACCAGGTTTTCCTACTGAAAAATGTTTTGATATAAACCTTTCAGACAGCTGCATCCCAGGGTATCTGGGTGAATTTCTGCATTCTCTAAACACAGACCATGCGTGAGCTTGGGCAAGCAAAGTGTTTCCAACCTCATCCATCCATCTGTAAGATGGGGTTACTGTACCCACTGCTGCCTCCTGCATCTGCCAGTCCTGTCTGCTGAGCCTCCCTGCGACAGACACTGCCTGAGCAAATATTTGTTCAGCACTAAGTACACTGGACCCAAAGTCTGTTTGCATGACAGCAGTGTGGAGGAATAAAAAAAAAGTCGTTTTCACAAACAGCTCTTACTGGCATCAGCAGTATTTCTTTCTAGAGATACATGAAAGGTTAAGAGGTTCACGAAATCAGGAAAAGACAAAACCAAGGATTTGAGAGACCAATTGGTAGAGATTTATTTCCTAAAATTCTGCATTTTTGCCAAAGAAAAAAGCTTTTGTTTCATTTTCCCCAATTATCTATTTACTTTTCACAGCAAATTTATAAAAAACACTCCCAGATTTCCTACAGAAAAAGAGCTGTCTCTTCCTAGCCACAGACAGCTGGTGGATGTCAAATTATGAAGTGTCATTCTGTTAAATCTCTACATGAGCCTTTAACCTAGCAAAAATACCATCTTTAGACAGAAACACAGCAGAGGCCCAAGCCTCCCAGCTCTTCTGTCTCTGATATTACATTTCAGATGTTTCAACTTCCTTAACATCTTTCATGTGCCATTTACTCCTGAAAGTAGGTGAATATAGTCCACTATGTTTCTTTTCAGACCAAAATTGCTCAAATTACGACTTGTTTCTCCTGAATTTAACAGATCTGTCATTTAACCATTTTCATTACCCAAGTCAGCAGGAATTATGAAAAGAGGGCATTAGAAGGAATCAGGATAACATTTTACAGATAAGATGAAAGGTAGGGTATGTACAATTCCAGTGTCTGTAACTATTAGAAGAATACCTAAAAAAAAATCAGATGTCCAGACTCTATTCCCAGAGCTTGCAATTGCAGACGTACCTTTGTACCAAGGTCCAGCAAACTTTCCTGATCAAGACATATGCCTGACCCCAGACCACCAAGGGCATAAGCAGAACGTATCATGACTGGGTAGCTAATCTTTTCAGCTGCCTTCAGAGCATCTTCCATCTTAAAGAAGAAGGGAACACATTTCAGAGATGTGATAACAATTAAGATGAATAAAGTCTTCAACTCTGATTACACGGTTAACTGGAAATCCGATCAGTAAGACACTAAGCTGTCTGAAGATAAAATGAAAAGAATAAAAGTTGGCTTTGTAACATTACTCTGCTCTGCCAAACAGCAGAAAACCAGAACGTGGACTCAAGGAGGTGACTTCTGTCCTTAGTTATGTGTAGACTTCCTTTCTGACTTCCCATGGAAAATGTCCTTACCTGGTCTGTCTTCAGACTTCAGCATAAAATAACCCCTCCAACAGACATCCTGGTTTAAGACCTGTTTGGTTTCCTCCAAACTCAAACAGGCCTTCCCACTGAACCAATTTTTTGTTTTCACACTCCTGTCCTCAACAAGGATTTCAGTACTGCTGATTTTGAGGACCTGAAAACTTAAGTCTAAATGGCTTGTGTAAGATTTAAAAACACATAAACAAACAAAAAACATAGCCACTGAAATGTTTTATATTTTTGTGCTGCAGTACAGAAGTCACCCCAACCAAATTTACTTTTCTTATCAATGGACAAATGCTTAATTGCATTTTCACCCATTTTAAATCATGGTCAACCAGCATCAACCACTGTGGAGTGCTGACGAAAGTGTACAACCTACAGTATCCACAGCTGTGTTTAACTTTCATTCAACAAAACTAAAAATTTTTTTCTTAATAACTCAAACGGGCAACAGTAATAGTAATCGCATCTTCAAAATTGTCTGATTTACCGATTCCACTGCAAAGCTAGGAGCAATCTTTTCATTTAGCTCAGTCAGTTTATCGGAAAAAAGCTTTCTATCCTCTGTAGCCATGATGGATTCAACTGATGTACCTAGGACCTTCACACCATACTCCTGCAGGACTCCTTGCTTGAAGAGTTCCACTCCTGCAGAGCAAACAAAGCCACAGTTTTGAGGACTGACAGTAGAAGAAGAAGAAGGTATTCAAGCAGATATCTGACTAGCTGACAACTTGCCTGGTCTCATCAACAGTTAATTCTGTTATTCTTTATCAGTATTAGAACTCAGAAACATAACATGGAAGTTTCTGTCCTAAAATCTATGAAACTTGGGTCTCTTAGTAAAGTTACTGCTTGGCCATCATCTGCAACACGGGTGGATACTGTTGCAAGAAGCTAAATGAAGCGAAGTTTTCCTTTTGATCTTGCCTCAAAGTGGTCCGAATATCCTCAATTCAACTATGGTAACTAAGACTTAAGCTGCAAAGCAGGATATATGAATTACTTTTAAGCACCAAAACCAGTAATTAGATACAATGTTCAAAGTTTAGCAATTACTCACTCCCCCACGGTCAGTATCTCTGCCTGTATCACTTAGTAACCGGGGCAATATATGAAGCACATGGGTCTTGCATGTCTGCACAAATAGAGTCTGCTGAACCACGGTGAAAACCATGAGTTTGCCTGCCAAGGCACCTGTACTGTACTCACCACAGTTGAGGGCAGTCTGGCCACCCATGCCCAGAATTAATCCATCGGGCCGCTCCGCCTTGATGACCTCTGTGACAAACTGTGGAGTGATGGGGAGGAAGTAGACAGCATCAGCCTGCTTTAAGCCAGTCTCATTGGTCTGCACTGAAGCAATATTGGGATTCATGAGGACAATTTTCAAATTTTCTTCCTGAAAAATGAAAATCTGCACTAAAATGAGGCATATTTGGAAAAAGAGCTAACAGCAGCAGCAGCAAACAGCAGAGGCAGCATCAAGGAGAGATGGGGTTCAACAAGCAATTCACCAACAGCAGAATTTAGAAAGCCTGGTTCCGTATGTACTCTCCTATAAGGGATTTCTGGTATCTTGTACCAGGCTGAGCTAACGCCAGTTCTTTACTTTTGTGCCTCTGCCTGTCTGTGAATCTTGACAGAATGGAGATTCCCACCTGATTCAGAAATTTGGTTGAAATTGTTTAACACATTTAGGAGTAACATAGGGGAACCAGGAACAAACTCCAGCATAATCCTGTCTGTCTTCTGTTGGAAGTCAGACTAAAAGTGACAAAGCAAAAAAAAAATGTAATCAAAAATCAATCTTTTCTTGACAAGCAGTAGGTCTTTGATCATGGGTATCCAAGTAGTTCTCAGATTTTTGTACTGACTAGTAACAGTACAAGCATACATTATTTGCTTTGACTTTCCATAAAGATACTTTAATTTTCCTTTATCACTTTAAAAATCTTGTCTCATAACCTTTTCATTTGGTATTGCACATACTGAAAGACAAACGCTGCCTCTATATGCAAGACAAAGGTTAGCCAAGACTTCACACTGTTTTTCTCTGTCACAGATAAGAAATTAAGATAGAGTGATAATAAAGTTTATCTGTTTCCTGCTATACCAGTGGGAGTTTTGCCACTCTTTTGGCTACAGACAGAAGTTCACTACGGTTTGCTCAATAATAGAAAAGTCTGAGTCAGAGCTGGGCAGATCAACTCTCCTCACTCTTGAAATATTACTGTGTAATGAGGAAGCCAACCAAGTTTTGCTAATAATGATAAGACCAGAATGTGGCCAAACTTAAAAACCACATCAACCACAAGCAGATAAAGAACAATGTATTACGGCTTTGTTGAAAAGGTGGACTGGGAAGTGCAAAGGCTGTAGCCTCATCTTTATGGGAACTCACTCTAATCTCCATCAACTTCTTGTAAGGCAATAAACTTCTACAAACAAACCATTCGCAAACAGTGCTAATTATAGATGCAAAATACATTCTAAGAGAAAGACTTGCTATATGGAAGTTGCAGAGGTTAAGAAACAACAACGAAGGTTCTCATTAAAAACAGGAACTGTGATCAGAGATTAAAAAAAAAAAAAAAAAGAGTTAAAAGAAACAGTAAGAAGGTTGGCAGGCTAAGTCAGCCATTCCTCATGCAAATGCTATGGAAGTGTTGCTGGGACCAGTATAGAAATGGCTATTTTTCCCCAGTTCACAATAAGCATGAAAATGCCATAGGGTTTTTCCATGTTTGTTTCAAATTTGTGATTGCTTGACCCATTGGTTTGGGGGAACAAATATATAGCTTACCTGCAGCAGTGGGATTCTCACTCAAAGCTCTGACTGCTCAGTTCAGGTATTGGATAACATTTCTTTTCCTTCCTTTGATAACTTAAAATACTGCCTTAAAGACTGGTTGTAAATTTCTGCTGACCTTCTTTCCCCATGGAAAGTTGGATTTTTTTTCACTGAAGCACACTTTCCTTGAAAATGTGTGGGGCAGAGAAAGAAGAGATAAAATCCTCACGGAAAATATTTTGGATTTAGACAAATGACCCCAAACTGGGTAGTTTTCATGGTGGTGCTGAGGAAAAAGGGTAGATCTCTAACCAAAACATTCTTCTTTAATAAATGTATTCAGAAATTCATAGCTATAATTCTGTTGTATTGAATGAAGGAGTAAGAAATATATCACTTTACAACAAGCTGGAGTATGTGTACTTCTCAGCCCTTTCTTTTCTACTTATCTAAGGCAAGGTGTCTTAAGGACCAGCTAGCAGTGATGAGGAAGATAATTAACGAGAGAATTAATGTTCACTGTGCTAAGAGAGACACTTTGTACTGATATCACATCCTCTGGCCCAGCTCTTCAGGATGTTGGATTTTAATCCACTTGCTGTTTGCCCTTGGAACCCTTTCCTTCAACTTCTGCCTTTTTAATTTTTTATAAGCACACAGCACTCTGCACAATGGCCACCCATCCTGATTGGAGATCTTTGTTACAACTTAATTAAAACAGTGAAGTAATAATACTCTAGGAGGGCTCCATTCCTCTTTTTGTGTAATATCCACCTGTATTCAGACTAGTTGGGAGAATCCCCACTGCAAGTAATCCAGAAGGTTTTTCAAATGACCACAAGCCCGTCTCTGTTATTCACAGATGCTTCCAGGTCTTGTTCTTCAGAGGATGTTCCTGCCTTTGATAAACATTCTTGCAAATATAAATTCACTGACTGGGGAAGTCCCAGCTCGACAGGGTTTTACTCTTTAAAAGAGGCACCCATTTAACTGTATAGGACTGAATGTTAACAGCAGCATCTTCTTATAATGAATTGGCATTCAACAGACTAGGAAGAACAGCAGTACATAGCAGAATGAATCAGAATATCGAGCAGTGAGAATCCATATTGATTATTTACTAAAAAAAAAAAAAAAAACCAAAACCACAAACAAAAAAACAGGAGAAGTCTAAGGGGAAAGAAATCTCTCTTGTCCCCTGTTAATTGTCTCCGTTCTCTCCCACCCATGCTCTGCAGCTTTCCCCAGGCAGCCACTGACCAACCGCCTTCTCTCCTGCATGCAACTGTAAATCACTCTGCCAGAGGCAAGGTCAGGAAGTGCAAGTACTGCTGCTGCAATGGCTGATTAGCCTGCAGATCAGAGTAGCTGGCTGGTGGCCACGGGAAGGGAAAGGGCCCTGTGGGAGGTCAAGCTAGGGAGATTTATGATTAAAAAAAACCAACTCCCACAAACCCGAGTTGCGTTTGAAGGATGAAAGTGGGGAAAAAAAAAAAAAAAAAAAAAAAAAAAGGGAGAGAGATGCCTCTTTTCCAACTCAGGTCATTATCTGCACTCACCAACTCTGGGATCCTCTACTCCTAACTTGTTCTTGTTTTCTTGATGACATGGCCACTTTGAACTAGTAGTCAGGAATAGCAATACAGGACACAAACAAAGCATATACAATACAAGATGTGTTGTAACACTGGGACCAACCCAGAGCAACCCCAGATTATATTTAAGATTACTGTAATTGATTTTGTTCCTTCCCTGACTCCAGGGTCAGCAAAGGAATAGATCGGCCCTAACGTCAGAACAGCCTCAGAGCCGCTCACAATCATCACCTCATCTGAAGACAGCTGCTGCATCAGCTCTGAATCTGTCAGACAGACCTCTACAAGCTCTCCTCCTTCTTCACATGAGGTTAGACATGAACTAGGGGGCCCAGGTAACTTTTACACTACCAGTAATAACCCCATCACAGGAATACTGCTATGCTTCTACACCTTCTCCTAGCATGAGCTTTTCCTAACACCCTTTCTAGGTGCTTTCCGCTTCTACAGCACGAAACAGCCAGAGCACATTATACCCCAAAACCCACCATGTGAGCGCACTACGCAGGTTGCTTCAGCACAAACACCATTTTAAATGCATGCATTTCTCAGGCACATATAGAAGTACACATGCATTTTTGTTTGCCTCAGAATAATACAACTCTCCAAGCTTCAGAAAGGGAACATCAGAAACAGGGTAGTAAGTTTACTGGACAAAATTCATCCAAACGAATGACTTTTCAATCATTCCTTTCAAGACTATGAATCTATTCTGGAAACAAAACTTGGTATATATGAACTTTAAAAAGTTCATCCCATTTAAAATAAACACCATTCAGAAAAACTGCCTTGATAAGGCATTCAAAATCTTTTGCATAACAGTCTTGACAGCAGCCAACCGTTCAGCTGTTGTTATTATTTGTCTGCCTTGCAGTGTGTTGGCATATCACAAAGTTTCAGTAATTTCAGCTCAGGTGTAGCTGACCCTATTCCTCCTTTTCATTTCCATTCAATATGACAAGCCTGGAGTGACCAGTCACACATCACAAATAACAAACTGCTTGAAGACTGCAATGGAAACCTCGAAAATGTCTCTCTTCAGAAGGTAATTCTGAGTGGTTAACTCGCATCACTCAGCCAACAAATTCACAAACAAAAAATGTCTACGTTTCCCTATAGTCATTTATTTTCACCAGCTTCCCTGCCCCAGTGATACTACAGTTGGATAATCATAGTTAGGCTGTGAGAAGGGACAGTAAATTACTTGAGGTTAGTATTTGCAGAGTATCCTCTCACCTTCATGGCTTTCACAGCCTGGGATCCAGAGTAATCAAATTCCCCTGCCTGACCAATCGACAGACCCCCGGATCCTAGAATGAGAACTTTGGAGACCTAGAAGTGTCAAACAGCATGAAAAAATCAGTCCTATGGTAGTGGATGTTGAAATGAACAGAGACTGTGCAGCACTGAACAGCCTTAAATTACAAAACATAAGTTCTAAAAAGAGACGAAAAGTCGCCTCCAAAGCCACTGCAGTTTTACTTCTAAGAATATTTCTACTAGACTGCTCCCATATATCTCTAGTTAGAGAAACACACGACTTATGCATAGGGCATACAATAAACATGTTAATTCTATCATGCGCTTATAGACAACCATGCATCACTTTGGCTGCCCACAAAGTCCAGCTGCCTTCTCAGATAGCAAAACTGTATGAAATTCAGCTCACGCAAGGAATTTCAGACTTATTTGCTAAGCAACGGAGCATCAACATTATGCTGCTGGCACAAAATCTCATGGCCGGATTATCCCAGGGCACCTCATACACTGCTATGGGAGTACCTTTCTTGGGAGAACTACAGAGAAAAATACATGAAATGTCAGATCTTAAAACTGTCTCAAAGCAAAGGGAGTTAATAACACAAGAGACGCCTGATGACTGTGAGACAGGCCTTTTGTAAGGGAAGCCTCCTTTGAATTCCATGGTCAGCTTTTTGTGCCATTTTGTGCCGTGGGTTCAGTAGGAATTAACAAGCTCCTAGCCTCACTGACAGGCATGAATAATGAGTATCTGTACACTGACCTCCACTCTGGAAGCTGTCGCTCCAGCCTTGGGCAGGACCGAGGAAATGGTAGTGCCTTTCCCTCTCTTAATCAGTGAAATAAATGAATCAAACAGGAACTAGGAAAAATAAGCACATGTATTTAATCACCAAAGTGGAACTAAACAAATACCAAGCAAAGAAGGAAAAAACAGGCCATTTGTGAGCTTAAGCTATTAACTCTGCTCTGCTGCCTTCAGAAGGTAGATTTACACCATCAGAGAAGAGAGTATCGTTATTTGAAATTTATTTAACAACTTTGACATATCTGACAAAGCTGCATTCAAGAAAGTGAGGTCACATCAGGAAGAAAACACGTATCAATCACGTCTGCATGCTCTGCTTGTATATGGCTGGCAGTGTAATGAATGAGTATGCATTAAAAGCTACAATACAGAAGGCCATATATTTAACTAGCTCAAGGGAACAATCTGGAATGGAGCCTGCCACAACGCTGGGATCTGAACAGGTATATCTAAACATCAGTTGTGCTAAATCAGTATTGTCCTTCCAGAGGAGATCCCAGAGCAGCTGTGAGAAAAGTGTTCTCCAGCCAGGCCAGACGGGGAGGCAGAAAGACAACTGCTGGCATGCAGGCAGCTGCACACAGTGGGACAGGCTCCCCACCTGGCCCCACACTTGCAGAGCTTCTGTCCACACGGCCCCTGAAGCTGGCTGCTGGGAATCACCTATGGAAAGAGTATGGATGGGTCCTGCAAGCCTAGAAGGATAGACACTATGTTATCAAACCCATTCCAGCAGTGGGAGTGCACAGACTTGGAAAAGACACAGCTGAAGGTTGTTTTCAGTTCTCTGAGATTAACTATTCAATCAGATTGCTAGGAAACCTCTTGATAGCAAGAGATTTACTTGCAGGTTTAATCAACATCATCAAATTAAGATTAAAATAAGCACTTCTATGTATTCTTTCCTCTTCCTCTCTCAAGAAATGCTAAATAGTTTATTTATGTTCAGACAAGCCTCTTCTGCTTTCCATATCCACTGTTGCTGCTTAGTCATACTCTGTGACTACGCAACCAGTTGTTATGGAATTTGTGTGCAGTCACAGATGGGGGGATTAAAATTTCATTTCACCTAGGAGAACCAGAGTGAAGAAGTGTGAATCCATTTACATAACTCTACAGTAATTTGAAAGTGGAACTAAAATGTATTAGAAAATTAATGATTTTATTACAAAGCATCTGGCTAGTATTTTTTTTCTGTTAAGATAAAAATCCTTTTCCTTTTGCAATCACCCCAGGTACAAGAGATTTGAGCCTGATTCTGCAAAGGCTTAAGCACTTCAGTAACTTCCAACACACAAATAATCCCACCAGGACTCAAAGCATACACGTCATGTAAATGGAATCATTGATCCGAAGCACACAGAAGTCAATAGATGCCTTGTTGCTGATTGTAATTAGCTATGCATCAAGCTAAGCAGATACAAACCTATGCACGACTGGGCCCTCTGTCAGGATCCCGACATTTCCAAAACCAAGATTTAGGACCATCACCAACATAAAGACTTGTCACTGTAGCTGATACATATCTGCACTCCCTAGGCCATCTGAAAGCAAGCCCAGATCAACTCTCATACAATACCTCTGTGTCTCTTGGCCCAGGATTTGCATCTGGGTAGAACTGTGCTGTGAAAATCGGTCTGGTCTCATGCATAATTCCCTGCAGGAATGAAAACAGTCATCTTAGACACCTCCTTGCAAGCCGGCAAGAGAACAGAAAGCCACACCTTTCCATTGTAAGCACTGAAGGCCAAAGGACTGGCGTGTTTCTAGGGGCTGCCAAATTTACACCCATTTCATTCCCAGTCTTCAAACAATGTCTTATCTGATGAGTCATTGAGCCTCTTGCTCTTCTGCTAACACTCCAATGCCTGTATAACCCACTGAGCTATGCGTGGACAAGCAGCATAGTGGCGACATCACTTCCACTACAAGAGCAAACACTACTAAGTTGTAAGCACTTAACAGAGCAGATAGGCTAGTCTCCTTCCAGAGGTAATCCTGGACCAGGCAGAGAAGAAAAACATGCACAGCAAGAAAAGATCACCTTGGACAAGTCTGTTATGGAATGAAAGGTTTTACCATCCTGATCTGGTTGGTTCTGGTATAGAAGAGATGGATTTGGGTCACGTTCTTGACTTCCATAACTCACTTTAAATACTGACACAGGGTCTTGCACATGATCTCTGTCCTGGGTTGTTTTCAAGCCTGTGGTGAAGTGGGACCACTGCTCTGGACAAACAATAGCTATGAATGACCTAAACTGAGTTTGGAGACAGTGCTTGTAGTTTCAGTTGGAGCCAGGAAAAACAGACTTCTCATTTGCATGGCCTGATAGCATCAAGCAGCATGGTCCACTGGGAGACCACCCTGTAGCTGTCATTGCTTATGGACCCCGATTCCAGATAGAAGTAGAGAAGTGCCTCAAGAGGCAACCCAGGAAAAAATAGTCCTGATACAACCTGCTTCCCTGAGGAATGGACAAAGGAGTCCCAACAGCTCCTGTAGAGCAACAGTGCCATCCAGAGCTGCAGCATGGGATGTTGGCACAGGACAGGGATGAGAGATGAGCTGCTGACCACAGCCACAGCTGATCCATTATGGTATAAGTTTCTGCCTTCAGAGTAAAGAATGTCATCAGTCTGTCACATTTTCCCTGAATGCTCATGTTACTTCTAGTTACATACAAATATCTTTTAAAAATATTCACTCCATGATTTGTCAGTATTTGGAAACCTGTGTTGGTCCTGTCCAGCTGTGATGGGTCAGGCCAGTCACAAGAAATGTTTTTTTCCTCTTTCAAACAGAAGAATGCAACAGTCTGCATATGAGAGCCCATTCAACCCTGTTCCTGTTTGTGCATCCCATGCTAAAACAACATTGCTCCTTGTCCCTAAATGAATGTTTAGGAGACCGATGCTGCTTTGGGGCTCACAAAAATGGTCCTTTAGCTCACAGAAAAGAATGTCATGCTTCTAGATCCAGAAGAATCATGTCCATCCTTATCACCTGCTTTATGCAAAAGCACCATCACACTTGTCTCCAATCTTCAACTAAAGCAAACATGTGAGGCCTGGGAATGAAAGGGTTCAGTTTGTCAACACAGCTAAAACAAACTCATTTCAAAAATTAAAACAAACTCATTTCAAAAATTGAACCAAACAGCTGCAAGTTTTTTGTATTAATATCTTGTTTGGTAACATTTGTCTCTATTTAGATACATCTGTAAGGATAAAGAAAACGGCAACTGACAAACAACAAACTTATTCTGAAACCATCAGCTGGAAATTACCGCTCCTCGATCCTGCAAAGCATAGCCAGGATATGCCAGAAAAGCACTGTTCAATCTGCCAGACTTGATGTGGGGCATTTGTACAAAACAATGGAGAGGCATATTCCTGTGGGGGAAATTGCTTTTGAAAATACCTTCTTTTCAATGATTTTCTGATAAATAACAAGACTTCACTGACTTCTACAACACTGGGCCTAATGGACAAGATTTAAAATGGGCAATTACAAAGCCTGAGATCTGTCTCAATGTCTGTCTGACCTTGTCAAAACTGAGCTATGGGATATTGTTTTCTTTCCTATGCTTTTCCCTGTTCAGCTGTGAACCTCCAGAGGCCAGGCATTTTTAATTTTTTTTTCCCTACATAGATGTCGCTTGACATGAGACCTCTACCTTAGATCCTGTAAGTTGTTCTCTAGAGGTAACTGCCTCTCTCTCTCATGACTTTAGTCCTTGGAATTCTATTTACAATAACAGACCAAATCAGACTGCAACAATATCCCTTTTCTGCATTGGGCAACACAGAACCAACACAAAACAGTGACGCAGGCTAGCGCACCTGTGGCACAAGCGCTAAGACAGCAGTAACTGAGTGAGCACTGCTAATGGTAGGGAAATCACAGAGGTTAATAAGGCAGTTGTTCAAGGGAAATCATAAGGTCACTGTTGCAATCCTACACTTTGGGCTAGTATGGAGAACAGTGGTAATGGTTCAACCCCTTTTGGGCTGTAAGGCAGAGCCCCAAGTAAAGTAGATGGTCAGATCGTCAAGTTTAGTCCTGATAACTAATTGTAACCTGATAGCAAGCCCCCAGGAGGTGAAATAAAGTGAGACGGAGCCTTCACTCACTAGAGGCTGCTATGTGCAAGTATCTGGAAAGCCCGAGCTCACCTCATTTGTTTGATCATTGGCATTCACAAAGAGAGGTTTCCACCCAGGTGGGAGGGTAGAGCTGTCGATGGCATAACCGTGGTTCTGAGCAGTGATGACAGCCTGTCCATTCACTGCATTCAGGACAGGCTGGTTCTGTCCTCTGAAAGAGAAAGGATCAGAGAACAGGGGGCGGAAGTGCTAGATGTGTCCAAATGCCACAATTAGGAGGAGCTGATAACTGTGGGGCTATACACAGTAGTTCAATAGTAGCTGTTCAATACTGGCAGCCAATCTCAAAATGATAAAACCTAGGAGAAACTTTGCTATCCTTCAGTTTGATGGGGATCAATTACATCACATACTTTCAAAACAGCCTGAAAAAAAAGCAATGCATGACATGGCAGTTTAAAGGCAAGGAGAATGGTTGGAATGAAATAATGTTACTGCCATGCTAGCTCCCATTAAGGCAGTTCAGAAGCAAAGCACTGCTGCCCTGTGGCCTTTTGCTATGCTGAGCTGGTCTATCTGGGTCCTGGGAAGCAGAAGAGCTGCCGCACCTGTTGGCCATCTGCATCTTGTAGGAAGTAGCTCCGGCTGCTATTCCAGTGATTAGATTCCCCATGCTAATTCCAAACAAGGGTTCTGGGCGATTGCTCTCCAGGACCTAAAATGAAAAGGTTTTCAAGAGATATTGGAGTGTCTCTGTTTGGCAATGCCAGCATAAACCATGCTAGTTCCCTCACAGCAGCCACACAGACTTGGGAAAAAGCTGAATGCAAGGGTGCAACAGCCTATAAAGGAAAGTTTCCTCCTGTCCTCTACTTCAGAGGAAAGCCTCAGAGCACAGCTTGATGTCTCAGTCTACTCGAGGGGAATAAGCAATGACACTCTGCATTACAGCCATTTTGTGCATGACTTATTTCAAATGGGAGCACTGTGAAATCAAGGCTGTTGTTTCATAAGGTCACAGAGGTCCTGAAAGAGCACAGGGTACTTTAAGGCACCAGTAAGGTAACTGTGGTAACCACGTTTACTATATATTGTTCACCAAGGTCTGTATAGCCTTATTGTAAATACTCAACTGGAGACAACTCCCAGTGGACCAACATGAGGAATACCCCAGGCAGCTCAAATGACTGAATGACATTTGGTCCGTAACATGTTACTACAACCAACTGTTTAGATTTCAGGCACTTAAAAAAAAAAAGGCAAATAAACAAGAATAATTAGCCTATGGCTATTACACTGTACCTTTCTGACATTCTGAATCACCTCCTGGGCCTTCATGGGATCCCCTGGACCTCCAGAAATGATAAGCCCATCATACTCCATGCTGGTGAAATCATGGTCCCATGGAACCAAATGCACTTCTGCACCTCGCTGGGAAAAAAACAAGGGAACAAGAAACGAGGGGAGGAGAGGAACAAATGAATTTGTGTCAGGAGGTTGTCCCCATGCTCTCATGTCCCAGAGGTTGAGTTTGCATTTCAGTCATTCCTTTGCCAGGGACAATACCAAGGTTTCTCTCAATTTTCTGCCCAGATTATTTTCACAAAACTGGTAGACTTGGTCTCTCTGAGCCATCTCAGTGTTTGTCAAGTCTGTCTGAAATTCACTAATAAGATCAAAACTTACGAACGGAACGCAAAATAAGTATGTATGCACACATGTAAAATATGTTCACTTTTACACGGTACATTCATCCTAACCGCTAAAATACGGCTTCACAGCCTCATTCTATGACATGCCAGAAATAGTTCTGCACATCAAAAATGGGATGAACATCCACATTAACTAAAAATCAGAAACAGGGAAACCCGGTATATCTAGAGAATGAGAGGACACCGTCTCATTCCTCCTGTGTGCCTAGAGAAGCAAGGACTGCTACACCACTGTGCCAACAACAGGAAAAGATTTTCACAGAATTATAGAATTAAAGAACAGCTCAGGCTGGAGGGACCTCAGGAAGCAGAGGTAACTTCAACTTTAGGGGAGGCTGCTGAGGGCATTGATCAGTTGAGTTTTCAGTACCTTCAAGGATGGGCATTCCACAACTTCTCTGAGCCCATGTCAGCCATTCACCACCCCCACTGCGAAATTTTTTCCCCCCATTTATTTATTTTTGACAAGGTTGGATTAACCTTCCTTGGTTGTTCCTTAGAGAGACTGTGCCTTCTCTTTTTAAAGCTCACCTTCTCCGAATTCTTCTCATGGCTGAGAGTTGCTGCACAGGTCCTCTTCCTTGCCACCTCAATACAGTGTAACATGTTCAGAAAACACCTCCCAGTCCATAAAAATCATCCTAAAAATCGTACCTCATTTTAGGAGGGAAAATGCTGCTAGAATGGATGTGTCCAGGCAGAAGGACAGCTAGTGAATACAGGTGAGGCTTTTACCAAAGTAAAACAGGAGGTGAAGGACATAAAGCACTGACCCACCTTTACCAGCAGACGGATAACGTTGTGCTTCAACCCACAGTCGACAGCTACAACTTTAATTGGATTCCCTCTACCATAAACCTTGACTTCCTATAAAAAGACAGACCATGCTGTAAATGACAGATCACCCCCCACCCCCAAAACACAGGGAAGAGGAGTAGAATAATTTTTCACCAACATGCAGCAACTGGTACTTAACAATCAATTTACATGGAAATCTCCAGAAGTACTGCAGACATTAGCGCTTCCTTCATTTTTCTGTGAAAGTAGAAGTTATAATGCTCTTTTATATACTGTTGATTACAGCAGAAACAGCAATCCCTAGGAAATCACTTGTTTCCATAGCTAATGACAAGCTTTTTTCTGTTTCGCCTCATTAGCAGTGAAGCAGCAAGCCAGTTCTCACAGATTATTGCAGCCCAAGAGAAATGCCAGATACACGGCGAGAGATTTTCAACTGAAGTGAAGTTATCCTGCTGATGCCAGTGGAGCAAGGCTACTTCACACCAGCTACAGATCCATCACATTAAACACCACCCTGACCCTCCAGTCACAGTAAGACCAAAGTATAGCACAGCTGGAGATATCCTATGAGTGACCTCTAGTGCATCACAGCAGTACAGACCAGGCCAAGCACACCGCTGAGCGTGACCTATGTTCATATGGACCTAACAGTTTTACATATCACACAGCACTTCTCCTCCTCTTTCAGCTGCTGCTCCTTAACCCATTCTACAAAGTAAATTATCACCAGTCCCAAGACTGGACCATTAGCCTTCGTACACTCACTAATCTATTGGTCGCAACACGCATGGAAGACAGCAAACAACAACTGCAACATGCAGACATATTGACAGACAGCTGTAGCACTGCTGTAAGGTTATTTATGGACAGCTTCTTTCTGAAGCTTGCTGAATTATTTTACTTATTACATGACTGCAGTTAGCACCAGGCTGGGATGTTATTCATCAATAAGCACATAAGGCAGCCTTCTTCCTTCTAAAAACAAACTCTGTGCTTACCTTCAGTTATTGTCAGCTTCTGAAAGCTGATATTGGTAAGTGTACTTTATCCAAAGTGGATCTTCTCTTGTGCAATACACTACAGATTTTTTTTTTTTTAACTAAGTATCTCCCTTTTAATTAGCTTCCCTGGCATTCATATTTCACAGCTGGGCCCCTTTATGAAAAGATGCTAAAATCCATGCCCAATATGCCTGGTGCTGGGTGACGAACTGAATCTTTTCATAGGAGGATTACAACCAGTCAGAAGGAAAAATACGGCCTCTACAGGGAACCCAATATGAAGTTTATTAGCAGAATATTACAACTCTTCCCTCTGTGTTATCCTAACTCGGTTCTTGTTTTAACATTTATCTTCTCAAAGATTAAGATGAAGAGACTTTTAGGATGCAAGAGCATGTCCTATGTGAGGACAGCTCTGATCATCATCAGGAGTGACTTACTGCCATGTCAGGAGCAAGGGTGGAAGAGATGGGGTGCAAGGAGCCACCTTTCTTCACTACAAGGTTTCAGGCTGCAACACATGAACCACCAATGGTCCCTAATCCACCTCTGAGGACATGACTCAGCACAGAGCCAGCAGTGTTACCACTGATGGTGCAACTCCTCCTGTGTATTGCTCAAAGGAGATTTTTGTATCAGAACATATCTTGTAGTTCACACTACATAATCAGATGGCAAAGTATCCCACAATCCCTTTTTGAGAATGAGTAGAATGGAAGTCATACTGAAACTGGTTCTTGTTAGATCACTCAAGGCTTCTGATATGAAGCTGTGCTTGACATCAAATATGACAGTATCTTCACAGTCACCAATACACAAGTGGATTCTACTTCCACAGTCCACGGTGGAACTGTATCACTGCACAGGAATTGTATGGGTCTTCTACCTGCTGTCTTCCAGGCTTCTGGGAGGTGGCTTTCAAAAATCTCAAGAAGATTAAGGTGTCCAGTTCTCACAGACACTAACTTAGTGTCATGTGCCAGAGTCCCTTAAGAAAAACCCAGTCTCCTTCTTAAAAGGACTTTTGGAGACCCCTCAATCCCTCACAACATCCATACTTAAAAATCTGCAAAACATTATGAAGCAAGAGTATGTCTAGACAGAAACCAGACTGGGAACTGGATCAGGGAACTGTTAAAATATATTCCTTCTAAAGCCAGAGGATTTCCCTCATCTGTTCACTGCACAGCCTATAAAAAACTATCCCAGTCTGAAAGGATGATGTGGGAAGGCTGCGAGCCAGCAGTCAGGAAGAGTAAAAACTCCTGCTGGCAATAGTGCTGAGAATAAAAAGAGTACATGGGGCTGTATGTATGTATAGAAGTGACCTTTTAGCTTCAAGTGGTTTGGGACCCTGACCATCACATGCACCAAAATACATCTCTGACAAAAGTTTCTGCAAAACACTGGCAGTTTTCTACATTCACTGCCCTGCATAGGCAACGTTAGCAAATAGAGCCTATACCACCAGCATCTAAAAAAAGCAGGGGAAAAAAAAACAACACTAAAAATATCAATCACTCCTAGTGTACAATTGATAAACAGATTCCTGATGTTACTGTATCCTGATTTACATGAAAATAGCGGTTTGGCAACAGATAGATTATCATGTCCAGTAATTACCAACATTGAACAGCTTACTTCATTTTCAGCTTTATTTGTGATGTTGCTTTTTAATCCTATAAAATGAAGTTATAAACATAATGAGACGACCAAAGCTCTGTTAATCTTATTATATCTCCCTTTTAGAAGCTATTTGCAGCATCTTTACAGTAATTCTGTCTTAGTAATTGCAGAGTTTAGCATCAGCAACCTTACCCATTTCTGAGTTACTGCTCAAAATGGCTCCACCTGCATCTTGCAATCATAGATCACAACCTCAATAAGCAATTGCCATCCTTCTGTGTAGCAAAAAGGCCCTGGCTTCAAAATACAGTGGAGGCATTGGCATGAGTTGGTGAGATCCTCGAAGGTGAGATTTGCAAGGCAGTTTATGAATTCCAGTGGCATCCCAGGTAACCAGTTACTACTACTATTAACTAGTTACTGGATGTTGTCTAGCTGGACTTTAGTAAAGCCTTTGACACAGTTTCCCACAGCATTCTCCTGGAGAAACCGGCTGCTCATGGCTTGGACAGGTGTACTCTTCACTAGGTAAAAAACTGACTGGATGGCTGGGCCCAAAGAGTTGTGGTGAATGGAGTTAAATCCAATTAGCGGCCGGTCACAAGTGGAGTCCCCCAGGGTTCAGTATTGGGGCCAGTTCTGTTCCATATCTTCATTGATGATCTGGATGAAGGGATCGAGTGCACCCTCAGTAAGTTTGCAGATGACACCAAGTTGGGTGAAAGTGTTGATCTGCTGGAGGGTAGGAAGGCCCTACAGAGGGACCTGGACAGGCTGGACCGATGGGCCGGGGCCAACTGCATGAGATTCAACAAGGCTCAGTGCCGGGTCCTGCACTTGGGTCACAACAACCCCATGCAACGCTACAGGCTTGGGGAGGAGTGGCTGAAGAGCTGCCTGGCAGAAAAGGACCTGGGGGTGTTGGTCGACAGCCGCCTGAACATGAGCCAGCAGCGTGCCCAGGTGGCCAAGAGGGCCAATGGCATCCTGGCCTGTATCAGAAATGGTGCGGCCAGCAGGACTAGGGAAGTGATCGTCCCCATGTACTCAGCACTGGTGAGGCTGCATCTCAAGCACTGTGTTCAGTTTTGGGTCCCTCACTACAGGAAGGACATTGAGGTGCTGGAGCGTGTCCAAAGAAGGGAAACAAAGCTGGTGAAGGGTCTGGAGCACAAGTCTTATGAGGAGCGGCTGAGGGAACTGGGGCTGTTTAGCCTGGAGAAAAGGAGGCTGAGGGGAGACCTCATCGCTCTCTACAACTACCTGAAAGAAGGTTGTAGCGAGGTGGGGGTTGGTCTCTCTCCCAAGTAACAAGTGATAGGACAAGAGGAAATGGCCTCAATTTGCACCAGGGGAAGTTTAGGTTGGATATTAGGAAAAACTTCTTCACCGAAAGGGTGGTCAGGCACTGGAACAGGCTGCCCAGGGACGTGGTTGAGTCTCCATCCCTGGAGGTATTTAAAAGACGTCTCGATGTGGTGCTTAGGAACATAGTCTAGTGGTGGACTTGGCAGTGCTAAGTTAACAGTTGGACTTGATGATCTTAAGGGTCTTTTCCAACCTAAATGATTCTATGATTCTGCTGTAAATCCAAGCCTGGATGGAGACTGCACTTCAAATTCCCCCTTGCTCACCAACCAGTCTGTTCAGGACTGCTTCACGCTCATGCCAGTAACACACTAGCTTGTGTGCAGAACAGTACACAAGCAACTATTTGCAGAGCCCTTCCAGAGCCTCACTGATCTTGAAGGAGCTGCAAACACCATAATAAGCATGGAATTTGTAAAAGGGCCTCATACACTAAATTCTCACTTCAGTGCTTAATCAATGGGATTAAGCACCCAAGGCACTCTTTATCCCACAATTAAATCCCCAAAGAGTCTACAATTTAAGATGTTAGCCCTTGCATTGGAACAAGAATAGTTACTATTTTTAGTATGGGCCTGGTTTGCTACATCCTTGTGATTTGTAACATTCTTCTCAGCTTGTGGTCAAACATAGTTTGCATGCCCAGCTAACAGAGTACAAACTTAACTGCTGTTCTGTACATATCTATAGCAAAGCAGCTAATGCCAGTAATATTAGATCCAGGGGATTCCTAACTTGGTCTCTTTTTGAAATCTAGAAATATCTTCTGGAATCACCTCAGCGAAATTATGCCTGAACACAGATTATGAAATGTTATTGTGAGCTTCTCTGAAATTTATTTAAGGACAGCAACCATTCTTTTTATTTATTCTTCTTATGTTTGAAAATGTCCACCATATACTAGGTCTAACTGTATCCCCAATACTTCTCAATCCTGTCTTTGTAACACACAATCCTCCAATCAGAGTACTGTTCAGACTACATCCAGCTCAACGCAGCTCATTTTACATCTTCAACACTGCACCTAAGGAGCCATGGGGATTCTATAAAGATGATGTTGAGCTGATAGTCCTTCAAAGCTCTGGAAAGGTGTATGGTTTAGAAAAGGTCCCCAGATTGTTTAGAAAGACTAGATGATCCCCAGAGCAAATGGGGAGCAGTTACTACCTGGAGTGTACAGCCCTGGGACTACAGAAGAACTTCTCACCTTTGTTGAAACTTCTGCAATTAAGTTTTGCTTATTTGGGTCTGCAAACTCCATGGGTTGACCTTCAAATTCAATCTTCCCAAGTACCGTGCCCTGTGGAAATACACCAGTAAACAACAAAGCATTAGCAAAGGAGAAGCTGTGAACACTGGGACAAGGTGCTGACAGGCACAGCAACTGGAACAGCTGTTTAGAGATGGTTTCTTGGCGGCTTATAACCATTTCTAGCATCTTCAGAAGTTTATGAGCCTACCTCAGTATCAAAAATCTGTCTAAAATCCTTCATTCAGGAGAAAGGAATTGTCAGCAGTAAAATTTCTTAACAGGCAGTTTAGCAAGCTGTCTAGTGACGGTAAAATGGGTTGCCTTCCAAGAGGATCAGAATCCAGATCCCTAAATAACTGTTGTGTAGATCTGGGAGTAATCCACACAGCAGTTTGAAGCTTTTTGGTTTTGGAAACCCACTTCAGCCGCCTCCTGTGGACAGCTACAAGGCAGCAGAAGTGGGGTAAGGCAAAGCTGTATAGGAGGCAGGTCAGCACAGCTGTTTTCTGAATGAGCTGTTTTTTAAAAAAAAAAAAAAAAAATCACCTCCAGCAAGTTCTACTCTTTATTTCTGTTACCACTTTGCAAAAGCTAGGACTTGCTCTGCCAGCAGCATATCCTTCTCCACCTTCTGCTCATTAAAGTTCTCAGTGGAAAAATCCTTGTTTTGACTTTGCCCCACTCCTGAAATGAGTGGGATTAACATAGGGTGAACCTCTTCTCAGCATGGGGACAGGGTGTACAATACAGAACGTTTAAAGGATGGAAGGGGAAAGTAAAACAGAGGAGATCAATGTTTTGTTGTAACTTTTAACGCATAACACTTTCATGATAAAACATGTTAAACTCAGCTTGCCCTGTGGTATCAGACCAGCACGCACACCAGGATTGCTCACTGGGTTTAGCAATACTTCCATGAGATACTTCCACGGTTGGCCATACCTGAAGTGTCCTTGCCATTTTCCTAGGGGAAGAAAGAGTCAGCATCTTGCATGGCCATGCGCACTACTAAGGGTAAGTTTTAAAGACAGAGTTTTGCTCTTAACAGTGGCTGACATCCTATCTCATCTTGAGTAGCACCTTACACCAAAAGCTACTCCAGGCTGCTTTGCGTGGAGCAGAGCTGAAAAGGTCAGCATCATCTTAAACGAGTCAGTTTCTTGGGAACCACAGAAGCTGCTGAGTGCCACCATGCAGTCAGTCCCATAAATGCTGATGACAAAGCCCTAAAGCCATTGCTCTCAAACAGGAACGCTGTGTCTTACCTTGCTCCCAGATTATTAATCTAAATGGTGCCCTGCATTTACCTTTAGAGTCCAATTTAACAAGTCACTGCTCATTTCTGCATTTATCATAATGAAGCGCTGTTCTCACCCCCAATTTAAAAATAGACATGGAGTGAAATACTAAGCTGTTTTTTTCAACCTGAGAAGACTGAGAGAAAAGGCTACATTATGCACTATTTTAAAAGCCATAAACCAATACCACTCAAGAGTCCCAGTATAATGGGCATTAGTATCATACACTGCTAAGTTACAGGATAAACATTGAAAGCATGTTTACTTTGGATGAAAGGAACACTGATCCATTAAACAGAATGTCTCAAGAAAGCAGAAAATGTACTGCCACTTTCTATTGTATTAAACTGCCTTGTCCGCTGTCTATAACAGCAGGACAACACCCTATCTTCCCATAAGAATTCATTTCTACAAATATTCCTCTATTCAAGCTGGGTCATTCATATTTTGCTCTGTGGAATGAAAGGGGGTGTGGGCTTGGACTGCAGACTGCAAATTGATCACCTAAAGAAAAGAGTAGCTTCAAATAATCCATTACAAAAGAAGAGCCTCCAAGGCACATTTACATTCAGACTGGCTTTGATCACTGTTTCAGCCAGTGTGAAATGTACCTTACCATTAACCTCCATTCGGTAACGTAATCCTGCTCATGTCCTTCAATTGTCAGCTCTTGGAAACCAGAGAAAAGTAATGACTATTAAAAATAATAACAGGCTTCAGCCAAAGAAAACCAGCCTGAGTGAGGAATCCAGCTTAGGTTACTGTAGGCATTCCTGTGCCTCTGAGGACCAGGAGAATTTCCACTGACCAAAGGTGGTGCTGTCTGTGAACTAATATCCACAATATCTCACAGAGTTGCTCTCTCTGACTGTTACTATCTGAGGCAACATGTAGTTGACTACTACAGATTGTTGTGTCTGACACACTAGTCTGACACAGCTACCTGAGGCCTTTCATTTACATCAGCTTGTGCTGGTTCACTTCTGTAGAACAGGAAACCCAGAGCAGATTCAAGGAGAAGGGGTTCCCTGGGATCAGAGTATTGCCTCAGATGTACAGAAGACACAGAGCCTTTGGAAGAGCACGAGGACCTGAGTAGCATCTGAGGTGAAGGCTGCCCAGCAGTAGCATTGCTACCCCACTGTTAGAAAAAGGGCCCAGCAATAGCAAGGTTAATGCAACTAGATCAAGGGAAGCAGATCTTACCTTGTCACGAATTAATTTGGACAGCATTCTGGTATCAATCCCATACAGTGCAGGCACCTGAAGAAAACACAAGATAAGGATAAGTTAGAGAACACGCAGCTAAGACAGAGGAAGACGGCAGCCAGATCACTTTTCTGAGAAGAACATGTACTCGTTTAAGGAGCGCTGTCTCTTAGCAGCACTATTACCAAGGCTGCCTCACTTCCAGTTCTTCATTTCTCCTCCCGATTCCCTCTTACAAATAGCTTAGTTCTTCAAATCTACTTTCTGCACTAAAAAGCACAAAATAAAAAGCTCATGTGGCAAGTATCTGTCTCATTTCTGAGCTCCATTTTGCCTTACTTATGAGCACTTAACACTCCCAGCTGTCACAAGTCAGTGGCAGTCTACTTGACTCCCACAGCTTCAAGTCAGTGGGGTTCTGGCAGCTAACATCTCTTGAGGTTATGACCATGGCAAACACTAGGAGCAGCACTACCGAAACATTTCACGAGAGAATAGAATATAATCTAATGTGTATCATTTTTACGGAGAACCAAATATCCCCATTTAATTAACATGCCTTCTGGACAGATTTTGGAAATACCATTGCATCCTGAAAAAGAGAAATGGATGAAGAATCAGGGAACTAAGGAACACAGAATGAGCCCAGTGCAGACTGGTGAAGACATCTGAGGAGAAGAGTGGTAACCAGCTCAAAGCCAGCAGTTCTTTCCCCTGTTCCCATACACACAGGTCCATTCTCATAACGTAGTTACCCCTAGATTGCTCACCTGTTCTTCCTGCAACCACTCTCCCAGGCTCCTAGCAGCCTGCCAATGGCTGTACTCATGGCTGTAATCCAGCGCCAGCAAACCTGAAACCTGCAGAGAGAAGAAACGTCATTTTGTGCTGAAGGATCACTCTGTACTTGCCCCGTACCTTCTGAGTTTTCAGTATTCATCCACTGCAAACCACATCACGGACAGGACACAAGGCTAGGCAGACATGGTATTGCTGCTCTTATATAACAAAAAGATAACAAATCTGAGTCTTCAGAGGGGGAGCGCACAGAACAGGTACCTGGCAAACGGGTAAAGACTTCATGCTCTGTCATGATTTTACCTGCGTCCTTTTACTTAGGAAATTAATAGCATAATGTGGCTTTCAGGTAACCAAAGCTGCAAATTGTACTGAACTGAGAAAACACTTCTCGTTAGAAAGAAAAAGGAAATTTAAGACAAGACAAAATGTTTTATTTTGATTCATTTTTTGTTTAAGAAAGCTTTTCACTTTTAAGTGACATTTCATTTCAAAAGTCAGCTGCAGTTTCCAGTGGAGTTAGATAGCTTATAAAAGAGTCATTTCACTTCAGGACAGATAAAGCATTTCACTGGTTCTGCAATTACATGGTTTTGTTTCATTTTTCAGTACTGCCACCACTGCATGGACACAGCCCTGCTCCTAGCCAGTATCCCCTGTCACCACAGTGTAAATACTGGCTCCTGCACTAGTACGTATGGCCTTCTCCACACAACTGTCACCTCCCTCGTTTGTGGTAGTACAGACATATAGAGAAAAGTCTCAGCACACAGAAACTTCTCATTCTCACTGGCATTTGATCTCTCTGTGGCAACCAGTCCTGGGCAAACATGGATAAATATAAGGCAGAAGGGAATGTGGAAAAAAAGCCATCCAAGACAGCAGTTCACAAAAACTGTAGCATGTCTGTCACTGATGGGAAATACACTGCTTTCAGACAGCACATGGTCCGGTTCAGAAGGCAAGATGGATTACCTTTTGCCGCCATCCCTCCAAAGGACAATATCCAGAAGAAGAAACAGAAAGGCTGAACATCATTGATTCCTTCTAACTTCTGTGAGGGTGCCAGTAAACTCTTGCACACATGCACACACACACACACTCATTTAGGCTGCTAGCACCACCCTTTGATCAGCTCTGCATCTGCCACTGTTACCTTGATCCCATCAGACTCCAGAAACCTCCTGAGGCCCATTTCGTCCAAAGCAGCCGTATCAGGCACTCCACCATTCCCAACTATGGGGTTAGCCAGTGTAAGAATCTGTCCTTTGTAGCTGGGATCTGTCAAGGCTTCAGTGTATCTAGATGAAGAAGCAATAGAAGAAAAGTACATTGATCTGGAGTTGAAAGGAAAACAAAAGAGTCAGTGAAAACAAGGCAGATCTGAATTCCCATATGACAAAAAGACAGAAATGGTATTCATGTGAAAGCATTCTCAGTATAAAAGCAAACACCTCTGTGAATCTGCCCTGACTTTGCCATCTGTGATTAAATATTTGACACAGAGAACAAGGAAAGGCTTTGGCTTCTCATGTTTCATTTAAGAAAAGCACAGGCACTATTAAAACACTCAGACTCCCTGTGACTTAACCTAAGGTAAACAACTACACAAAGTGCAGAGCAATCACAGAACTGCAGTAAGCGCATGGCATATCACTTGACCCACAGATAAGAGCTTGGGCTTCATCATTCCCTGGGCACACCATGTGGGCAGTGTTTTGTCACCTCTTTGCCCTTCCCTCCATGCGGTGCAAGAACTTGCCCCTCTCGGTGGCAATAGAAAGCTCAAACTGAAAAGCTGACAGACAACAGAGCTGTTTGCCCAGGCTTGGTCCCTTCTGCAGTCTGGAGCTTGCAGGTCTTGAGATGTTCAGGGCTGTAACTGCTCTTTCTGTGGGGGAGCAGGTAGACAAATCTATGCCCATCTTTTTGTCTGGGGATCAGGAAAGCAGCCGTGAATCATCATTGTGATTCCTCACTACAACTCTGGGTTCTTCTCTCCTACCTGCTCTGTCAACAAACCCTGCCATGGTACCACTTCTGCAGCTTCTCCCAGCAGAGGCCTGGCCTCTCTTCTAGGCAATCTCCAGGTTCCCACCTGCAGGACGCCATACATTTCACATGACAGAACTCCAAAGTGCTTGGAAGTTGGTTTGTATATCTCTAAAGAAGGCAAGTTGAAGGCAGTGCTTTGGGATTCAGCAGTCCACCCTGGTCACAATGCCCCAAAGCATGTCCTTACATCTTTAGCCCAGGCAGAAGCCCCAGGAACAGCAACTTTGCTCAAGCACCTGCCAGAATACCCTTCTCAGCAAGGACATATCTAAAAGCATGGTGGAACATTCTTCTGCAGTGAAGGATCAAACCTAGGATTTTGCAAAGTATCAGCTCTGGATCCAATAGATCCAGTCTCACTTTCAACCCCAAAGAGGGGGACAGGGTAAACATGGTCTGCATGACCATGCTCCTATTCCTCAGCTTCAAATTAACACACAGTTCTTCAATTTCTCCCTTATGCTGTAGCATACTGTTGCAGCAATCCATTAAACAATTGCTGTCTCTCAACCCAAAAGCAGCTGTAATTTAGCAACAGATGAAGTTATCCACACAAATATTTAGCCAAATGCATAAAGACACTTCAGGATGAATCTGCCCTATACAAAATGTAATTTATTATTGTCATTATTGTCTAAACAATACATAATTGGCAATTCCAGCCATCTACCAGATATCAGCAAGTCACGAGAGACATTTTTATGGAACATTGGACTTACTGCCAGAAGATTAATTGTCAAACATTGGGAAACTCTTCAGAAAACCCGGAATGGCTGCAGGCAGATATAGACAACGCAGCACACCAGCCAGGTCTGAGAAATGACATGTCGAATGAACAATGGCCATGAAATATGTTCAGGTAAGCCTCTCCTGCTGTTCAAATCTATACTTCCTGCTGCAGGTAAACAACCACATAAAGTGCAATGTGATCACAAAACTGCAGTAAGTGCATGGCATGAGCACATTTGGCATTGCGCTCTCCTTCCAAGTCAATTGGTTATGCTTCCAAAAGACTCTTTATTAATGACAAAGCTAATGTAATTAACCTTTGCATGTTATTTGTAATCAGAAAACAAGGACAGAGAGCCATTGGGTTTGGCTGGGGCATGAAGGACAGCTCTGCACTGAGGCGCAATGCCCTTTAAGCAGGCACAATGCCTTGTGGAGCACAGAGGAGCAGATGGGAACATGAGCTCCAAAGATGCTGCAAGGTCTAATCCTTGCTGTGCCTGCCCAAAGGCCTGCCTTATTTCAGTAAATTCCCGTCAATCAGCTCTTTTGCTAGAATATCATGGGAAACACATGCAGACTTATTAGAGGCAAATGCATTTACTGAGCTGTTTCAAACATGGGAACATTTTATGGGTTGTAATTCTTCTTTCTTAATTGGAAATCTCCTCTCTTCCTTTTTGTTCCTATACAAACAGATGGGTGCAACACTAGGATTTTTTTTTTTTTTTGAGAAAATGTTTCTGAAAAGTTCTTCCTCATGCTTTTCTAATGAATATTCAACATTCTACCCCCGAAACAGTGCTCTCTGCCCTCTATTCCAGAGTAATATGACAACATTTCAGCCAGCTTTAGCTACTTCAAGCCTGAAAGCTGTATGCACATAAAGTGTTTTGCCTCCCAGTTCTATGACATGAATCAGAACGTGGGAGTCTGGATGAGGAGACAAGGTGCAGAGCAGTATATTAGTCATTCCAGTACAGAGCCCATGCTGACCCCACTCAGCATCTAGAAATACCCACTTCACAGAAAGCAGTGGTCTGAGGCTTAACAGCAGCCATGGCAAAATCACCCCTGTGCTAGCCTCTTGCTCCCTATACTGACAAAATGCTATGTGCCCAGACAGTCTGTAAAAGGGCCCAACCCTGGGCACTTCCTTCACGCAGGCACTTAGACTCTTACTGTGTCAATGAAAAGTGGTAGCTGGGTTCCTCTGGATACATGAGGTCTTGATCTCTGTGCTCAGGAGCACTAGGCAGAGCTACAGGGTTTCTTTCACTGGACAGCAATCCCTGGACTGGGAGCAAATCTGTCACTTTTACTATCCGCAACAATGCTGTAAACTCTTTTCTTCCTCTTCTCTGAATCAATCAATCAAGGTCATGTTCCTGGAGAGTGCTCTAGACATACAACCTTACATTTTGAATGTTCCCTCCATGCCCATATGCTCCCCAGCACAGAAGAGGTCTCTCTTTCACAGGCATCCTCTCCAAATCACTAGAAAATGAGCAAACACAGCTTCTGCTGCCACAGTAACATGTGGAGAGGAAATTAATCCATCAGGTCCTCCTTGACTTTTGTGATGTGACAAGATTTATTGCCCATAATCTATCACTGAGAAGAGAACTCTGGTGCCCTCCATCATTCTGATCTATATTAAACAGTTGCTTGTTGGCAGGTATATTAACACAGGCAGTAATTAGTGCTGTCAAAATACTTAAATAATTGCCTCCTAATGCAAAACTTTGCAAACAGATTCCCCTCCACAGCAATTTAACATTCTTACCAATGAGATCATTTAAAAACTCATCCTGTGAGCACTGGTTTCTCCAAAGGAGAACAGAATTTGGGGAATGCGAGACAGCTGGGCAAAGACAGCTATGAATGACTGCAGAAAAAGCTCAAACACCAACAACCTCAGAGCTGTCTCACCTCCCCAGGGACATGTCTCCCTCCTAACCAAAAGCCCCATTCCTCTGGGCAGATTTCCTCTGCTCAAGCAATTCGACAAAAGCACCGGCAGCATTTGGCTGCCATCCTAAATCAGCCACTGGCTTGTACCCACTCAAGAGGACAGAGAGTCATGCTAGGTTAGGCATGAATCTGATCCTACGCTTTAGCTGGAAAGGGCACAGAGTTTAAAGGCATCCTTAACTGTGGTATGAGCCAACAAATGTCAGAAGGGATGGGTCATATATGTGACCAACTTGGGAACCTCGGGATTTAAAAATTTTGCACTCAGAAGCCAAGTTTCATTACCCAGGAGGCTGCAGATGCTTCAAACCTCTATATTTGATCAGGACACTGGAGGAAGAACAAAGACAGCTCCTCTGCTCTGACTCAGCGATGGCTGCATTTCAATGGGAAGTGATCAGATCCCCACATACCTCACTATCATGGTTAGTTATATCAGTCTTTAAAGTTGCTCATCACCACAAATGCTATGACACGAGGACTGCCTGAAGTCTCTTCATTAACTATGTCTCTCTGTATCCCTGGACTACAGTGTTTTCTTATACAGAACACTACATGTTTGGATCAGGACTCTACGAGCTCAGAAAAAGCAGCTTTCACACTTTAACAAGCTCCCAGAGAAGTTTTGGTGCTTATACCTCATTTGCTTTTGCCTTACCCAGAAAGGCCAGTGTTGAATACGACTTCCCCTGCTGTGGAGGATGGATAGCCAAAAGAATAGCCCTTCATCTTCGTCCCATCTTCCAGCACCAAGCTTGCTGTCTGCGCCTAGAGAAAGGCACATGAAGAGACTCAAATACAGGAGGAAAAGGCTTGATGTTTACACAGGTAATGCTTAGGACACCTGCCTTTCACGCCTCACGTTTTAAGTATTCCTGCCCCTCTCCCATTCCCAGCTGCCAAGATACTGTTTCTTTTACTAGTCTCCTGATACTCTTTTTCTTTCTAACACTTAGGAAACACTGTGCTCCTAACGAGGGCAAGGCAGCTGGCAAACCTCACCACAAGCAGAGCATGTGCTGCTATTACTGTGGGATCAGCCTTCCATATCACTTTGTTCACTTCTTCCACCCGTTATATCTTGCAATTAACCAATATCATAACTCTGTAGGGAAAGGATCGCCTCTGTCCTCAACGTTTGCTCAAGGCTTGCTGCTGAGTACACTGGTTCTCATCCAGCTGTGACCTTTGATAGGTGCTTAACTTCTGTTGCAACTGTACAGCTAAGCCAGTAAAAACAAGTGTATCCTTAGTTGGACTGGTGTCAGACAGCAAAATTCAAAATACCAGTCCGTTCCGTGGCAGGACACAAGAAGAGAGGAACTTGTGGATCAGATGGACGCTCGCGGTCTCAGTTACGTCAGGGATAGGCATAAATTGTCTTGGAAGAGGTAGATATGGAACAAGCAACCTAGAGGAAAACTTCCCATGAAACCACACCTCTTTCAGAGAGTGTTTAGCAGAACTGAGTCCCACACTAACTGTGGGATCCCTTACAGGCTTAATCACTATTTTACAGCTGAGGAAAATGGGACACAGAGAGTGACTTTCACAAAAGTCGTTAAGAGATTCAGTGGCACAGCTGGGTCTTTGCACATACCAGACTAAACACACCATCTTTTGCCTCATTTGGAAACTAACCTTTCTTAGCCTGTCCAGGAATTAGATGGGAAACCACCGGGGAACTCCAGCTTTTACCAAAAAAATAACAAGTATATGCACAACAGAAATGACAGAATGAGTTGGGAAATTCCTTCAGACAGCAGGATCATTGATGACTTGCAGGGGAAGAGAGAGAGTAAGCAAAGCTGGAAATAAATTTGCCAATGAATTTCTGGGCTTAAAAGAATTTGACGATGAACCTTTTGGGCCCTGAGAAACTTCCACTTCTAGAATGCAAGCACAGCTGCCTCCTGGGCACAGAGCTGCAGTCACAGAGTGACCACCAGTGCAAAAACCCCAATGGTCTGCACCACAGGAGGTGTGCCAAGTGTGTCCACCAGGCAGCAGCTCTTACCATGATTTAAATTCATATTGGGTTTTTTTACAGAACAATTCCTCCAACTGGGATTTTTTTAAAGAAGATTCAAGATCAATTTGCTGTAGAAAGGAGCAGGAGAGCTACTTTCCATTAGCCGTAAATCAGATGAACAATCACAGCAAGGAGAAATTTCATTCCTAGCATTGAACATTTTGTAACAATCATGGCAAACATTCATCTAGAGTTCCTCTGCAGTTACAAATACTGCACAGATCAATTACTAATGTACTGCAAAATACACTAAAAAAAAAAAAAATCAAACTGCACTGCCAAGTAATTGAATTCTGTGCATCTGGGATGCTTTTAGACTTGCACTTTTTCCTCATTAATGTCAAACATCCAGTCATTCTCAAAAGGTTTAGCCATCATTTTCTGAACCTTCCCGCACCATTGGATGGGATAGTCAGCAACACCAAAATCCCCTCCCTCCCCAGTTATAAATACAGTTTTTGTGGCTAAACCCCCTAGATTTAGCCCAAATAAAAATTGCAATTTGGTCAGCTCCCTAATCTCACTAAGCCTCTCATTACAGAAAGCTGCCACACACCCAAAGCATTACAAAGCACAGAGGTCGCCTGGGTGCCTCAGGTTGGGCTTTGGAGAGGACCTCTGCCCTTTCTGAAGCCTGCTGAAAATCCAGCCCACAATGCTGACATGGGAGACTGACTGTAGGAACCGGTTTTTCTCAGCCTTGGTTTCAAGAGATCGATCCCTTCCCCCAGCAGGCCACATATTTGAGTCCACTCAAGTATCAACTCCAGTTCAAGCAAGTCCTACCACTCGTTGGTACAAGCTGGGGTAATTGCCTGAATTGCAGTCTGAACTGCAAACATAGCCTGGGAGAATCCTTCAGGAAGCAAAGTCCACAACAGTGGAATGACCAGAAAAGTTAAGAT
Source organism: Nipponia nippon (assembly GCF_047370975.1). Taxonomy (NCBI): domain Eukaryota; kingdom Metazoa; phylum Chordata; class Aves; order Pelecaniformes; family Threskiornithidae; genus Nipponia; species Nipponia nippon. The sequence continues at coordinate 62,514,142 of NW_028262369.1, forward strand.
CCATCTAACTCCTGAGGACCAAAGTCCAGAGCAATCACTGTGACATTTAGAGCCTCACCCTCACTATAGAACTTGACAGGAATCTGCATGTCTTTCATCCCACCACAGACCACCTGCCCTTCTACACACCAGACCAACACAGAAATAATTTCTGTTGAACAGAAGCCCCCATTGTACTATTAGAGCCCCTACACAGTGTTCAAGAAACGCAGAAAAATGTCCCTGAGCAACCATAACCTGCCTGCAAGTTCAGCTATAGTTAGGGATAGATGTTCAAATGTTTCCCTCCCTTACTTGATTTATTATTCTTAATTAAGTGGTTGGTTTGTTTGTTGAGTATTCTAGAAGCAATTATTCTTGCTTACATTTCCAGCAGCGGTGTTACCATATCCCTAAGCTGCCAGCCTACCTTGTCTTTTCAGTTTTGTTTTTAATGTGAAAAGTGATTTACAGGCTATAGAGAAGACCAGTTGGCTCAATCAAGGATTAGCTGGGAGAGATTTTCACTTTCAAAAAAACAACAAGCAAGAAATAAACAAACCCCCCAGAGCTTCCACAAGGTCCTTTTGTCTCCACCCTTCTCAGAAGCATCCCCCTGTAGTCTCGGATAAATCTCTGTTGTAGTCTCAACTAATGTGTTTCTTCCACACACCCCCACAATGTGAGACACACCGTTTGCAATCTGATTTCTCCTTCCTACACACCAGTAGCTTTACCTGTAGCAGAGCTCCCTGTGCTCCAGAGAGGCTGCAGGGCTCTAAAGAGCTTTGAGGATGGAGATGATTAACAGAAAGGGTCATGCTGTAGCTGTGGTATTGCAAGATTTTGTGCATTTTGTCAAAGCAACTTAAAGAGTTAGCAAGTTCAGGTCCCACTTCACTAAGCACTTCACACATGAAGTAAACAAAGCACTGTAGCAGTTAAAAAAAAAAACAAAACAACAAACCAATAAGTAAAAAACCAGATTAATTTAGTTCTAGTTAGTTCCCTGCTCTAGCAGCCCTTCCCATCTACAGGATGGATGATAAAGATCTGCAAAATCTCAAAAGATCTGCAGTGCAATTTGCTTTTCAAAGCATGTCTGTTATAAACCCCCGTACTAGAAAGTGAACAGGTAATTTTTCCTCTTTTCTACTTGCCTCACAGAGTAACCAGTCAAGGAAGTCAAGTTTTTGCCCTCCAAAGAAATCCCTCAGTTTATCTTGGCAAGGCCAAGTTGAACCCTGAACGCTGGGCTGCTGAAGGACTACGAGCATGCTGAGTACCAAAGCCAGGATGGGCACTGATGTATGGCAGAGACACAGCTGGGTCTCAATTTCAGTGCAGGCCAGTCTATTTCCCTCCAGTAAGAGATAATAAAACATCTCCTTTCTAAGGCAGCCCATGATTCCACAGAGCACGACAGCCTCTGCCGCATTTCTTGGCACACAAATCTGGCTGGCTGCCTTACAGCCAACATATCAGAAGCGCAGAAGAAACCAAAAGCCACCAGATTTCTTCTACAGTAGAAAGCTGGTGCCAGGACTGTGCTACATTCACTCTGTCAAGACCAAATAACTAGCAACAAAGGAGTTTTCTCTTCGACAGAAAAATGTCTCTTCTTGTGAGTACTACGCCATCACAGGCTGGACATCACTAACAACCAAGCCTTCCTTTGCCAACACTTTTTTTAATATATAAATTTTATTTTAGCACATTTGCTTCTGGCTAAAATTAAGAGAAGAAGAAAGGGCAACAACAAAGAATGAATCAAAAGTCAGGTCAGTGTCTTGGGATACCTTAGGCTAGCTTTAGGGAGAAGCTTTGGATTAATTCCTTTACAATCCAAGCCAAAGAGAAAGCAAATCCAGAAGTGCAACACAGGTACCATGGTAGAAAAGTCACAGCTCCTACAACTTGAACTCTTCTTAAGGCTGTTCACAACAATGCCACAAATATTTGTTCGTGACAAAAATCAAAGGAGGAGGGGGAACCAAGACAGGGGAGGCACCTAGCAGAAGTGACTGAGTACTCAAGGAAATGAGCACCCCTTCTCTCCCCCACAGTAGCAGCTCACTGATTTCCCCCCATCTCTAAGGGAGAAGGCCCCGTTTTACCTCCCCTTCACTTTCACCTCCAAAGGGAGAGGAGTGGAGTAGCTTGTGACTGATCTTTCACCTCCTCGCCCATGTCTCTGCTTCCCATGCAGTCATTTTCTCAGTTACTTTCCACCTGCCTCAAAATATATTTGAAGAGCCCTTTTACAGTAATCTGAAATAGTTTCTAAAGGCAGTGCTCAAAAATTTTCCTCCTCTCCTTCTCATTTCTAACTATATTTTTAGCTTGCTCCTGGTTTTTATAGCTCTCCCAATCCTCTCCTTACTGAGCCAGCTATACTGTTACAAGCCACCTATTTATTGCTCGTACTACTCTTTACATCCCCATTTAACTACATTGGCCTCAGATGAGCATTAAATGATACAAGCTTCGAGCTGCAGTCTCTCTGCCCATTCCTGAATTATAAAGAAGCTTGATTACCCCAAACCCAGTGATGCTAAGCACCCCTACAGAGAGCCCACAGGGGTCTCCGATCTGTTCTCTGTGCCCCTCTTTCACCCATGGATGCTCTATCTCTACTTTAGAACTGAAGGATGGGATGCAATAGGGAAATACAGACCTGTGAGTCCCCACATCTCAGGGTGCTCACCTACAATGGTGTTTCCCCACATATACTGAGTTTAACTGGACAGAAAACAGTCTTGGGAGAAGAACTATTAGGCACTCTACCAAAACTACCACCTCTCCCTCATGCTCTCTAATACTTTACTTAGCGTATACATAGGTTAGAAACATGTTCGCACTGTATTTTGTTATGCTCCCTAAAACAGCCCACTGAGAAAAAGCAATAAAAGGCAACTAAACGCTCATTTAAGCCTGCAGTAATGGGAGAATGGGATCATTACCTATACTGCCATTAGCCCACACACCTTAATTACTTTGCATTTCGCTCTTTCTCCAAACTTCTTACAAATATCTGTTACCTCTAATGATGGCTGGAACACTTAACCCAGCCATAAGTCACTACTTGGTCACTTGTCGCACAACTACAGTTAACTTCCACACTCTGATGCAAAGCTATGCAACAGATTGGTTTTTTAGGACCACTCATCCTTGAATTTTCCCTCAGGCCTGCTGCTTTACTGCTTGCATATGTATATTAGAGATTCTCTTCCACTTCTGCTTCTGTATGTCCCATGGAAAAAGGTATATAAGCCTGACGCTGTCTTAAAGCAAAAGCCCCAGGCCAGGAAAGGGGCAAGTTTTTGTATTCTGTGTTCTGAATTGAAACAGAATCACGTGGTCCCTGGCAAAGGTGGTGTTAAAAATCTGAGCTGAGATCTCAAGAGCCACAGGCTCCTAAACTATGCTAAATATCAGCCTTCTTACTCTCCATAAGTTCAAGCATCCACTCTGACAGCACAAACTCCTGTAGGTATTGAACTCAAATAGTCAAGTCTAATAAGGAAACAACTTTCCCCAGTGTCAATGCCAAGGCAGAAGATGTTGCATAATATATGTCAGAAAGAGACTTCTGGGGCTGGCTGGCTAGCACCACACCTTGTGGTGAGTCAGCTCGTCACAGTGCAGGTACAAATGCTCCACTGGACTTACCACTTCAGATGCACAGTAGGTCTTGGCCACCCTGCAACAGATCCTGGGCCCAATTCATTTCAACCCATCTGGGCTGTATTTGCGATTGCTGGTACTGAGGTTAAAATAGCTCCCAAGGGTTTCACTTGGCATTGTTTTCTTAACAGGTATTCATTCTCCTTGCCTTCAGCATTGATGTCGCTGGCTTTAAGCAATCACTGTTTAGCTTTACAAGCACGGTATTAGGTAGATGCTAGAACAGCTGGTACTGTAACTCCGTCAGAGTAGGGCAGCAGTTTCCCATAGGCATGAAACTTCTTAATTGGATGCCTTAGCATGACGAGAGATGACCTTGTAGGTCTGCCACTGTGCAGTCCTTGAATGAGTGACACCATCAATCTGTCATTTAAGATGCCAAACCCAAACTTCAGATGCTAATCCATCAGTATAAGAATGCATCAGATCCAATCTGCTACAGTTGTCTACCAGAATTATCCTAGGATGTGTAAAGAAAGATGGTGTCTCATCAAAAGCTGAACCCGCAATCCTAACCATGGGCTACAAAGCATTACCAGCGGAAGATGCCTTTTACTGCAGACTTACAGCCACAGACTAATCTGTCTTTGAATTCACTTCTCTGTGCATCACAAGCCTTCAATTGCTGTACGTTACAGAGTATGGCACAAATAACTGAACCAGCTCCAAAAAGCAAGAGAGGTATCAGAGGCAATAGAGACAAACAAGGATGGTGTTCCAACAGAACTCTTCAGTCCTGCTTACTTGGCTTGACAGTTTCTAAAACCCTAGTGAACTTGAGGGTACCTGCATGGACTCCTGTTCTACAATACATAGCATCAGCATACTGATGCTACAGGCCGTCACCAGTCACAAACCAAGCAGCCAAGTATGAATTCTGGGCTCCTATCCTCTAGGCACTGTGACATTTGCCAACAGTATCTCTCAGTGCATTCACAGGTTCCACTCATCCAGCAATACTGGCAGTAAAATTGTCTCCATTTTCTCCTATCCCGTTTCAATTTGAAGCACAAAGCCCAAAGAGAAGTTGTTCAAACTGTGTCGCATTTTGCTTTGTCACCCTAAGAGACACTTTTTAGCCCAGTGTTGAGATTTCAAAATGGAACAATAGAAGCCGGCACCTGCCCTGAAAGATGTAAGTGATGGCACTGCCCCACCTGAGGGCTCTGACATAGTTTTAATGTGTGGTCAGTGTCAAACCAACATAGCTTCACCAGTCTGAGGAACAACCAAGGAACTTGCTTCTCATACCCTGCTTCCTCTTCAAATGGTGCAGCTGCGGAAACTGGTGACCATGATGGCTTTCTAATTCACAAGTAGGACTCCTGTTGCCATCACAATGAGGAATAACTTCCTCTTAAGCCAGATCTGATTGCAGAGTCAGGATCAATCTGCTGGGAGGAAGATTACCGTCCTGTGTTTTAAGACAGTGAAAAAGGTAACAGTTCGTGCCTACTGTGCACTCTCGGGAAGGGGAAGACAAGTCCTTTAGCAAGAACACTAGTCACAATACAGGCTCCGTTTCTAAGTGCAGGTGAGACAAAGCTAAACTGAGAACTCACATGCTGAAGGAAGGAATGAAAATAGGGATGCCTCTTTCCTCATCCAGTTTTTCTGTAGCTACAGAATTCACGCAGAAAGTCCCATTTCACCACTGTACTCTGCCTTAGTTACACTAGCAAAGCTGGTCAAATGCAGCTCTTCTAACAAAGAGCAGAAGAAAGTTGGGGAAGTGAACTGAAGGGCTTCAGCCCCAGTAAATCAAGAGCTGATACACTGATGCATTCACAAAGAATTGTCTACCTCTCCAATTAATTTCAGAGCCATCATGGTTTTCAATGCATTGAAAATGGATCGTTTGTGGATCCAATAGGATTAATCACATACTTCAGGTGATGCGTGCTTTTAAATATCTAGCTGATTCGTACCAAATATGGACCAAAAGATTCTGTTACCTATCAGTCCTATAGAAGGGTGGGGTGTTTCTAAAGAAAATCCTATATAATAATTAACTGAAACCCTGAACTTCCACCTTTTGGTGCAATTTACCCTGTAATGTAATTCCAGACTACACAAAAATTGTGTTTGCTTAGCTAATAAAATCATTTAGCCAAGCAACCCCCTGCTTAGGGTTCAGACAAATCTCCTTTGGTTCAGTTTTATGTGTCTAGGTAAGCCCTGTTATCTGCAGCAACCTATCTCTCAGCATGCCAAACACATCTATTAAACCACAGTAGCTCAGTTACTGTTACCTTGATGCTCAACAACCTGGTACCAGTCCTTGAGAAACTCCAATGATCAGCAGACACATTGCAAAACTCCAATCTGCCTTTCAAAGTCTTCACCACTTTGCAAGCTGTCAAAATTCTTGTCATCTTGAAAGTTGCCGATGGGTAACTAAAGTCTAAAGAAAACAAGACAAAACAAAAATCTGCTTCTATGTATTTCTTCAAGATTTGGTGCAGACAATATACTCTTGCAGATCACAGGGGAAGAAAACAGAGACACAGCGGGTGTGCTGGACTGACTGTACAGCGCCGCCCTACACCTTCCCATTTATTCTGCCATTAAAAGTCTCTGGAGCAGCCCCACCTCCTCCTGCCCCTCCTCGGAGGGGTGCTTGCTTAGACAGCCTTGCAACACTTTTCTTCAGGTCGGTCTCTGAGCACTGTTGTAGGTGTTGCATCACAGGCCAGACACTAGCTCTGCCTGCTGGAAGACAGCAAAAACTACTAGAGAAATCACACCCAATGCAATGAAGACAGTCCTCATGCTCTGAAACACTTTATATTTCAGTAGGAGACAAGGAACAGCACCACTTGTTCTCCAAACAGCACGTGGTCTAGGCAAATTAAGAGAATGTTCATAGTGTGCTTTTTGAGTGCTCTCCAACGTGTGATCTGGGGTCTGCACGTTAGCTAGTGGGACAGCCTGTGACTGTTACAAGCATACCTGTACGAAAAGTAGTAAAGTGGGAAGACCAAATTCTGTGGAAACCCATAGCCTTTTTATTCTGTGTTTTGAGAGTACACAGTCACCAGAAGCCCTAGCACAGGTCCTAAAGTGCTGCTCCTACCCAAATAAATGACAAGGACATCACCAGGAAAAATAAATGGCTGCAAGAGAAAAACATCCTTTGGTAAAATTTCAATGGACAACAGCTGAAATAAGGTGAAATGTTCCATATGCTATCTCCTAACTGACTACAGACCTTTGTGACTATCGCATATTTCCTATAACCCTACTCTATAGTCTTTAAAAAGAATCATGTTCCTCATTAGCCAGACATGAAAATGCCTAATGAACACAAAAGCTGTGAGAGAAGCATGCATATTATTATTCTTCAAGAACTAAAATGGCGAGGCATCTTTTGAAACCCTGGTGATCAAAGCTTCAATTAGCTCAGAGCAAGGGGGAGAAAAAAAAAAAAAAAAAAAAAGATTTATACAGACTTTCTTTTTGCAGCTGGACATACACTGCTGTAAAGGATTTAGGTGACCTTTTCTAATCACTGACAGTAATAATCAGGACTTCTTTGTACACAGTGGTTTGAGATTAGTCTAAATTGATGCCAGTATCACATAAAAATATTTCCTGTGCAGCTTATTACAGCACCAGGTTGAACTGTCATGCACATAATAAAAGACAGAGAAGAGAGGGCAATGGGTTTGGGTACCTTTGTGATGTGGAGAGCTTATGGGAGACTTGGATGAGAAACACAGGGGAAAGGCCTGAATCCAGATGATTGAAAAAGAGAGACAGAGATGGGGTGGAAGACCGACTGGGTGTAGAGGATCTCACTGCTTTAACATGAGCTTTACAAGTGTGCAGAGCTGGGAGAAGCAAGCCAACAATGTTCTTTGGTAACTTGAGTGTGGTTTAGGAAAGACATAACCATTTTCCCTACAAGAAGATACCTGACAATCATTTTGATTCATAGAAGGAGTTTGAGAGAGACAGATTTCACTTTTTGCAAACAAACAAACAAAAAAATACAGGGAACTGGGAAATGTTTTTGTTAGCTGTTCCTCTATTTGCTTGGCTCTAGCTTGTAGTGATCCAGGTTGGAGATACACACGGGAGAGGAGACATACAGAAAGCAAAGGCATACTTACAAGTGAATGTGTTGCAAAGACCTCTACCTTTTACTAGAAAGGTCATCTTAATATACAAACACATGTGCACTCGCACATGCAATTCAGAAGCCAGTTTTCTTCCAAAGTCACATTTCACATTATGTTAGCTTTACACTGCCACGAATGTCATACATAGCATTTGGAAGGTTACAAGCACTACCCTTTGTTATGGCTGTACTGAAGGGCAAATTCTGCACTCCATTTTACTCTCTACCAACATCAGGAAGTTACTTTGGGCCCTGGGTATACACGTGTTTGAACCAGAACCAATTCACACTGCCAATTTCAGCACCCTAACTGGTAATTCCTAGCTACCCCCTTCCACCACCTGAGTTTCAATGTGGCTGCACAATGAGGCAGATGGATCCAGCTAAAAACTAACCCTTTCCTTTCACCACAGGGCCATTCATGAGCACAGGGGATCAGGAGTGAGCAGAAAAAGGACCATGCCTTTTGGCAGAGTAGCATCTTTTGGCAGGTGAAAACAGCTGCATAACCACATCATGAACGGGATTCAGTTTGTCAGGGATCTGCAGTAGATACACAGATCTAATGTGGCAGCTGCATATTAAGGATGAAATGCTATATGGGGGAACAACAGGCAAAAAACTACTTTCCTTCATCACCTCCACAGCAAGGATGCCTCACTGACTACTGCTATAGATTTGACTCTGCTGTCTTCCCTTTTTCTCATCCATGTTTTATTATCAAAATTGACTAAGCCCACCTCAGACCTTCTGAGATTAGGAAGGTTATGTCTCCAGCGTAAGAACCAGCTTCCTTTTCAAAGCCTCCACCATGATGGAGGAACTTCCCTCAGACAAAAACAGGAAAAAACATCCAAGCCATTTGGCTCACTGTCAATGTGCTAAGAAGAGGTGATGAACTGTTGACTCTGTAAGGACAGAAAATATACCAGGTATTCCCGAGAGAAGCCTCAGTTCAGAAAAACCTGTCAACATACAAACAAGCCTTCTGTGGTTTGGACAGATCTTAAGGATGTGCTTCATTTAACATAAAGACCAGAAGAGGCAGAATCACTAAGAAACAGGGAATCAATAAGGAAAAAGAAACCAACCACAGAAGAGTGGAAAAAGGAGAGCAGAGATCAATGGTTTTATGGAGATACAACCATACTGCCTGAGCTTAAAACTTGCCTGCCAGTACATGACTTGCAATCATATCATCCCTTCAGGAAAGAAAGTTTGGGCAGGGGCTCTGGAGGAAGGACGCATACCAGAGAAATCAGGAATGTAAAGCCATGAAGGCAGAAGATTCACTCAGACAAGAACAGTTCAAATACTGGAGGGGGAAGGGGGGAAGTACTCACAACTCGGTCTTCCTTAACATGGTCTTAGACTTGGCATAGCTGTTTAGAGAAAGGCAGACTGTCTTTTGTTTCATATTCATTTATGCTATATCAAAAACAGATAGGGAGTAGGACAAGGAGAGCAAAGTGCTCATTAAAATGAGGAGCTTTTTCTTACTGTTTACAAGTGAAAAACACCAGAAATGAAATTCTGTCCCACTGTACCGTAAAAATCAAACAAAATCAGTGGTCTGTGGCTTTGTAAATCCCCAGGGCCAAGATATTCAAAGAAACCTAAGTGCCTACATTTTCAGAGGCTTCAAACAAACTGCTTGATTTTCAGAGGAGAAGTGCTCAGAGCATTTGAGGCCCTGCTTAGGTGCCCCAGGACTGGTACCCCAAAATGGAAGCTCCCAAAGCCACTCATCACAGCTGGGAAGCTCTGCTATAAGCAACCAAGCTATGAGGGATTTTTCATTTTTAAGTTCTCTGTAAAAAGCACAACATAATTCTGTTCTTACTTGAAAGACAAGACATCAGGGCCAATTTGTGGGCATGTTGGCCCAGATTCACATCAGTGCAACTCCCAAGTAACTGCCTCCAGCTCAGTGGAGCTCCAGTGGCATAAGTCTCCCCTGGATTGGGATCAGCGTAACAAGCAGGCCGCATGAATTGCTTGGACTCTCCTTGTTCTAGCTGAGATCAGAGACGAGTTTTTCCCCCCCAAGTGTCCTTCAGATGCTTTTGAAAATCTCTCCTGCCATCTGTCAGGTTGTGTCTGATTTCTGACCACCCTGTCTTGCCCTGACTAAAACACATTTCAAAAATATTGAGTGGAAAAACAGAATAGTTGAAGGTGCCAGCAAAACTGAAATTCTCTGCTGCCACAGGGAACAAGACACAGTCTCCTTCATTCCTACAGCTAGCAGAAAAGCCCTCAAAGTGATCTGGAAACTCTGTCTTCCATTTCAAGGAAAGCTCCAGTTGCTTCCCAAGGAACTTACAGGAAGAGTTTTGAAAGCACCTGAAAAATATTAAGATTTGCCATATATTTTTCTAATCAGGTGTTAGTTTATCATGCAAGATCACTGCAGCAGATGCAACAGTAAGTTTGAGCTAGATAACAATTTTTGTTCGCAGCATGCTGCTAACAACTCTATCAAACCCCATTACCTCAGAAACAATAACTTACTTTTTTGGCAGTATGTAGGGGGGGAATAAACTTAAGTTATCTTGTTCACATGCAATGAACTAGCAGCATCCAGGCATCCCCTATCATCTGATCCTCTTGGATTGCTGCAGGAGAGAAAGCAAGCTCAGTTACACTTTCAGATCTGCTCCTTTGAGCCAATCTCAGATCAAGTGATGCATTTCAAGCAAAATCCACAATATTTAGAAAACACAGTAATTGTGATGCAAGTGCGACAAGCAAAGAATTTCAAAACTAAGGCTGGTCTTCACCTAAGTATATGGAGAGAAACTGAAAGGAATAAGAATCAAGTGCAAGCCCTCAGCTCTCTTGAATCCTGTTATTTAAGCCACAGCCAGAACGTGGGGGCTTTTTTCCACAGTTTGTTCTATTTCAGAGGAGGTTTGGGGAGAAGGGTATTTTAAATTTTAATGGGAGAGGTTCAGAGCAGATCAAAATACAATCTTCAGATTCGGGTGCCGCATTTTGATTCACCCTTACCCACTCACATGATTGTACATCCTGACATTTTTCCTTCTTCATGAAGTCCAGCCAAACAGCAGAAGTCCATTATTAGAGAACTTCAGCCTTCATATATGAAGCAAAAAAGGTGTGTAGATATAACAAAAAATTTTAAGACAATGTTTCTGACCTCAGCACAGAAGATAAATTTTAAAAAGTTACACTTCAAATTATATCAAATTCAAGTCATGCCAGATCCTATCTTTTTCCAGACAGAAATTCTGCATTAGCAGAAATTGACGGTTTCATATATTCACTCAGGATATCTGGACAGCTAGAAATACTGTCTGTGTCCACTCTGCCTGCACAGATTGACTCTCTAGAACTCATACATGGAGATCAAAGCTTTGTGGAAGCATCAGATCTCCTGCGTGTGTGCAGCTCAACAGCACATCTGCTTGGAAGGCAAGTCTGGCACTGCCCTGCAGTTAGGAATTCACATCACAGGAACCATACTGCATATCCACGAAGATACGACTGGGAATGTTCATGAAACCTGGCAGAACAATACATGCAGGTTAGTATGAAGCATGATTCAGGGAAATGGCTAATCCATTCTGCAACACCTGGGAGCTGACAGCTCCTGCCAACTGGTACCTCGACAGAAGTATACTACAGATACATATATAGATGGAAAAAAGATCAAAGTTTGGCCATAGCAATTCCTCTTCCCCTTCAGCCTCAGTCAAATTTTGACTGAACAGCAGACATTCGAGCCTGTATGCTCTCTTATTGTTTCAGAGTGCCTTCATGTGGCATAAACATTGATAACCACTTTCTTTGCTTGCCAAACTTACTGACAAGCCAAATAAACGTTATTAAAAATCCACCTGCTTGATTCCTCAGAGATGGAGAGACTGGTTGTTATCCAAAAAGCCAAGCATTGCTGATTGTTGACTTTCCTTTTACTTATTATTCTATCATAGACCTGAATACATTTGGGTAAAACTGTAAGTTTTCATCCTCCTATTCCAGTTTCAGTAAAGCATAGAATGGATGTGACAATAGTCCAAGTAAACTAGACTTCACCCTAAACTTTTTTCTACCCTGAGCTTCCCAAAGAATACCAAATTGCTTTTAAACTAATAAAAAGACAGGAATGATTGAATATAAACTCAAATTCCTTTTTTTTTTTGATGGAAACCATTCCATATGACAAGGCAAGAAGAATAGGAACTAAAAAAGGACCTAGCTGTCCACTGTGTCCTTATAGCTGTGATCTGCCTTGCAGCTTGTTTTCCATCCAACTCAGTGTCTTCCTGAGATGCCAGCTGCCCAGTCCTCTCCGGTCCCTAGTCCTTTCTACCCCCGAGACCTGGCTTTTTGCTCTCTGCTTCCTTCTGCAGTTTCTCTGCATGAGTAACATTCTCCCAGCTCCTTGATGTGACTCTCCGGCCCACCACACTCCACGGGTCCTGAAAGCTGCTTTCCCTTGAGCACGTTTCAGAGGAAAGAAGTCACCCTCCCTGTCTACAGAAATTCAGTTTCTCCCATTACTACTCACTTACAGGAACACAAACAAATCAATTGTTGCATCTTTTTTTTTCTTTTTATTTGCCTGTGTGGTAGCCGCAGGCACTTGTCTTGTAATTCCCTCAAAATCTCTGTGTTCCCCCTGATTTGTCAACCAGTTACACATCAGCCTGACAGGGCAACTGATGTCTTACTTTACAAATAGGCCTGCTGCCTTCACCAGGAACTATTCTCTCAAGTCATGCACGATTTTGTAAGCATGGTAGCATTCAACTATAAGATTTTAAATGCACAGTTTTACCCACCAGCTTAAAATGTATCAGAGCAGCATACTCTGCACTCATCCACAACTCCACTCCGTTGTTTCCTTATGCTGACCATTTTACTTTGCGGAGAGTTTCAGAAAATCTGTTCTTTTCAGTTCCAAGTGTCACTGAGAAAGGCTTTCCTGTTGAAGAAAAACAGCTATTGAATAACATGGTTGAGTAAAAACTGTTAGGGAGAACATCTGGAAAAATTTAACTCACAGCCATTATAATGATGGCAAGTTCATATCAGATCAGTTACATGATCACATGTTTAATTTTTTTTGGCCTTTTTGTATCTTCACACTCATTTATTTTTTTCATCTTCTGTATCTACTAGCCAAAGACTCAGCTAAACATGGAGAGAACACCAGGGCAGTTTTATGTACTTCCAAAGACAAAGCTGTAACGATTTTATTGATAGCTGTAATTCGATTGTAGAAGTCAGCCTGAAAAGCAGAATTAAGTCCTGTCTTTACAGCTTTTCCCTTTGTTTTCATATACTTTTCTACTTGATTCTTTTTCCCGCAAGGACAGATTCTGACTGCCATCTCTGCTAACTAGCACCTTGCACTAGAAATGGCAAGAATCCTACCAAACCTTACCTATTTCCTGCAGAAGGGAATAATCAATATGAAAAACAGTACAAAATCTGTTTTTAACAGCACAAAGAAATCTTATTCCTAAGTCCCAACCCTGCAGTCTTCGCTTCCAGAAAACATGCATATCTGGGTGAAGGAGAACTCAAAGATCTGAGCCCTGAGCCAATGTAAATTAATGGAAAACACAATGTGCGAGTGTTCTTTGAATAAGATACGCAAACTTCAGGATGGTGAGGGCTTGAGATACAGTGCAAAATTCAGCCTGTTCTCCTCATGGGTCTTTGGCTGACAAAAGCCCACTCTGAAGAAAACATGGATACATTCATACTTTCAGATAGAAAACACAGTAACTATAACTTGAAACATCTTCCTAATTCTGACTGAATGTCACTTTTTGTTTGGGAGTCCAAACAAACAAAATAGTATAAAGAAATGTTTTAAACAGAGTTGCTCAAAATCTAATTTTATGAAATACTGCAAGTACTTATTCAAACTGTTGCAGAACTTTTTTTTAAGAGAAACATTTTTCCTCTTTTAAATTAAAATTTTCCTTCTGTATTTTTGTTTTCAAAGCACAAACTGGAAAGCCAATTTCAGTTTAAAAAAATAAATGAAGATTTTCATTTTGGTATTTTAATTAAAATGTCAAAAAGCATCAGAATCAAACTGAGATGCAGTTTCACTTTTCTTCAAAAATATTAGTTCAGCCTAGCTGACAGCTAATAGTAATTTAGTTCTGCAAGGTAAATACTTAGCTGTGGAAACAGACCCTCATGCCCAATGCACAGTTTTATAAAATGAAGCAAACATGCCTCAAAACAACCAAAGTATCCAGGGGCGGTAGCAAATACCAAAGGGATTCAGGATACAAAGGTTTAACCATCAATCAACAGGCCCTGTGACAGTTTCAGTTAACATCTTATATGATAGTTTTAAAAGCTAATAAAGACTTCTCATTTTGTAAAAGGAAAAAATACTGTAACAAAATAATTGAAAATCTCAAACCAAGGCCATGTGAAACACAGCTTTTTTTTTTTTTTTTTAAAAAAAAAAGGGGGGCAAATTTCTTCTTAATTCTGAATTGCCTACCTTGGCACCTTCCTTCTTTTCCAAATTTTGTGTATAAGCAGTAATCAAGACAGCCTTTTGACCAGTTAAGTTTATATAATGCTTGACAAGAAGACTTATATATCTATTCCCAGGTTAGAGAAAATCCATTTTCAAGGAGATTAAACTTTTCTTTAAGGCTTGAGCAGTCCAGGGTAGACTCATCTGCTGTCTGGGATACAGAGCCCATGCTTCACGCAAACTTTGACAAAGATAAGGCTCTTATCTTCAGTAAGAGAAAAAGAATCAACGTCTTGAAAATGGGTCAAATTCCATTGCCACTGGGATTAGCAGCACCTCTTAGATCAGCTGACTTGGAAGAAATGGAGAAAACCCTTGCAGTATCTGAAAGAGACTGACATTATTCCAAAAGGCCAATTTCAGAAACCCCTTAGTTAGCTAAAACTGAGTGTCACCAGAATAGCGTTGCCCGAAGGGTTATAATGACTATACAAAGTGCAGTTTGCTCCCAGTGCCACGACTAAGCACCACACCTCAGACACAATTCTTATTTTCATGTTGATGCAACCAAGGGAGACTAGCCCCAGGAGTCTTAGAGATACCTGATAGGAGTGTGCAGCGTCTGACTTCAGTCCAGAGCTGAACTCTATTTACTGGAAGATGTTTGGAGGCAGCAAGATTTCTCATTCTCTGAGATTTTCTAAAAAGACATTTTTACAAATGGGGACCAGGATTAGGAGTCATCCCTTTTCCCTTGTGATTCCAGAGGCTCATACATTCCACTGGCTTGTTCCCGTGGATCACCAGAAAGGCCAAACTGGCTTTACAAAATAAAAACAAATCAAAAGGGCTACGCAAACACTGTCTCCCCTGTGCTACATATTCTTTACACAGTTTAAAAATAACATGACCTTACAATGCAAGATTAGCTACATTTACTCAAGATTCATGTTACGCTTGCTTCCTTCTGTGGCAGTCCTATCATGGGTGAATATTTGATAGGTTATCAAACCCCGGTGTGTTTGTTGTAGCAAAAGAAAACAAAATTGACTTGCCCTTGATTAGACTATAAATAAATAGGCTCTTACCGAGAATGAAGGCTACAACATCAACTGTCCCTGAGCTGCTAATTTACGCATGTAAAACTGAGTAGCTGCATTTACACAGGCACATACTGACAAAACTGTCCAGTGAACACATTTTTCTTTGACTTGATAGTCCTTTTTTCCCAGTTAAATATAACTTCACTGAAATCAAAACTGCTATGACCAAATTGTTTTCATGGACATTTTGACCTGGGACAGATCATTTGGACCAACCTTCTTGGTGGCCATCTACGGAGGATCTTGGCCAAACCCATCACACACCACCCTATGGTCTGTCGTCTCAGATCTATGACTAGGAAGACCCAGAAGGGAAGTAAGGAATTGAGTAGAGAGAGAAAGCATCCATCAGAAGAGATAAGCACCAGATCAGAAGAGCATGCTATAGATATATATATTTCCTAGGACAACAGGTCCTCGCAGCTAGGCACTCTGAAATATGATTCACAGTAACTGCCACTGGTAGCACACCTACCCATTCCCTGGACTACAAAAAAAACCCAAATAAAACAGGCTCATTGTTCCCAGCACGTTACTGGATCAGGCCTAAAGCTAGGCTCATTTTGAGGAAAAAAGCAGCTCCACTGAAATGGTGGAACACATGATGAGTCCTGATGATTAGCTTATGGGCTAGTACCTTGAGTATTTAGGTGAAGTATCATCTCCCAGAATTATTCAACCAAGCTTGTCCTGAGCAGGAAATACTCTACTAATAACATGCTCTAACATTTCTTTTACTACAACAGATGTCATACGCAGTGACAGGACGCATGGGAATGGCTTAAAGCTGCTTCAGGGAAGGTTCAGACTTGACATTAGGAAGCATTGCTTTACCAACAGGGTGGTCAAGCACTGGAACAGGCTTCCCAGGGAGGTGGTCGATGTCCTAAGCCTGTCAGTGTTAAAAAGGCATTTGGACAATGCCCTTAATATGCTTTAAGTTTTGGTCAGCCCTGAAGTGGTCAGGCAGTTGGACTGGATGATCATTGCAGGTCCGTTTCCACTGAAGTATTCTACATGAGAAGATACAGAAAAGCTTTCTACAGAAAGCTTCTTCCCTAACTTCAAGAGAATAAGAGTGAATTAATCTTCCCTTTGGTATAAATATATTTACTCTTTGAAAAGGAAATACACAACATTTCTCTCCAGCCTAGTTTCTTACCCTTTAGCACCAGTCTATGCAGTGCTAGATGTTTCCGGTTTTGGTGGGAGGGGAGTTAACATTTCATAGGAGTTACTTAACATGGCCTTCGCCTCTCACCATATATACAGCATCCCTGATCAATCAACATTTTCCTTGTTGCTTCATGCCTGGTGCTCCAGATTGGAAGGATTTGCAAGACGTGTTTGTCTTTTTTCTTCTCCTCACTCCTACTTCTTTTTTTCCTTCCTATGGTTACCCTGGGGAAAAAAAAAAAAAAAAAAAAGAGATAAAAAGCCTTGGCTGTTGTACACTGGGCTATGCACTGAAACATTTGCTTTAACTTACAGATAGATACACATTAGGCAGATACATGCCTGAGGATGGAGATGTCTCTTCAAATAGCACAGCAAATTCTTGCCATATGGATCTGTAACGTCATTTATCTGGGAAGGGGGAGAAGGGACGTGATTTTGACTGACTGAAAAATGTTTTTAGGGCAGGAGAGCAAAGAGTTTTGAAGAAGTAATTGATGCTGTCAGGTAAGTGTTCAGGACTTTAATCCCAATATTCCAACACTGTCTATTCAGCTAGTTTTTTTATAATAGTGAGGAAACTTTATGAGTGAGTTAATTATAAGACTATATCATGCTCCACAGGGATGAGAGACACTTGATAAAGTTTTATACCCAGCAATACATACTGCTGCACTTCAAAAAATACAGCCCTTTACACTAGCAAACACCTTAGCAAACACCCCAGAAATAGGCTCCTCCCCACAAAGACCAGTTGGCTTAAAGAGAGTCTATGCTTTTGAACAGGGGTTTTTATGGCACACCTTAAAAGAGGGCACACAACCCTGGCAGGCATGTGAGTGGGACCAGTGTTGTAGGCTTTGGGTGCAGTTAGGCTGCCCTTTCCCTGAAGATATTCTGTATTGTAATGTCCCCGTCACTCATTTCACTCTGACACCTACCAACGTTCAGCAGGGTTTAAATTAACCACCCCATGGGAAGAAATCACTATATATCCAAAGGCAGCAGGGTCCTAGTTCTTCATTCATTTGAAGAAGGCAGGATCTCAAATACTGAACCATTTTGTCTCATTCAGCTTCAGGAAAGACAAAGCAGATGATCACTGAGGAAAACTAGGGAGCCCCAGTTCACACTGATAAGGCCAAAGTAACACAAGATGCTTTTCCTTCTTCCTCTAAGCATACAGATTGCTCCACCACAAGAGCACAGTAACTAACCACAGAGCTGGAGACCCCAAAAAGGTCCATCTGGCTAATGCTCCTCCAACAGCCCTCTGAACTGGCTGGTATCGAGTTCCTTGCACAGCCACGGTTGGGACAGTGTTAACATGGTACAGTAGAATCATAGAATCATTAAGGTTTGAAAAAACCCCAAAACACCCACATCTGTGGATTTGCTTGGCTTAGCCCCCCAAGAGTCAAAGCTGAGGCCTGAGTATATCAAATATACAGGGGTTTTTTATGCCTACTTCAACTAAGAGCTCTAAACACAGTCTTCAGTGTTCAGATAGTTAACGCACGAACAGATGTGGTTACAATATTATCAGATCTTAGTAAAATGAGCAATCAAATTGTAAAGGAGAATAGTACAAAGGTAGCTTATTCACTTTCCTGTACTGACTAAAGTAATTTAAATACTCAGTTTTCCATCTTTATACACTGCCATAAATAAAACAAAATCAATTCTATTCATTTATTTCCACTTCCTATGGATTCCCTCATGCTACAATCCATTATAACCAAAGCAATCATAAACTATCACATCCAGTGCAATGAAATTGCACTAACCTGATAAAAATCCACAAGAGCTAAGTACAACTGGAAAGTTTTCATTTCGTTACTCTGATCACAGAGGTCTCAACAACAGCATGTGCTTTGGAGATCACAGCAAAGATGAGGAGTTGGCTTATATAGGCCACATGGTCAAGAAGAGCTTCAGTTTGTCATTTCTGACTTGAGGGAGGAAATAAGGCTTGAAAAATACAGACCCCTCAGAATTGAGAGCACTTAAATAGCGGGTATCCATACAGTGAGGCATCCAAGATCACTGGCTGTTATCACCCATGGTATGCTGACATGTTGTCTGTGAAACTCTGGTTCAAGCCTAGCCCAGGGCTGTTCAAATATGGAACAAAAATATATTAAAAGTGCTGCTTTGTCTGAGCAACTGCATATTACTGCGTCCATTCCATGTAACACAGGCTTCTTACAAGCATAATCTCCATCTCAGACGGCTGTCCAGAAATCAGAAAATCAGATGCATCCCTTATTGCACAGGAGTGTCTCAGATTACAGAACAGGACCACCAAAGCTGATACATGAAAGCTGAATCAAGGCAGGAGGTGACTATTTGAAGTGTTAGCAACTGAAGTGTCGTAGCATGTCTGGTGCAGAGAAGGAAGAAAAAAAAAAAAAAAAAAAAAAAAGAGGTTCTCTAAACCAGACTCCTAGGGGTGAGAAAGCTTATCAAAAGACAAGTTTGTAAAGAAGCACTGCTGAATTCTTCCAAGCAATGCAGAAGGGCCACCGGGATACAACTTGCTGCTGTCTGAGCCTCACACAGTCTGCCTCTGAGCAGCAAGAAGTCATAGAAACAGAAAACACTGTTTGAACTAAGCACACAGTATTTAGAAATTATATAGTGGAAAGAGTATGTCAGCTGGTAGGCAGGGTGGATGGAAATGTTGTTAGGGACGTCATCCGCAAAAGAGTGCTTTACACAAATGTTACCTCTTTCCTGTTCCAGTCAGGGAGTCAGCTAGTCATGCACTCCTGCCATCACATTTAACCTTTCCAGACAACTTAATTCTCTCTCTCCTTCCCTTCTGCCCCTAGCAATCCCCCTGCAGTCATGGCACACTCAGGAGCGTGCTTTGAAGAATTTGGAAGCTCTGACCCTAATACATTTACCTGTGCAATCCAGCAGGTAGAACAGCAGTGCTGGTTTGCTGTGAATGCTTCCAGTTTTCTGTTTACCACCATCCTCTCATTATCAGCTTCCTACAACAGATGGACTGTAATTTCACAGGCACAAGATTCAGTAACTGGGTGGGAGAGGCAGGAAGGGCTGCTGCTTCAGTAGCAAGAACCCAGAGGAAAAAAAAAAATCCAGAAGATTTTGGAAGAAATATGGCAACCTGTGTTTAAGCACCAGCCCAGTATCAGCTATGAATGTAGCTGCAGCTAGGGCAATTCAGACTGCCTTCCGTTGCCAATTCTGCTTTTTTTCCAGGGAAACGGGTTCCACGAGATACAGCTAAAGACACGATAAATTTCTGTTTCAAGCTACTATGTTCCTTCTGTTGGGACGGCACCCATTTTGATACCATTAGCCACAGCACTCTCTAATAAAGGTCCCTAACAGCATTTCCATCCATCCCGCCAGTCAGCTGATATATACTCTCTCCAACTTTGCAAATGATCACAAAGGGAACTGAGATTAATTTCATCCTTTCATTGCTTGCACCCCCCTGGAAAAGTCACGATGCAACCCTTTTACGGCTTCTCCAAAGGGCAAATAAATAATAACTAAAAATCATCCAAGCAAAATAAGGAATGAGAAATTCTTTATGTTTTGACAGTCATCAGCTTTCAAACTCACCACACTGGAAACGCTGTGGTGTTATGCACACCCTTTTCCCACACTCCACATGCCTAAAATAATACATATGGGACACTTCCATCATATTGCTCCAAGGTTGAAGCATATATAGGCACTAAAGCCACATCTGTGTCATTTAGCGTAAATCTACATGGTCCTTCACAGGCAAACCTGTGGTTGCTTTGCCTGCATTCATAGTCCATTCAGCACAAGACAAGACCAAAATAGAAGCTCATAAACTTCATGGCTTGAGCACAGCACTGCTGCTGACCAAATGAAGGAATTTCTGGTTTCACACTTGGTTTTTTTTCCTGCCTCTTGGATAGGCCTGCCTGCAAAGGGCCCTAAACTGGAAACAACATCAACTAATCTAGCCAAGTGAGCACATGAAAATCTGCAGAGTGGCAGACATTTTAAGTGCCTAACACCTGCATTCCCAAATCCAAGAGCCTTCTTTGGGAAGGCTCCCTCCTTGCGCACCAGCTTTCTTCTTGTTTGCATTGTACATTGTTTTAAAAACTCCTTGAAGAGGAAAATTAGAAAATGAGAAATTAGAAATTAGCTAATTGCAGAACAGAATCCTAGAGGAGCAATATCTTCAGTATAACATGTACACTTATACTCTGAGCAACTCATTTTTCTTCATCTGCATCATAAGAGAAATCACAAGAAAGCAAACCAAGATGAAACATTATTCTTGCAAGGTGGGAAGCCATGAGGTTGAAAATGTAGCGAGGAAACTGCCCCTTTACTTTGAGCAACATTATGAATTGGCAAAATATTTTCAATCCTTAAGGCTAAGCTTTAAAAAGCCCTTCTGAAAACAAAAACATGGGAAAATATATAAAAGACAAGGAGAGCAAGAAACTCTCTGGCACACAGCAAGCTCTGTTCCTCTGTTCCAGGCAGCGACCCATCAAGAGATGTCACTCTCTGGAGAAGAAAGCGTGGCGCTGTTTCCTGGCACTGCTAGCAAAGGCCTGTGGCTGAGTGACAGGCAGCTGTGCTGGCCCTGTGCCAGCCAGGATGAGTCCTCCCTCCAAAAGCCTTAGTACAGCAGCTTGCTTTTCTTTTAAAGGAAAAAAAAAAAAAAAGCATGCAGAGTTATGGACACATCCAAGGTATGAAATAGCGTTCTCTAAGGTCAGGCGCACATCCAAGCCTGCATTTCTGCAGTGTTTTAGTCAGGGGCAGCTCTTTGCCTGGTGACAGTGAGGTCCAGCCTCAGCAGAGCTGTATGAGGGTCACCTGGGAAAAGCCCTGCTGATCTATTTTCTTTTTGTGCTGTGCATAAACCTCAGGGATGCACACCGCAGCACCAAACCCAGCACCACAGCTGAGGAAGAGGAGCTTCACCACACCTGCCTGCTGAGATACCCACCAGCTACCAAGATTTGTTATCACCGTTTGTAGCATGCTTATTTTCATGACTGATTAACACTCCAGTCCCTCTTCAGTCATAGAACTGTCCATACAATTAAAAACGTGTCAGAAAGGACAATCAGACCGCTTCCATCCTCTACATTCAAGGTGACCCCAGGCCCAGCTTCATTCCAAGATGCAGCCAGCTGCATTCGGGGCATACCAGACACTGGATAGTCTTTGCAAAGAGCCATTCTGAACATCTGAACCATGAGAAAAAGAGTTCAACAGAAGTTCACAGCTTATTAGCCTCTGGAGTATTCAACAGGAGACAGGAAATTAGGTTGATTAGGTGGCATTACACATTTATAGGGGGCAGGATTTAAAGTAGTTTATTTAGAAGCTGTCTCAGGGCTTCTGTGTACTGACACTGTTAATTACAGCTATTACTAGCACAGGGACTGTGTTAGGTGATGCTAATGAATACCTGCGTCTTGTAGGTGTGTGACTCGCTGACTCCACCTGCAGGAGGGAAGAGTGTCTGTAAGAGGATCTGTAAGCTACAGGAAGACTTCTAGGAAACCAGTTGCGAGGAAACATTTTGGGCTGAAATTGAGCCACAGATTTTATCACAGCCAATCTCTGAGCAGTAGGAGACTGACTGTAGAGAGACTACCTGCTCTGACTTGCTTTGTATCAGAACGGGAGTCTCTCCTTCTTCACCAGCTGCCTTCCCCTTTGGATCTAAAGTCTGAAAACGCTGGCCACAGCATTCATGAATTGGACCGATCTATACCCCGTTTCCCTGAAGGAGATGAGAAGCTCTGAAAAAGTCCCTCCTCAGAGACAGCCATCACTTCCCTCCCCAGCGATGGGGAGAGCCACAGAAACACAACAGTCAGCAACAAGCCTAGCAGAGGCAGGGGACAAGAATCAAGGTGAGTGATCTTGATGGGGAATCCAGGAGGAATGATCATCAGAGAGCTGCGGAGAGTAACAAGTGCTCGGAGAAACAGCAGATACCTGAAACCTACCAGAACAGCAAACCTGGGACCTCACGGCACATATTTACTGACCAGGACAAATCTATTACCAGAAACGTGGACGTGGAGAATGAATATCAAGATACCGGCACAGGTGCCAAAGCATTGCTGGATCAGAACAGACCTTGCAATGCTGCCTGGGTGTCCCAACTGCCGATGGTATAGACACTCAAGATTGAAGGTCCTTTAAAAACATGACACCCAACAGTTTCCCAAGAAAACGTTTGCACACTCAGAACAGCAGCAGATTCCATTAAAAGGAAGGAGTAAAAAGTACCTTCATAGGGTACCAAATGAAATAACAGGGTCCCTTCAGTGCCCTCCAGAGTCCTTAGACCACCTGTAAAGCCTAATTTTATTACTCAGTGTCACAAAGACCCTGGTCACTGCCACCTCAAACTGTTTACACAGCGAAGCAAACAAGTCAACAGTCATGCTTGCGCACTGCTCATCCTGTAGATGTGTGAAAGCGAACGCAGGGGCAGACAGATGTGAAATACGGAGTCAGGGTGAACAATCTGCCATACCCACATCGTGTTTTCATTGGCAATCACGTCCAATCCTCACACCAAACTTTAAAGACAACATTAAGGATGCAAATGCCCTACACAGAACTGTTTTAGTCATTACAGCAAAGCAAAAGAAATCTGAGTTGATCCTGTCCAGGGATCGAAGTGTATCAAAGTCTCAGCAAACCCTACTGTCTTCCAGATGTACTTTACATTGACCTCACCACCAAAACAGAGTGCCTCATCTAGCTCTCAGTACTTTCCTGTCTGGTTTTCTTTGCTCCAGCCCACAAGTAGCCCTTACTGATCTCCTCAATCAGGCCTGCTCCCCAACCTCTCCCTTTCATCTGCTAAGGAAGGACGGATTCCCATTGCATTGGTGGTCAATATCTCATGGGCCACGGAGAGGACAAAATGGCAAAATGCAAGAGAGGATTGCTACATGCGTTTCTCCAAAGAGTTCTGGCCCGATGCACAGAACCACTGATCTCTGCTCATTACTCACGACAGAGAACAGCCACCCACTCCGCACCGAGCAGTGCATAGCTGCTTTCCCTGTGTGCCCGGCAGAGCAGGTCTCCTCCAGCTTCTTGCTTGTGGGACAGGGGCACCTAGTGGCTGAGCCCTAAAAGAGCAGGGTAAAGCCACAGCAACACGAGTTGCAGTTACACTGCAATTAAGGATATGTTGGTTGCTTAAGCGGGATGCAGCTGCTGCCGACGTGGAGACAGATCATTACAAAACTGTTAGGCTGTTAACTGCTCTACCCAGGCTAGCATTGCTAAAGCAAAATATAAACACATAGTATCAGGCACACCAGCTCAGATGAAATCCTCCAATACCACCTTTCACGTCTGATGCTCAGGCAGTATACCAGCAAACACATGCAGCGACATCCCCTAACACAGTCTCATAACTCTCAGAAGTCGGTGGCTCAGGCACCTCCCATGCACAAGCACAGTGGTGTCTTTCCACTTGACAACCTGTCACAGCTTAACTATATGAATAATCTCCTTCACTTTTGAATGCTGCTCCAGTCATTTCAGTTGATATCCGCTAGCTTTGAAAGCCAGTGTGTCACCTTCCCCTGTTCACATTTGTGACACTGTTCAAGACGTTACAGACATCTACTACAGCCCTCTTTAGATGTCTCTTTTCCAGCCTGAATAATCCTAGCCTAACTACTTAGTCCTTGCACATAAGCCATTCCACACAGTTGAGCTTTTTTTCGGCTTGATTAGTTCTATAACTTGTACCCCTTATAGTTCTGCTATCCTGTTGAGATGAGATCAGAACTAAACATGGTATCCGAGATGCAGGTGAGCCACGGACACACATAATGGCATTCTTAATTTTGTGCTTTTTTCCCTTCCTAGTAACAATTGACTTTCTTGTGCCCGCTAGTGAGCGGTGAGATGGTCTTTCCACAGAACCACCTACTACATCTCTGAGACCTGACATCTGATTGGGAATCGCTAGCTCAAAGCCCACCACTGTGTGTGCATATAGAGTCAGGACTGTTTTTTACTGAATACTTAGCTTAACATCTGGCCACAGTAAATGCAGGCAGGATATAGGTGAGCTGTGCCCCAGATATACTATCAATATAATCAACTAGCTTAGTTCAGCTTCTGTGACCAATACTCAGGCTTTGATCCTTTCATAGAAGCTGCTAAAAGAAAAACAGCCAATGCCATCTGCAATCACACTTACTGCAAATTGGAAAAAAGAATCCAATAAAATAAGGTGCTTTTTCCCCCTTCCGGATATCCTTCTAAAATGAAAAATTTTACTGTCATAATGCCAAGATATAACGCTTGCGTTACTTTCCAAAAACAAATCTACTTAGCTTCAGAATGGCACTGAGATTTTCAATCTCTTAATATAGGTTTGAGTTTTTACTGAGATGAAATACAGTGAGCCATGGCTCTAATATTAAAGAATAGCAAAGTTTCTAGAATTATCACTGTTTTATACATAGCATTACAGCTGAAACAACATCCGATATTCAAAATTGCTATTTTAAAAGAGGAAAAGGACATCTTTGACTTTGATCTTTCAGATGTCTTCAGACACTTTGGACATCAATCCTAAATATGGAATATCATTAGCGATGCTGCTGCTGAATAAATAATTTGTAAGAGAGGCTAATAAATACAGCTGGGAAGCTTCTTGCTTTTACTCTGCACTGTCTGAAGCTTGAACACAAAGAAGCCAACACAAAAAAGAAACAAAAAGAAATGGGGAAATAAATGCCATGACTTGCATTACATTTCTTAACTGTCCACACAATTTTGTATTGCAGTAGTACTGTGAACACACCGAGACATCCCTGGGGTGATTTTTCAGCAGGTGAAACCTCTCTCACCACCCAAGTGCTTTGTTTGTACAGTTTTCCAGGACATTCCCACACAGTGAGAATGACCATGCTCTGTGGAGCACTTCCACACAGAGCCTCCCAAATCCCCTTTTCTATCCAACAAGGCCATGAAGGACACGTTATCCTTGCTCACTGCACTCCCTCACATACAGCACATAATCACAAAGGCAGGACAAGCAACCCTCACATTTATTATTATGGAATTACCATGCCAAGCCCATCTGGTCCACAGCATGGAGGCCACTGTCTGAGGTCAAACCGACCCTGAGAGGAGGCTATGCAGAGGGGCAGATGCTAAACCACCATTTTGGAAAGGCCACTTGCAAGTCCACATCTACACTGCCCAACTTTGGCATTTACTGACTGGAGATTAGCAGTAGGTAAGATTACAGAACTGAAGAATGCCTACAGCCAGTGAAGGGCAGTGATCCCAGGAGGAGGCATCTCCTCTCAGGTAGGAGGTGTTTCAGTTAAGTCCTCAGGCAGGATGCCAAGTAGTCTGTAGGTAGCTGTAACATCTGGCAGAGATTTGAGATTCACATCCTCACTGGAATGAGGAGGAAGCAGACACCCAGGCATCCTAAGGTTTTCTTTAGGGAGGACTGTGAAACTTCAACTTTTTCCATGTAACCGTCACAATTGAAGGTTGCTCGCTGTCCTGTCCACAGACACGCTACCAGTCCAGTAAGGACCACCAACAGCCAGGATCCTTATGCTGCTAAAATTCAGTTAGGATTTGTCTTTTAGACAATGCTGTGGAGCAGAAAATATTACACACTGTTCTTTTCTCACCAGTAGAAAGATTTGGGGATGTGTTTTCAACCACTGGTTGTGAGTCACTTCAGAAACAGATTTTGCTAGGGCTAACTTTGTGATGGGACTCCCAGGAAGGCTACTGGAGCTTGTTTTCTCACCATTTTCTCCATCTACTCTGACAGCTGCTTCCACACAAAATTAGTCTCTAGCTGTGTTCTGAACAGATTTGCTTTCATTGGTTTTTTTTTCAGTCAAGCGGCATAACCCTTTTCAGACAAAGCAAACAAACAAGCCCCCCACCCCTAAATACCTCAGAGTGACTGGGATTGCAATGAGAACATGGGAGCAGCTTCCCTCTGAGGCTCATTTCCTTCTTTCATTCCCTATTCTGCATAGGCAGGTTACTAAGAACGAATCAAGAGTCACTTACCTGGGCTCCGGGTGACAGCCACAGTGAGACACTCCGGATTTACCCTGGGCAGCAACAGGTCCATTGAAGCTTAAGTGACCACAACCATTTAGAAAATAGCATACCGAAACATAACTCCTGGGCAGGGTGAGTGAGGAGAACAGGCAGGATAATTTGGGAGAAGCATCTTTGCCTTGAAGTGATCTGGGGAAAGAAAAAAGAATATGAGATGAATCAAAAACAAAAGGAAGACTCTGAAGCTGAAATGGTGTGCCTTATGCTGGAAGTTAATACTGAATCATGCCTGAGGGAAGGAGGGCAGCAAATATTGTTTTGACCTGCAGATGGAAGGGAAGACCATAACACAGGGCTGTAAATTTGGCCATAAGCAGAAGACCCCATGTTATTTTTTGCTGATGCTAGAGCTGCCTCTCTGAATAATAAAGCTGCACAGTCAATCTCACTGCCCTGAATGCAAGGCAATGTTGACATGATTGAAATTCACTAAACAAGGAACAGCTGAGTGAAAAAGGAACTGAAAGCAAACACAATTGGGATTCCCTCTTTTCTGCTTGTTTCTCACCATCTCCTGCAATAGGAGCTTTGAGCTCTGATTTTACAGATTGTAATAAAGAATGGACACATAGACAGAAAACCAGAATCCTTTATATAATACAATCGTCCCAAGTGTGAATGCAGCAGCCTAATGTATTCCCATGCATGTTCTCAATCACCACCAAAAGGTAAATTCTTAGAGCAGCTGTTTCCCCTAAAGCCACTCAGATGGATTCAGCTCCTACAAGGGGCAGTGCCATTGCACTTAGACCTCTACAAGCCACCAAGAGCTTCAAGCTCAGCCACATTTATTTGCACTTCCCTGAGAGACACGCAGGCAAGCCTGCAGAGCTAGAAGTGCTGGGAGTCCCAAAGCTGCGCCTGTTGTGCATGCCAGCAAGCCAGATCCCAAGCAGGGTTGTCACAACCCATCTCAGGCCTACAGGGTCAGGAAAAGGGGAGCTCGGCACAGTGTTACACCAGGCAGAAAGACAGCAAGGATTCAGAAATACAGCACACGAGTACAATTTAGCCCATTGAATGCTACCCTGTAGCCAAAGGTACACTGTACATGGCTGGCTGCGCAGGGGCACACCAGCACAGGAGGACTGCAGGGAGACCCCTGTCACCAGGGCATCACAGCTACGTGGCATTTGGGATGAAGGGCAGGAGGACAAGTTACACTGCTCGGGGCTACAAGTTGCAAGGACCTACCGCCCAGTAACGAGGAAGACATGACTCAGCTGGCACGGGCAAGACACAGCAGCTTGGCAGGGGACAGCAAGGGAAAGCCACTGTCACTTGTCCAGGCCTGGCCCCAACCTGGGTGAGGAACTACTGCTGTTGGAGGGGAGCAGGACTCAACACATGTCCCTTTGACTGACCCTCTGCCACCACCTGCACCAGCTGGGCACCACACCCATGGGGCTCTCAGCCCCACAGGGCTGACCATACAGTGCCCATCCTCACAAGACCCCAAAAATCCCAGGGCCAGCTGCAAGGGATGCCAAAATCCCCAGGGCCAGCTGCAAGGGGCCCCAAACCCCACAGGGCCTGCAAGCGCCATAGGGCCAGCTGAACCAAACTGCATAGGGCCCCTAAACCCCACAGGGATGGCTACACGGGACCCCTAAAGCCCCCAGTGCCCCTAGGCCCCAAAGAGCCAGCTGCAAGGGGCCTTAAACCCCTTAGGGCTCCCTAAACCACACAGAGCCAGCTGCAGTGGGCCCCTAAACCACACAGCACTCCCTAAACCCCACAGGACCAGCCACGAGGGGCCCCTAAACCCTACAGGGCTCTCTAAGCCCCACAGGGTCAGCTGCCAGGGGACCCCAAAGCCTACAGGGCTCCCTAAATCCCACAGGACCAGCTGCAAGGGGCCCCTAAATCCTGAAGTGCTCCCTAAACGCTACAAGGCCATCCGAAAAGAGCCCCTAAGCCTCACGGAGCCTGCAAGCCCCACGGAGCCAGCTGCAAGGAGCCTTTAACCCCCACAGGGCCCCTGAAGCCGCCCGGCGCGGCCTGCACCGGCGCCTCAGCGCGGCGGGGCGCGGGGAAGGCGAAGAGCGGCGGGACTTGTACCGACACCCGCTCCCTTCCGGGGCGGAGCGGGGGCGGATCGCGGCGGAGCGAAGCGAAGCGGGGACGGCAGCACCATGATGGCGCAGCGGGCGCTTCCTAACCCCTACGCGGACTACGACAAGTCCTTGGCCACCAGCTACTTCGATGCCGCCGGGAGGGTGAGTGGGGTCGGGGTGAGGCGGCCGGGGCGGGAGCGGGCCGTCCTCGGGAAGGGCCCGCTCCCGCCCCGGCCGCAAAGCCCAGCTGGGCAGCCAGGAGCCCAGCCTGGTCCTGCGGTACCCAAGGGTTTCTAGTAAAGACCTGTCAGGTTACAAACCACCCGGTTCCCTGGTTGTGCCCCCTCCGGGCGAGACCCTATCTGCCTGCCGGTATTTCCTTCACGTTTGGTGTGTTGTTTTTTTTTTCTCCACAGCTGACCCCCGAATTCACGCAGCGGCTGAATAACAAAATCAGGGAGCTGCTCCAGCAGATGGAGAGGGGCCTCAAGTCTGCCGACCCGCAGGACTGCACCACGTACACTGGCTGGGCAGGTAGGGTGCCCGATCGGATCGGGTGGAGCCGGAGCTCTCCGGAGCGGACTTCTATGTTAGGCCAAGGCAGACCGTGGGTTTCTTTGGCTGTTTGAATGATCGCCGTACATCCATGTCAAGAACGGTGCTTCTTCTGCATGTTTTAATCCATTAAAACAAGGGGCTGTCTTTCTTGGGACTCCCTGTTCTTGGAGCAGGTTTCAAGCTGCAGCGGGAAGACTGTGGCGTTGCAGAGCAGGATTGGTCCTTCTCTTGGTTAATAGTGCCAAACTTAGGCAACGGAGAAAGCCAGCACCTGCTTGAGAGCAAAGATGGGAGCCTTCGAAGGGGCTGGCTCCACATCTGGCCACGGTGGGGACGGTGCCAAGTAAACCAGTTCTCCGTGAAGTAAGCAGATGCGCGTGGTAGGTCATTTACCTGCAAGGAGTCCTTGCATATGGCAGCGGTGAGCTTATGGCCTGAGATAATGTCCATCTTTTCTGTTTGGGCTGAATTTTATCTTATGACATTGTCTGATTGGCAGGTTGCTCCATTCCTGTTCCCCAGGTAGTGCCCCTCCACTTAGCCAGGGCTAGTTCTGCTCCAGTACCTGCTGGAAGGAGCAGAAATGCAAATGTGAGTATAACGAAGGACGAAAGCCTTCCTCACACTAACTCTTGTGTGCAAAGCTTCCAGGAGTTTGTCTTTCTTCTGTTCTGCATTTTCAACCTGGTTTTCTTTCCTTGGGAGCATGTCCTGCCGTCCTCTCCCTATTCCTGCCCACTGGAGCCAGGGAGGACACACCTTTCTCTGCCACTTCATCCTTGACTACTGCTGGGAGCTTTGTCAGCTTTCCTGCCTTCTGCACTGTGCCAGGCTCTAGGGAGGGACCCTGGGGTAGCTGCAATTCATCTCATGCTTGCTGCAAGATTTTTTGCCGCTTCTTTTTTTTTTTTTTTTTTTTGGCAATAAACTGCAATCCTAAATGGCAACGTTCTGCATTGTAATCTGGGTGTGGCTGGCTTGTGCTTGGATGCTATGGAGCTTGATGGCAACAGTTTGCGTGGGAGAATGGTGTTCATTATGTTGGTGCTAAACTAACGTTGCAGCTTGATGACAGCAATGTCAGAAATGCCTACTTAAAAATTTTAGTAAGGTAGACAGGTACCAAGAGCACTCTAGAGCAGTTCATAAGAAATGCTAGGATGCCAGTATTAAATTCCTGCGTGGGAGAACATTGATTTCATCAGTTGCTGCTTGGCAGCACTCTGCTGCTGCTGCCTGTGAGTTTATGCATTTTTGTTCAGTGCTGGCTGATTTCAGCTTGGGAGACAGGTTCAGTCTTCCAGTCTGTGTGACCCTGCTCTGAGGTCCCCTCAGATGAAAAGCACTCCATACGTAAAGATAGACTTCAGTCATGAGGTGCTACTTGGCATGGTGGTAGAGTCTACCTCTGGCCAGAATAATTCAGGAGATAAAGCAGGAGGAAAATTACCTGATGTTAGGAGTACCCTGAAAGTCTGCAGGGAGAAGGTAAACACCTTTCCCCAGAGACCACGTTCCCTTCCTTAGGGTGGCCGTAGGGAGCGTCATATCGGAAAGTGACTGCAGTTGTGAAGCAGTGGTTGAGAGCTCTGGTAGGATTTCAGCTCATTTTTATTTGGAATGGAGTTTCTCAAGAGGGATTCTTCTCTTTTCCTCCCAGGCATCATTCCTCATTGGGCACACAACCTTCTCACCTTGGCTGATAGGATTAGAAAAAACCCACAGACAGCTTTCCTCCAGGTCACAGCAAGCGAATTGAAGTTTGCAGACATTACACTGTATCTCTGTCACCCTCCCTTCTTTTCTAATCCTAGCTATGTTAATTTATTCAGTGCTGGTTTCCAGAGACAAAATTAATTGGGCCAAGACAGCAGCTTTTTCCTGTAATTGCTTATGTAGAAAAGGCTTGTTGAGTATCTTCTCATGTAAATCATTGCCCAGCAGTCTGAAATCAACCCGCACTCCTGTGGCCGCTAATAAGAGAGATTTGAAATGTGGCTCTCTTAGCGCAAACTCTGCGTGAAATGTAACATACTTGAGCGTACTACATTACACCCAGTAACACACAGCATATGCTGGTATTTACTTGGGTGCCTGTTTCTTTCCCAACGCACTTGACAGAGCCCTGTTCCCCCAGCCTGCATTTGTGCCAGGGAAGCCACGGCTTCTTGGCACGTGACGTTGGAGCAGAGGGAGGGAAGGACTTAAATTTTCAGCTCAGAGGCAGTGAAACACACTTTGGATCACGATTATCCAGCGTTACGGCTGAATGCCCTCAAAACACATTTGAATCGTCTTGTTACAGTTTTATTCAGTTCCCCATAGAGATCAGGGCCCCGTAGGCAACACCTGGTGTGCGCCTGGGTGTAGACCAGACTTGGCTGTTGTGTTCTCTTTTGTCTTTTAATCACTTTAGCTAGACTGCTGTAAGAGCTTTTGTGGTCTTAATCTGTTTCATCGGTATCAAAGAGTTGACTGAGGGAACATAAACTGCCATAAGCTAATTCTGAATCAGAAGCAGTTCAGATCCTGGCAGAAGTACAACTGCCTCATCCATTTTCAAATAGATGAGCATGAGGATGCCGAAGAGTACGTACATGTGAGTTGATAATTCTCATAGTGCAAGAGGCCTTGCTCCAAAGACTGCCTCGACTGGCTGGGAGCATAGATGATAGAAAGGGAATGGAAGGAGACTGACTTCACTGCTGTCACCTCTTAGCTAACTGCAGAAGCTGGGAAGCTCCTGAGTCCAGTGGCTGGCAGACTGTTGTGTCCTTCCAAGATGATAAGGTGATCTGCCACCTGAAATGGTATATAAGGGAGAGATTCCCCTTCCTCCACATTATGGCAGTGCCTTTGGAATTTGTTTCCCATGTGCGCATTCCCTTCTCTAGCAGTGTCATAGTCATGGCTTTCAAAGCTTGAGGGCCTCTGAAATAGACCGGTGAGTCCAGCTGGCCTGCTTCACCCACACCTTTTGGCTGGCCTGTTGGCAAGTGGAGATGAGGAGCAGGGCTGAGTTGCCTTTTGAAAGGACTCTTCAAAAGACACGCCAGATCAAAGAAAAGCCATTTAAGTATGGATGGAAATTCTGACCGTACCAGTTCAGGAAAGCTTCTGGAAAAACACCTTTCACTCACTTTAGTGCAGTATCTCAGTTTTAACCTCAGAACCCAGGGAACTTGCATCTCCTTAAGAGAGTTCTGTTCGGAAAAACAGAAATCCTCAGGTAATCCCTGCAGAATAAGAGGCAGTGAGGCTGCATTTGATGAGAGAGAATAGAGTGCCTTATGTCACCCACATAAACAGCATTCCTGCCAAGTGCTTGGTGGGTAGTTTTTGTGAAATCTCCGTTCTTGGAGATAGTCAGTATTTGACTGGACAAGGCTCAGAGCAGTAGGATGTAAATTTGAAGTTGGCCTTACTTTCAGAGGGTTGGATCAGATCAGCTCCACAGATGCCTTTTGACCTAACCTGTTGTAGGATTCTGTGATGGGGTAGTGGGTAGTTTTGGTTTGAGCTGGGCTGGTTTTTTTGTTTGGTTTTTTTTGGGGGGGAAAGCTTCTTTTGTAAAAAGTTTTACAAAAGAAGCTTTGTTACCCAGGTTTTAAGGCTGGAGAAGCTAAGGCATCCTGAGAAATTCCCCATTTCCCACAATGCACTAGGAAGGCAAGCTGCAAGCTGTAGCAAAATGCACCTGTGGCTACCCAGACAGTTCTGAACATGGGATGATACAGCCCCCCGGAAAAGATGTCTCACTGTCCCATTCAGCATGGCTTTGGCATGCATTTATGTGCGCAAGATAACATCCCACGCGTCTGCACCAGAAAAGATGCTTGTTATCCTTTGAGCTGGGCAGTAAAGCTATGCCACCTCCTCTGTAGCTTTTACTCCGTGCCTGACTCATTAAAATGACATTAGGTTTCTCACTAGAAATCATCAGGCTTCATCACTATGTGCAGAGATAGATTTCCGCTTCTTCCCTCTGTGTTTGACATCCTGCTTGGAGGGTGCTGGCTGACTGACTTCCCTGGGTCAATGCAAGATCTCTGAGCTCTTTATTACTGTAGATGGCAGGTTTGGAACTGGTCCAAATTAGGCCAAGAAATCTCCTCTTTTGGCAACCTATTGTCCTTTGTGAAAGGACCACATTGCAGCCCAGCTGGTGGACAAGGAGGCATGTTCAGAGCAGTCTAATGGGCATCCCTGCTGGTGCTGTCAGCAAGGGGACTGCAGCGGAGCTGACACCAAGCGCTGCTTCCTCTCACTTTTATCCACTCTATTCAGCACGAGGGGGAAGCTTTGTCTCACTACTGCTGTTCTCCCACCAGCAGAACTGTTTGCAATGGTAGTGCAATCCAACATAAAGAACAAGTCTAAACTTGCAGGGAAGGTGAGGCACAGCTTTACTTCCCTTTGATCAACAGAACGGTCATATGGATGAGAGACTCTTTCAGCCTGCTGCGGTGCTTTAGCTCTCGAGCAATAACTTTTCTGGTATCTCCAGCAATGTCTGCTCTGTTGAAAGCAATGGTTGCTAAAGTCAGGGCCATCATCAGTAGCCAACTGATGCAGCTGGTGCAAACAATTCCATTTCTACTATGTAGGTTTAAGTCTCCTCCTCTGCCTCACTCAAAAGAAATCTCTAATGCAAAGCACCCCTCTGCATCTGCAATACTGCTCATACAGGATGGCAAGAGGGCAGAGATGTTGTTTACTGTCCTACTGAAGATGTTAAATAAACAGGCTTTGTGAGAGGCATGCAGAACTGATTTTTGCCTCCTGATTCCCTGCAGTGAGCAAGCATCTCGGGCATTAACTCTCCAGTGTGTTGGCTTCCTGAATACTAGAGATGGCAGTTTCAGTCATCAGAGCCCTGCTAAAGGATGTGCTGTCCATAGCACATGTGTTCACTGCAGTCTTCACTGCACCGTCAAGTGATGTCTGATGCATTTGCCATCGCGTGTGGCTATGCAGCAGGTCTTACACTGCAAGGAGCAAAAAACTTTGGAGTCTGGAGAAACTAGAGAGAAGAAGGTCCAATAGTAACCAATAAACAGAACAAAGCCTGTACATCTTTGCCAGTAGCAGGCCACAGGCAGCCACTGCATGGCAGTTCTGCTGGAAACAATCAGGAGCCTCAGGTCACAAAAACAGGTCACATTTCCAACTGGGACACTGAACACAGACCTCCAGGGCACACAGAAATGGAGCAGACCCACTGCTTACCTAGCCGCATTTGACTGATGATGCCATGTTTGTATAGCACTTAAAACGTGCCAAACAAACACCCAGTCAGTTGGCAAACCCTACCTGGTCAGATGGGGTGAGGAAGGTATTATTGGAGAGGGATTGAGGCAGAGCTGTGGAATAGCCTCTGCAGAGCAACACTGCCTAGCTGAGCCAAGTTCATTAGGTGGAGACTCTTATCTCCAAACTGAACTGCCTCTGAAACATGCTGCCTACATCTTGGCACACAGGTCAATATAGGATATTCCCCACCCAGGTGACTGCATTTTGTATCCCTCTAAATACATCTGTAAACATTGCCTCTTTATGCATGGGCCTGCCCTCCTCTTCTGGCCTTCCCTACTTTTGGGGTCACAGATAGCAACAGAGCGAGCAAGCAGCAGGCTGAAGGCAGCACTGCGTTGTACCCTTCTAATCAGCATAGGAGTATGAAGTCCTTGAGGAATAAGCTGAGAAAATTGGGTTTAAATTCAGTTTGTAAGACCTTTGGGTTTTAAGGAAAAAATGAATGATTTGGGGAAGCAACTCATCCCATCCACGGTTTAGTATAGGTCAGTGTTTTTTTGGAGTCTTGTCCAAAGATGCTTGGGCCTGGGAGGAAAGGGGGCAAGAAATGTTTTAAAAGAGGAGAGGCAAAGAAGTCAGAGGAAAACAACGCTGAGACATTTACTTTCTAAGAATTCAATCCTAGCAGTAGTCTTAGTATAGTAGCTATGTACATAACTAGGGTGGTACGATGGCAGTGGGAATAGAAGCTACTTACAAAGCAAAAAGTTGTATATTAAAGCAGGTAAGTCAAGAGTGCAAATCGTGCTCAGACAGCTATCAAGCCTATTAAAGTCTAAAAGCTGTGCTAGGTGCTAAATAAATCAAGGAGAGTCACTTGACATTTGCTAGCTGGAAGAGGAGCGTTTCCCTTTAAAGAAAGGCTTCATATCCACATCCTTATAGGCTTGAGTGATGGCACCATACATCTGAGCTCTCTCTGGAAATACACTGAACTGCTTAGAGAGAGGACAAGGTTATTAGCTTCAGCAGGAAATTGAAATTTGCCCTTGATATACATGTGGAATTGAATTGTCTGTAGCACGAAGCTTTGGAGATTACCCATGCAAAATGAGAAAACGATCTAAATTTAAAATGGTCCTCAGTACCATGGAAAGTAATTTTGCAGCATGCTTGCCCCCCCTCACTTTACCACATCAAAATCTGCTCTGTTAATTTAAGCTTAAACATAGGACCTGAGTCGTCTTAGAAGTGGTACTGGTAAGGGGATAAATAAGCTTTTCTCAAAGTGATGTAGGCCAGTAGTTTTTTTTTCAGTGCATGTTTGAGGATGCCTTCCAGATCAGAAGGATGGTTCAAATGTAGCAGACCTTTCAGACACAGACTTACTGAGGACTCCTCAGTTACTTACTAAAGGCTTCAAGAGCTGGTTGAAGACAGGGCAGACAGAGGCAAAGGACAGCAATTGATGTGACTTCTCAGTAGCGGAGTTGTTTCGTTTCTGTAGCTGGCTAGCCCATTGAAAACCTCCAGGGAGGACCATGCAGCCTTTTCCAGCATTCCAGGTAGCTGTTTATGTTCCAGACAAGGGTTGATCTCATGAATGATGTGCTGCAGAGGAGAGTTGGGCAGGCCCTTTCTTTTCTAGGATGCACCAGTCCTTGGTGTAGGGCCTGGGACCTGCTCAGCAGCAGGAGATGATGTCCAGGGAGCTGTTAACAACCTTGCTGGTGCTTTCCAGTGGGAAGGAAGGAAAAGGAAAAAAAAAAAGAAAAAGAAAGAGCCAAGTAGGATGTCTTAAGGGTGCTGATGACATGTCACTTTTTTAAAAATCCAGTCCAGGCTAAGTGACCCAGCCCTTTACTTCCTGGCATGGGAAAAAATAATTGAGATAAGGTAACAACTCAGCACTGCTCTGCCACAAGTACTATCTTGCCCAAAGATTTTTTTTTTTCCCTCCACTGTTTAGCAACAGTCCCAGGTACAGTTGATAGATTTATGTGGGTTTGTCTAGGTCTCATCTTTTGCTCCTTGCTACTAAAATTGTATGTAACCTGTGTATCAGAAGCTCTGCTGTTGTCCGGGACCTCCTGGGTCAGATGCTGCTGTTTGTCTTGACCTGCTTGAGCAGCATCAGGTGCAAGGAGGTCACAAAGCAGCAAAAGAAGCTGTGGATGCTGCAGCTATGGTTTATGCCTCCAGATGTGCCTGAGAAGCCTGTCTAGAAGGCTTATGCCCTAGATGAGGCTGAGGGCCAGGCTTTTATGTTAGTTAAAACAGCCAGGGTGCATAGCAGGAAGGGTAAACTTTTCTGGTGGGTGCAACCTTTATGTTCCTTTTGCAGGCATTGCTTTGCTGTATTTGCACCTGTATGATGTGTATGGAGACCCAGCCTACCTTCAGGTGGCCCACGAGTACGTGAAAAAGAGCCTGAGCTGTCTCACAAGACGATCCATCACTTTCTTGTGTGGAGATGCCGGGCCCCTGGCAGTGGCTGCTGTCGTCTACCGCAAACTGCAGAATGAGAAGCAATCAGAAGACTGCATCACTCGGTAAAACGCTTGGTTATGTCTTTGATCTAATGTTCTTCTTGCTCATAGAGCTGGTCCGGGCTTGTACCAGGCACTCTCTGCCAAGCCTGAATACATTTTGTTGCAGTCTTATGTGAGAGATAATCCAGTAACTCAGCAAGGCAGCGCAAACTTGTTTTGCCCTGGGGAAAAAGCTAACTTTAGGACAAACACGCTTGCCTGGCAGCCTGCAGGCTGGGGAACAAGGATATTGTTCAGCTGGTATTGCCATCTTAAAAATAATTCCAATAAACACAAGAAGAAAAAATGCCAAAATTAAAAAAACCCAGAAGGTGAGGTTTGGTATTTTTTCAGAACCCTTAAATTTAGCTTTACAGCCATTTTGATGAAAAGGAGAAATGTGGCAGGATTATTAGATTAATTTTGTCACTCGCTTCCACTTGCTAATTGTTAGTTGACTTTGACTTAAACCTAAGATTGACAGCATCCCTTTCAACAGCTGAATGCAGCTGGTTATGATTCATTTATTTCTATTTCCTGCCTTTCCTCAACTGTTTTCAAATGTATTTCTGTTGGGTACTTAAGACAAAAAAAGGACAAACAAGCAGTCCTACAGTCAGATCAGCATGTGGCAGAGGAAGGAAAAAAGTTAAGGAGATGCAGTTGCAAGCTTTTCTTGCTTAAGGGAGATCAGTTTTGAGAAGGTGAGAAACAGCCCTGTAAGCTTTGTTTCCATTTACGTGTGGTCAGCACAAAACCAAGATAAAACCCCTGACACTTCAGAACAACACTGAGTGCCCTTAAACAGCCATGAGCAAGTGATGTGTAATATCAATTAAAAAAAGCCATGGGTGGGAATCAGGTGCCTGTATGGTTTGGACACCCAAGTTCCCACTCCCTTAACTAAGAATAGCTTCTGGTTTATGTGGATATGGTCAGTCTGTCAGAGGACAGAACTCTCCTCTTTATTCTTGAAATAATCTCTGGTTTAGGTTTTGCTTAATACTGTGTCAAAGTAGTAAATCTCACTATGATTAATATATTTGCTAACAAAAAGGGAACTAATCTGTCAAACAGTACTGGACAGTTTGGTCAATGCATAAACCCCAAGTTGTGAAAAATCCCTAATTCATGTTTTTTTGCTGTACCTCTCCCCTCCCCGTATCCCTCCTGTTCTGCCTACAGTTTTGTGGCAGAATGGAAACTCATGATTAATTGTGCACTGCCATCTAATGGCATAATAAAGGCAGAGTCTTGGAAATTGGTTTCTTCATACATCTGAGAGGAGGAAAAAAGAAAAATGTGGCTCTCTCGAATGAACAGTTGTACTGTCCTTACTCTGCCACCAATTCCCAGCACAGGTAGCCTGACCATGCTACCTTTAAAAGGGGAGTATTTCTTTAAGAAATAGCTCGCTTAATCAAAACTCTTAAGTGCGTTTTGAGTATGCTGTTTAGTTACAGAACAGTTGCTCAGTTGTGCAGTGCAAGTGCATAGAAAGCGCACTTCCGTTACAGCTGTGGACAAGGATGGCCTCTCCCCATTTTGTTCTCTGTCTTTTAAAGCACCTCATCTTTACAGAGCCCAAGGAGAGAATCCATCAGCCAGGTTTTACCTGCAGTGGAAGAGACAGAACCCTGCTTTTTCTTAGCACCTTGCTCTTGCCCAAATGAGTTCATGACCGACAAATGTGCTTTTGTGCTCTGGAGAGACTAACATTTCAGGGCAGCCCATTTTCCAAGAGCCTGTGAAAATCTGAGCCGTGTTCCAGGAGTCCTCTTTTCCCTGCCATCTCTCACCAATTCAGAAGGTCAAAGGTTTGCTTTTAGAGCCAGTGGCATACAAAAATCCCATCTTGCTCTACAGCTACCTCACTTTCCCTCTGTCCAGAAACTACTGATTTTTGACAGTTGAGGTAATAGGCTGATATGTGAGCAGGAGTGGCTCTTCCTTTCAGGGACTTCGATTTACCCCCTCGCACCTGAGAAATGCATTCTGCATGCAATCAGTCCAGAAGCATCCCAGGCATCTCTGGCTGCATGCATGCCGTGCAGCCCTGCCCTGCATTTCAAAAAACAACAGAAACTGCTGGCATGCTTCCTCCCCTGATTATCCTGACTGGGAAAGCAGCTAGAGGTAGAAGCGTAAGGAGCAAGAATAGTAGCTCCAGCTGCTTCAGATTTCCCCACGAAAAGATTTCACATCCAGACCTCAGAAAACCCCTACTGTGGGTATTAGTGTATATCCACCCATCCATTCCTTCTGTTGCACCTGACATCTCAGAGCTGAAGGACATCACCAGCCAGCATCTCTTCTGGCCAGCCTGCTGCTGGGCAGAGTCTGTCTGTCGAAACACTGCTTTCCTCTTTGGAAACCCTCCTCTTCATCTGCCTTCCTTGGACCTGGGGACAAGGGACATGAGGAGGCAGCAGGGCTTTCCTTTCAGCCCATGCAGCTGAAAAAAAAAAGTCTGTCTCTCGGGTTTAATCTGCAAGAAATCTCCCCCACGGAGCAATGCACATCTCAAGTGGTACATGAGGAGACAGGGCCAGTCCACCTTGAGACACTGCTCTCTCCTTTCTCCTTCAATATCCCTGCTCACTTTGAGTCTACTGCCAACGGAAAGTTTCTGCCGTGGGGAGTCACAGCCCAGCATCCTCTCTCTGCTCTGAGGGTGCTCTGGACATTTGGTTGCTTCTTTCCTTTGCAACACATTGTTCTGCCCAGCAGCAAAGGCTGCCAAGGCACCTTTTCTGCTCCTCATGCTGCTGTGACAGGGAAGCCCTGCACACACACAGCTCTCCTGGCTGGTTTCTTAGCCCCCTCCCTGTTGCAGCCACAGCAGGAAGCAGCTGAGGGAACAGCCGTGAAGCCACTTATGCTGGTATTTTAAAAGTGATGGCATTTTTCAGATTGCTGTCTCAGGGGTGAACAGAAAAATAAAGCCAAAACGAGTCACATCCCTGCCTGCTGCTCTGACAGGGAAGGACATCCAGCCTTGTTGGAAGTGTGATGAGAGGCAAAACAAAGGAAAAATTGCATCGAGAGTGAATTGGGCTACAAACCACCAGTGTGAAGAGCTGTCAGTCTCTGTTAGCACTACAGGAATATCACTAGCTTTGCAACATGATAATAGAAAAATGGCAAAGAAAATATCTGACTCCATCAGACCTCTCGCTCTGCACTTGTGGGCTAAAGCCTGGTGCCAGCCAGGCAGTCCTCAATGTGGGGCTGCACCACAGACAGGCTGCAGCACTCACACTCTGCTGAGCTGTTCTCACTACTGCTCAACAATCCCTAGAGAAGACTACTTACATGTACCACAGAGCCTTGATGTTAAACAACATTTCCAGCTGCTTCTCCTCACCTAGATTTTTAGCTCATGGAGACTTGTCTTTCTCCACTGACAGTGTAGCCCTGGCCACTTGCAGGCATGGAGAGAAAGGGGCTTTTCTATCAGGACTTCTGAGCATAAGGGGTAAGATTTTTCCACATACCATCAGCACTAGTTTGATTTTCTACTATTCCTTGAGCAGTCAAATTAAACAGATACCAGTTTACTTTGAAAATTATCATTTTTGGCAGAGGATCTGCCCTGCCAACAGCATGACAGGGAGGTAATGGTGGGCAGGCTTTCCTTGCTGAATTGGGGCAGCCTTTCCAGAGCAGTCTGCAACTTTATGCTGACCATTTCCTATAGCCCAGGTTTCTCCACCTGTAGCTTTCCCAGAGCTGGTGCTCTAAAAAACAAGCACATAGTACAACTGCATTGTAAAGAGCTGAACAGACTAAAGCAATAAACCAAACAAAAAGCATAGGGGAAAGAGGGATTCTGCACCTTGCATAGCTGGAAGGCTGAGACCCAGAGACTGGTCTGACATCTCCCAGGGCACAGGCAGCATGAAGGAACAAACCATGTGTTTGAGCTCCAGTCTCACTGCTTGGTTACATGGCTTTGACCGTCCTCTAATCTCCCCCATGTTAATTTTTCTTTGTAGTTTGCTCCATCTACACAAGCTTGACCCACGAGTGCCAGATGAACTGCTGTATGGGCGCATGGGCTATCTCTATGCACTGATATTTGTGAACAAGCACTTCGGAGAGGAAAAGATCCCTCAAAGTCACATTCAGCAGGTACTGCGGCTTCTGTTGGTTTGTTAGCTGTCTCTTCCCATGCAGCTCATCTTGGGGCAGGTAAAAATCAATGCTAGATAGAGAGAACTCTAGCAACAAAGAAGAAACCACATCATGGTATCCATGCTGCTCTTCTTCCAAAGGGACAAAGCACTACACACACACACCCCCAGACCCACCCTATAAATCCATAGGCAGTACTGAAATGGCACACATTTCACTCCCTCCCCCACACTCTTCTCTCTGCTTGGGCAGAAAAACAACTCTCTTGTTCTGTGCTGTGTCCAAGACACCAGCATTTCCCTTACCTGCGTCTGTTCCCATCCACAGGTCTGTGAAGCTGTTGTAGCCTCAGGAGAGAGCTTGGCCAAAAGGAGGAACTTCACAGCAAAGAGCCCACTGATGTATGAGTGGTACCAGGAGTACTACGTAGGGGCAGCCCATGGTTTGGCTGGGATTTACTACTATCTCATGCAGGTAAGAGACTCTGGAGGGGATGGGCCCTTAGCAGCTGTTTCACGTTTCTTTGAACAAGGAGGAGCATTTGAAGTGGCTCTTGGTGATATCAACCTGGGCAAGATTCCTTGTCTGATGGATTTACTCCTGGGTTTGATCACATATCCCTACTTCTAAAGGTTTTCTCTAAATCTGTGAGATTGAATTTCCCACCTCCATGGCAATCAGTAGGGAAATGTGGCCGGCATTATACCAGCAGTTTCACATAATGAAGCCCTGTAGGTCAGCTGGATCTGAGCTTCCCCCTCTTGTGTTAATTGCTTATAAAGTATTCCCATTGGTTGGTATCTGTGGGTTTCCTGCATTTTTGAGGTGGTTACTTGGAGCAATCTCAGACCGTTACAGAATGAGAATCTCTGTAAGAAAAGCATGGTGAAAGAGATTGGTTTGTAGTAGCAAAGTGGGAAATGCCTTTGTTTCCAAATCGGGGCCTATATCTAAATGTTAAAGACGGGGGACTTTTTACTTTGATAAAGCAGCTGAATTCTGTAGTGCCTGAAGTAGGCAGGCAAGACAAGAGGTTGGGAGCTGCAGTGCCCCTTTGCTTTGATGCTGTCTTTCTCACGATTTTGCACAACTCACTGGAGCTCTGGGAATCTTCGCTTCTCCGGCTCTGAAATGAGGGTGATAATTCCCCTATGTGGGTCACTTTGTGCATAAGTTTACAGTGCTTAAGCTCTTAGGAAAATAACAGCAATAAATAACATTGCATTTTCAAAGCATTAAGGGCACCTACTGAGCAACACAAATTATTTTAACACAGCAATGTTCATAGAAATAGGTGATATCTTTCCTTAGACCCAACTCTCACAGCAGGTGGAAAAAAAGCCAGCAGGTTTCAAGTATTTGAGCTTTCCTTCAGCAGCCTCAAAGTTCAAGCCCATATACAGGATAAGAGGAATTCCTGTGAATATAACCCTCTTAGGTAACTCAGAGAGGAAGGGGTGGTTGGTGTTTTTTAAGCAGAAGGAGATTTGGCAAGAGGAGGATGCAAAGCAATTACTGTCCAGGAGTACAGAACAGCTAGTTGGGAGCGGGGGAGACAGCAGTGTGCTGTGAGCCCCAGTTTGCACCGAGTCCCTGAGCTTGTTCCCAGGCTGTTTTAAAGAATTTTAAGTGTAAGTCTCCCATCAAATACTGCATGGGCTTCATGCCTCTCTGCTGTATGAAGTACAAGGAGCCTGGATCAGCCAAGCATGATGCACAAAGGGCCTTGGGGGAAGCAAACAAGGAAAATATGGAGAGGAGAACATTGGACTTTTATCTCTAATGGTTTTACAGCACAAGTATTGATTTTTAATTTTCAACTTACCAACCTGGGAACAATGCGATCCTTAGATGAGAGCGCTCATTGCAGTCTGCCATGGGAAGTCAGAACTGCACAGATTTCATGTGGGGCAGTGTCATTGGAAGAGGACACTAAAGCCACTCCCTTGCTTCTGTCTGAGGTCAGCGGTGAAGTCGCCCCCTTGCAATTACCCAGAAACGTCTGTGAAAATGCAGCATCACAGCCTGCCAGCTGGACTGGCCCAGCAGCTCAGAGCTGAGATGCTCTAGGTGCTAGGAATCATTCCTAGTATTCATCCTTAACACTGGTTTTATACGGGTTATCTCCTTACTCCAGCTCTGGGTACCTGAAACTATTCTTAGTCATCTTCAGGAAAAGCAGCAGCAAG
This sequence comes from Nipponia nippon, assembly GCF_047370975.1. Lineage (NCBI taxonomy): Eukaryota > Metazoa > Chordata > Aves > Pelecaniformes > Threskiornithidae > Nipponia > Nipponia nippon. The sequence continues at coordinate 62,557,553 of NW_028262369.1, forward strand.
CACTTTTGCTTAGAGGGCCAGGTGACACGTGAGGGGCAGCCTTTGTTTCTGGGGATGCAAGGGTATGACTGGAAGTATGTCCCCACCAAAGGGCAGAGCAGCCTGGGGCCAAGTGGGTATTTGTGATGTGTGAAAGCCTGGACCAAAGAAATGACTGGATTTACGAGGAGCAAGAGGGAACGTGACCATAGGTGCCTTTGTTTCTGCCTTTCAGGCAGATCTTGGGCCTCTTAGGGAGAGACAGAATGGTAATTCTCCTGATTTAATGCTTTCTCTCTCAGCCTGGCCTTGGAGTGAGCCAAGTAAAACTGCACAACACAGTCAAACCCAGCGTGGACTACGTCTGCCAGCTCAAGTTCCCATCTGGCAATTACCCTCCGTGCATCAATGACACCAGAGACCTACTCGTCCACTGGTGCCATGGGGCACCAGGTGTTATCTACATGCTTGTCCAGGCGTACAAGGTACCAGAAATCTTGCAAAGACCCCCTGGGGACCCCTAAATGTGGAACTTCATCATGGAGAAGACTCTGTTGAGACCCTCCCCCGCCTGAAAGTAGGATGGCTTGTTACAAAGAAATCACCCCACAGGGACCACTGACTGAAACGGAAATTAGCCTTTTAAAAAATTATGTCTGAAAATACCCATCAGCTGTGTGGGGTGTCCTGCTGCAGGTAACTGATGGTGACAACTAGTTGTGTGTGAAGTAATAGTCATACAGCCCCATTCATCATGTCAAAACATCCTCCTTTAAAGTAGACAGCAAAGTCACAGCATTAAGACTTCAGTAGGAGAGAAACTAATTAATCCAAGCCTCCCCACCACTCACACAGGGATGCTCTTTGTGTGAAGGAAATTGCCTCAGCAAGAGGGAATATTTCTTGTCTCTGCAGGTCTTTGGGGAACAGCAGTACCTAAATGATGCCCTGCAGTGTGCAGAAGTGATCTGGCAGCACGGGTTACTGAAGAAAGGCTATGGGCTGTGCCACGGGACAGCTGGCAATGCTTACGGCTTCCTAGCACTGTACAACCTCACTCAGAACATGAAATACCTGTACAGGGCCTGCAAGGTGAGAGCCTGCATAAGGAAGGGAGAGGGGATTATTCGCTTCTGCCTTCTACGTCACTACCTTTGCCTTTGAAACCTAATTTGTAGTGTGGCAGAGATGCAGCTAGATCTGACCAGCTCCACCAGAATAGCCCTTCAGCAGCACAGTCACTGTCTGACAGCCTATACAGAAGGAATATCCTGCAGAAGCCTTGGTCTGCAAGGGATAATGTGAGGATGACGGTGGTATTTTTTTTAAGATAGTCTTTAACAAAATTTCAGCACTTTTTGTTCCTCTTTTCTCAGTTTGCAGAGTGGTGTTTAAGTTACGGTCAACATGGGTGCCGGACTCCAGACACACCATTCTCTCTCTTTGAAGGTAAGCTCCATCTCTATGCTTGTGTTTTGCTCCTGGATCTGAGCCAGTCCAGCACCAAGGAAAACTGAATACACACTCCACTGAAGTCTTTGCAAAACTCAGTGTAGAAGATGGGGAGGAAATTGTATTCACAGTTTTTACCCTTTCCCAGAAACAGCCTTCTTGTAGCACAGGCTAATGTCTTAGCTGGAGCATCCTGTCCTCTTGGGCCTCCCATGCAGATTCTGCACACAGGTCTTAAGGGGAATTCTTTAATGGGTACAGGCCAAAGTCTACCTTATGGTAATTTGTAGCCTGGCTTCTCAGACAGTCTCTTTTCTGTGCATTTTTAAGGATTAAAGTCCTTCATGGGCTTTCCAATTTCATTTCAAAGGTGAGTGAGGAACAAATGGGGCTGCTTTTGTAGGCCTTTTTGGCTCCAGTGGTGCTTTGTAGCTCCTACTAATGGCTCCCCCAAAATCTGCCATCAGCAGGTATTGCTGAAAGAGACGGTTCCTCAGCTACCGTAAATCTCCCTAGCTTTGCTGCAGGCCAAGGAACAAGGGCAGCTACATCAGTGAGGACCTGAGGCAGGGTCCGGAGCTTTGCAAAGATACTCAGATTATTAAACCTGTGGACAGGTAAAGCAGAAGGGAAGGAGCTGGAGGGGGGAAGACCCATCACGTTTTCCCAGGTGCTTTTCAACATTTGATTAACTTCAAAATGCTTTACCCACTGAAGTACCTAAGTTGCTTGGGAAACCTGGGGTCAGACCTTGGAAATGATTTAGGTCCTTCTGAAAATGTTTTCATTTCTTCTGTCTTCATGACTCATTCACCCCCTGGATAATTCATAAAATGGGTGCCCAAAGGTAATCTCTCTGAAGCACATTGTGTTTTCTTACCCTCAGGAATGGCTGGAACAATTTACTTTCTTGCTGACCTGCTGGTGCCAACCAAAGCCAAGTTCCCCGCATTTGAACTCTAAATCTGAGCTTGGCAGTTTCCTGCCTGGGATCCTTCCATACTTGGAAAAGCAGTTTGAAGCTGCTTTCTCCTTCTTCCAAACTCATCGTTGTTCACCTAACTGAACATAAATCCATCCTCCTGAGGGCATGCTGAGTTCTCGAATATTTCTAGTCATCTCATTGCATTGTTTCAGTTTAAAAGACAGAATGCAGATTTTGCTGGTGTCTCTTAAAAATGCAGGGCTGCAGGTGGGAGCAGGGACAAAATGTACAGTATTTTGTTGGCTATAGAGTTTTGCTATTTTCTGTATCCCATTTCCTGGGAGAAAGTTTTCTACTGAATGTAACTTTGGCCATTTAATTTTTTTCATTTTTTTTTGTGCTGACAAATAGGTGCAGGAATTTAGTTGCCTTTGGAAAACAAAAGATGAAAAACTGAGACTATTGCCCTGCAAGTTGCTTTTAAGTGTTTTCTTTCTGAGCACCCAGGGAGTAGGCAGTTCAGTAGTTGGGCTGCTCTACATGACACAATTGTGATGGGCTGTGGAGTGTTTATAGATTTTTTTTTTTAATGTCAGATTGCAAGTGGCACAGCTGGAACTGACATGCCAAAGCTTTGTCCTGAATTTCCACCTGTTTGCTTTAAAGGCAAAGGCTATGTATAGCGCTCTTGTGCATTTTTTTTTCAGTGATGGACAAATAATCCGCTAGCTTTTGTGCTTATTTGCCATCCTATACTAAACCTTGCAAAAGTACATAGATCATCTAATGGAAAACTCCAATCTAAAAGTGAGCTAAACATGCTTGCTGGTGTGGTCTCTTCTGTTTAGTTTTAAAAGTTTATTTTTCAGTCTTTATTTAAAATTGTGTATGAATATTGTAGGTGTTAGGTGGTGCCAGGCCTACCAGCAGCAACATGGGAAAAGAAATGTATTCCACTGAGTTGCCAGTGTTTAACCTATTACCTGTATAGATGTTGTTTACATGCTTTATTTTATAAGCTTTCCTGAACCTGGATAATTTGAGTCACTTGTTTGCCTTGTTACTGCTTGTTGTAGTTCGATATGCAACCACACATCTACCCAACTGGAAAAACCTGCCCTGGGTTAAATAGCGGTTAAAAAGCAGACCAGATACTTGCAAGGGGTAGATGTGCTTTTCCATCCTTAGCTGATGCTACACTAATTTGCAACAATTAGGGACCTGACCCTATAAACCACTTTCTTAGCACTGAGCACGAGCTAAACACCGAGCACGCTGGAAGTTACTGATGCAGCTGTACTGCTTTGTGCTGTTTGAGGGCAGCTCCTCAGCCTGCACAAGAGTGGACATGGGTTTTGTTCTTCTAAGGGCCCAGTTGCTAAGTGCCTCAGGCCACCTAAGAGCAGGCGAGCAGCTACAGGGCAGCGTGGGCAGCCTCCAAGCCAGCGCGCGCCTGCACCAGCGATAGTGAAGCTGGAGACCCAAACCTGGCACGCTAACACAGCTAGCTCACGTGCCTGAACACAAGGCAGCCTAGCCACAGTGGCATAGGCAGACCCTCAAGAACCTCCTGGATGGGCTGCTCCAGCAACGAGTAGAAGCCATTCCTGGAAGGCTGCCCATTTCCTCAAAGTCCAGCCTCCTGCTGCCATCACATGTTTCAGGAAGTTCATCAAAAGACAGCCTGAAGCACAGAGAAGCTCGTCTGCTTTGGGCTGGGCATCCCTGCCAGAAGCCTCAAGTTCATGCAGACTCAGCAGTGGTCATCCCCTATCATTCACGGCACCTAAACAACACAGGGAGGTGACTGGAAAGGAGGAAGCACAGCTTTGAGAGCAGGATTTGGCTATTCAAACAGCTTGGGGGTGGGACCCTGTAGTACAGGAGGCCTGCTGTAAGTTACCTCCCAGCTTGGCTGGTGTGACGGCAGTGTAGGGACACTGCTCTGAGCCCGGGTTTCTCCTGGGCGCTGCTTCCATCAAGGAGATGGTTCATGCGGTCTGGTGTCATGGCAGCATCACATCCCAGGGTTCGTACACTGATCAGGGGATCATCAGGGCCTGGTGTACAACTGCTGAGTGGAGCACTATTTAATAAAAATATTGAAACAAACAAGTTCTGGGTTATTTTTACCCCCTGCTTTGTGACCAGGATTCATGTCTGAAGAGATCAAGATATGCCACAACAGCCATGCCAGAGGCTCATCAGCCTCCCACACTCCCTGAGTGTTAAGAGTATTTCGTGTTTTTCCCTGTCTCCAATCCATCAAGGCCAGTCCTGTGCTTTCCCTCGCAGGCTGTGCTTTTCTCCCAGGACATCATTTTGCAGTGCTGTCTCCGTCCAAGGCTGCATCCTCCCTGCTGTGGCTTCCATTGAGACCACAGTCCTGCAGTTTAGTCTTAATTGCACCAAAATACGCCTGTGTGCAGTGCTGGCCACCAGAAAGAGGATGTAGATCCTCCAAAAAAAGCACCCTCCTGCCCAGTGGAAGGAGGAACAGGCTGCTTCAGGGAGGCTGTGACTGTCCAGCACCAGAGGCTTTAAGACCAGGAATGGTATGGGTAAAGGTGGTCCTGCCCTCCAGCGCAAGCATAAATTAGGTTGCTTGAGGTCCTATACAGCCTAGTTTTCTACAATTTCCATTTCTATTAAGGTTTGTGGTAAAGCTCTTCAGGGAGGGGGTCCAGCAATCAGGATGAGAAAGAAGCATAGTGCAGAGTTTCTCTGGTTGCCCTTCCTTTCTCATACAGAGGTGTGGTGCTGCTCACTTGCACCCATCTTCATGCCAAGCAGAGGGAGCGGGAGCAAGACTAAGCCTGAAAACACACAACTGCTCTTGCTTCAACAAGCTACCTGAGAAGGACTTTATCAGAAGTGTAGACATTTAACACTTAGTTCTTGGTGATGGTTATGTTTGTCCATGGCGGTGTTCCGTTCTTAAAAAAAATCAAGTGCCTTGTACTCCCAAGAAATAAGTAAAAAAACCACATTTTGAATGCATTGCCATCTGGCTCAGTTTGTGTTCCCCTCCTGTGTATACCAGTGTGATCACTAAGATGAAAAGTGTCCCAAACACTGTTAACCAAACATCATCTGTAGGTGTGCATCTCCTCCAAGAGCCTGCTGTGGTTTCAGCTCTCAAGAGCTGACGGCAGCCTCCACTATGAAAGAGGTGACATAAGGACAGTGCAAGGGGACAGATATGCTATTGCTGCCTCTGCCTAACTTATTTCATTTCCCATTCCTACATATTAAATTTTCAAATGCCCACAAACTGCGATCAGCACTGATGCTAAATCTGTGGTTAATACTATGTTGCCAAACAAATCCCCCCCAGGAGCAGTCCTCAGCCCCTACAGCATTAGCAGTCAGACACACAGCTCGTCTGATAAATCAATTTACGAACTACTGCTGCAGTTGTTCAATGCACACTGGTTTCACTTTGAAATCACTTCAGAGTAGACTGCTGGCTGCGGCGTGGCAGATGCCCTCCTTGAGCTGATAGGGAAAAAGCACAAGAGAAGAGCAACTCAGCCTCCGCAACCCCAGCTCGGCCTCCTGCCCCCAACAGGGACGCTGTTCCCATCTGACAGGCACGGAGCTGGGCCAGGTGGAGAATTAAGGTTGCGTGTCCCACGGGCGATACCACAAAAGCAGCTGTGGGAGAAGCAGCCATGCAGGGCACAAAGCTGCTGGCGAAGGGCTTCATTTAAACAAGTTTTCCAGCCAGACCTCGCTTCTCTCCAGTATCTCATCAGACTTCCATCCCTCTGCACCACTCTCTCGCCTTTCCCCCTTCCTATCTTTTATTTTGTTCGTGGTTTTCCACCACAGTGTAATACCTTGGCCAAATTTGAGTAGGGTTTTCTGACCATAACACCCAAGCGAATGTGGCTGGTCCCAGTGAGACCACAAGTCCTGCTCCAGGCCAGCAAGGTTCCAGCACATACAGTTGATTTGTTGCAAGAGGGTTTTTTTTTGTTTTGTGGTTTTTTTTTTTTTTTACATTGGGAAGAACAACACAGGTTCCTCACATCTTCCTGCCCAGAAAGGCTGAGTCCTTTGGCCAACGTGTCCCCCACATCCCTTTAGCTGCACCCAGGAAAGAAACATGAACTGAAGGCCAGTACCCAGACCAGGAAATCGAAACCAAGAGTTACAACTTGCAATGTTATGAAGTGTCCAAAGACAAAATCCAACAGAGTGGGAGGCAGCAGATCTGCCCAAAATAAGCACCTGAGGAAACATGGTGGAGCCCAGCTAGGCTTCCTCCTGGCAGGGGAGCTGGCTTGAGGATACCCCTTGCTGAAGCATGGGTGGAGGTGGCCTCAGAAAGGGGCTGTGTGCCCCCAGCAGGTGGCAATGCAGCCTGACAGCAGCAGCCACCCTGCCACTGCCAAGCACATGCCTGCACCCTCAGCTGCTAAATCGTACCTCGAGAGAGCTGGGATTCAGCTCTTGGGTAGCCCTGGGAAAGTCACGCCAACAAAAAAGCCCACATCGTTGAGGTTGTATTTGTATACTGTGTGGGATGACAGAGATGAGAAATGTGGAAGCTCTTCAGAAGTGCATGGCCTCTAAGTGAGTTATATACGCACTCAAAAAAAAAACAAACCAGAAAAGCACATCTTTCCTAATCCTGCCTGAAGCCACCCAGGCTCCTCCACAAGCCCCCACAGAGGAGGACAACTCCTCATGCTCCTCAGCCACACAGGCAGGTTTTCAAGGAAACGCTCCACGCGTTGGGTGAAGATGCTCTATGCCTCCCCACGTCAGTTTTACAGACGTTGCACAAGTTCCGCCACCAACTGCTCCCAACTCCCAGGAACTAGAGAGCCAACAACCCCCATCCCCACAGGCTGCCCTTGGCTCTATGAAGTCTCCTGCACTGAATGTGCCTCCCCTAGAACGCCATAGGGTTTGGGGACATCCCAAAAGGGCAAGAGCATCAAGAAAACCCAGCTGGGCACATGTGTAAGGGTGCCAAGGCTCACCACTGAGCTATTTTGATGTCAAGGGAAAAAACAGGCCTAGGCAGGGCTGAAATGGCTCCTGCAGATGGGCTTGCAGTGCTGTCTCTGTTGGGACATGGCCTGAAGCCAACAGTGCCAGAGCAGCCTTGGGTCTCCCTGACCCTGCTGACAGGCAGTCTTGGGAGGTTTCGGGCCACTCCTTGTTTCAGCCACGCATGGGGACAGAGGAGCACAAGGCAAGGAACTGGGCCCCTTGGAGTGGGGGGTTTCAGGCCAGTGGGTTTTTTCAGGTTTTCAAGGGGATCCCTGTGCACAGTGGGTGTGCAATGTTAGCATCCAAGCTCACTCTCAACACGGCAGGAAGCAGATAACTAAGCTCAGGCCAACAGACTCAAAACCCCAAATTCAGTATCACAGCTGGCATGGATGGATACTGCAGCATCTTTACAGCTGGGCCTTTCAACTTACCAAGCACAGCTCATTAACCTTGGCAAAAGGGGTAAAGTGTGGATTTCCAGATTATAGCTGAAACTGAGAGGGTTGTTTCATTGACTGTTCTCCCTGAATCAATCAACACAGCTTATACCTTCTGCTTGCCTTTTTAGTTTTGTTTTTCCTCCTTACCTTCGCTTTTCTTGGCGGCAGTAATTTTCTGGAAAAATCGTTTTTGTGGGCCAGATCTGGAGTTGCGTAAAGCCCATGGAGTTAAGCTGATTTAGAGCAGTTTAGGACCCAGCCCTTCTGCAACAGCTGAATGTAGGAGTCAGGAGGAGTTTAACTTTGAACAGTTGATCTAATGTCAGGCCTAGCTAATAAACCTGTTTGTGTCTGACCTTAGCAGTGAGTCTTGGCATATTAATTAAAGGATCCCAGCAAGATCTGACAGGTAGCTTTTTGTTGGATTTTTTGGTTGGGATTTGTTTGTTTGCTTTCTTTTGGAAAGAACAAGTAAACTCTTCCATCATTCAGGATGTCCCTCATCGAACATCCCCTTACCATGAGCTAGAAACAGCACTCTCCCTTTAACACAAACATATTTACATCCCTCCTGTACCCCCGTCTTTGCCAAAGATTACAGAATATCACTTCATACCAACTGGGCTTCAGAGTGCTCCTTCCCAGCTCTGGAGCGAGGATCAAGGATGATGCTACTGCAGAAGTGACATTGCTTGGCTTGGGTGATGCTTTGCAAGCCCAGAGAGGAGATGAGGGGCTTGCTGTGCCAATGGCTGTGCTGGCACTACTGTGAACGTGGCATTTGGTGCCTGGGCATGAGCATTGCCTACCACCCTGGTACCACCCCATTGGCACAACTGACCTTTGAAAACAGAGGATGAGCATGAAGATCTCTGCCTGCCTGGGCAGGTGCAATGCATGGCTGCTCTGAGACCCGAAGAGGACCGTGACATCTTTGCATCCTGCAGAATTTTTGCTGTTTCAGAATCAAAACCACTCCCTCAAAAGCTGTTGGGGAAGAGCAGAACAAAACAGCTCTCAATACAGCTGCTGATTCGAGACAGAGCCTGCTATTGTTTCACTCACAAAAGCTTTGTATTCCCAAGTGTTGCTCAAGCCAGCTTTCACCCGCAGCATGGTGGTCCCTGCTGTTTCCTCCTGCAGCAGAGCTGCCTGAAGACACTTCTGTTTTACTTCTCTCCCCACCTCACTCTCACCCACTTGTTTCTGTCCGCATGCTGCCCTTTTTGGGGAAGAAGGATGGTGGCTTTTACTCCGGATCTTTTCACAAATCCAGTTTACAGCATCACAGCAAGGGGAAGGCAAAATGCAATGTGGGAGGAAGGCAAAACCAGCTGAGCACAAGGAAACCTGCACCCTCCCTGCTGCTCATGCGGAGGAAGCATTTGAGCATAGCCCAGGACCACCCAAGAACAACCTCATCCCCAATATTTGGGCAATCTAGATGCTAAGAGTTGCCAGCAGAAAGGGGAGAAGAGGATTAAGTTCTTTTTCATGTAGCCTTCAACTCCAGAGGCACAAGAGCCATTTGTTTTTGCCGCCCTCTGTGCTGGATGGGACACCTTGCAGCCACCCTTCACCCTCAGAAGTTGTGCATCGCCTCTGTTTCCCCTAGAGGGTGAAAGATGGCAAATTTGGCCAAAAAGTACAATAGATCCTGTAATGAATGGCCACCCTTGAAGCCCATGGATGACTGCACACTGCTCTGCTTCCTCTGCAGCAAGGAAGGCAGCCAGCAACGGAGAAGGCACAGAGGCAGCGCTAAAAACAACCTGAAAGCCTTAAGTAGTGAAAAAAGAGCGCGGCTGTGGGGAACCATTTAACTCCATCTCCTCATGGCTGGGGAATTTCTCACTGGCAGGACACGTGTCAGGCAGCCCTTGCGAAAAGCTCGTTTTGCGACTGTTGCAGTTTGCTGCAGCATTTGCAGTGATCTCAGGCAGTAATCGAATACCCTGGTAGTACTTTGCCATCCATAAATCCCATTGGAGCCGGGCCCATAAATAGTTACACTGTAGTATGCAGCTGCATACAGGGCAGGAGCAAATGTTCCACATAACGGCTGTTGGCTCTAATCAGATTAATTGAGAAGTCGATCATATTTCCACCATTTGGCCGAGTTTTATTATAGCTACCCCCCCCTTAAGGATACCCCTCACTGGTGAAGGGGAGACCACAGTAGTGCCAAACAGCTTCCTTGCAGGGGAGACCCAAAGCACCCCTATTCCCAGAAGCTTTTTGGAGCTGTTTTGTAGCACTTTGCTCTGGCACTAAGGTGCTCCTCCTCCATACTGACGCTCCCAGTAGTGGATAGGAAGGGATCGATCAGATTTGTACAAGTGGCTGAAAAAATAAGAGAGAGAGACCTCAGAAGACAAAGTCTAAGAGACTGCAAGAGGGTGACCATAAAACATGAACTTTGGATGAGAGCATACCCTACATCCAGGGATACCCTTGTAAGGAATTCGTAGCTCATTTATCGCCATAGGAAAGAGGACAAACCCCACCTGGGTGGCAGCTATAGCGGATCACAGTTAGATGAAAGCCACACCAAGATACAGCACAGCAGTTCCCAGAATAGGGCTCGCCACCCCACTGGACTGCAGTGCTTAGTATTTACAAGCCTGACAAATTCAGCTGCAAGAAGCTGGGCTCTGGACCAGAAGTGGGAAGTTGCCAGTAAAAGCGTTTGGAAACCCCTGGTGGTTCATCACCACAGAGGATAAACTCCAAGGTGTTTATACCACCCACAGCTGGGAAATATCCCGTTCCAGCAGGGCTAACCCAACGCTTTACAAGCATACAGAGAAGACAAAGCCTGATGTAGGGATCCCAAATGAGTACAAATGTGTCTGGGTTTTGGGAGCACACACATCCTTTTTAAAACAGGGCAATCATCTTCCATTATCTTTCTCCCTCTCTTTTGTTATCTTCACAATACCAATAGTTTCAATTCCCTGGTTTTCATCAGCAATAGTCTCATTCATTCACTCCAATAACCACTTAACCTTCCACTGAATAGTCTATGCATTCAAGTGTTGAATTACTGCCTTGTAAAACCAAGGAGCAATGATATTAGCACTTACTTCCCATACCCCTGATTTGTGACAGGCAATATTAGCGAGGGGGAAATAAAGAGACATGCTCCGTAACAAGAGAAAAATGGCCCAACATCCTTTCATTGCTTTTCTCACTTTAAGATTTAAATATGATGTGTGCTTTATAATAAGAGAGCCTGATTTGGGACTCTTCCTAGCTGCAATTTTCACAAAACCTATAGGAAGGTGATCACCTTCCTACACTTCTGTCCGTCTTTCTAATTGCACTGAAATAGTCCAAAAGAGTCAGAAATATCACTGGGAGAATACAGAAATATGGACAATTAAGGCAAATCCTTAAGCCTCACCTTCTTAGGAAACCAGGCCACGAAGAGTAAATCATATTACTCAGACTACGGAAGTTGCAGCCAAACCATTCAGTTAGCAAATGGATTAGATATACCTGAACAAAAGTCTTTAATGATCCATGTGCAGCTTGGATCTTCCTCAGATAAAATGAGGGATAAATTCCCAATGAATTTCACCATTTGGAAAAATAAAACCCCCACTGCATTACTAGCCTCAACACATTTTCTACTGTAAAGGTTCATGCCGTGCCCATGCAGACAGAGCTGAGCCCTTTAATAATTTCAGATGATGGAAGTTTCACGTGACATCCTACCACCACCTCTGATCTGAGTGGGAGACTCGGCATCTATACCGGACAGATGAGTTTTCAGGTGTGCTCCAACAGCTGTCTCCTCTGCCTCATCAGCTCAGGACAGTGCCTCCACACCACTTTTGAAGGCAGCTTTGGGAGCTCCACTAGGAACTGGGAGAAAGCCTCCGTACACTTGGGAGCATCGAAGGGTTGGACACAAGCCTACCAAGTCTCTACATGATGCCCTGACAATTCTCTGAACATCGTAATTTCACCAAAAGGAAAGAAACTTAGAGAACAGGGGCCGAAGGCAATGTTTGAAAGCTGCTCAGGCAAGACAGCTCATTCCAGTGGACGTGCCTTGCCTTGGACTGGGACTCAGCAGAAAAATCTCCTTCCTCTGTCTGCAACTGCCAAGCTGGGGCTCCTCCAACAAGTCATTTGGCTGCTCTCTGCTTTGGTTTTCTCCCATTTCTTTCACTCATTTTCCAGCATCTCTGAGGCAGAGTTTCTTGTTATTTCTTGATGTGGCACATCGCATAGGGACCCCAGTTAGAGCTTGAAATCTGAAGACGCTTCTTTTGCATTTGCCATACTGCAAAGAGTAACATTTTTTACAGCACTTTCAAAATGCTCAAAAGCTGCTAAGGAAGAAATCAGTACCTAAAAAAACAAATGTACAAATATAGAACCGAAAGCAATGCAAAATTAATACTATGTCTCCAACATTATGCCTTCCAAGTCTTGTGAGAGAATACCTGAGGAAAAAAAGTCTTTACAGCAGTGCTTCATTTCCCAGACGAAGGAACATCTGAATCATTTCTCCTCTGATTAACCTGTTATCATCATGCTCTGCCACTGATTGTTCCCTGTACTTCACAGTCAGGAGGTACTACCATGGCAATGAGATGAGCCTTGGCTGGATTCGTAGCTGTCAGGAAGAAGGCAGCACCCCACATCTCACAGATAGCTGACAGCCCTTTTGCTATTGCAGAACTCCCCTCTCCCTGCCTCTGGCCAGGTCTGCCAGCCCAGCTAGAGGGGGGAAAGCTGGGCAGACAACCCCGCTGCTCCCAGACAGCGCTGCCCGGCCCTGGAAGCTTGCAGGAGACATGCTCTGTGAAGGTAGGTCACAAAGAACTAGACCGGCGTGGAGTATTATTTGTTACAATGTGAATCATAACCCTGTCCTTTGCCCACACGCAAGCCCCCCCCCATATGAACCCCGAGGCGTACACTGCCCACCAGCAAGGAAACTGTCACTAGCTCTTTAAAAGGACCATGAAAGTTCGAGGTGTTTTACTTAACCACTGCAAAGGTCATTTGCCTGAGTGGAAGCTGAGTTATAATGAAGTGTACCACATTTGCTGGCCAAGACTGTCAGAGAACTATTAAACACAGCAGGGATCTCTTAGCCATCTATTCTACAGCAGGCCAGGCATCCCAAGAGCCCCGCCTAGCTGTTGGGCACATTTTCTTCAGCTCCAGCTAAATCACTGGACATGACCTTTAGATATGACACAGGGCTGGGAGCCTTGCATGGGCACAAATTTAGGGCTTGAAGAAAAGACAACAGAGAAAAATCCAACTGGCAGTTTGTAATGGCCGTGGGAAGGTGAAAAGCTCCATCCTTCAGGAACAAATGCATTAGGAAAAAAGCATACAAGGAGTACCTTCTGACTCTGAAATAGGCAGCTGGAAAACACACTAAATTGTGATCATCTTTAAGTCAACTGAAGTAATAAAATTCCCCGTATCTTTGCTTTCCAGAGGGGTTGAGTGCTTTCTGTTTGTCTCATGACAGCACTGGGATGGGAATTCAGGCCCCATGATGTGGCCACTGCGCAGACTTGTCCTGCCCCCAGAGCTCAGAAAGGAAAGCTGTGCCAGACCCCTGTTAAACTGTTCCCATTAGTTCCGCATCCAAGCATTTGCAGGTGATACCACCTCAGTGTGCTGGGTACCAAACTCCTGTTTGTACATATTTTCCTAGCTCTCCCTATGCCTTGAACCCACTTACCAGACTGCCTGGCTGTAGTTGTCTTTGCTTTTATCCTCCTATCACTGTTTCCCATTAGGTTCTTTCTGTCCTTAATTTGAACCCTAATCATGCAACATACAACGTACAGCATACTACACATTCTTGTGGCCCCAGAGACATCATTAGAAGCAGACTTAGCTATCACTTGCTCTTTAAAAACCCATCTCTAGTAAAGGATTTTCAAAGCGAAGTGAGTTGAGACACCTTGATTTGGGGAACATTCAGCTTAAAAAAAATCCATGAAAGGAGGCTGCGGGGGGTGGGGGTGGGTTTTTTGTTGTTGTTTTCTTTATTTTGTTTCTTTTAAAAGGAGAGTGTTCATCGCTGTCTGAAAACCCCAAATTGGTCTCTGAAAATCACTTGTGACTACTGAAATCCTTGGCCAATAAATAACAATTACCATCTTCATTACTGAGCAAAGGATGACAGGGAAAGCAGGTCTGCATCAGAGCACACAGAGGGGAAGAGCAACCCTCAGCCGCTGAAGCTGCCAACGACACCGTTCCTCCTGGCAGATGTCATCTTATCCCAAGAGCTGCCACTGCCACTTTCTGCTGGACTGTTTTCTTCAGCTGTCTAATCCTGAGCTGCAGCAAACACACGGCTCCGCTCCTCCCAGCGAGCGGATAGACCACAAGAGCAAGCGTTCACAACCCTGCTGTGGCTTTGGGTTTCTCCTTCCCTTTGAAGGGACAGGACTGTGGGACAAAACACACTTGTCAAGTTAATTAGGAATTGGGGAACGTCAGTTTTGAACTCTACTGCGAAGAAAGCAGATCTGCTAAATTAGATGTGCTGGGAGTGGGGGCAAGGTGCTTTTCAGCATTCCCCACCCTCAGGTAGAGAAGCAAGTGTGGTACCCAGGATTAGCAGCTTGCTTGTATTAAATGTTAAAGCCCACAGCAGACTGAGAGACTTGATTACGGTTCTTCTTTAAATACCGTTAAAATTATAAAAATGCTATACAAAATCCTTGTGGAAATTGAACCTTTCAGAAGGGAAGATAAAGACACTGCCTCCATAATGGCAACAAAAGGGAACTGCAAGAAGTAAAAAAAAAAAAAAAAAAAAAAAGTGATACAAAGAGAAGATGGCGAGACCGCACCCACACTGGAAGCTTCCTTGGGGACATCTCTACAGTGATGCTCTAAAGGAGCATAAGCCCCATCTAATTTTAAAAAGAGACTGAGAGTCTCAATTGATTTCAGATCATAAAAAGCACAAATGGGAGACAGATACTCCCAACTCCAAAAGCAGCAGGCACAAAAATGACATTCCAGCCCCAAACCTCACAGGCTGGTAACTATGGCATTATTAAATGTACAACAAACCCCCTCTCCAACCTATCCTATAAAAGCTGTGCTAAACTGACTTTTAACTCGGGAAGAGGGAGAAGGGAGGCACCGGGAGGAAGCTGCTAACGTTACACCACTTCCCACCCCTTGGGAGATGCGTCCAACAAGGTGAAGGTTCCACCCATAGCCACAGACAGATTTCCAAATGTCTTGATTCTCAGATCCCTCAATTATCTCAGTATGATTTTCTCATCATAAACCTGTACACTCATTGCAGGGAACACCGTTGAAAGTAGGAGATCGTATCTTTTTATGTAGCTGCTATAAAAATGCTAAGTCCCCAAAAGCTTATAATTTAATTCTAAGCAATCTCCCTTGCCCCTGCCAATTCATTTAAGCACAATAAGAGAAGAATTAATAAAACATTTTCATTAATCATTATCTGTATGTAACATTCACAAGGACAAATCAAAACACACATACAAAATGATTTCACAACAGTTTCTGAAGGAAAAGCACTGGCTTGTGTTCACTGCAGCGCATACAGTTTCATGTTATTGCTAGTTAAAAGTATTCAGACATTCAGCTAAGTTGTTTACTTTAGATATCTACCAGGAAAAAAACCAACTCCATGTGCCCCACAGGGGATCAGCCACAAAACATATCACAGATAGAGGAGGCAAAATGAAGCATCCACCAGCACCCGCCAGGCAGAAATGCTCCACAGCAACAGACACCTGGGGACAACACGGCTACGTGGATCCCACGTCCGTAGCATGACGCCTGCCAGGGATCGTCCTACTATATTCCCAAGGAGGCTAACGTTATGACAAGGCGTTTGAGATTGCAAAGGCAGAGGAAGCTCCTTTGTGATGAAGCCAACTTTATTTCATTTTATCACACCAGTTGCAAAACACTACTGGAGTTCTGCTCTCTTGGGACAGTATGGGTGCCACAGACTATTGCTGAAATAGCAGGTAAATACCAGAAACTAGTGTTTCATTTCTACATGAGAGATGAAAAGCATGTCTGAATTTTGTCAAAAACACTGAATACCTTCATGGATAATGCTGTTGTATGAGTATGGAAAAAAATCACTACAAAATACACACTTGAATTTCTAAATCACTTCCATTTTGTGGAAATATCTTATATTCTTTGCAGAAGTCTTCACCAAATCTATTTACTTTACAAAAGTTTTTCAAAACATTTGCTTAAAACTAATGATGAACTTGTTATTGCAAAAGTTCTCTGCCATCATTACATTCTGAGAGTTAGACAAACCAGGCAGGAAACAAAAATACCATGTGGTCTACTTGTTAATCAAGACTGTCCAGATTTTAAGCTGTGAATAGTTACATTTACCCATCTTTGCCAAACCCAGAAACTAACATTAATTTGCCAAAATGACTGGGTAAAAATTTTCTAATGTGACCATTGCCAAACAAAAAGGGTGGCACAACTAATTTAAAGAAGTCATGAGGCTGGAGTTTGTGTCAGGCGACTCTTGCGTGGCAGCATCACCTTTCAGGATCTGATCTCCCACCTATTTCAGAGCCCCCAAAACTATAGAAGTGAAGACTTCTTCCACTGTACTTACCCCTGTCATTTAAACTGTCCTCGCTACAAATATTCACCCAAATCAGCTTTGGCACTTAGGGTCCAGCTGTACTTGCTGTTCCCATTTCTACGATCCAATATTTCTCAAGGAGAAAGGTAGAATTAACCTTATAAACAAAAAGGGTTAAAAGTCACACCTGCACGTACACATGCAGCAGCCCACAGCCAACTGTTGCAGTTCTATTGGCTTAACAGAGTTGCTCAGGAGAGATGAGTTTGGGACAAAAATATTCAATAAAAATAACTGAACTACCTTTGAGGGTAACAGTCTTCATAAAGTATGTCATCAGCCTCTTGCTGGCAGCTCTGAAGTCATCTCATATTGCAAAGCAACTGACTTTGACAGAAGTTTAACAAGCAGGAGAAAAGCCCTCAGGGCTGGCTATTCAAGCAGAAGGGGCTGAAGTTGAAAGCTTGCTAGTATCGTACTCTGTAGGTGGACCTCCAAAGCCCTAATTACATGCACCTTATATGAAATAGCAGCTTTAAATGTAATAGTTAAAAGAGCTGTAGGCAGAGGCAGCTTGCACTGGCTGCCAAACACCAGGCACACAAAGCTTTCATAAGGTGTTCAAGGTGCTCAGTCACTCCCTACAGGCAGAGAGTCCCCCTCAGGGGGTCCCCTTCAGCCCTTGTGCCCCGACATCCCGCCCGACCCCACAGGGTTTCCAGGTCCTGGATCCAGCAGCACTTTCTGTGAGAGTCACTGTATATCTCCTCCTAACAACCTCTGATCTCATAGGTCACACGAGAAGCAAAATGACATTCTTGAGCATCACCGTGTCATTTGCCTCCCTACAGCTAAATAAGGGGCGCAGAAGCAGTGGGCTATTTAAAGAAAGCCAGCATAGCTCCTTGACAGATCCTGGGGGACAGCCATTACAGGCATATGCATCGCTGCTCCCCTAAAACAGGCTTGCACCCATGAGCAGCTTCAATAGGAGAATTTCACAGTGCTCTACCGAGGTTTGTTTTCACTCGCAGAGGTGTTATGAGCACAACATAAGAGGCCAAGCTCCATCACAGCTAGTTTTAAACTGCTTGGCCAGGTTTATCCAGTGTATCGCTGGCAGTGGCAAGACCTTCCTGCCTCCTATAAGAAGCACCTGGTAGCTCACTGTATGCTCTGGCCCATTAGACTGCAGCACAACCAGTGCCTGAGTCTCCCTTCTCAGTTAAAAGGATTAAGGGACCCACATCTCTTCTCGTGACGTTTCTAAAAGAAGGCTCTTTTACCCCTGACTGGCTAAAGGAGCGCCTGGCCCTGCCTGCAGCCTCCTTTGCCTGCTGGTAGCAGGACACCTCTCCAGCCATAGGCCACGCACTGGGAATGAAAATCCTGCTGGGGTAAGAGGACACAGTGCCATCAGAAAGCACCTGTTAATGCTACAGAAGAACACAAGTCCATAGACAACATCAAGCTGAGCACCATGATGGCTGGGAGGCTGGCACAAAGGTGTAGTGTTGACTACAGAGGGGTGCTACAGCTTGGGGTGCCATGGGGAACATCCTGCCACCAGATACGATAGCTTCAAACCCCCAAACCTCCAAAGCAAAATGTCAGCTCTATCTTTCCATGTCAATTCTTTACATACAGCAACTTTTACAGGTAGCAATAAACACATTAAGAAGGTACACAGGATGCTCAGAAACACTCTCATAGTGATTCATGAGAAAGAAGGAGCTCATCAAATGCATTAAGCTCATTTGTGTCCACTCAGATAACCATGGCACAGATTATATTCATTTGTGTGGATCTCTATAAGGGTTTAATAAGCCTTGACAATGCTACTTAGACTCAGTTTCCTGAGATATGTACAATGCAATTGATCATATGATAGTGTAGTTATAGCCCTCTCCCCCCAAAGAATATCATCTTCATGGATATGATTCAAAATGCATAAGTATTATCCGAAATCTACATAGGTTCCACAAATCCAAAGCATTTACTGCTACACATGGAAATAGCTGAAAAATTTTAGTTCCTACAGCTTCGTTCTTGCTGGGCTGTCTCAAGGTTTGCATATGACTGAGCTATGCTTAAATTCTAACACAACAGCAAGACTCATGCATGCAATCAAAAAACAAGGTGTTCCGGTGTATCCAACATGTTTTGGAGTGTGTAGGCATTTAGCAATATTTAAGCAAATGCAGACCGCATGCTTGACAGAGACAAGATTTCAATGACAAGAACAGAAAATGTATGATCACAGAGAGTGATGCTCACATCTCCAAGCTTTGGGTCTTGAAGGCTATCCATACCTCCCATCGTCAAGAAGTCGTCTTACTGACGGCAAAGAGAAAAAGAGGTCTAGATTGTGACAGCACCAGATTTCCTAAGAACAGATACAATCTTTGGAGTTTTGAGATATTTCAAGCCTGGACCATCCCTAACAAAAATCAGCAAAACTTAACCCACATCATGTCAAGCCTGGTGATTTATCCTAACAGCCAGTTTGGCCTTTAGATCCTGGGCTGACTCAAGACCTTCTGGAACACTTTATGTCAAAAACGAGAGGGAAGAAAAAAGTGAAAGAAAAGAGGTTAATGTCCCATATGTCACACTGAAACTTCCCAGGCAATGAAGATATGTGGGTACTCTATGACATATACTTAGCTATCCTTTAATGCCCTTTCCAAGTCTGAAGTCACTCCATCTCCTAGTAGATTAAAACAGGACCTGAGAAAGACACAGTTCATTTTAAATGGGCAGTAATTTAACTCCTCCGCTGCACACTCCACAGCAAAGAGAGGAAGGGAAAGGCAGTGAATCTCTGCAGCTCACACCCAGGCTGCGGGGCCCTGAAGCCACAGGAATTCCAATTGCCCAAAGCAGCACAAAGGGAAATTCTATCCTATGTGGTGTGAGGTAGTGAGAGTGAGTGTGCCGAGATTAGCATCTTATGCAGTGCCTAACCTTTATGTTTAAAACTACTAGTACCCCTCTGGGCCCATCAGCTAGTGCTTTCCCTAGTAAAGAGTCCTGCCTGGTGGGATTTGATACACCCATTCTGCCTCAACTGCAGCCGTTGCCAAAGCAGCTGGGCAACGGGAGCCAGGTGCAGCCCTGCTCATGCATATTTTCGTTACATTTAGCCAGGCACTTGCATTTCAGAACCTGGTTGCTTAGTGATCTATAAACTGATGCTCATGCAGAGGAAAGCGAGGCGCCAAAAAAAAAAAAATGATCAAAAGCTTTACAGGAGAGTGGAAAGCAAACTGCAAAGAGCACTTGGGTGATGCTGTTTCTTCCTCAGGGAACAACAGCATTGGGAAGGTGAGCAGTCTGAACGTGAGCTGAAGGCAGCCCCTAAAGTCATCCAGTAAGAGCTGAGAAGCAGGCACACCTTCAGTAAGCTGCTCCCCGCCTTGCTGGCCCTCCTGGGGCGAGGCGGAGGGGTGACAGAGATGCTCACGGGCTCTCCAAGGAATGCCTTGTATGTCTCACTGACAGTTGCTGGGGGACACTGACATCGTCTGGAACAGAATTAGAAAACCTTGAGCAGGAGGGCAATGCGACACAAGTGCTAAGTCAGCCGTAGGCTATATGAGGCGCACCAGTTGGTGCCTTCTTTCCCCTTCTTCAGATACTCATTCCTTTGCCTGCTCCTTCAGCATGGCTTGACTTCAGCCTACACTGGCTGCATTCAGGGTACCAAGGGGCAAATCCTCATGCCAAAACACACCCATTGCCTCCCTCGAGCTGACAGAGTCCTTCATTTGTGCACGGAATCCAACCTTTGTGCCATTATATAGTGTTGTCTCCAGCGTTCATCCATCAATGTCTTATTTCCCACCACCTGCAAATCCTGTGGTGCCAGCCCTGACTGTCTGCAGGTCGCATTCCTGCGCAGTCACCCCCAGGTCTCCCATGCTGTGCCCTGCTCCCAGACTGCCTTCCTGAGGACAGGGCACCCTTGTTGGACCAAGACCCCTGAAACATGCTGACCTGGCCATTTATCAGGCCTGACTCTTCTGCACAAGCTTCCACCGCTTATCAGAGTGTCCTGCAGTTGCGAGCATCTTGGATAGCAAATGGCTTTGCTTTTCTGTGCCTTGCACATTGTGAGCACTGACAAAGCCAAATCGTGAGTAGATTAATTAGGCACCCTGTTGCACACAGTCAGCATTACAGCCTGAAGCTGAGATCTTGAGAGAGTTTGCTGGCAGCAGATCCCTGGCTTGTTACTTTAAGCCTGTGGTGAAATGTGCAAGAATCAAACCAGACAAGCAGTCCAGCCAAGGCAGTAATGTCTCTCTTATGGCCAAAACCACAAGTTTAAGAGGGAGCACAAGGATCTCCGCAGCATCTTGATGTGGAAAAATGCACCCAGTCTCTATCAGTTCAAGAACTGCTTAAGGATAATGAAATGGATTATATATTCCTTCCAAATTTGTTATGAATTATTGTAACTCTGATATTCTTGATAACTGCCTGAACACCCAGTTCCTTTCTGCATCTTATTAAGTTCTTGGCCTCAACTAGTCCCCTGGCAACGTTTCACAATCTGATGTTGGAAAAAACATTATTGCCACATATTGATTTTAAATTTCACTGAACCTCCCTTGTTTGTGTTCAAAAGGCTTCTCCATGAACTTCCCTGTACTTCTTGTAACTTTGGATAATGGCATCACTTCCCACTTATGGGCTGTCGTTGTACCAGGGCACAGCTCCAAACCATTGCAATCTTTCTCAAAGCTCGTTGATTGCCAAATGGTACACATATACTTGCAATTTTTCCTGCTGACATTGCAGCCACCCAACCTTCAGAAGAGGAACACAGCAAATATTTAACAGCAACAGGTGTCAGATAGCAGTTGATCACAGGAACGAGACAACATGTCAGACAGCTGAAATGATAGAAGATAAGTGTGCATGGGACAGGAGAAATGCTCCAAGAAGAGACTGGAATAGGGTGACTGTCCTTAGGTATTTGTAAACACTGTCTATATTCTCAGTGTTACACACCTTGCCTGAAAGCAAACGCCCACCAGTGCCTTCTGAGTGACCAACAACACTTCCCCGAGTGCTTGATCTGGCGTCCTGTGACGAACTTGCCAACGATTTCAAAAAAACAAAGCAAGGAAACCACATTTGAAGCAGGCACTCAAACAGAGATGCGCTAAACTCGCAGTGGCCCTTTTGGCCATAGAGTAGTAGCATATAAATTAGCATGATCTTGCCCAAAAAGGATCTCTTCCTCTGTGGCCTACTAAACCAACCCTCTGGCTGCCCTGGCTGTCTTGGGCAGAGTAAAGCACCCCGAAGGAAACCACTGGCCTAAGCTCTTCTGAGGAAACTTACCCTGGAAGAAGCATGCTTTACCTTCTGACCCCTGCACAACACTGCAGATAAACTGCAACTAGTAGAAATGTCTCTTGGATAGTCATTATAGCATGTGTGGCTTGGTGGACATAGCAAAAGCGTAAAAGGAAAATAAAGTTCCTGTGTGGATAATGAAAAACCAAGTAACTTGGTTTTAAGTTACTGGCAAAATGGGAAGTTAATTGCATTTTCAGGCAGTTTAGACAGCAAAAGGCAAAAGTCTCAAAGGGAGTTCATTGTGAAACAGAGCAGAAGCAGCAGCGCTCACCCTTTCATCCAATAGCTCCGTGGCTTGCACACTCCCCTGAAATATGGGAGATCTAGACTCCTACTTCACTGCATGGATTTAAACCATCACCTCCCTCCTCCTGGAGGAGGAGGGCCTGACTCCCTGGGCTATAGGAAACCCCAAGACAGAGCCGTCCTGTTAAAACTGGACCAGAAAGGCAGAGACTTCAGAGTAATTGCACAGGGATCGCAGCCCAGCACAGGAACTCCCACTTCCATTCTGCTGCTGCAATCAGTGCCACCTCTGTGTGACTTTAGTCTGAAAGAAGGAACATATTCCACCTCTGAAGCGTCAGAATGAATCGTGTCAACGCTCCGGATGGAAAACACGCTTCCCCTATATTGATTCAACTAAACGCAGCCCAAACGCACAGAAGTTCTGTGTTGGCCACAACCGCATCCTCATCAATTAAACTGTCTGTAAAAACCAGGCAAGCCCCAAGCAAGCTGATCCCTGTTTCAGTGAGTAGCAGGACTAACAGGGCATGGTTTCCAACCAACAGCTTTCTCACTGCTGGGTTTTCTGGGGCCTTGTGAAATCTGAAGCTCTGTCACTGCTCATTATGCCTCCTCTCAACATGGATTCTCCTTCAGGAGAGAGGCATTCATGCACTCCCCAGGAGCTGTGCACCCAATGAGGCAGATGCCAGCGATAATTTGCATCCCCAGCTGCTGCTGCTTTCCCTTTGAAGCGGGTCTTGGCAAGTCCCAGCAAGCATGAGGGAGAGACTGGGGGTTTGCTCTAGTATTCCTGCTTGCATGAAGCTGCTGCTAACAGCGGAAGAGGAGCCTTCCTGCTGCAGCCCCTGGAACAAGCTCTGCAGCTCAGGGTAAGATGGCACAACACCGCCAGAGACCTGCGAACAGCAGCGCCCATGCAAGACCACAGGGACATGTCTCCTCTGCAACACCTGGGATGACTTTGCTCCCTAAGGGCAGACCTGATGCACTCCCAGAGATGTCTTGGGACACATCCAAGCTCTCCAGGGACATAAACCCATGGTGTCCTGTCCCAAGCCCAGAAAACTGACTGGATCAAAATCCTTAACCCAGCAACTGAAATAAGGACCTGCCATCCTCCTCCTCCTTTGCACCTGTTTATCTTCTCACCTGATCAATATACAATTATTTTGTGGCAGCTCCGCACAAAACCTCCTTTTCTAGCAGCATGAAGCATGTCCAGGCGCATCTGCATTCTTAGACAGGCCACACTGTGCAGAGCCAGCACTAAGTTCATGCTTCATTTTTGAGAGCCTGTCTTCCTTTTAAAATACATTTGATGGTGGCTTTCAGGCTTATTTCATTGCAAACCTCAGGTGACCACAGAAATGATTAATCATCACTGGTTCTTTCTTGCAATTCCTTAAAGTTCTCATAGGTGTAGAGATGCACAAAAATTATTTTAGACTATTTCCATCCAAGTTATACCTCCAGGATCCATTTCCACTGGTGGATTTTGCTAAAGTTTGGTTTGCACAACATAAAACATCAGCATCACTGGAGACGCCCTCACCAGGCTCCTTGGTGATGACAGCCCACAGGCTCCTGCTAACCTGCAGTAGTGCAGGAGAGGCCACGTCATCACCTTCCCAGGCAGACCAGCAGAGCAGGGATCCTTCCATCAAGCACCTTGAAGGCAGCCAGCAGAGCTCATAAATCACAGGTTTTTTGTTGCAAAGCATTCACAAAACTAAAGGCAGAAAAAAGGAAATAAAATCTCTCCTGGTCTGCATTCTCTAAAGCAGAGACTGAGCCAAGGCTTAAAATTGTGTGCATCACTATAGGTCTATTGATTCAAAAGAGATGACTCAACTTTCAAAAAGTCTCTTGCTCAAGGTCATGGGCTGTAGCATAAAAGCCCTGAGCACAGGTTTTCTCACATGAAAATACACCTTTAGCCACTCTCCATCCCTTTTTTTGGCATGCATTTTTGGATGTTTACTTCCCTTAAAACACATTAATCTAAAATGCAAGTGCTTGGATACCCTGCCAGACTTCAGATGCAAAGTGTCTGTCCAGGCCTTCGGGCTCTAAATTTCTAACTACAAAACACTCCACGGTATAGTTCATGAGACAGAAATAAAGGCCTCATCTTACTGGCACAGAACTTCAGGAGTCTGGAGAGTAACTGGGAGAGAGATTGCTGGACAAGAGAGGAACAACCAGTAGTTCTGGATTTTTCTGCAGAAAGTCTCAATCATATGGACCTGGGGGAACCATCAGGTTTGGAAGAGTTAGAAGCTCTTTTGCTGTGCTAGAAAAAGTCTACTGAAACCAGAAAAGCCATCTTCTCCTGAAAGCTGTGTCTCCTGGAGAGCATGGGGAGCAGGGAGATCCATCAGGAGACTGAGAGGTAGAAAGATAAACAAGAGACACAGGATGGGCAGGTAAACAAGGTGAAAACAGAAGTGCCTCCTTTTCCTGATGGGTAGTTTCCAATCATAAATACATTACAAAAGGAAACCTTCTGTGTGGGAAAACATAACATCCAGCTGATCTCTATTCTATCAGGGCTCAGCTTATCCCTAGGAGAGGAAAAAGAAGATCAAAGGAAAACATTAAAGGAAGCAATTTTCAATTTTAAACACAGTCTTAATATGATAGAAAGGAACAGCAAGAACAGCTGAAAGACGCTCAGGGTCTGGGAGAGATGCCTTGGCTGAAGGTACTGCAGTGTTTTCCATATTTGTCTGTTTTATTTTTAAACACCCAGAGCCTTTGCTTGATCAACACTTCCTTGTAAAAGAAGGAAGCAGAGGAGGCATGAGGGGCTGTGGGGAGAGAGGCAAATGAGGTTGGAAATTGATGATCTTCACAGCCATGAAAGTCAAAATTCCTGCTTGAAACCAAATCCTCCTGGAGCACTACGCAGGCATGGGGGAAAAGGGGAGGGAAGGAAAGAAAGAAGATGTATTACTTAAGCAGAACTGAAATTCTGATGAGAAAAAGGACTGTCCAGTCCATGCCTGAATGTCAATGGCAGATCTGAAGCTGGGTTTGTCATATTTCCCTCTCCTTTGCACGCATTAAAAAAAAATACAGGGGAGGTGCTTGGAGTTTTTAAAGAGGGGGGGGAAAAAAGCCACGAAGTCCCTTGATCTTATGAAGCCCTGAACTCTTATATTCCATTTATAGCTCGAGCTGGAATGACATCCCCCTTGATTAGCAAGCTGTCCAATCCAGCTGCATGTGTCAGGACTGTACGAGGCACTAAGTGAAATATATATATGCCCTTATAGAGTTTAGCACATTGGGTCCACCTCCAGGGCACAGGCTGTAGCTCATTCTGACCACTGCTCCTCTCCCGGGAATCACTTTTAAGGTTTGGAGGTTTTGTTTTTGTTGTTGTTTTTTTCTTTTTTTAAAGTTTTTTTGGGGGGCACCTTTACTTTCAAGTTTAAGCAACACAAAATGGCACCAAAGAAGGATGTAAAGAAACCAGCAGCAGCTGCAGCACCAGCACCCGCGCCAGCACCAGCGCCAGCACCTGCACCAGCTAAACCCAAAGAACCTGCAATTGATCTTAAGAGCATCAAGGTAAATGGATGAGCGTGTGCTGACTGTGGACCCAAAGCGCTCCCAAAGGGGAAAGTTAGCAGAGTCCTGGCTGAGACCTGCAGTGAAACGTTGTGTGTGTTTGGTTCCAGTTTGGGGACTGCAGTGAAATGAATGAGTAACCTCAGTCAATGGATTTGTTGACCTGCCTGAGCTTTTGATTGTTTTAGTAGCTGGAGGGGTGTAGGGCATGGCGCATGATTTAACACAAGAGTGAAGCCCGGTGATTTCAAAAGTATTTTGGAGCGTGGCCCTCAGAACTTTTTACCAAATCAGTATCAGTCTGACCTGTTTGGTAAAGCTAAATTTAAAAGAAAAAAAAAACAACCAACCCTCCCCACCCCCCTAAAGTAGGTGCATGAGGACAGGAAAGGGTTATTGAAACTTGTTATGCAATGTTATCCCATAGCGCTGTGCTAAAACCAAACCTTATTTTGCAGTTTCCTCTCAAATTCCTGTCCAAATTTTTGCAACCACCTGATGATGTGTTTTGAGATCAGCATGGCTTATCTTTAAAAGCAGAAACAAAACAGAACAGATTAAAAAAAAGAAGAGGGATTTGGCAGTTTCATCCATTTTCTTTTCATTTGCATTGTACAACAAACATTGATAGAGACCATGAGCTGGAAAGCCATGGATGGAAGCATTTCAAGTGATTTCCTCTCACCTTTACGTATATGCTCAGAATTTGCAATTTGCTGCAAACTGAAAGCAGCACAGAAGAAGAGCCTTTCAGAGGTTTCCCTCTGACTGCACTTCCATTTGATCTCATACTGGCTTTAGACTTTGCATGCCAACCAACATCACTGATTGTTGCCTTGACCCTCTGAAGAAAACTCCTCCATATTGGGAAATTCTTTACTTCGGAAAGATGAGAGGGAGGTTAAGCAGTTAAAGAGGTGAAGAGACAGACCAGTTTCTCTAGGTAGGACTATAAATAGTTATTCTCCACCTACCTGACAAGCTGATTGGTCTCAGGACTAATTTGCTAAATTCTACATATGGAATCGTGCCTATTATGGAGAAAAGAAGGAGTACAAAGACTCCTAATAGGACCTACTCATTTTCATCTCATGATGAATTCTGTTTCAGGTATCTTAATACATATAGTCCCAAGATCATGACCCATTTAGTGAAGTTTCTTGAGGTTTACTTTAATTTTCACAGTCAGTAGTCAGTATTTTTCTGAAACAGTACGTAGCTTCTCATAAGACTGAAGCTGGTAAAGCAAAACAAGAGCAAGAGGAAAAAAAAGACATTTTGAAATACTTTGAGCAATCATAGTAAAGGCTACACGAAAAGCCCACTGTTTTTGAGCATACTGTCTGAAAATTAGATTAGACCTCACATTTCACTCTTCTCCAGAGATGAAAGGGAACGCAAGCTGCCTTTCCTACTAAATAATTTAATATGATTTGATAGCTTTCTATGTCCAGTTCATTAGGAGAGAATAGAATTTTCAACTCCAGTGATTCTAGCTAATCTATCTTTACACAAATAGACTTAATAGTATATTACCAGCTAAAAAATGGCAGGCTGCAGTCTGAGGCATCTCTGCAGTTCACTCCTTTACCCAGACAGCTCTCTATTATAGTAGGAAATATATACTGCTAGCACAGAGAGAACACTCCGGGTTTTGTCATATTCAGACTGATAAAAAGATGGTCTCTCTAAATTCTCTTTCTTTTGAAAGATAATATCAGACAAAATATTTTCCTCTTTGAAGGCGGGGGGGGGGAAACCTGGGCTAGTATGACAAAACTATTAACGCTACTGGCAGCACGTAAGCATTACTATTCCTATTTTTGCAAATAAGTGAAGATGTGAGCAGTGTGATAGAGGTTACAGAACTACCCTGCAACGTGGCAGGTGGCACAGCCCCCTGCCCTGCATGTTCATCACTAAAATGTATCTTCCCACAAGCATCTCCTCCACTCTTTCTCATGCCCTTACCAGGCAAGGAGCAAGGTGCCTCAGAGGCACTGCAAGGGTGGACAGAGCCCTCCCCCGAAGTGGAGGAGTCTACCCAACCACCACACAGCCATGGCAGCAAAGTGATGCAGAAACCCACGCTGCCCACAAGGGTGACACACATCCCCTCTATTCCTGACCTTCCCCTGTCACCTGAGACCCCACATCAGTCAAGGGCTGCCCAGGCAGACTGTGGCACTTCCACCGCTGGGTTCTTCGAGAAGGCACCAGGAGCAACTGTGGTGCCTTTCATCCTGCCTTGGAGCAGGGGTAGGGACTGGACAACCTCCCAGGGTCCCAACCAGCCACCCTGGGTTATCCTTTTTCACCCTTTGGGAGCTCAGGCAACAAAAGGAAATAATGTCTTCTTATAAGTGATTTGCCTGGGAGATGTGGCAGAGTCAGGAACCAAAATTTTCTGAATCTTAGCCCAGTCCCTTAATTAGCATTAATTAATCCTGAATCCTTCCATTCAGCCACCAAAGTCTCATCATGGGAAAAGGCACAGCACCATTTCCAGCAAAACTCTGGAGCCAGGGAGTACTTAAAACTAAGCTTTTGACTGAGACTCAGTGAAGGATCCTGTCCTGGGGCTCTTTGCAATGATTTACCAGGCATGGAGTCAAAGCCTCCAGCACTTTGAATGAGGGCATCAAGTGGGCTCCCCTCCACTCCTCAGGAGAATTAGCAGCCATGCCAGAGCTTGCTGCTAATGAGGGGTGACTGGGAATGCCAGGCTGCGGTGCCAGTGATGATTTAGGGAGCCACACAGCAGGCAAATACACAGAAAGGTTTTGTTAGATTTTATAAAGAGAC
Organism: Nipponia nippon; assembly: GCF_047370975.1. Classification (NCBI taxonomy): domain Eukaryota; kingdom Metazoa; phylum Chordata; class Aves; order Pelecaniformes; family Threskiornithidae; genus Nipponia; species Nipponia nippon. The sequence continues at coordinate 62,585,970 of NW_028262369.1, forward strand.
ATCCAAACCCCTTCTAACTGTTACAGCTGGAGTGGGTAAGGGTAGAGCTGCCTAATAAGGGTTTACAGCAGCCAAATAAGCCACATTTGGCAGTGTACTTCATTTTAAATTGGCATTAGAGATCATAATATTCTCCAAAATAAACAAGAAGGTGGTTTACAGATGTGGCTAGTGATGCTTTCGGGAGTACCCCTCCTCTCAGATACCCTGCTTGGCCCATCTTCAGGGAATCTGGTTTTCTCAGCCTTTTGGGTTACACACTTTGAAAGTCAGGTGCCTTTTTTTTTTTTTTTTAAGAGGTCTCAAGCTGGGTTCCTACAAATGCAGGCACCCCAAAATTGCCTGTCACTATCAGAAGTTGTGACAGGCATTTCACTCTCTTCTGTTCTTTTTTTTCACATTTTAAATTAATCCAATTAAAGCAAATATTTGGTGATTTGCTAGCACTAATAACAGCTGGTATGGGATTTTCTATTTTTGAGCACCATCTATTGACTATAAAACTGAGTAACAGGAATACCTAACTGCTAAAGACTCAAATCTCTACACTCGGCCCCTTCTCAGCTCACCTTAGCTTACAGTACAACCACCACAGGAAGAGAGTCAAGGCAGGGAGGAAGAATTTGTTTTGAAGTTTAAAGACCCTTTTCCTCCTAGTCAGGAAACAACATAAAACTCAATCTGCTTTGCAGAAGCCTTCCCAGACCGAATTTATATTTCCAGTTTTCCTTATCACTAGCATGGCCTGGATTTGAATGATAGGCACAAAGGTTAAAGACTAGATCATAACTGACAAGAGAAGAAGAGGGTGATAGATGCATCTGAGAGTTACCACCAGGAACCAACCACGATTAAAAGCAAAATGACCATATGGATCATTTTCTTAAGAGACCCCCAAGAATTCTGTAGTTAAAACTGTGGCCAAGGACACTCCAAAAAGATAGCTTGTCTGGTTTGTCAACTTCCCTCTCCCACACAAGCCTGAGTGAGAAGAAATGTTGAGCTGATGAACAGTACTACTATGGGTCTATGTCTGCAATAACTGGGATGAGACATTAATGATCAGGATGTCTCATGCTTGGTTTTGCAACTGAGGCAGTGGGAAGTGGATAAACTTCATATTGCCCAAATCAGTTTAACTCAGTCCCTGTCCCAATGGGGTAAATGTGATTTTTTTTTTTTTTTTTTTTTAACCGGAAGTCTAAGGGCCCTTCCCAGCACATGCAATAGTCCTTGGACCAAGCCCAGGCTCATAGCATTAACTGTGATGTTTTGGGATCTGGTTGCTGGAGATGCTGACTGCAGTGCTTCGTGGGCTTCTGCTCTGCAAATGGTGATCTGAACATGTAGCACCCTGATCTGGTGTCACACCAGGCCCTTTACTTTGAGGATACACCTGAGTATCCTCTCTCGAACAGAGACAGAGATTGGGTTCTTGCAAGTATCCACGGTGTAAGTGATGCTCATTTGGTACACAAGGCTTCCCATGCTGGTGTTTTCAAGACTGAAATCCCAGGACACCAATTATGCCATGCCCAACTGCAGATAAGCTACCTACATCTTTAGGAGAAAAGTAATTAAAAACTATGAACTAGTAAAGACTTGCTAAGGCCTTGTGTAACTGTGTGATGCATGATGAAGCCTGCTGCATGGAAGCAAACCTGTGTGATCATTTGTTTTTAAATACAGAGCTCTTAAGGCAGTAAAAAGCATTTCTTCAAGTGTCCTTAATTCTTATTACATTCACTACTCAAGTAGGTCATCTCTGAACAGACACTGCATTGGATATAACCAGAGAGAGATAAACTCACTAAAATGCACTGACAGAAAGCTTCTGGGCTGGAGAGCAAGCAGGACTGCAAATGTCAGCTGAAGTGCTCAGGGAACGATTACACAGCAGACAAACTCCATGTGAAGCTGTGGAGTGAGAACAGGAATGTTAACAGTAGCTTCGCTCATGGTGCTAAGGGCTTTCTTAGGAACTGGCAGGTTTTTGCCTGAAATTTTTGGCACAGGCCTTCAGATTATGCCTAATCCAGCTCCAGCAACAACTCCAGAAACAGTCCCTAGGACTGATGTATCCATTGGACAAGGTCACCAGTCCCAAGTGCCCTTTCAGGTAGAAGGGAACAAGCGCAAATACGACTTAGCCTTAAGAGATGTAAAGGTGCCTATCTGACGCCATCCAGACCAGCTTCCTGCTACCACTTCGACCACTGAGATACGGCAGCGTTCAGGATCCACCCTGAGGCAGAGCAGCCCCAGTCAAATCCCTTGCCCCTGTGAACCCCGCCACTGATGCTGGACCCATGTTGCTGGCAGTTGCTAAATCACCGCACGAGTGAGACACAGCATAAAGGTGTCCCAGGACAGGTAACTTGGACATCAGACTCAGCTACACATCAAGACATCCCTTCGGGACATTGTTGAAAACCAGAAGGAAAAGCAAACAGAAAAGCCACCACTTAGTTTTCTTTACAGAGTTTTCAGAAGAGCTTTGCCTCCTTTTCTTCCTAAAGTGCTACTAAGCAAGGAGTGCCTCAAAAGCAAGGACTGTCCATATGTATTAGTAGACACTTTTTCTTATGTCTGCTAACCTGAAAAATTATTTGGAAGTTGTTTTTTTGGTTTTTTTTTGGTTTGTTTTTTTTTTAAATAAGATCCATTCTTAGTAATTCACAGCTTTGGCAGCATTTAAAAAGATACCTATAGCCTTTGGAGGGTCCAGGGAGTGACAAACTTTGGTAGAAACAGTGGAATTTAAAGCAAATTACACAGAGAGTAACATTTCAAGAGCTCAGAGTAATTTCAAGTGTTAACCGCAGTTGTATGGCAGAGCCTTTCTCCCATCAACGGATAAATTAAAACAGCCCCAAAATATTTCTAAAAGTGTTTTAAACTCCTTAGAGCACAGAGAGATTGTAACAGATAGTAACAAGATATTTGAGTTTATCTTACATAAGGCAAGAAGAAGGTGACTAATTTAGCCAATGACAAGTACAGAAAGAAGTTGACTGTAAGGAGATATGAAACAACCAAGCTGGAAATTTGCCCCCACTTCACTGAGGCTTTATTACATCTTATACCCATTGCCAAAAAGCACTTTCAACTGGCTGGTTTACTGCACAGCACTTAAATGTCAAGTAGCAATAGTTTAAATAACGTTAATACTCTAACACGGCCGCTGGGAGGCATGTTAAAACAACAAATCCCTCCAAGAGCAGGGCTCCAGAGCCTCACATTTCCTCGCACATCCTCTCGATTATACGTATTCATGCAAAACTAGACGCAATTAGAAAAGGGACACTTTTACAAATTAATGGAATAGGCTATTTCAGTTGGAAGGGACCTACAACGATCATTGAGTCCAACTGCCTGACCAATTCAGGGCTGACCAAAGTTAATGCGTATCATTAAGGGCATTGTCCAAATGCCTCAAACACTGACAGGCTTGGGGCATCGACCACCTCCCTGGGAAGCCTGTTCCAGTGCTTGACGACCCTCTCAGTAAAGAAATGCCTGCTACAGTCCAGTCTAAACCTCCCCTGGCACAGCTTTGAGCCATTCCCACAGGTTCTAGCTCTGGATACCAGGGAGAAGAGCTCAGCACCTCAAAGAGCACAACTGAACACATTTCCCCCCATAAAGCTAAAGAAATTTGTTCAAAATGGCATGATCAACAGTGCAGCTGAAGCACATTTCACTCCCAGACATTTCAGAAGGGCACATTAATTAATCGCAAGGCTAATCCAACAGTTTTTGCACAACCGTAAAGCAACCGCGAAGTTACAAGCTTTAAAAGTAAACAAACTGGAAAGTTACACAGAATGCTTAGAAAAAATTCAAATTCATCTGTCTGTAGTTAAGTCCATTAAACTCAGAGATCTTGAGCTGTTCTTCCAAACCTCGTGGTATTTCACACACACAATTTTCTCTCCTATATTAATGGTGGTCATTTTTATTCTTTCTTCAATTGTATTTCCAGGCAGCTCTGTTCTCAAAACGGAGCTCTCTTTCTCAAGAGCTCATCTGCTCCTAATGTTTCTCTGCCTCATAAAAGACATGAGGCTAAACCCATCAGGCTGTTGATTCTTACTTAAATGAGAAGTAGCCTCTCTAAACTTTACGGCATCGATCGCACAAGCTATAGAACTGGGGTGAGGGATGGGGGAATGACAGCCTGCTTTTCAGAGGGGTTTGAGAGCTGTGTAATCCTGCACTCAGTGATGTCTACTAGAAAATATGTGCAGCTGTATTAATCAAGGAGCAGATATCATATGAACTGCTGTGGGCACAATCCTAGCTTATCTCCACCCAAAAATAATAAAAAAAAAATCCCTCTAGTCCTGAATAGAAGGCTAAATATACAATGAGTATCCTAGGGGACTCTCCAATTTTCTCCTCTTTGATTTTCCAAGACATCTGTTACATTCTCAGTCTCTTCTGCAGAGACAGTACCTTGAAATATCTGGTGACTCTCTAATAAAATCCTAAGATGATTCCCTTCTCTATAATTCACCCAAAGGGCAACAAGCAGATGGAGCATGAATGCTTTAACTCTCAGCAGCATCTTCATACAGGGTGAAAAGCCCTGTCCAGACATTTACACATTTAAAGTGAGCACAAAGTGACTGTCACTCAGCGCGGCTGTACTCAGTCCCAGTGCCCACCAGCCTAAATAGGTGAGCACAGCACCAGACTGCAGAGGTCAGGGCCCCAAGGCCCAGGAACTGGTGATTTTTTGGGAAGTTAGGAGCTTCAGTAAGAATTTGGAAATAAAGACTTGTGTGGACTGGTTCTTCTGCTTAGCTGGTGATACAGAGTTGCATACAATCCTATCCACCCTTCCCCATTTCACCAAGACCTGGTCAAAATGCCTCTATCTAGCAACAAGAGGAATAGAAGGTAGTTACAAACTATACAGGGAAAAGCCTTAATCTCAAAGACAAAACAGAAAAACCAAGCAAAAAAAACGCAACACACACCACCTTTTTCTTTGGCATAGATAACCTTCTGGATAATAACTTTGTCCACAAATAAGGGCTAAGCCAAGTTAGAGAAATCCAGGTCTTTCTGTTCTTCCCATGTGTTGCAGTTCCTTCAACCTTTCATTATTTTTGCTGGAGGGTTGAGGTGGGGAGGGGCATTTATTTTTTTAAACGGAACTCCCTGAAATTTCAACATCTTCCTTAAGGCCCTGAGACTCATCATGTCCTCTGACAATGCAGAGAACATTGCCAGGATCAGAACAAAGATCAGATCACTGCAAAATACTACTTTCTACCTTTTGAAGTTTATGAAAGCTCCTTACAGAACCAGAAATTTTACCTTTAATTTTTTTTTAAGGAATGTTTGAAATATTTTCTATACAGACGCCATTTGTAGGTGCCCCTACTCAAAGCAAGCAGCATTTTAAGCCCCCAGTAGACACTACTGGCTTAATGCAGGGCTATTCTTAATTCAAGTGAATGCAACATGCCCATGCTAGACTACTTCTGCCCAGCAAAACTCTTGTCTAGTGCACTTTTATTCAGAAACCAGTAATAAAATGAAGGGCTGATGTGGTGCACTAGTACTTCCTCATCTAAAATCTGACCAAAGTCTCATATGGTCAAGAGATCGATCAGTTTATATGTAGACCCCTCTCAATTTATACATATTTGATAGTTCATTCAAGCCGGATGGCTAATCCAGGTATCAGTTTTCTGTGCTCAAGACAAACATGCCCCAATTATTTTCTGCTTGGCATCTAAAGTCTTTTGGGATGAGTTTTGTCGTAGCCAACCATAAAGCTTATCTGGAAGTCAGAAAAAAATATTCAAGAAAATTAGTCAAAGTTTACCTTAATTTTTTTTTTTTTTTTTAAATCCTGTTTTCAGGGGAACATTTCCCAGTTGCCAGCACTGGAGAGGAAGAGGCTGAGGGCAGAAGGAAAATTCCACAAAAGGCAACACACTGCATTGACCCAGGCAACATTTCAGCTCTGCCAAAGCCTTTAGAAAGCTCCTCTATTAATGCATTGGGACTGATGGCCAAGATCTATATTAGCTTTCTCACTGCCTGAGTTCCATCCCCAGCCAGTATTAATCAGGAGGTCTGCGCTGTGCCAAACCTATGTTAGTTAATTCAGACAAAAGCATGAACCCCCTTTTCTATGCAACCATACCTGATATACTTTGTCCCGAATACATCCTTGTTCCCACAGGCTAATAGAGTACAAATAGCAGAAAAAACAAAAGCGAAGGATTGGCAGTGGAGCATTTTTCATACTCAGTATATTTTCCAGATATTTCCCCAAAAATGTGAATAATCTGTTTGGACAGAATGTTTTCCAGCTAAAGTGGCGAGCTTAGAAAATTCTTTGCAGTTGTATCTTTAGTTTTTAAAATAAGAGGTAGGAGGTTAATGTCTCAAATCCAAACAAATATTTTGACCTATTTTGATTGTTCAGTTAAAAAAAAAACAACCAAAAAACAGTAAAGTTAAGTCTGCTTGGATTTGATTCTTTCTTTCAGAGCCCTCAATATGCTGAAAAGACATTCACAAAGGTTATGTTTATCTTCAGGGTAACTAAGCGAGCTACAGGAGAAAATTTCCCTCACTAATCACATTTTTTCATTAGAAAACCAGGAGCAGTGAATGCTCAACAAAGGAAATCAACAGAAATTAGAGAGGGCATTTGAGTTTGCAATGAGTCTGTTGTTGTCACACAACCTTTCCCACACCGTTTCCATGACAATCTTGACCCAGTTGAGATGACAGGGAAAGGAAGAAGTTTGGAGCAAAGTTTTCTAATCCTTTTACAATGTCTCACAGCATAAATTTTGAGATTTGTCCTGGGCTTGGAGAATGCTACATGGTGGGACTAGATCTTTGCTACTGAAGAAGCTGCAGCCTCTACCTCCTGCAACCTACCTAGAAACTTCCCGCTTGTAGTCGCACCATGACCCCCCCCTACTCTGCAACCCAAAAAGCAAGTACCCCTTTCCCCACCATGAACAGTCATCCTTCCAGTTAACAAAGCCTTTTGAGGGTCTTAGCTTCTATCATGGCTTCTCCCTTGCCTGCACATCACAAAAACCTCAGCAGCACCTCCTCTCACCACACCAGTGAGCTGGCATGCTGGTGCCCTGCCTAACCCCAGCCCTAGAGGAAGGGTGTCCTAGACAGCACAGGCTACTGTGAATACAAATTTCCCACTGCCCTGCAGGGTACATCTACACATCAGCCACTAACTTAGCCATACAGGTGGGTCCACAACGCACAGATAATTTTCCCCTTAAAAATGTTCAAAATTTGGAAAACGTGACCAGTGAGGAGGAAGAGCTTCACAGTCAGACACCACCTCCGTCAACAGGTTAATCTGCTCAGTGCCAACAACTGGATCACACTGAGCAAACAAGGAGCACCACCACTCATCTAGCGTTGAGCACTGTATTATCCATATAAGGGATTGAGCAAAGCCCAGCAAAGGTACGAGGACCATGCAGCTGCATCTAACACAACCTGCAAGCCATGTGTAAAACCAGCCAGCTAGGCAAACACGTGGCACCTCTCACCCTCAGTGCTCCTTGCTCGCTGACTTTAGAGCTTATTGGAGAAATGGAATCCTTCCCTATAAGGAAGTCCTGGTAGGTCTGGACAAGGAACATCTCCTCTTGACGGTACGGACCCAGAAAGTGCTGACATGAATCAAACTGACTGCTTGCCACTCCCTGCCCCTCTCCAGCCTCCTAAAAATAGCCATCATAAAATGTCGATCAAGACATGGAGCCTCCTGTCACTTTGCCCTAAGAAAGCTAAAGAACTCTCCAAGGGGAGGGACCACTTCCTTCTGACACCTAATCCAGGCAATGCCGTCAGCACCACCGGATAAATAAGGGGAAGAAAGGCCAGGAAAGCAGGACCACTCTCAAGACCTCTCAGCTAATCCCTCCTGCCCGTCTGCTGCTCTGCTTTTCCAACTCTCAACCATGGTGGGTCCACTGGAAACCTAATGGTTAGCAGCGAGCCATAAGTAAATCAGGCTTCTCGCTCAAGTTAGTTCTGGGGGGGAAGGACAGTCCAGAAGACAGTTAAGGTTTGCTTAGCTTTTCTCCTTAAACCTAAAGGAGTATGCGAGGTTTTCCAGTTAGCCTCAAGTTCTGCAACAGGCAATGGTAGACAGGCGGCTCCTGTAGCTTCAGACAAAAGGGTTACAATTTGCTAGTGCTGTCTGCAAAGCGTGTTTTGTTGTTTTTTTTTTAAATCAGACGCAACTTGCTAAAGTGGCAAAGAAAAACAGTAATATTTTTATATAAGAAAGTATGCTAGTTTAGTACTTTATGAAGCAACATACTGTCAAAGAGTAATTTGAAACAAACTTTAAGGGATTGGTTTAATTTCTATGTTAATATAAAAAAAAGCTGCAAGTTAAGACCATTTGAAGTAATATTGCTTAATAAAATAGGTCTATACTAAAACAGTAAATGACCTGATGGTACGTTAACGACTTCTTCGTTAGTTAAGAGACTTTAGATTTTTTTGTTGCTTCTAGCCACAACCCTGGCTTTCCCTGGGAGGCAGATTTTAATGGAATCTTTAAGAATAAGCCTGGTGATGCATTTTTACAAGGGAAGTTGCTACTTTAGGTTGCTGTGGCCTAATTACATTAGGCAAGACAGATGTGAGAGCACTCAGGTACTTTATGCTATTTGCTTTCTCTCAGTGCATTTTCAGCAGTACTAGTTCTCTTTTTTTCTCTCTCTTTTTCTTCCCAACTGCAGTCCTTCACTCCTGACCAAATCAATGGTAAGTGAAATAAAAGTTAAACTTTAACAGGGGGCAGGAGGAGGAACATAATGGCTACCAAATGCTAAATATTCACTAGTCTTAACAGCTCTTTTGCTATCCGCATTACTTCTGCGCATCTGACAGGCCACATTTTTGCTGTTTTGGAAGATGACTCATGGATTGAGCTGGATGCTTTAGAAAATAAACAGGTTCTCCCCCAGCCCCTCCTTCCTAAGCTATTTTTTGTGATTGATTTCCTTCCAACAGATCGAGTTCTCCCAGGCGCAACAGGATGGTAAGTTGCAAGACAGCCAATGTGTTTTACATGTACGTGGGTTCAGAGAGGAGCTACAGGCTCAGAAGTTTAACCTTTACAAAAAGATGAGCTAGGACTTCAGCTGGTATAAGTCACCACACTCTTGACTTCAGTGGAGCAGTGCTGACTTATGCTAAACAAGAATCTGACCACAGATTTACATGTAATTTATCTGGGTGCTTATGTGCTGCCCAAGCTGAGACGTTTATGTCATGGTATGAAGAGGAAATATGCTGGTGTTACCAGCTCTACCTACTGAACATTTTTCAATTGTGCTCCTGTACTGGCCATTCACAAGGATGCTGAAAATGGGTCTTGCATTTGAAAGTCATGAGGGAAATAGGCAGATGAAGGACAACAGAAGGAGAGAGTGAGCTGAAAATTTAACTTAGCTGCAGTGACATTTCAATTTAACATGAACAGAAGATGCAAAAGACCTATGTGTCACTTTTGCCAGGAGATGTTGTGGAAGGGGAGGAAAAAAGACTGTTGTACTGTAAATACGTTCATGAAGCATGGAAATAGTTAGCAAATAAGTGACTTGTGTGAGCTGTTGCATATAAACACAATAGTCTGGATATGCTGCAATTCTTGAGCATCTTGCTGTATCCTGTGCTTCACAAGTCACCAGCAAGTTACAATTTTTTTTTCCAATCTGCTAGAAAGATCAGATTAAAAATTCTGACATGAACAAAATCCCCACTGAAGCTCTGGAAATCTAAGCTGGAGTGTTTTAAATATCTTAAGAGATGCATTTGGGTTATATTAAATAACATAGGTTTTAAAAAAACATCAAAAATTCAGTAGCAAATATAGTAGACTTCTCACTGTGAACAAAGTATTTAGAATGGAAGATACAAGGATTTACTAGAAATCCAGGAGGAGAGGAATAGCTAAAAGCAGGTCTTGAGAGAGCCCTAAAGTTTCTGAACACCAGCCTGCTCTGGGTTACACCATCAAAGCAACAAGGAGAGGTATAGTGCAGTAAGTTGGACTGGAAACATTTCTCTTCCTGCAGTCCTAACACTCCTGGTCACAAAGAAAATCATTTGGACTCTTCCCCACTTTTTAATTCTAAAACTTCTACAAAAGGGTTGGGAGGGTTTAGGGAAAAATGCCATCAATTCAAAGCTGCTGGCATGCATAACGAAGCAAAATATTTCTTCCAGCTTCCCTACATATTTCAGATCATCCAGCTGCTGTAATGTTGCGATGACTGAACCAAGCAGCGGAGCAATTAAAAGGTACTTCAGAGAGGGAGAATTTCCCAGGAAGAGAGATGTCCCACCCTCAGTAACTATTTCCATCCACACAGGCTGATGCACCAGCAGCTGGGTAGTACCTTCCTCAGAGAGGGATTTTAGACATGCTTATTCCAGCAGAGGTATAAACTAGGACTAGCTATATAAAAAAAACCAAAACACCAGCCAACATCTAAAAAGAAAAATGCCACAGCAAAGATATATCACAGTGAAATGCATGCTTGAGAGACAAAAATAAAATCAGGCCTTTCTCCAAGCTGGGGAGCAGTGTTCAGAACCCAGTGAACATAAAACTTCATGGGATCTACAAAACAGAGAACTCTCTTGATGGCTTTGCTAATGGCAAACTGGCATTGTTTTATACCTTGCTCTGGCTAAATGTCATTAATGCACAAGATGAAAGATCAGATCATATGGTATAAATCACTACAGCTCCATCAACCTCAGCTGCTAGAGCAGGAGCTGATATCAAGCTGGTATATTGTAAGGGGAAGCTCTACACAGGTCCGGAAGGCCTTGATTTCATACTCTGCAATAAAAGCTGTAAGGGGAGAGGGTTAGCAGTAAAGGGTTATAGGTCTCTCACATCAGACAGTAAGAGGATTACTTTCAGATATATTAGATTACAGCCTAGCAGGCTGACATCCTGTATCAGCAGTTTTACTGGGTGCCAGCAACTCCTCCACTAAGGCAGTATACGGATGGCTAAAGCAAGAATCCAAACACCTCTGTGTCACAAGTGCCCAGCACAAGATGAATGAAGACATGACTTGAAATGTGGTTTATTACTCCTAAATCTGCCCCAAGGCACAAAAAGCATTCCACCTACACATGCTGTGAAACAAAGCCTGTCTAGCTGCTGGAAGCGCATCATGGCCAAGGGAAAGACATTTCACCTGGTTTACTTGGAGCTAAACCACAGCATCGTCAGACACTGCAATGCAGAAAAGATCAACAGCACAGTCCAAAATGCCCTTGACATATGAGGTTCGAAGATGGCTTTTTAGCTAGACCTTCAACTTTTGCTCCCCCCTCTTTTTTCAAAAAGACATTTCTTTATTCAGTGCAACAAATACTCTAAAAAGCCTGAAAAATATAGTAAGATAATTAACATGGAACTTTGCAACAGATGAAGACTGGCAATGCAATGAAGGCAACTGTCTGCGATGTTTTTTGTAGGAGAAATATCTGTACCTCAAGTCCTTGGTCAGCAGCAAGGTGGAAATAAGTGAACGTTGATCATTTGGCAGCGCTGAAAGAAGCAAAGTCTCAAAGCGTACACACTGGACATGCACTGGAATAAAGCACTACACAAGTATTACCATTGGAAAAGCCAGATACTCGTGGATCTGTAAGAAGCAGGGACAGATTGCAAAGGAGGGAACAAAAAGGAGTAGAAACGTCATTGTAAGGGAACTTTAAGGGAAAAAAATAGAAGCATTTAAAATCCACCTTCAAGTTTCCCATTATCACTGTGTAGTTGAAATGCTGGGACTGCAGGCAGGACTTGTTGAAGCAGGCAGATGTTTTGCAGTGCTAGGTACTTTGACAGAAGATTCCCAGTCCTCTGGTGAGATAAGGTGGAGTGGAGAATAAAATTTTTACCTTCTGCTGCTATGTCACGTAAAGAAACCTGTGCTTGAACAGCAATGTTTGTAGAAAGCTTATCTTTCCCCCTGCCTGCAATAACTACAGGGTCAATCACAAAGCTATTGATGGCTATTAGAGCCAGGAAAGCTGTGAAAAGTGGATATAAAAGAGTAAAAATAGTGAAACCAAAATGTCAGAGGGGAAGAGTTTTTCTTGGGATCATGAGCCAAAGGTTCCCCTGGTTAACTCCCCCGGAGTTGGTGGAACAATGCCAGAAGACAGCAGGCTCACATCTTTGTCAATACAACTTGTCAATAGGGAGCTGCCTGGCTCAATTTAACTGTTGTTTTTCCCTTGCAGACTTCAAGGAGGCCTTCCTCCTCTTTGACAGGACTGGTGATGCCAAGATCACCCTGAGCCAGGTTGGCGATATCATCCGGGCGCTGGGACAGAACCCTACAAATGCCGAGATCAACAAGATTCTGGGCAACCCCAGCAAAGAGGGTAAGTACCCTACAGTTTCTCATGGGCCTTTCTTCAGGCTGCAGAGGCATAACTAGGCAACATCAATGGTCACAGCAGGAGGGAGAGGAGCTTTTGCTCCAATAGGGGAGCAAGGGGTGGGGATGTGTGCTCTGCTGCAACAATACTTGGAATTTCTCCAGTTCCTTTGGAAGAGGATGATGGTGGGGAATACAGTGCTCAGGAAGAGGAAAACCTTCTCCTTAGGCTATGGAGAATTCTCTGTAGGGATCATTTTGGTGTAACACACACTCATTGCTGCTCACAGTCCATCAGTGCCCCAGCCCTTGCTGAGGAGCTGTTAAGTCCATTTCTAACAGCTGATACTCAGCTCTTCAGGTCCTTCCAGTGTAGGATCTTCTGCATAAGCCAAGACACACCCTGGGACTGGAAACCCACCTGTATATTTCTGCTGACTGGAGTGGTCTGCTCAAAGCTCCTACAAACCTGGGCATGCTGAGACTTATGGCCATTTTCTATTTCCTTTTCTCTCCTCTTAGAGATAAAAGAAATGGTAAATACTGTAGTCACCTCCTTCTAACAAGGACCTAGCTGAAGGTGATCCCTGATTTCAGTCATGCAGAACCATATTAAGATGGGCTAAATTATATCCAAAACATCAGACCTGGTAAAGGCAGCTCTGAGGGACAATTCAGAAGACCCGAGTTAAGCATTTGCACCAGCAAGAAGCACTGAGCAGAGAACTAACAAAGAAACGAGACCATGACAGTACTTAAAGTGACTACAGCAATAACTGACAGTGATTTTTATATAGCTGAGTAGTAAAATAGTTTCTGTAAGCAACTATTATATTTCTTTGCTGTCCAGATGAAGGCTGCTCTTTGCAAAGATCTGGGGGCAGGGTGGGATCTTTTTATTTGGCAGCCTTGCTCCAATAAAAAACATTCGGGGAAGGCCTCACTGAGGACTACAGTTCCGCCTCATGAGACCAAAGGGGTTAGATGCACTAAGCTTGTGAGTCCTTAAACCTCCACACTGAACATGTTAAATAGTAAATTTGGACACCATTTCCACTGGACATTCCTGGTTTTAATTAGTTTATTCTTTTGCTAATAGTCTCTGCTGCCACATCCAAGAGACCTTGAAGAGGTCAGTAACATGACGTCAGCAACCTCAGGGGCTTGTCTAAGTCACAACATCCCACTCTGGTTACCTTTCCCACTGCTCGGGGCTCAAGATTTCTGTTTTACTGTGTTCTGTAGTTCCCCCACTCCCAAAATCCTTTCAAAGATCAACTTGTACAGCAAGTTGCATTTCTGAAAGAAACATACAACACACATATAAGCATATAAAATTATGTGAGAAGAGGGGTGGAGCAAGGATGTGAAAATTAACTCCCACAGTAAGAGAGAATCCAGACTCTGCAAAGAAACTGCCAAATCCTGAGGCAAAGACTAAAGTATAGAAAGAGGTGTGTAAATGAGGTGGGAGGCTCTCCCACATTTGAGGGAGAATATCCCAAAAGAACACACATAGTGTCTAGCATGTAGCAACTGATGCTTTTTTCCCCAGAGATGAATGCCAAGAAAATTACTTTTGAAGAGTTCCTGCCCATGTTGCAAGCAGCTGCTAACAACAAGGAACAGGGTACCTATGAAGACTTTGTTGAAGGTCTGCGCGTCTTTGACAAGGAAGGCAATGGCACAGTCATGGGGGCTGAACTCCGTCACGTACTGGCTACTCTGGGTAAGGGATTGTCATCTCTGTGAGCACTTTAAAAATTGTTGCCATTTGAAGGCATGAGAGAGGGAGGAAAGATATTCTAATCAGTTTGGAAAGGTAGGAGGCTACAAAGCCAGACAAGAATCTGTGTTTCCTAACTAGGAATCCACAAGGAAAGCAGACACAAAACACAGTAGAAAGCCCAAAGGAAAAGGTTTGGTTTATTACTTCTAAATTCAGACTAGTTATTAAGAGTGCCTGTTATTTGAGGAATAGAGAGAATCATAAAATACCTCCAAGTTGGAAGGGACCCATAAGCATCGAGTCTAACTCCCTGCTCTTCACAGGACTACCTAAAACTAAACCATATGACTAAGAATATAATCCAAATGCTCCTTGAACTCTGACAGGGTTGGTGCTGCGACCACTTCCCCAGGGACCCTGTTCCAGTGACCAACCACCCTCCCAGTGAAGAACCTTTTCCTAATGTCCAGCCTGAACTTCCCTTGATGCAGCTTCACTGGTCACCAGAGAGAGGAGATCAGCACCTCCCTGTCCGCTACCTCTCTTGACGAAGTTGTAAAGAAGTTGTCCAGAAAAGGCTGTACGCCTCAGTCACGTAAAGCAAAGGGACAAAGAGGATTTGCTGCATAGTTTCTTCACTCTGTAGGAATAACCAGAATCCCTGCGTCTATATGCATGTGCAAAACTTCTAAAGAAAGTTAAAAGTAATGAACCTCAGTTCAATTATAGGTCTTTTTGTTACTAACTCAAAAAATAAGGAAAGCCTTTGGAAAAGCTTGTAGGGTTCAGCCTCAGTTGCGTGTCTGTGGAAGAATTAACCGAGTTCTCTCCACTCTCCAGGTGAGAAGATGACAGAAGAGGAAGTAGACGAACTCATGAAAGGTCAGGAAGACTCCAACGGCTGCATCAACTACGAGGGTAGGTGCAAGGGTTCAACACTCTCTCATCCTACATTTCTCCTCTCTGAGTTTCATTGCGGTTGGCTTTTAGCTTCTCAGGCAAATCAGTTACTGACAAAGCTACAGCTGAGTTAGGTTGAAAGGCTTATGCACGAAAGTGACAGTTGCAGTATGCTTAGCCTGCAGTCACACTACTCAGAAGACTACATTCAGCCACAGTGAAGAAGGCTGCTTTGGTCAATGCCAGATCTCTAGGCTCTCTGACTTTCTGTAGAGCAGTTGCAGTGATTGGAACCAATCCTATAGCTAACGCTTAGGCAAAGTGCTCTATTCATCATATATTTAGTCTTATCACACTTCAGAGGGAAGAGAATTTGGTTTATACAACATTAAACACTTAGAACTTTCTGTCACAATGTTGGGTCAGATCTGATCAGGAATGTGTGTTTTTAATGCCATCAGCTCATGAACAGCTGTTCTTTTCAAAGGTATTTCCCAAAGTAACATTTGCTGCTCCTTCTAACTAGCATATCTGTATTTTTCCACAGCATTTGTAAAGCACATCTTGTCTGTCTAAGTGGACTTCCCCAGATACCAAACGGTATGTTCTTCTCATTTGCACACTTCATCTTGTCTGTTTGCTATGCTTAAAGGCTTCTACATGACCATGGCCAGACATAGGTTACGAAATCAATGTGACATCATCTCCCCAATGATACAAATAGAACAAAATAAGACTGTTGTCCAAGAGCAAAGAAAACAGGAGTGTGGATTCCTGGGTCTTGTTCACAGCTCTATAACTGGTTGGATACTATTTAGTGGATTTTTCAAACATACCCAAACTGTGAAAAGAAATTCTCAGTTTATTCATGAGCATGGAAATGCTCAGGCTTAAATATCACCTTAGATCTCTGTTGTCATACAAAATTAGAGTTTAAGCTATGCAAACTGACAGCCAGAGACATTTATCCTATAAGCACCTGGAGATTTTGTTTAAAAAAAAAAAAAAAAAGGAAATCAAAGCAACACCTTCTCATAATTTGTAGATTTCTGTAAAGACAGGGTAGCCTGAATACTTTTATGAACTACTGAGAACAGCTCTTCAAATAAAATAATCATCTGAAAAAGAGTATTCTAGCAGTCATGATCAATAGTCAAAAGAGGGCTTCAAAAGTACCCAATCATTTAGCAGTTCTTCTACAAGTAGGGAAAAAAAAACCCAAAAAAAACACAACCAAAAAAACCCCTGCAACCTTGATATGCTGCTATTTTGTCCAAAGAAAAACCCAGCAGCTGTCTTTAAGATGCAAACATAAAATATCGTGGGTCTGTGGGCTTATTTGAACTCTCAGTTATTCTAGCCCAGGAAAGACACATTCCCAGCTCCTGTATGAAACAACAAACACCTCAAATAGAAATCAAAGGTTCAGTTCGTCATTTTGTAAGTATTTCTTCAGTCAACATTGATTTCAAGTCCAACTCTCCCATTCCTTCCCAGAACAAGTCAAATTCAGAAAGACCAGATGGCACTTGAGATCTGCCTGAAATTCTTGCTCAGTCTGTCACCATCAACATGGAAACTGCACAGAACTGGATGATGTGCCTCCAACCCCACCACTTTTTACCAGTGCATCCATAGGTATCACCTCTGGGTCACAACACTTTCATTTAAAAAACTGAACTTTCACCAAGGCAAGCTAGATGGAGTAAACTGCTACCATCCAGGATCCATCCATCCATCCCAAGCATCTCTTTCCATGTTGTTTGCATTGAAACAATGTAATCTCTTGGAAAAAAAGCATAAATAAATCCCTGTGGTCACTTTGTTGCTACAAAGTCTTTTTTTCCTCGAAAGCAAGCTGTTCAATCCCACTCAAAGCACCACTCAGCACTTAATTTGTCTGTATATTGTATTTCACAAAATAAAGTTTTATGAAAAAAAAAATACAGATACCTCCAGGAGGTCCCTCTACTTAACCTGAACGAAAAGCGTTTTCTTTGAGGACTGGGAGAAGGAGTAATTAGGGAACTACCACGTACATGAGCACTTAAATATTTTTGGGAGAAGGAGACCTGGTAGCTGGTGTCAGAACAGCTCCCACGGTGGCACTTGCCCTGCTGCACCAGGCAAGACCGAAAACCAGCCAGGGTGGCCCTGCTGCAGGCAGCCATGCGGAGCCACTCTTCCCAGCAAAATCTCCTCCATAATGCTGCAACAGCAGGCCCCCAACACTATTAGGAAGGGATCCTAGCTACCGCCTGTATTTATAGCTTTATGGACAACTAGAAAAAGCAATCAGAAATATCAGCCACCCCAAAAGGCTCTGTATCTGGGAACCAGCCCTGGGGCTGTCATTCCCAGGGCCATGGTAAGAGGAGTCCAATTACCTCTTCTGCAACTACAGTGGAAATAGCCATCGCTCAGGGAAGTGTTGTTACCTGCACATCCCTGCCCTTAAATGTGGCTCCTCTCTCTCTTCCTTAAGCGTTCATGAAACTGCCTTAATCCCCATCTGAGCGTCAGCTTGTTCTATTAAAATCCGACTTTGCCTTATTAAGTTACTATGCATGAAATGACCATAATTCAAGTGCCAACAGGTGCAGCAGGGCACAGCAGGGGCGGCTGGCACCAGAATAAACTGCAGCCGTTGAAACAGCAGCTGCCTCTTTTCTGAGGCTTCCCAAAAAAAATTTCCCATTTAAACTCTCACCATACTGGTAGACAGGGCCAAATGAATCTCCGAATTATACCCTGCCCAGAGACTTATGCCAGCAGGTAGCTTACAGGGGGTTGCAGTTGCTACATGCACAATGGGAAAAACCCTTGACAGAAAGAAGGGGGGAAGAAGAAAAAAAAAAAGGAGTTATTTAACCTTATCCTAAAAAGGCAACAAAAAAAGTGTGAGATACATTAAAGCAAGTTATTTTTACGGACTCAGCCTGGAGGGCGCTTCTCAGGGGACTGCTAGACGCCCTACTGTTCCTCAACATACTACCTATACACACATTCTCCATGCAGTTCCTCTTTCCAAGAAACGGTGGATCTCAGTTGCTGGGAAAGCAAACAAACAAAAAACAAAACAACAATTCACCATATATGCTGTCAGCCTCCTTTTTACACTGCCCTGTCACACTGCATTGACGTGTAGTCACAGAACCAGGCTAGTCCAAGGTTGGACGCAGCGCTAAAGGAAAGGCTGAAATTTCCATCATATTTTTCTTTCTGAAATGGCAAGTTTTATTAATTTCTAAAATATTTTTGGCCCAAGCCTAGAGGACTAACAAAATGGGATGACTTCTCATCAGTGAAGAAAGAGACAGATTTTTAAGCCATTTGTTTTCAAAAACTCACATTCATATTTTTGTTTAAAACAAAATGCCATATTATGAAACATAACCAGCCTGACAGTATTTCTCTGAACTCTAATTGCAAGGAATCAAGGTAACATTACCTACACTACTCTCACTCCTCAAAAATTAAAGCAGAAATAATTTTTACAGGCAAAACAGATGAAAACAAAGATAATGCTCCTTTCCCATTAAACTGAGACTGAGTCTCAAAGTATTTCATAGAGCTGCACAGGGAATGGATTTTTATGCTATCCAAAGGTTTTAGTAATTTTAAACACCCCCTCCCCCCCAATTTAGACAGAGACAAATATCTGAAAAAATGTTCATGTTTTATAAGACAAAAATATTTTGTGGGGATCTTAAATAATTCAGTCATTTATAAAGAATGGCAAACTCCTTATATACTAGCCTCTTTCAGCTAGTGACGGCTTCAACATAAAACTTTTTTTGTTATTTATTCTGAAAATGTAGAAACAAGATGTTTTGGAAATTCAATGACATGGGTTTTTAAAATGAGAAACACACCAAACTCTTACAGTCAGCTTCAATTTAATCAATAAATCTCATCCAAAAGATAACCAATCCAAGAGCACAGTTTGCAAATGCCTAAACAGCTCTGGTGCCTCATCTGTAGGAGAGCAGGAAAATCTCCTACTTTGCCTCAAAACCATTTCAAGGTTGAACTTGCTTAAACCTGCTGCCTCCATACTAGTAACACAAGCATCACTCAGAGCTCTGACCCTGAGGAATGCTCCTCAAAAAATGCTGCTTCCTCTTAAACTTTTTGTTCACCTAAGGAAAGAAATACTCCACACAAAAAGTACCACTGGACTCCTGTACGGCACATGATACACCATGACTGAGCTCCTCCTTTACCAGCAGAGAGAGGCTGAAGACCCTGGCAGCTGGGGAAGGTCGCCCTGCATCTGCTCAGGCTCTGCATGGAAAAAGTAATTCTCAGTCCCTGTCATCTGACACCTCTTGCCATCATTACATTTGCTTTGTATTTTAAATAGAACATTGTTAATGAACATACTTTCCATTACTCAACGCAATTGACAGTTTAACTCCTCAGGAGCAGGGCTAAATCCCCACAGAAAGGTCAAGCTGCAAAACACTGGCCCTTAGTATGCAGCACTAGACGCAGTGACCAGCACCGTGGAGCAGGCACCCTACAAAAACAAGGCAGAAAGGTCAGAACGATTGAGGAGAGGTGGTCACCAAGCCCAAGAATGTAATTCTCCTCTTGACGCAGGCTGCATTCATTGAGAGTGGGCTACCACCACGCATATGAGCAAAGACATTTCCACAGCTGTTTCTGCCACGCCAGGGGTAGCTGAGAAGCTCCTCCAAGAGGGGGATTCGTATGCACTGAGTGGGATGGATTTCAGACAGCAGGGAACTGCAAGAGGAGCAGCTCCCCTCTGTCCAGCAGTGCTCACAGGTCCAGATCCTCAGCTAGGAAAAGGCAGAGGCTGTTTTGTATGACTCACGGTGCTTTGCTTTGGAGATATCCCAGACCCAAACGGGCTTGCACAGCCTTCCACAGTATCAAGACCCACAAAAGAGACCATCAGGCACAGCCTCCTGTCCCCACTGCCCCGGTGATATTACAGGTGCTTTCCTCTTACATGCAGCAATTGAGTATCAAAAACATGGACACTGGGCTCTTAAAAGGAAGAACTGTTTCTGCACTCCATCAATGTTCTCCCTAGTCCTGGACTAGGTTTTAATTTATTTTAGAAGAATGGTCTCCAGCTAGTGGTTGGTGCAGTTCTGTGCAGAAACAGAGACCAGATGGACAGAAAGGGACATCTATCCAGGGCAACAAAGCACAGTGGTCAGGTGTGCCTGATGCATCAGGAGTTATTTACTGGTCTTACAGCACCTGAGTGTTGTACACAGCATGCTCCACCCACTGCCCCAAGCTCATTTGGGCAGAGATTGTTCACACAAATCTCCTCACAACCCTCTCTGCATAGCTTGCTTTCTCACTCCCAGGAGCTGCTAGACACCAGTCATTTCTGCCTCCCACCTACCGACTAAGAAACCAAGGAAGCCAACAGCAGCTGTGTCACTCTTCTCTAGAGCAAGAAGGAATGGGAAGCGCACTAATTGACCCTGACACTGCAAGAGGGAGCATAGGTACTCACTGCCACCTCATAGCATCAGCTCAAGGCTCTGAAGGCCTTCCATCTATCTGGAGACATCTCCAACACTTTTACGCAACAGCAATACATGTGATTATTTCTTATTACTGAGGCGCCTGACATTACTATACAACATCACCTGGGTCCTTCACACAGATCTGCTAGTCCCAACCCTCATGCCATGATGGCAAACCCAAGAAGAGAAAGTTTGGCAAAGACGTCCTCTTTCTGGCAGGCAAACTTGGCTCTTCACATCACTAAGCTCTCTCAGCCTTCATATCCATCTTCTCTGCATTAGAACTGAGGTATTAAAAAGCCACACTATGTACAACACTCCTGTCTGAACAAACTCCACAAATATAACCCTCCCAGTGATGTAAGCTTGCTTCCACACTGAAATATTTTCCTTTCTTACACAGCTCCCCTCTTATGGTATTTCATACCATTATTACAAGAACAATTGTTCCACTTCAAGAGATTTTCAACCAAATCTTGGGCTTTAAACACGACACATTCAAACAGCCTTCTTCCAATTACTATCTTACTGTCCATGCAGTCCTGCTGCAGCTTTAAATCTACACCCTTCTTATGCCAGGGAGGTTGACTTTTATAGGGATACAAGGAAGTGCTCAAATGTGTAATGAAGAAGAGATGCTTCCTTAGTAACCTATTTCTCATTTATTTTATAATGAAAAATCCCATACTTTCTCATTTACCCAGGCACTTACATTTACTTCAAAATGAAATCTGAAATGTTGCTGAAAATATAGAATTTCAGTCTCACATCTACCTTCTGGATTAACTGACACAATACATATCAGACCACAGTTTATTAGAGCATTAAACTGAACTTTCCATTACCTAAATCTATGGCTTGGGAAGACAGTATAGATTAGTTCATAAACATTTCATTTCTCCACCAATGTAGCAATGATGGGTAGCAACACTCCTAAATCAAACTGTTTGTTGTAAAAGAAAGGCTACTGCCAATCCTCTGGAAAGGCCTTGCACTAAGAAGTGAATGAGGGAGATTGGTAAGAGCAATAAAAATGCATGTGTGTATTTCCTCAGCAGCAAAGTATTTCAAGAGGGATTGTTCAAGGTGGTGAAAAGAAACAGTGATGATAATTATTATTTGCCATTATACTTTTAAACAGACAAATTAATTTTTACTGTGTCTCCATAGTTTACACACATTGTTTATTCCCTTAAGGTTGTACAGTCTTCTGCTGGATGAAGGGTGTTTAGGCACAGAGAAATGTCACAGGGTGAATTTCAGCCAGCGGCGTGGCTCCAAGGGAATTCAGCTCCTGCCCAACCTCACAAACATCCACTGAAGCTCACTTGGCCTCTTCATGGTCTCATGAGTGAAACTGGGCAATGAGGAGCACATTAAGAGAGGGACCAGGACAGGTGGACAGCAGAAAGTCTTGAGAAAGCCAATGACAAAAGCAGCACCTCACAGTGGCTCCTCACTTATGTTCTCTACAGCCATCCGGAGCATTTCTCCTTGGTGCACTGTTCTCTGTGCTGACCTTTCCCTTTCTCACCTCCCTGTTGTGTGCCAGGCAGCAAAAGGGACGGACTGCTGTGCCTCTGGTCTACATCAGAGCACATAGGTTTGAACAGTTTCCAACCTCTTTTGAGCATACCTAGCAGTACAGTGCTATGTAGTACAGATCACATCCATTTTCCATGAAAGCAGATCCTTAAGAGAATCAGAAGTGAGGAGGAGTGCATAACAGCTCACCAAGTCTGGCCACACTTGAGGTTATTTTCCCAGAGCTCTGCTACTAGGACAAAGAGATCACAAGTGAACCCCAGGCATCACATGGAATAAGGAGAGTAAATCTCTCTCTCTCATGGTTGCCATGAAACCTGTGAAGCAGGCTTAGAAGTGATAAGGTGAAGAAACAAATCACCCATAATTCATTACATTTCAGGAAAAATGAGTCTCATGTCTTTAAGCCAATCACATTTTGGGGGCTTTTGGACTTGAAATTTGATTCACACTTTGTGTAGACTTGCAGTTGGGAGCCACAGAATGCTTGTACTGCAGGGAAGGAGCCTTGTGATAAGACCAATTAAAAAAAAAGTTCCTTTTCAGAATAAAAGTATTATTTAATTCAAAGCCCTTTCTGGAGCTGGCACAGTTGCACGAGTTTCTATTTAAAAATCTCTACAGCATGGCCACGCTTAACTTTTCACAGCAAGATGTAAAGACAGACAAAATACTGAAGAAACCCTGCAGTCAGGTACAGCTTGTAGGAAATTCAGTATAGCACAGCGTTCACAACCTCAAAAGTTAAACTTTATTATCACAAAACCCCTATCAGATGTCACATTTCGTATCCCCTGCATACGCTTCAAAGAAGCATGACAGTGATTGTCTCTGCCCACAGCTACAGTGAGGATGGCGGTATTTAGTTTTCTACAATCTAGCTAATTAGCTAGTCATATCAACATAACCCTCATCCACCCTGCAGTAAGTTTAGAGTATCTGGGGACACCACATACTATCTAATGCTGGGAGAGAAGCTACAGAGTGCCTGTGGGTCAGTTTTAAAGCCTTACAAGAAACTATGAGAGAATAAGGCTTTACAATAGGCACTAAAAAAGAAGTTGCCATCCATCCCATCATTAAAGTGCAGAATAGTGTAAAGATCCACTTCCCAAAATAAGCAAATGAAGTTTCTAGGCTGTTTTCCAGAGTGCCTGGTACTCAGAACTCATAAAAGGTCTCTTTTCTCTGAGGGGAAGCTCCTCTTTCCAGGCTCTCAGCCCCCATTAATGAAACTCTTTTCCAGGGCTCAAGCAAACATGTGCTCCTCTGAATCCCAAAAGCCCTGGCTAAAATAAGAGAAAGCTCCACTTCCTTCCAGATAAAAGGGATTAATTGCTGCCTACACTCTTACAGAAGATGTGCATATCCTAAACTAGGTATCATTCAAGGAACAACATGAACATTGTGTATGTTAACATGTCATGTACATCTACTACCCCAGGGGAAACTGGGGACAGGCATTTTATTCTCACTCCTTAGGCTATTACACTCCTCAGCTCTATCAAATCGGACACACAAAAACAAAATAAATTTTCTCTTTTATCTTTCCAAATATCAGCTCTCCAGACTGTTTACTCAGGAAGGCATTTTCTTTGGCTCTTTGTGAGACAAAAACAGATCCATTTTTTACTCCATGCTATACTGAACAATACAATTTTTCAAGTTGTTCTCTTCCATGCAAATGACAGTCCTTATTAACTGCCTCATTAGTTTAAAAAGTGGTTTCAATTCAGAGTTTCTCATCTGTAACATTCCTGTATACCTGAAAAGCTAAGTTTGTTTTTAGAAGACAACAAATAAAACACCTCTCCTTTTGTTTAACTTTAAGTGGAGGAAATGGTGAGCAGCTCATTAGAGCTACTGCATCCAAACCCCCTGGGACTGTTAACTGTGTTGAAATGACACATATGTATTCTGGACATGAAAAACGATGTTAAAAGAGCAGAAAATCTACAGAATTTAGGATTAGGAAACCCTGGCATCAAAATTACTTGGCACTTATAAAGAAAGAGTGGTTCATGAGGATGCATCTCACTGTTATCTTTATCATTTGAGCCCTATTAAACCAGACAAATGGAGCAGCTTTCTCCCAAATACCAAACAAATAATGAACATGAAGTCTGAAACTATAAGCATTGATATTGCTTGAACAGAGACACTTTAAAATACTGTTGGAAGTGCTTATTGCCACCAGACAGGATGGCACTCATTTTGATTCTGATATAATAAAAAGTACAGTAGTATATTTTCATCTTTATACAAATGCAACACTGATTACACATACAGGGAGTAGCCCTGTTCTGGGAGATGATGCCATATTTGCACAGCCCTGTTTCACACAATACTTTCAACCTTCTGCAATACATTAAGTATATTAATGTCTGCTGTGTTCAGCAAATGCCTTTATGGGCCTTTTATATTCACAACCTGCTGCTCTGATCTCTGTTACTTGAAAATTAAGCGCATTTTTAGTGGTCTGCAGCTGATTTACGTAGGACAACAGCTCTGATCAACAGACAAACTTTGCTGAAATTTTGAATTCTTCATAACCATCTTTGAGAACTTTTATCCTGTGCCACATGCTAAAGTGAACGCAGACTGATGAACACCTGAGTAGCTGGAGTTTCCTTGTTTGGTACCAGATGTAACAAATTCTCCCTACAGAGGAAACCAAGACTTCAGTCTGTAACTTCCGTCTTCACTGGGGGTGCTCGCTGAAACAGCTGCTCTTCTTGAGCTTTGGTAGAAGTGATTTTGAAATAATTTACTGAGCAACTTGTACAGTCCTATTCCAAATCAGTACTGCCACATGCTGAAAACTGCTGACAGCTATCCAACTAACAGACAAAGACGTGCCAGCACAGACTTCAGGCCAGCATCCTAGATTGGTAACCCTTTTTAAACATGATAGTTTGAAGTTTCATGTTAAAAGACCCAGGGAAAACAAAATCTTGTCCCATGGTGAGAGATCACCTGCCACCATCATGTTCAGGCCTGCCAAGTCATGTTCGCAGCCCATGAGACTCACACACTTGACTCCCACGTCCCTCTCCCTGCCAATACCCGGCTATCGCTGGACCTCACATGCAGTTCTTGGAGGGCTGTGGCATCTCTCTGGTGCTCCAAGACACATGCTGAAGGAGTTGGCTCTCCTGGTAGCAGTGTGCCTATAGGCCACATGTGGTCAGAGAGCGGGAGTGCAATTGTGGTGCTCTGCTGGGATGGAGTTATGAGAGCTGGCTACCAGCGGCCCATGCCCTGAGGAGGCCCACTTGAAGGCAGGGGCATCAGCTGCAGGCCATCTCTCTCTGTCACATCATCTCGCACCCACATGACTAACACTGTGTGACCCCACGAAGGAGAGTCACGTATCAAGGGAGAAGTAAGCTGAGAGCTCTGCATCTTATTCCCGCTTGCCCTGCACTATAATGCCAAGACAAAAAAAGTTGGACGAAGAACATGCAGGTCCCCTGATGGGCAGACGTGCTAAATTGGCACCTGGGTCCTTCTTGAAAGAAGACAGCACATAAGCTTTAAATAACCTACTCAGAAACCAAACCTCTAGGCTATTCATATCAGACATGAATAGTTGGACGCACTCTTTGCAACACAGACTAAAAGTCTAAAAAGGGGATAAAGTGCTTTGTGAGAAGGGTCAGTGCTGTCCCTTGCTGTGTTTTCAAAACTTTGGGTCAGATTCTGCAGCTTGACTTTACAGACAGTATCACCACCACATGTAGCAAGACAGAGGAATACACATAACCATAGCTCTTTTAACAGGAGTCTCTATTACCCAAATACATAGACAGCCATCTGGCAGAAATCACCTTCAGGGCTTGTACATGGTATTCACCAGCTGTCAGAGGATCTCTTGAACGACTGATCAGCCAAGAAGAACATACCTATAAGCAGTTCTTCCACTTCAGATTTGTACCTTGGATATCAAAAATTATTTAAAAGCCAAGTACATGCCAATGGCACAGGAAAAGCTCTGAGAAAAAAACAGGACATTTGCACCCAAGGGCTGCATTAACTGGTAGTTCTCCACATTAAGTTGTCTGTTATCAAAACCAAATCCAACACACCTAGCCCTGGAGGAAAACACTCTTCCACAGCAACAGATGCTGCTGCAGACGTAATAAGACAAATGATGTCCTAGCTCAGAAATACACAGGGAAAGTTGTAGGTGACTTACTTGACAGAAAAAATGCATGCAATGGGATTTGTTTGCTCAATTCCTTTAAAATTTCTCTTACTTGCAGTAGGAATGAAAGACAGCAAAGAATATATCTTCTAAAAAAAAGATAATTCCTTTTATATGGCTGTTCTGACCTGAATATACTTGTACAGTCTTCATGTCTGGAGAACAGGTACTCCTGAGATGAACAACAGGAGCATTAAGTTTGACCAAAACCAAAACAAATTTCATTTCCACCTGTCTTACCCACAGAGCTTCACTTGAACACTTTTTCTCCAGGTAACCTACAACTCCTTTATTTGCTAACTTTGTATCTTGTAAGGCCATGTGCATTTTTTTTCAACAAGATAATGCTTTAAATTACATTCATTGTAGTAAATATGTTAGACATTGTTCCCAACAAAGGAGGCACTGAAGAGAATACAGGTCCTTTCCAGCTGTAGCAATGGCCTATTAACACTGGAAATAATAAAAAAAAGAGCATAAACGGGTGACTCCAAACAGACTGTTCAACCAAATCAATTTGTAACAGAGCCCAAATGTCACAGAGTCCTCAGGTCAGGGCAGTAGCACACTGTATGGGAGCCCACTGACTTGGTGTCTTTACATCACGCTGGCAACACTTCTAATATGAGAGGGGTGGATATTGCTAGTGCTGGGTATGACTGGGGGATACAGTGTTTACCAGTGTAACACAGAGATCTCTAGCAGTTTGGAGTCTCAAAGAAAAAAGCCTACAACTAACCACACCATATGAGAGCAGCAGAGCTACTAATTCAGGAGCATTTACACCCAATAACATATGGCAAACGATATCCTTCTCCCAAGGTATCCGTACCAGAGGTCAGGAAGGACAGACAGGCCATTTACTGGTATGGGAGATGACCGTAACAGAGAAAGCATTGCCATGAAGAGGGGGAAAATCAGAATTAGAGACTCACCCTGTGACTATGCCCACAGGAGGAATGGAGGTGCAGGGACCAGACTGCGCTAGGAAGGGGTACACCACTGTCACTTAACCCTGGCTATGCTGTGTCTCTGTAAAGTCCCATTAGGCTGCTGTAAGAAAAGCACAATCCCAAACTGGAAACAGCATCTAGGAGGAGGACAACAATGCATTTGCACTCTCTGCCCTGCTGTAGTACTCTGTTTTGTGCAAGTGCGTGCAAAAAAAAATCATTGTTCTTAATGTCCAATTTTTTACAACCGCCCTTCTTCCCCAAAAAAACTGGTATGAAAAACATCAATCTGTTTGCCGCTGCCTGCTTGAGGCATTTCCTGATCCCAGGAGCTGATACTTGAAACCTGGACAAAGTTTGCTTTTCTGTGGCTTAGGGCAAGATCTCCCACCTCTCAGCTCCCTTATCACTTTACCCTGTGCGTGGGTGATGGGATATGTCTTGCCAGATCTTCTTGCTGCAACAAAGCCGCCAAGACTGTAAATTGGGTAACCAGGGCATCCCCAGGAATGTGAATCTCCCTGTCAGCCTCCTGCCTGCTAACAGACCCGAGACCAAGGTGCTGGGCTCACACTGGAGCCTACACCAGCCCAGGGAGGACACTCCCTAGGAGGCTCTACCTGACGCGACCTCGTAGGAATGCCCAAATCTTACCTCTGGGCACCCAGATTCAGTAATTCCCACCAAACTCTGTTTTACTTCTTTCCTCTCAACTGCCCTTGCATGGTTCCCTCCTGCCTACTCTGATATAATATGAGATCAGACTCCCATGAAAAAATAGTACAAGTTTTCAGGCTGCAACTGGTTTTGTAACACGGGTGCTTCTGGCTCTAAGTACAGACAGATAGACAGCTCTCTGTATTGCCAGTATGTCACACTGAAAACACATATACTCTTCAAGAGACAAGACTCCTTTCAGGTAGGCCCATCTATAGGAATAGCTATTCCTGTAGTGCCATCTTCTGGCTTAGGGTGTAGGAACACTATAGCTGAAAGTGGGATTGATCAAGAGATTTTTTTTTTTATTTGTTAAAAACATTACAACAGGTTTAGACTAAGGATCAATATACAGAAACACCCAAACTACAGGAATTCTCTTGACAGATTATGTACAATTCACCTCCCAGTAAATTATTAGTTTTAAAATGACAAGATTTTAAAAAATATCTTCTGGGCTGATCTGCTTTGTGTTTTGGGCCATTACAATCTTGCTTTTCAGCTTTTGTTTTATTTCTCAACAAACATCAAGGATCAAAACCTCACTTTTTGCTTACAATTTTTGTGCCACCTCATGGCTCTGGAAGGTAATGCTTGAAGGTTCCCCAATACCACGTGGGGAGTGAGGAAAGCATGTAAAATCCCACTGATGGGAATTGCATATAGCTTTAACCCAATCCTCATCACGATGACGATTGGTAACATCTATTTTCCAGTCAGTTTGTATCTCGGGGGTTTGTTGGTAAAGGAAGCAGACAGGAGCTCCTTTCTCAGAGAAAAATGCCCATTTACAGCTCAAAACTTTCCCAAACGCTTGACTCGGGAGGGTGTTATCCGTCAGGGCTGCTCCCCGTGCAGCAGGGCGACCACATGAGCCGAAGGGAGGAAGAACTACGAGCATAATGTTAAATCTTTACCCTTTCCCCCAGCTTCAGTGGTTTTCTCTTCCTGAAAGTAATGCTCTCTCCATCCTTTGGAAAGCCCCTGCACATAATAATCACAAAACACTTTCTTTAGGGAAGCAGCCCTCAAAAAAAAAAAAAAAAAAAAAAGTGTGCTAAAAGATTTTAGTATGCAGGTTCCAAAAATTAACACCCATCGACATCAGGAGGCCGTGGGGTACTTTCCTCCCGGGGAGCGGCCGCCGCAGCCGGGGCCCGCGGAGGCAGCGAGCGCTCCTCCTTCCGCCAAAATGCACCCTGAGGGGCGCTGCCTTCCCCTGCCGCACCGCCTGGAGCAGCCCTGAGGGCCGGGGAACGCAGGTTCCCCTCCTCGGTCCCTCGCCAGGGCTGGGGGCGCCAGGCCCCCCAAAAGCCGCCCTGCCGCTGCGGGGAGGGGTGACAGCCCCGTCCCTGAGGGGACGCCCCCCTGCTGCCGCCCCTAGGGCGGGAGGACGGCGCCATGGCAGAGCGGGGAGCTCCCGCCCCGCGCAGTCACACCAACCACCCCGGACCGCGCCATCGCCTTCGGCCCGGCGGCCACCTCGCCCTCCCTGGGCGCGCCCGAGTCGCCTCTGCTCCTGCTCCCGCTCCCCTCTGTAACGCGATTTCAAAACTACATTAGAAAAATAGCAATAATACAGATGTTTCATCATAACCCTGTTGTAAGCCCAGACGTATTAGAAGGGATTTACAACTGCAGGAAGGCGGGAACGGGGATGACTACGGGGGTGCGTGTTGCGAGAGGCTCTGGGCAGCAGAAATTCTTCCACTCGCCACGAAGGGCGAGGAGAGGGGCAGCGCTGACGGAACCGACAAGCTGCCACTCAACGACCCGGAAAGAAAACGATAATAACAAACAAATGTGATCAACCCACCAGCGAGGACCAGACCACCGGCCGCCTGCGCCGCGGGTTTTACCGGCGGCGCCGCCCCGCCCCGCTCTGTCCCGCCGCGGCGCAAGATGGCGGCGCGGCTGCTCCGCCTGCGCGGGTTGTTGAGGGCAGCCGGCCCCCGGCCCTTCTCTGCCCAGGCCAGGTTAGCGGGGCGCAGGGTCGGCGTTGGTGGGCATCGCCGGGGTGGGGAGGCGGGCGGGCGCCGGGCAGGGGGGAGGGTACCCGGGCGCCTGTGTCTGGGGGCCCCGGTGGGGCGCACCGTGAGGGTGGGCGTGCGCCCCTGCGCTTGGGCGCGTAATGGGGGGGGGGGGGGGGGAGGGTATGTGTATGTGTATGTGTGTGTGTGTGTACGTGTTGATGGGGTTGCACGTGCCACATGTATACATACATATATATATGAATATATATCTATGTGGTGGGTGTACGCACCTATGTGTGTGTTTGGAGGGGTGTGGATGTGTGCCCTGTATATGTGTGGTGGGAAGGTTATAGGCACAGGTGTGTATGTATGTATAGGCGCGTGTGTGTATATGTGTGCCTGTGCCCCCGTTGCAGGAGGCAGCAGGGGTCCAGGTGAACGGCTGGGGCCCGGCGGGTCGGGGAGCCCCCCGAGCACCCGGGGCTGCGGCCTGGCCCCCGGCAGGTCCGGGACCCCCCCGAGTGCCCTGGCCCCCGGCGGGTCGAGGACCCCCCCGAGTGCCCTGGCCCCGGCGGGTCGGGGAGCCCCCCGAGCCCCCTGCGCCCAGCAGGTCGGGGGACGCCCTGCGCGTCCCCGTGACGGGACCGACCTTTGCTCTACTTCCCGCCTGCGCTGGGGGGACGCCGAGGCCCGTGGTGGCAGCAGGTGACGGGCCGGACGCGTCCTTGCCCGGTCACCCGTGGGGCCGTGGCAGCAGGGCGCTTGGGGTCGGGGAAGGGGGTTTTTAGAGAGCAGAAGCGCAGGAGGGTGCTCACGCCTCCTCTGACCTTCCATTTGTGTCTCCTAGGGCTGCGGTTGGCGTGAAGGAGCAGCCTGCCCCTTCCCTGTGCGCCATGTGGGCCGTGAGCCGCAAATTAAACAAAAGGGTGGTCTTAAATAAAGCTCAATATCATCTCCAACAGCTTTAAAAATAAGGTGGAGCTTTTGGGAGAGTCACTGTGTGCCTAGCACAGGAAGCCTGTGTTTGAGAGTACAAAATATTGAACAAGCAAGTTGCAGTAGCCCATTTCTTCCAAATATCACTGGAAGTAAATAGAGTCTGTGTTTCAGGGGCTTTTAATCCTTTGCATGAGGAAGAGCGTGAGTAACTTCATGTGGCAGTAAATGAAGACCTTTGTAACAGAGTAAATAAGCGTACGCTCAGCTCTGTGGGACTACACACAATTACTGTGCTGTGCGGGGAAACTGGTGCTGAGGAACTGAGGAGAGATGAACAAAATAGTTTGAGAAAGGAACAATGAATGCCTTTTCCATTTAATATAGCTCAGCTTGGTATTTATCATTTCTGATGTTTTGTGGCAATAAAATAAAAGCAAGTCAAAGAACTCAATGCGCAAATGTAAGAAGGGAAATTTCATTTCAGCCCTACAGTAGTATGTCTTCCTTGACATTCTAAACCCCTACAAAAGCTTTAAACCCTTCCTTGTTATTTTCTAATTATACTTTCCTTGTGTGGTTTCAACTACTGACATTTATCACTGTTTCAGTTTTTATTTTTTGTTAAGGAAGCATTTTATTTTTACATGTATTTTTATCAGAGTTTCAGAAGGATTAGCCTTCCTGTACAAAAAAAATACTGAAAGAAGGAATTAGAAAGCATTATTTTCAAGGTTAGAACTACACAGATATATGTGATAATGCAGAGTATAATATAGCCCTCAGAGCATGCAAATCCATGTTGTACTCGCTTTTATTTTGAGTGTGTGAATTTTCAGTGTGATGGATTTGCAATATTGGGGCTTTTGGGGGCATGTACAGAATGAACAAAACCCACAAAAAGGTTTACTTTTTCAAAAAGTTACCTCCTCAGTTTAAATTGAGCTGAATTGCATTTTGGAGGTTGTGTGGTGGGGGGAGAAGGCAGTGATGATTTTTAGAATCTAATGAACGGAAACTTTATCCTCTTACCTATTATGTATTATTATTGTTTTTAATTTATTTGAAGCATTAAGGACAAACCAGTCTTGCTTTACCTCCTTTCACAGCCTAGTGAAGTACAGTGTGTGTTAGGTATTTACATTTATTGTGGGTATCCTTTGGACCCAATAGTGTGCTAGACTTGAGATGCGAACTATGTTTAACAACACGGGTGTTTCCTTTCTTTTAAAAGGGTTATGTAAATGGGGGTGCCTGTGTCCTAACAGATGCTTTCACTTGTCTTTTTTTTTTTTCAGTCCTTTGCAAACTGAACAGCATGGCACAAAGCGCCCAGAACCGTCTTCTGCTAAAAGTTTGGTTGATATAGGAATTCGGAGGATCTTCTCGTCAGATCATGATATCTTCAGGGAGAGTGCCAGGAAGTTCTTTCAGGAAGAAGTGCTGCCTTTTCACGCAGAGTAAGATACCTTTTAAACATTTTGGTTTGCCAAATAGTATGCATGTTTTCCCCAGAATGCTTTTTGGGGTGTTAATATATAAACAGGGTATGTGTTTTCATTTACAAGCTTTGTATTTCGAATTGACTCAATTAAAACAAACTTGCCTATGAAAATCATATGTGAAAAAAATCACACGTAATAAAAATCCATTGCATTCTTTGAGCTCCAGTGTAGGCAATATGGGATCTTTGTCTTAGGGCCTATGAGCAGACAAATGCAGTTTGCAGAGTTGCAGCAAAAGTATCCCTGCTTGTAGGTACTAGCTCTGACACCGATATCTTGGGGGTAGAATTAGGGAGAGAATTCGGCTGCCACGCTATTGTACTGCTGTCATCCAGAAAGCATTAACACTGTGTCTAGGTTACATTGCAGTAGATTTTGTAAATACAGTACACATAGGATGGTAAGATGGATTGTGTATTACTAAGAAACTTGCACAAAATATCTTTGTTTAAATTCCTCTCTTTTTTGCTTCTGTGGAAATATGTGTGGTCTTCTGCATAGAGTAGAAGTGTCGTACTTGCGTTGAACTAGAGCTGGAGGGTGTTTTTCACCCTTATTTCAGCTATATCCACTCACATTATAGTTGGAGAAAGAAAATAAATGAACTCAGAACATGTTTTTGAACAGAAAGTATTAAGCTGCAGTAGTGTCTTAAACAATTCTTACTTTAAAAACATTCCTGCAAAAACACTGGGGGGTAGTGAAGGGCTTATTCTTAAATCACACTGCTAGATGAGTTCGCAGTGTGTATCCACAAACAGTTGAGATGGCACAATTGAGTGGGTGGGGTGTTGTGGCTCTGGGGCAGAAATGAACAGCGGGAGGCAATGGAAACAGCTTACATCAGGGTTGTTGCCAACTATTTTTTTCATCCTCAAACCGTGACCTCAAAGTAGTATGCTTTTCTACTGTACAGTCATATTCTGTCTACAAAAACAGATGTTTTCCCTTATCTTTTGTTAGAATGACTTCTAGTGCAGGTTTGTGAACAGATACTGGCTCTGCTTGAGTTTGCTGAAGATCCTGTTTGCTAGTTTGCTGACACAACTATTTCCAAGGGAGACTGGAACAAGTTGGACTTGTGTTCTTGCATCACTTCAGTGACCTGTGAAGCATTCTGTTCTCACACCTTTCAAGTAAACAGGCTTCAGGCATAGTATATTAATTGGCTGGGCTGATGTGAAAAGACAAGTGTGGCATCAGTGAATGCAGTTGTGGATTATTGTGAGGAGGAGAAGATTTTGTGATGGGTGAAGTAGACAGGAATGGCCCTGAAAGGGGGGGGGGGGGGGGGGGGGGGGAAAGATGGTCATGAGAGAGATTTAAGATTTCCAGTGTAGGAGTGAAAGCTCTGGGAATAGCTTTGGGAAGCTTAAATGTGTCGGATAAGGTACTTGATTAACTGTGGATAAAGTGCTATGGTATAGCTCTGCTACATACAAGTGTGTCAGAGGAGTATCTCTGGTCTAATCTGTCTACGATATAATTTTAAAATTGTGGTTTAAAAAAGAAAAGAGAAAAAAAAAAAAAGCTATGCCGTGCCATTAATGGCTATACAACTTTCTGTTGAGTTGGCAAACTCCATAAAGAGGCACTATTTTTCCAAGAATAAGTGATCTCTGTGGTGTTAAAATCTGCAAACTGTCAGCAGATAAGCCTCAACTATCTATTTACAGACTTGAAACCACCTTACAGCAGTAATTTACCAAGATACAGTACTAACTTGTAGTAAGTGCACAGGGGCCAATTTTTATGTAAAAGTTACTAATGTGTTAATACTCGGTTCTTATGAAGCAGTTGTCATTGGTAGATTTGAAATCTTTCACACAAGATACTGATGTGTTACACCCATTTTGTACGTGGGGAAAATGTAATGTCAGGAAGATAAAGACCTGCTTGTAATTATCCAGATGGTTGTGGCTAAATCTCCTAAATCCTGATCTGGTACTCAGACCAATAGGCAGCACTGCCTTTCATTACAAGGCTTAAAGAGATGTCAGGTTGTATGTTGGAAGCAGGAGTTCAAATTTGTTATGCACTTGGTGCCCCTGTAATGCCAGTAGCATCTGTGGACTCAAAGAATAGAAAACATATTATTAAGCCACCGCTTCTTAGCTGGGAAATATAGTTGTCTGTGTACCTTACGCATTGTATGTTGGGGAGACCGAAAGCTTCTTCCTATGCATTGAAACCTGGCTGCAGGTGCTGTAGTGTGAAGCAGCAGCCATGACAAATAAACAGCAGTACATGGGGAACTGAATGCATGACTCCCTTCTTGTGTTCATTTTGCAGATGGGAGAAGGATGGCCAGGTGAGCAGGGAGCTCTGGGAAAAGGCTGGACAGCAGGGTTTGCTGGGTGTTGCTATTGCTGAAAAACATGGAGGCATCGGAGCGGATATTCTCTCTTCAGCTGTGGTCTGGGAGGAGCAGTAAGTACTAGACGCTTCAGGAAGAATTTCAGTGATATTATCAAGAGACTGTATGTTTTTTCCATAAGATGTCCTTATTGTGGAATATGTTTGCTTACAGAAAATGGTGTTATCTTTCTCATGGAAAGGATAGTTTAGACATATGTAAATTCCTCCTGTTTTAAGTATTCTGGGTGATTGTTTAAGTAACAAATGTCATTGTGCTCCACTGTTACGACTTAGCAACCGGGGGAAGCATTTTAGTTAGTCTGGTAGGTTATATGCTCATTTGGCTGTGAAAGTACATTCTATAAATAACAATACAAGTGCCATAACCACAGATTGTGTCTGAGACATCTGCGTGGTGGATTTCTTCATTGTTGGGTCTGTTGTAACTGTTTAAATCTTTGTAGTACTTCTGTTTGAACTTTTTTCTTTTTTTCCCCTCTCTCCAAGGATGTATGTTAACTGTACTGGCCCAGGATTCAGCCTTCATTCAGATATAGTCATGCCCTACATTGCAAACTATGGCTCTGAAGAACAGATTAAACGCTTTATCCCTGAAATGATTGCAGGCAAGTGTATTGGAGCTATCGCCATGACAGAACCCGGGGCTGGCAGGTAAGTTAAATACTAAAACAATGGTCTTAAATCAGTAGGTGGCACATAATGTTCTCGGTGAAAAGAACTCCTGACTCTCCTGGTTGTATGGTCATCTTAGTGACTAGACAGTGTCCTAGATCAGGTAGTACCTCAAAAATGACTGTTACTTTTAGATTACTTTGACAGCTTTGTCATTTCAAGATACTTGCTCAGAATCCATTTCAGTATCATCCCGCTGTGGGCAAATATGCTTTGTATTTGCTTTTATGGTCTGAGTTTATAGTTACTAACTTACTTTTCATGTGAACATACTTTTAATATGAAACGTAGTCAGGAGAAAATTACATACCTCGGTAAAGAGGGCTTTACTACTAGCTTTTGTTGTGGAACAGAACACCTTATTTTCTTTCCTTTGAATCGTTTCAAACAGAGAAATGTCCCTCCTTGCCCATCATTATTGGAGGGCAGACAGCACGTTTGGAGTAGACACAGCTGATCTGGCCAGTTTCCAAAACAGGGACAGGTGAAGAGCAAAACCTCTTGGTGTCATGCTCCTAGATGATCCTTAAGGTCCCTTCCAACCCAAACCATTCTGTGATTCTATAGATGGTAGATGTTGCCAGGGGCTTTTTACAGAGCCTCCTCATCAGGGTTGAGCCTGCTTAGAGGATGTGGTTTTGTCTGGTGTTTGTCATCTAAGGCATGTTGATGTAAGGGGATGCCGATCTGTTGGTGTCAATGCTTGTATTACACCATCTTCCACAAGTAGATACGTTAAAGTGGGACCTCATGCACTTGCACAATTGCGTAGACTTCTCCCTTGCTACAGCATGCTTGTCATTTCTGTTATGCTCTCAGCCTTTTCACCATGTTTCATTATCCTTGTATGCATATTCACTGAGCCCGTGCCCAGTCACTATAAAATCTACCTTATTTTATACTGGGTAGAATTCATGATACAAATTGCAGTGTCTGGAATGTTTTCTTGAAGGACCTTTTGAATTTCATTTTAGTGACTTGCAGGGAATACGAACATATGCAAAAAAGGATGGAAGTGACTGGATCCTTAATGGGAGTAAGGTAAGTGAACAGACATATATGCCACTCATAGGCTTTGGGAACTGAAGGCATTTAGACAGTGAAGGATGTACACCGCTGTTAGTATCTCCCCCCAGTCTTTTCACTTCTGTGTTTTTTGTGGGTTTTTCCCCTGTGCCCCCCCCCCCGTTACTTTTTTTTTTTAATAGGACTTAAGATATTTCTGTTGCTGTCAATTTATGGAAGGGCTTGAGTAAGTTCTTCTTGTAGCTTTTAAATAACCCTATCAAAACACCTATTTTCCCTTAAACTAGGAAGAAAAGGTGTGTGTGTGGGGGAAAGTCCTGCATAGTGTAAGCAGGATCAGGGCTGGTTTTTACTACTGAGGTTGAAGAACAAAATATATATACTATCACTATGAAATATTCTGTGGGCTGAGTAAAAACTTGCTGCCACAATCGAAGCTGTGGAATCTTTATTCAGGAGTCTGCTGGTCATGTTAGGAGAAAAAAACCCCAACTGCATCAGATGCTGTGTGTGTGTTGTCAAGCTGTTGCAAAGCTGGCAGCATTAACCTCTTCTTTCATTGCCATAATAACAAAGCAAGAAGGCAGAAATAAAGTGTTCAAATGGAAGTGTGGGTTCAACAGGGTTTGGTTTTTTAAAGTTATGAAATGTCTTAATCTTCTTTCTCCCCCTGTTCTTTTGTACTCCTGCTGATAACATGGTACTGAGAGAGACTTCTGGCCTTAGCAGATTTTCAAGTGGTGAGAATGTGTGCAAGCAATTATGTACGTACAGGTGTGTAAAAGGATACTTGCTCATGCTGAACAGATGAAGCCAAGCAGGACAGATAGATCATTTCTTTTGCTGGAGTTAAGATGGATCATTTTGACAGGTTCATGCATCATTTTACAGGATTATAGTAAGCAGTTGTGACAAGAAGCCATTGATAGTTTTGCATGTTATACCTTGCTAATTTAATTTCTAGAAAAGAGAACCTCTGTGTTCATTTAATATCTGCATTTGATACCATATTCCTTCTTTATTATGGGACAGACAAAAAAAAACAGATCTGGGCATTCTTTAACTCCACACTTTTGACCCACACAATACTTCTCAACGGACCTTGTTCCAAAACGCTTAATTCAGAAAGCTTAAAGCTTAAAACTCTTCTGGACACTTAAACCTTGCCTTTCATTTCACCTGTGAAAGTGTCAATGCAATCTTTTTTTCTGATGCTTGATCTCTTCTAACTTCTCTCCATGTAGCTCGTTGCTTTATTCCAAGTTGCATTTTTTACAGGTATTCATCACTAATGGTTGGATGAGCGATGTAGTGATTGTGGTTGCGGTTACAAACCGGGAGGCCCGATCTCCTGCTCATGGGATCAGCCTTTTTCTGGTGGAAAATGGAACAAAAGGTTTCATCAAAGGACGCAAGCTGAACAAAATCGGCCTGAAAGCTCAAGTGAGTTCATACAACCCCTAACACGTAATAGACTTGGAGAAAGTCTAAAACCACTTAATGCCTGGCATCACCTAAATAAATATAAAATGGAACTGTGGTTCTAGTCTAGTTCTTAGGCTTTAGAGCACAAATGACACACGTGCAAAGTAAGTATACCGAGTTTGCCTGTGGAAGTCTGAAGCATGTGATGTGCAAGGAGAGGCTGAGGAAGCTGGATTTGTTCACTCCGAAGAAGTCTGGAAGGACAGGATCTTATTGGTGTCTTTAGCTACCTAATGGTTAGCTGCAGAGATGATAGAGCCAGATTCTTCTTAGAGGAGCACAGTGAAAGGGAGAGTGGCAAGGGACACAAGTTATATTAAGGAAATTTCGAAGTAGGCATTAAGAAAAAAAATTCACCATAAAAGTGATCAGATACTGGAACAGGGACCCAGAGAGGTTGTGGAGCCTTCATCTTTGGAGCTTTGGAAAGCCTAACTGGACAAGGCCCTCAGCTGCTTGCTTTGCTGGAGCTGCTTTGAGTAGGAGATAAACTAGATGACCTCTGGAGGACCCTTCCAACCTAAATGATTCTATGATTTCAAGTTAAAGTGTACAATAGCAAGAAAAAAAATGGGGCAAAAGAAGTGGAATGAGGAGATGAGAATGTCAGGCTATAAACTGTTGTGTTTAAAATCCTCTTAGGACACAGCAGAGCTGTTTTTCGAAGATGTGCGGTTGCCAGCCAGTGCCTTGCTTGGAAAAGAGAACAAAGGCTTCTATTATCTGATGGCAGAGCTCCCTCAGGTAAGAGGAATGTGAGTGTTTGCTGCCTGTAGGAAGAACACAGAGACAATTCTTGTCATTGCAAGAATCTGCCTTAGTCTTGAAGGTTTTGTATCGTGGGGAGCCACCCTGGGCTCAGAATCGGGATGTCTGTAGGCAACATTGTGTTGATACTGCTGCTTTTTAACTGAAGTAGACAGTTCCTGGTGCTAAAAGTGCAGTTCTTTGGGCACTGGTAAAAATGTTGTTATCCCACCAGCTCAAAGCCAGATCTCTTCATCAACAGCCCAGCTATTGAAGAACCCGAGCTTAGGGTAGTGTATGTAAAAGATCATCCCACGTTCTCTTGTATACTTCTAGCATGGAACCACTTTGCTTAGTAAATTAAATGTAGCTTGGAGGTCTTTGATGCATTTGGCATTCTCTTTAAAGAAACAAGCAAGCACTGCTGTTCTAGCTCTTCTACCGGTAGAAGCATATTAAAGATATAAGGAACTCTTTCTTTGTCCATATAGCGAAGTAAATTGTTTAGTTGCCAAAATACCTTGCCAGTGGAAATAACAGTTTATGACTTAGTTTACGAAGTTTTGGAATTATTTTGGGAGCACAAAAAGGCAATGTGTTTTTTTTTAAAACATGACTGTGCTTTGTCAAAGCTGTTTGCCTCATCTGGTAGGGATCATGTTTATTTAATTTTATACTGTGAGTAAATATGAAAACTGATCAAAGGAAATCTTTTACTGCTCTAAAAAAATAGATGCACTCATGAACAGGTTCAGTGTGATGTATCAGATGATTTCAGTGGTGCTAGAAATAATTGTTCTGTACTTAGTTTCTGTTTTTTCAGCATGTTAGGAGGAAGGAAAAAACAGCCATGTTATCTTGTAGGTTTTGTTTTTCTAGAGGTGTCCTACTGAAATTGTTAAATACAGTTGTTGTTTAACCTGAGCAGTGAAAACCAATAATTGAAACAGAATTTGATGTGAATGTTTGTCAGTAAGAGTCCTGTGGTTGATCTGTAGCTGTTTTTTGAGTCATTGTTGTGATAGAACATTACCCCAGAAGAGACTTAAAAGTGAGCTTCAGGCTGCAAGGCATTTGTCCCACTCATTAATTTCAGTAATGCCGTGTGTCTGGTTTGATACTTAGTGTGACTTCTGCCCCCCTCCCTTAATGAACAACACTGAACATCTGTGTCCCAGTTGTGCATCTGGAGAAATGTAGGACTAATTCAACTGGATTCTGTAATTTGTGTTTCAAAAGGAAAGACTGCTAATTGCTGATATGGCTCTTGCCAGTTGTGAATTCATGTTTGAAGAAACGAGGAATTATGTGAAGCAAAGAAAAGCTTTTGGGAAGACAATTGCACACTTGCAGGTGAGTTTGAACTGAGAGACTTGTACACAGATTCCAGTGTGCATTTGCTTTACATCTGTGTATGTGAAATAGCAAATGAAAATTACTGGGCTGTTTTCAAAGGGCTATTTGCACAGGTTTCACAGTTGGACTGTGGCTGTTGCTGGCCTCCATGCTCATTGTTCAGTTTTGAAAAACAAAAATAATAAAAAAAAAAAAAGACCACAAAAGCCTTAATATATGTATTTTACAATTCAGTTAGATACCTCCCAGCAGTGGTGCTTTTGGAAGTGAAATACACAGGTGGAAACTATATTGGCTTTTTGCTGCTGATGAAGAAAAATTATCTTGTTGCTCTTAAGCTTGCATTTTACTGTCAGAGTTTCTAATCACAGGGTCTATTACACCTGCATGTATTTCTGTATCTGCCCGGAATCCTACAGACTGCAGAAGAGCTTGGTGCATGTGCACGTACTGCGTTCCTCTGCCCATAATGCAGAAAAATTAACTTTGAGGCTGATGCTAGTGGGGACTCCCAGGCAGTGACCTTGCTAACTGAATGCCTGCAGAGGTGTTTGTATTCAGCTTTATGGGTATTGTAATGAGATTCCTCAGCTACCAGCTAGCTGGGTATTTAAGTGACTGCATATAAAACTGTTGGGTCGTTCTCTGTGAGCATACCTCGCTCCTGACAGTGGTAGTTAATTGTGTTTTGAGATGTTTATGCCTACGCTCTTTAGTTGCAGTCATAAAACAAACGTTGCTTTCTGCAGTATTGCAGTGTTACAGTTTTCCTGAAAACCACATTAGCTGTTAGGGCTGAAGCAGACCAAGCTCCTGCATGTTTGGTTTACAGGATAGAAGTGACTCATATGGGTTAGAGCATGTTGGCTGCCTCTTTTTTATATATATATATATATATACTTCTGAAATAATAAAAAAAAATTCATTTCAAAGTGTTGAGACTTCCTTTGTCAAAATCAAATCTTTAGTTGTTCCGAATAGCAGCAGAATTGGGCCCTTTAGAGGCTGGAAAGCTAGATATCTTTCAGGAAATTATGGTCTTCATCTGTTTTTAAAGTTAGCATTCAGAAATCCGTAATTCCAGGTGGAATTTAATATGTGCAATGTGCATCTTTAACAAAAGAAATACATTTAACCTTTTTTTTCATGTAGGTAAGGGATGCTTCCTAATTGTAGTAGTTCACGGTGCAGAGACTGCCAAAATAATCTTTTTTAGGCTAATCCCCTGCCAACCACCAGGTGGCCAATGTACTTCATAAAGTATATTATTTTTGCCAAAATAATCCATTCTTGCATACCTTTTCAGTTTCCTTTTTGTTGCTGATGACTAGAATGTGCATATAATAAAATATCCTTTCTAATTAGATCTCTGCTTTGCCCAATTCATTTAGTCATGCCACAGTACAGTGTTGGAAATAAAATCTTTTATTTGTAATAATAGTAGACTGGTCAATTATATTTATTGTCAAGAGAAGCAAGACGACTTTGTTATATACAATTTTAGAACCGTGAGATCAGAAAAAACTTTTGGTTCTGGGTGGTGTTTTTATCCTCTCCCTACCAGAATTACAAGAAGACAGTTGAATGCTTGCCTGGTCTGGTTTTATGTAACCTTAGCGATGGATTTTTACCTCTCCTATCTAGAAACTTTTTTAATGTGAC
Source organism: Nipponia nippon (assembly GCF_047370975.1). Taxonomy (NCBI): domain Eukaryota; kingdom Metazoa; phylum Chordata; class Aves; order Pelecaniformes; family Threskiornithidae; genus Nipponia; species Nipponia nippon. Next base: position 62,627,718 of record NW_028262369.1, read on the forward strand.
AGAACTCAGTGTTGGAAAACTTTCTGATAGTTAGTCTAAAATTTCCTTTGGATTTGCTTGTGTCTCTTTCCATATCACTTAAACGCTGAAGAACTGGATACGTAGAAAAATGCATCCAATAGACAAAGAAATGCTATTAATAACTGGGGAAATTAGTGGCTCTACGGAGTGAAAGGACATTCCCCCACAAGGGGGAGCTGAGAGTGACAGAGCACCCAGTGCCTCCTACTCTGCGCTCTCTAGGAATTTTTTTTTTTCAGGCTCTTGGGTTTTTTCTCTTAAGGTCATGTTTTGAGTTGGTTTGAGAAGTAAAGGGCAGTAATTCTCTGTAATAAGACTGGTAAAGATATAATTGTATGGAAAGTAAGTTGTCTTCTGATGTACAGAGCCAAAGTTGTTTGAAATGGTGATTTATAACAGAAATCCTTTTAGAAAATGCTCCATTTTCAACTTCAAATATCACTTAAAAACTGTACTACTTCTGCTCTTTCTTTCCTCTGCCTCCTCTATCCACTTCCAAAATAAGACAGTACAGCACAAGTTGGCAGAAATGAAAACGCAGATTTGTGTGGGCCGAGCTTTTATGGACAACTGTTTGCAGCTGCATGCAGATAAACGTCTGGACTCCTCCACAGCCTCTATGGCAAAGTATTGGTATGTGGTTAACGTAATTTGGAAGTGTTACTTGCATGATCTTGACAGCAGCCTAATGATAGAACTGAACCATTCAGATCTAATGAAAAGATAAAATTACTGTCTGATTAATAATAACATTGTCAGCTTCTAATAGAGACCACTACCTTTAATCATGTAGCCAACAAAAATCTTAGTTACATTGAAAACCAGTGTTGGTTAAACAGATCAATTTCAAAATAATAGCATGCTTTTAAAATAGGCTTCCATTAATAACAAGATCAGGAGTCGGCTTTAGCTTCAAGTAAAAGTGAGTACTTCATTGGTATTTAGACAAACATTTACATTTTACTGTAGCAAATAGTTATTGGGTGTGGTTTTGGTTGTGTTTTGTTTTTTTTTTTTTTAAATGGGGGGTGTGGTTTTGGTTTTTTAAAAAGCACCAGTTTATTTGAAGCTCATATGATATTTTTTAGTTAATGTTACTTAGCAATAGCTGTTTGGCCCAGCCAGTTTTTGAAGCTGTCTGGTTTTGGGAAGAAATAGTTAGCTAGAGCTATTGCTGTCACTGAGACTAAACAGCGCTTTCTCTTATTGGCCAGAACTCCTCCTCCCTCTCCCCGTACTTGGTGGTGTTATCTGTTAACTTAGGTTTAACCAGAGGAAGCTGGATGAGTAGCAGCATCTAAAATAGTGGCATGTGAATTTGTGTAGTTTTGTTTTGCTTGCAAAGATGGGAGGAAAAAGCACATCGGACATGAACAAATAACTTTATGGAATATGCACAGGTTTACAGATTCTAGACTTTTAAAAATAAGTATAGAGGAAATGGGTAGAGAATACTAAGGGAATCTAGAGAGAATATTTACAATGAAAGGAAGGATTTTGATTGAGTGCTATTCCTGGCACTGATTACCTAGAAGTACAAGGTACATAAGCAGAGGTATTCAGTTTTGAGGAGGAGGAAACAACTAGTGCCAGCTCAGATGTAGACTTCCTCAACAAATTTCCCAAAGCATATGAAACTCCCCCACCCTGCCAAATGTTAGTGCCACACTTTCTTGCGGATTTCCCCTTTCCCTAATGGAGTCCCCGTGGTTCCCTTCCATAAAACTCTCTTACATGGTCTCGAAAATGCTTGAATGTAGAATTGTTTTATTCCCTACTGTTTCAGGAGACTATCTCCAGTTAATTTTGCTTCAAACCTCTTGTACAGTCAATGACTTGAGTTGAGCTTTGAAGAATTTTAAAACTTTGTGCATCTTTTTTTCTGATATCTGATGAAAGGTCTGTAGGTCTTATTGTTGTGGTGACAGGTTGTGTTATGTAGCTAAATTAATCTGAAAATATATTTAGGAAAGACAGTTGTGGTAACTCACCATTGCAGATTTTAAAGTTGGTATAATAAAGTGAAAGGATTTAACTGGACAGGGCCAGGGGGTGGTTTGGAGAAAAGGACTCTTACATTATTCTGTGAGAAGCAATTGACTTGAATCATCGTTTTCTTTACTTCTGTTGCCACTCTGAAAGTTGTATGTTTAGAAGGTGGTTTTCATGTCTTTCAACTTCAGCTTGAACTTCCAGTGCAGTTAAAATCCTATGGGTTCTTTCATCTAATTTTCATTTGAGTGTTTGAAGTAACATCAAGTATGTAGGTTTCCAAAAGCTGAGATACAGAATGTCAGCTGTAAATGGCATGTTATCTGCCGTGTTCTAGAGGGAAGGTTCACAAAACAAAATGCTTTTAAAGATTTTTTTTTTTTAAGATCATGAAATAATTGAATATTTTGCAGTGGGCAATCGTGTTCAACAATTACAGTATTTCTTAGAATTTGAAACTATAAAATCTATCAAGGAAAATAAATTATACCCAGGTGATGGTTATATTCAAAGAGCATCCTGGTGTGTTGCTAGTGGGGGGGGGGGGAGCCTATGATGCCGTTAATTTTTATGACACAGCTGGGGGATTTGATAAGAAAAGAGACTATATCAACCTGCTTTACAAAAGAAATGTCTTGGCCTGTGAGAAAGGTAAACAAGCTTGTCTGTTTTGAGAGCTTTCCTTCTCTGAAAGCTCTTCCATAAGGAGAACAAATCTTTAAATACTGTTCAATTTAAGGTATTAATTTCTTACCAATCATGCAGGAGGAAAAAAGTCCCTCATAAGATAAAGTATTTTAATGGCCATAATTTAAGATCAGTTATATAGAGTAAAAAGTTTGGTTATATTTTTATCTTGCTAACTTACCTGTATCTTTAGTAATGTTCCACAGCATAACATCCTTATAAAAAACAAATTTCTTTTTGACCATTTAAGGTCTTCTGATCTCCAAAACAGCATAGCTACTCAGTGTGTGCAACTGCACGGAGGATGGGGGTACATGTGGGAGTATCCAATTGCAAAGTAAGTGTAACATTTCAGACTTGAATGATGAAAGATTACCATCAAAATGAAATGAGGCACTTCCTTTACATCTACTTGTCAGTTGTTTTGTATTAATACTGATTTACTGTTCCTTTTCCCATCATGTTTATTGAAAGGCAATCCACTGTACAGATGTCTTCAGGAAGGCTTTGTTTTGATTCTCCAAATAATTCATAAGCTGTTGGGCAATTATTACCTATTTTCACAAAATAGAAGTTGCTTTTCTAGAAGAAAATGTTAATTGAAAAACCAGAGAAGCAATGTAAAAATAAAAATGAGGGGAGCTAGTTTGTATGTTTTATCTGAAATTAAATGCATGCATATGAAGGAAAGAAAACATGTTGGTCAGCCTAAATCTTTTGTAATACCACAAAATAACAAATTGCCTAATCAAGAGCATGACTGGCTACATTCAGCTTTTTACACCTTTTTACATGAAAAAGCTAAGAGATTTATATGTAGAGAGGAATTTGCCATTCCCAATTTTTTGCTTTATGAATATAGGGACATTTTTGGAGGTTTTTTAATATTTCCCTGTATATTATCTGTGAAGATTTGTTTCCTTTTGTGTACATGCCATTTGCCACACTAATATAAGTAGAGCTTTTGGTGGTGTTTGTTTGTTTTTAAAAAGGGGCTAATCTGGTAGTAAAAATAGCAAAAACAGGACTGCTGTGCAGTTGTTGTAAGCAGATAAACTAATTTTTTTTAACTGACTGGGTTTAGATTTTTTTTTATTCTAAATACATTAAGAGTATGAAACATTGCTTTAAAATAACTTTCCTGCATGTTTTTAATCAGCGCAACTTTTGAGTGTTCCACACACTATCTTACTTAATAGGAAGCCCGGCAAGCCCTGTTCAGGGTGTCCTCGAACCCCTTCTTATCTGTGTGTGCAGTAGTTGTCCGTACAGGGTTTTATTATCCCTGTGGTTCAGACACATGCGTGTTTCCAGAGAATCCCGCATTGCTCCTGGGCTGCTCCCTGTATAATGAAGCAGAATGAAGATGGAAAAGCACGCTGTCATCGTCCTGTATACTGTCATCGTCCTGTGTGTTGTCGCCAGCTGTGCATGTGCTGGGGCCAGCTCCAGCACGGGGATGGAAATGGTTTGGCTGCGTGCAGCTTTTCAGCTGCTGGCCCAAATGGAGCTGGAGCTGGTGTCAGTAGCAGGCTGTAGCTGCCTGATGTGGAACCAGTTGGCACTTTCTTTTCCTCCCAAGGTGTTTGTGTCCCACCTCAAAGAAAAAACTGACAGCACTGTTAGCAGTCCTCCTGACAGGATCAGACAGGCCCAGGGCATGAGAGCAAATTACCGTGATAACTAGCAGTTTGGCTCTGCAGGTGGTGTTTTTTCACAAGGAGGCACCTGGGTCTGTCAGTTCATGCAGGCATGCTGTTCTGCAGGATGCGTGTCGTGGTTGAATGGGGGCTTTGGTGTCCGGAGTTGAGTTAATGCTCAGCGGATGTGAGGAAAGGAGGGAACAAGAACTGGGGGCGGGGGGAAGTGGGAAGAGTGTGGTTTTATAGAGTGTTATTTTATTTTTGTTTAATTAGGGGGGATAGTGGAGGCTTTACAATGTAAACAAAAACCAGGGAAGAGATACTGACCAAATTCCTAGTTTGGCACAATGCCTTGGAAAGGTGAAATATTTTGGGTAGTTGAAACCTCTTTGGAAATGTGAACCTCTTTAAAAATGGGAATAGCATACTTTGAAAAGAGGGATCTTCAAAGATAAAACTGGATATATTTTTCTTTTGATTGTATGTCCATTCTGAGGAGTTGTTTTTAATCTTTCCTTGTTTTGTGTTTTGTTTTTGTTCCCCCCCCCGCCCCCGCAGAGCTTTTGTGGATGCCCGTGTTCAGCCAATCTATGGTGGTACCAACGAAATAATGAAAGAGCTTATTGCTAGAGACATTGTCAGTGACAAGTAGGGCAGATGCTCACTACTCTGGAGAATCTTCAGAATCCTTTTACATTAATATATGGCATAAAATCAGATATCAGAATGTAAGTAAAATAAATGTGGGGTATCATATTCTTTCAAGGAAGTGACACTATTTTAAAAGGTGTTAGTAACAACAGTGTGCTCATATGCAGGATATCTAATATTTAATGAACTTCCAATTTAAATATATTTGGACAACACAGTAATTCTCTGGGTTCTACAAGTTCTGGTAGTGAAAGGCAGTTTTTGTGTCTGGAACGTCATGGGTAGCTTGGTCTTTCAGACTTGATGCCATTATATTGAATCCATCCCTTGCTTTTTCAGAATCCAAATCTCTTCTTTAGGGGAGCCAGGTTCTTAACAAATAAACAGAAGTTATATGAACACTTAACTTCGAATTTGTATTCCCACTTGACAAATATCACTGTGTCAAAGTAGAACTTGAAACTTTTGCTGCCATTACTATACACCTGCTGACCGCACAGCAGCCCCCCGCTGCAGGAGGAGGGAATGTGCGACTGACCTCTATGTTTACATGCAACCCAGAATGCCTTATTTTAATTACTTTGTTCAAATAAATATAATAAAGCATTTCTATGCGATCTGATGGTTGTCTGCATTACTTCCAAGCCCCAGGGAGAACCGGGACACTTCCTCTGTGCCCGCATTCACCTCAGGGCTTTGATGGGGAGTTTCGAGAACGGGAAGGTGGTGCTGGTGAATATTTTCAAATATTTCCGAGTGCTAAAAAATGCTAAAACGTACTTTTGGGGTGTTTTTAAAATTATGTAGGAGTGCTGGGGGTCAGGCCTTCGCCTCCCCCGCCGGGAGCCGGGGGCTCGGCCCCGTACGCCTCAGGGCTCCGGCCGGGAGAGGGGACGCGCCTCCGCGCGCCGCCGTCCCCCTCCCGCCGCGCCCCGCGGAGGCGCGCGCGGCAGGGGGGTCGTCCCCGCGTCAGGCGCCCCGCCAATGGCGGGCAGCCGCTCCGGCGCCGAGCCCCGCCCCCGGGCGCGGCGGATTGGCCGCGGTCCTCCCCTGAGCGGCGCGGCCCCCTCCCCCGCTGCGGGGAGGCCCCGCCCCGCCCGCCGAGCTGCGCTTTAGCTGGGCGCGGACTGTTCAACAGCGGCAGTGGGAGCCGCGCCGGGCGCCGCGCCGCGGGGGCTGGAGGCGGCAGCGCCGCTGTGGAGAAGCCGGCGGGCAGAGGCAAGCGCGGGGCTTGGCGGGGCAGCCGGGGGCGGGCGGCGGGGCCGCCGGCCGGCCGCCGCTGCGCGCCAGCGGGGAGCGCTGCGCTCAGGCGCGGTGAGGGGGGGGGGGAAACCGGGGCCGGGCGGCGGTTGGTTCCCGCGGCGGGAGCGGCGGTGGCGCCGCCGAGCACTGGCGCGCATGCGCGAGGAGGAGACTGGGGTGGGGGCGGGGCGGGGCGGGGCGGGGGGGGCTAACGGTCTGGGCGCGGGGCGGGGCCGGGGTGGCTGAGGCGGGGGCGGGACCCGGGCGCCGTCGGGGGCGGCCCGGGCGCGTGGGGCGGGAGCCGGCGGGCAGGGCCGCGCCGCCGCCGTTGCCCCCTTCCACCGCGTCCCCGCGCAGCTCCCATGGGGGTTCCCGCGTCCTTCCCTCGCTGCCCCCCGCCCCCGGGGGGGCTTTCTGCCTGCTGGGCCCTGGCTCCCGGCCGCGGCGTTGGCGGGCTGGCCTCGCCCCGCCTTGCCCGGGGGCGCCGGGCGATCTGCGGGCGCGGGGTGCCTGTGCCGCGCCGGCGGGGTGCGTGGTGCCGCCAGCTTCCCAGCAGCGCGGCGGAGTAGGTACATAGCGTTGTGCTGCCTTGTTCTTTTTCTTTTATCTTTAATGTTTGGGTCAGCAGATGGGTGGAAACCTTTAGCCTGCGCTTTCATGTGTGATTTTTTTGTTTTGTTTTGTCTTTTTAATTCCTGGCTTAAAACTTCCCTCTGATAATCAAGGTGAGCATATTGCTAGGGATTCCTATGCCTCCGAGTGACCCTGACCAAGCTGGCTTCCCAGACTCCAGGCCACTTACTCATAACACCGAATACTTTAGGTAAAGTAGACAGCAAAGCTCTGGACAGCAGCTCAGACCCAGGTGCGTCCCTCAGCCTTCGTGGAGATTTCCTGTGTGGTCTTGAGCGAGTCTTTGTGCATCAGCACCTGGGTTGCAAAACGCTGAAGCATTTCCCAAAATAAAATGTAGCAGTGACTGAGGTACTTGATACCCCTCAGCAATGGGGAGCAAAGTAACCGAATTAAAAAAAAAACCTAAATGGCTAAAATCTGCTTGTTGTCAAAGGGTAGATATTTCCTTTTTGTGCTTAATTTAATAAAAAGGAAATATTAAAAATCAAACTGGATAAAGCATAGTTATAATGCTAGTAGGTGTACCAACTCAGCTAGTCTGTGTGCCTTAGGATTCTCCTTCCTTATTGGTCCACATTGTGAAAGCCTGTGAATGTTTTGGGGAGTGTAAATTCCAGTCATCTTAATTAGTGTCTAAGAGCTGAATGGGTCTTGTTTAAGACCAGGTTTTATGGCCCTCACTTCAATAACTGAAATTCAAAAGGATAACTGAACTGTTGATATGGACCTTACAATGGATCTAAAAGTATTAAAGATATTTACATTAGAGACATATGTACAACCTACTTACAGAGGCACCTGTCACGTAATACAAAAAGCATTTAAGTTTTTAGCGTATGTTAAAAATTACTTCAGATGTTAGGTTACAAATATATGATATTATAGACTGAACAGGAATTAGTTGATGGCATGGTAATAAACTTGGAAATAATATATGATTCTCTGTTCAGAAGCAGTTATGAACAAGGAGAAAAACAACCCTGTTCAGGGATTTTAATGAGTCATGGATTTTTATCATAAATGAATATTAATGAGTTCTACTTGAAGTGTGGCTTTTTTGATGTTTTTAATGATTAAAACTGTTTGGGTGGTCTGTCTTAAATTGAGTTCTCCTACTGTTCAAAGAGAGATCCTTTTTGGGTGGGTGGGTGTGTTTTGTTCTTTTTTTTTTTTTTTTTTTTTTTTTTTCCCAAAGAAGGGGAATTTGTGCTTATATCTTCTGGGGAGTGCAAAACACTGGAGTTTACAGTTTTATCTATATAGTACTGCCTGCACAGTGAGTGCTGCTGAAAGCTGAAACCCTACATAATCCTGTTTGGTTTGTTGGTTGTTTTTTTTTTCCAATCTATTAATAGAACAAAATACTAAAATGCTTAAATACTCATCATGAGTAACTGGACTGCTTTTGAACTGAAAACAAAAGCTGCCTACTGAGATGATTTTTTTTTTTCTTAAAGGCTAGTCCTGGGTGTTTTAAATATGGTCGTCTTCCCTTTTTCTTTCACACTCCTAACCAGGACATACCCAGCGGGACCAATATCTCTTTTGCAGTCCTTGCTGCAGACTGTTCTGTGAGAAAATGCAGATTATGCTATTGAGCTGTTCTCTTTATTCTTAGAAATTATTATGATCCTGTAAGTTTTGTGAAAATTGGGAGAGGTAGGTAAAGTATACCCAAGTGGATGCCTCCCACCAGGCAAGGCTTGGAGAAGCTGGCCAAAATCAGCTCTTGCACGCTCAGCTTGGCAGTGGCTCTCGGTCCTGGCAGCACAGCTAAGGCAGTGCCGCAGTAGTGCCTGTCTGCCAGAGCACTGCTTTATTTTTGTCCGGCGATTATCAGGAAGGCTGTCCAAGAGGAGCTAGGGATTACGGGGCAAACAACACAAAGCTGTAGGAAACCAGGTTTTGTCAGTTGTGTTGTAGGCAGATCAAGGTTGCTCATGTAGCTGCCATCTCTTCTGCAGGTTTTCTCTTAAGAGGCCTTAAAGCAGCTCTTGTCAGTGTGAAAGACTGTTTTTGAACATTCTTGTTGAACTTAATTTTGGGTGTTTCACCAGATGCTGTCTGCTGCTCGGGACTTCACTTTGCTTTTGAAATGCCTTCTAGACAAGGAATAAACATTGGAAGTTTGCTTATCTGAAACACTGTTAATCTGTGAAGAAACTGGAAACAGCTGTATTAATTTGAACTGTTATTTGTAGGCCCCTGAATTTAAAAGCAAAAAAAAAAAAAAAAAAAGTAAAAATCTTCTCCTGGTCTCCAGGACTCTCATTATTAACAAGAAAGTTTCAGGTGTTTGGGATGACAAAAGACAACTCAATTTACAAGGAGAGAAGGCTGGTACAGAGGAGCCTTACAAACCCTTGTGCAAATGGAGCTTTATTGTCATTGAAAACGAAAAGATCACAAACAAAAAACCCACTAAAAGACAAAGCAATCCTCCTCCCAAGCAAAAATCCCCCAAAACATTGTCTGCAGTGTTGTGTAACAAAAGTGATAGTCTTATGCAAGGCGGGGGAAAGAGGCAAAAAGTGAAAGGACTATGAACAAAAGCTGGGAAGGGAATGCCATCCTGTGTGCAGGCAGGTTTGTGATTGGGTTTTGTTGTGTTTATTTTAATAGGGTGCTGCTAATTACCAACATGAAGACACTAGTTTCAGGATTTAGACAAATTCGATTGAGGTAAGCCTGGTAGAGAAGGGTATAACACGGAAATGTTGAGTAAGGACTAAGAAATAAGCAGAGGCAGCAGCGGGGAGAGGAGCTGTAGAGGAGCAGGGGTCGTTGGGGGATTAGGGACCCATAGCTGTGGGGAGAGGAGGCAGCAGGGTGCAGGTCGGGGGAGCGCTTGGGCTGTGGTAAACTGCAGTTCCCGGCTGTATCCTCCTGGGTAATTAAGGCATTAGGGGAGGATAAGCATAAAGTCACTTTAAATATCAGTTGCTGTACTGTGCATGTCTGGTACTTGTTTCTTCCCTTCCCTGGTACTTATTCTACGTCAGCTTTTCTTTTTGCAATACTTTTTAGTCTTTCAAGTGGAGTGCGTATTCAGCACATGAAAAGCAAACTGTTTGCCAGCTTAGTAGCATTTCAGCTGTTCTGGTTTCAAAACCTCAAGTAGTACACAACGGAAAAAATCCTTGAAATGGTTTACCTAGGACAAAAAAGCTTTTCCCAGAAAGAAAATACAGACTCTTCCTGAATACCATGTTGCAGTACTTGTCTTCCCTCCCTCTGCACTTTTTCCCCCCCAGAAGATAATAGACTTGGCTCTAGAAACTCACTTCCAATAAGGGTGGAGTGAAATTATTTTTGCCTCTTTCTGCCAAAATGAAGTAAAATGTGTCAAAATGAAAATTGTTCAATTCTCGTTGAGCCAAGTACTTGTACTAAAATTTGGTTTTAGTTTTTTTGCAGCTGATATTTTGTTTTGCTCATATACCAATGACTTTTTGTGTGTGTGTGAACTTCTTGGAGAAATGTCAAGGACTGGAGACTGGGACAGTACCAGCTTTATAAAGTCGCTGAAATGAGAGGTACACACCTGAAGTGTCTCACACGACTGTCTTCAGGGCAGAAACATCGTGTGAAGTTTGCAAGTTGCTGGGTAAGGGGTTAATTGAGTGATTTCTCTCTTAAAAAGCATTTTATTTATTTTTTTTAGCTATATTGTAACTTAAGCATCTTCTGTCAGGAACTCCTAAGTAGTTAGTGGTTTGTCGGTGGTCTTTAGTTTAATGGTTGTGGTTCAGTTTGAGGCTGCTTTGATTTCTTCCCCTCTTTCCCCTAAAAGAGGGGGGAAAAAAGTTCCCCAAACTCAAAAAAAAAAAAAACAACCCCTTAAAATAATTTGCTAATGGTATTCATTGCAATTTAGGAAATTTGAAACTGTACCAGAAGGGTATGTAGTATTTGAGGGAATATTATCAAGTTAAAACACAGTGCTTGGAAAATTTTGTGCTCACAGTTCTTGAATAGCCTCAATCTTTGTATAGGTATGAGATACACGTCTCCAAACTTCTTGTTTGCTTGAGCAGCAGCTCTGCTGTGTGTGGACGTTTCCTGTCTTTCAGGAGTAGCAATCTATGGCTGTTAAACCACTCAGGCTAAGGAAGGTAGATGGTAAAGTTGAAACAGCTGTCAACTCATTGCCCAGTGTATGTAGGTATCAGGCTGACAGCGTTCTTCTGAGAGAGCTTCTTGGAGTTCCCAGGGACAGATCTAATATGGGGACTTCCTTGAGTTCATAGTAACCCCACAGACAAGCGTGGGCTTTGGTTCTCTCCCCCTTATGTTTTAGCCATGCTAAATCACTTTGACTTATTATAGTTATTTGCCATATGCTGGGGGGGGGGGGGGGGGGGCGGGGGGGGGCATAGGTGTCTGAATCTGTACTCCTTTGGATTTAAAAATCCTTGTCCCCGCTAGCTCTTACAAGAGCGGGAAGATGTAAAGCCACGAGTCAGCCAGGTGCTGAGAGCATTGCTGAGTCTCCAGAGCCTTTGTGATTCGGGGCTCCAGCTCTCATCAGTGCATTGCCCTGTCCCATCCTGGTAATGGGGCTCTTACTGAATGACTGTCCACAGGGGAGGACTTTGTGCTGAATTCCTTTATAGTCTGAAGTTATTGGCTTGTTGATAAAGGTTAAAATACCGGGGATTTTAATAGTATCATTCAGGATTAGCATTAGGACCACCAAACATGGTCCCTGTGATGCTGGGTGAAAACTTCATGGTTGAAGTGTACGTGGGGCAATGAAAAGTGAATAAAGCATATGGAGGGTGTTAAGGCAGTCCTGGAACATGTGGCTCTTTATGTTTTTCTTCATGTTTTGAGGGTTAAGGAGAAAGTATCCAGACTGGTACTTCTCGACTCCTTAGATTTCCATATCTCCCTTTAATGTTTGCACCTTCAGTGTAAAACCTGTAGTTACAAACAAGCTAAGGCTTCAGACAGGGAATTTGCTTTTCTTAAGATCCATACGTGGCAGTCTCGGAATCATTGACCCCTTATGGGATCTGTGCATTGAAAATTGCTGAGCTAGGCAGTTGCTGTGGAGATCAAAGAAACTGAAGACATTAAAAGGAGGGCAATGGAAATGCTGCTCAACTAGCACACCAGTTAAACAGAGAATTTACTGTGGAAGTACTGTGCTACACTCACTTTTGTTACTACTCTCATTGTTTCTGGTTTTGTCTCTAGCTTCTTATATGAAGAACTGACTAGCTTATCTTTCAGGCTTCTGCAGGCTATGTTCAATTAAATCTTTTGCTGGGTTTATTTAACCATCTCCTAAACAAAGCTGAAAGTACAGTGTAAGGCAGTGATTCCTGCTCTGTAGGCTGTGGAATAGATACACTATGACATGGCAGCATAGCTGCTGACAAGAAGAGGTGAACGTTGGCACTGGTCTCTTGATCGCAAAGTTTGGGAACCCTTCGTCTAAGCTATGGCAAGCGACAGGCAAAAGGATTTGTAAAGGAAAACTGCCTTTACTCAAATTGTTATCAAAGAATATTGTGTTTGTATTAGGCAGGCAGTGCCTGATGAATAAAGACGAACTGGATACAAAGGCACAGAAAAGATTTTTTTGTTTTGGTTTTTTTAGGAAACATTTAGAACTTACAGTTCTCTGTTTTTAAAGCATTAGCCTTGATGATTGGTTTCTACAATGTATTTGTGAGAATATGTAATAAATTAATTAATCAAATGCTTGCTTTATAAGATTTACATTAAATCTATTTCTCCCAATAGTGCCTCTGAGTTTATTTCAGAGTGTTTCATCATGTGGTAGGTGTTCTGCTTTGCTCAACTTGTAATAGGTAGCTGCATAGCTCCCATTTCTGTGATACTGTTGATGTTGACTCATTTAAGTATAGAAAAAAATACTTGAACGAAAACCAAATACAACTCAAAACTAACTTATCTCTAGAGCAGATTAAAATAAAATCCAGCCAGAGTTCTGGGGTGGGAATGTCTAGATGTACATCTCTGTGTGTATAGATGTACATTTCTGTGTGTGTGCATATACATGCACTTGCACAAATATTTTAAAATGCATCCTTCCAGTCACATGGCTTATGGTCATGTTTTTCAGTTCGGGCAAGGTTAGATGACAGTCTTGAACTTTGTGAGTCTTATTTCTCAGGCTGATAGGATCAGAAATGCAATGAGGTATGAACACTTACTCCCCTGAGAAGTAAAGGCTTTTATTGCACGTGGAACAACCTCTCAATGAAATAAAGAAAAAACAGAGTGTTCCTGTTTGACTTGGGAGGGAGTGTAGTCTATCTGTGTTCTTTAGATAATGTCTTTTTTTTATGGAATCTTTGAATAATGTTGAAATGTTGAAAGAATGAAATATCTGACAGTTGTTGTATTTGTACCTTGTCATGAAAATGAGAAAATTTACACGGCCCATGTTATTTTCAGGTTTGCTGTAAACTACCTACCGTAGCTATAATGACACCAGCCCTCAGAGAGGCAGCAACAAAAGGTCATGGTATCCACTTGTCACCTTCTTTGTCCTCTAGAGCTATGGAGTCTGATACAGCTTTGTGCATGGAAAATTCCAGAGCAGTGGAAGAGAAGATAAAAGAGGACTCCATCGCACAGATTACTTGCTCAGTCCTGGGGTTCCCCGCTGCTGAGCCCAACCTCAGGAATGATATCTTCAGTGTGCAGCATTTTGGTTCTCCACCATCGTCCAAGCGCTATCAGTCTGTCTTGTTAATGAGTAAAAATTCTGCGTTTAGCAACAAAACTGGTAAGCAAATGAAAGTGGGAGAGCCCGACTGCTCCAAGATGAGAAATGCATTACATAATGGTGCTGACACATCATTTGGTCAGATTAGTCTTTCAGAACCTGAGGAACAGGTCAAAGGGGAAACATTTTCAGAGACCACATCTCCGAATTTGGCAAAAACGCAGAGACTTTCGGATTCAAATATAACTGAATCCAGTAACACAGAAGAATTGCAGCTTTTAAATGGGAAATGGTACAAGAAGAATGGTTTTTTGGGTAGGGCTTTGGAAGTCTGCACTGAAACAATAAAAGGGGATTTATTACACCAAATTCTTCACGGGCCTTCAGAAGGGATTTTGAGCTGTACCCCGGAGGAGGTGTATGCTCGCTTACTCCAGTGTGTCACTAAGCAACAAATGGAAATCAGTCGTGCCAAAAGAACTCAGAAACGTTTACAAATGCTCCTGGCAAAGCATGTTATCAAACACTGTGATCAGCAGCTGAAGTGCTTCGTGAAACATCAGCTACAAAGAATGAAGGTTTTCCATGAGCCAACCAGATTTTTGAGCAGTAGCTCCCTCAGGTGCACTGAAGGTTGGTCAGACAACAATGCCAGTACTTTGGAGAGTAGTTCGAGTACGGATGTACAGAATGGAGTTAGCGTTGCACCAGGTGAAATCCGGGGCTTTGCACTTTCTACTGGAGGGCTGCTGTCTCGCGTGGAGAAGGATCTGGACTCTGATGCAACATGTAGCAGCTCAGATGAAGATGGTGAGGAACAGACTGTAAGAACAACTGTGGAAGCGTAAGTGTTAAATTCCTGCTAGACTCATGTGCTTCATGCTTATAAATCAAGATGGAAGGGTCTAGACCTGCAGATTCCTTCTTGTGTGAGTAACCTCACTCAACAGATAGTCCTACTGAAATCAGCAGGGCTGCCTGTGTGAGCTAGGTTTGGCAGAGGCCAGACAGAAAATAAGAACTTCCAATGACAGCGTTTAAGGAACCGTTACTTTACGAGACTGTAGATTTTGTACTGCACTCTATCACTTTGCATTACATTAGTACTGCTAATTATTCAATACTCAGATGGTGCTGTAAATAAAATAGTGATAGCAGTGCTGTAAATGATATTTTTGGCCAGTATGAAAATAATTTTCATTTTATTCTGGAGTTATTAAGAACTAGTCAATGTTAGGATCTTGAAATCTATTACGATGTGATAAAGAGTAAAAATGATCATCTGATGCAGGTGTCAAGCCGTCCACTATTTGGGAGTTGTATATTGAAAAAGATTGGTTCTTTGATTTTAAAAAATGTTAATTTGCTTACTGAAGTTGTTCTGCTACTGTGAATGAAGCTAGCAGTGATGTTTTTATTGTTGCTGGTATCTTTTTCAAGAAGAACTAGATGGAAATTAGTATTGTTAACTAATACTGTCTTGAATTGACAGGGATCCTGTCAATACAAATTATTGTGGCTTTGGAAATCCTACCCCAGTGGTGGGAGGAGAAGTAGATAGTAAAATTGTTCCCTGATGGTGGTACAGCCTGGGTGTTTTTTTTCCCTTGTTTTTTTTTCCCTACCTTGCTACACTATTAACACAATCTGTTTGGTCAATAATTATAGAAAGTGATGAAAGGACGGCTGCTTTTTCCCCTTCCTATAGCTGGAGAGAACAGAGGATGTCTTAAGGTCTGTTAGGATGTGATAGTCAGGACAGTGGCACACAGAATACAGCTTCACATAAATGCAGCAGCTTGGTAGGAGCTTCATGGCACCTGCATTTCTAGCAGTTGAAGTCAGGACTGGTTTTGTGTTTCCTGATCTCTTATACTCTCTACTGTTAGGGAGTGTCTGGAAAGCATTAAGAGTGACACTGGTGTTTGACGAAAAATAAATACTTAAAAACATATATTTCTCAGTCTGTTTATTGAAAAGTATAATGTTCAGAAGAAATCAAGAAAGCTTCATCTTAAATTGGAGAAGAGCAGTGCCCTGTTACATGTTTATCAGCGTAGCATGGTTGTCTGAAATCACTGCTGTGTTTTGTTAAACTCTGTAGGTCTGGAAAACAGAGTGGAGAAAAAGTGCGAAGTAAAAACTAGTTTTCTTTTATGTATTGTCAGAATGGTCAATACTGTAATAAAGTCCAACCAAAGCATAATGACTTGCCAACTAAGTTAGATTCACCTTAAATATTTACGTTTGCAAAAGAATTATTCTCCTTCTGAAATATTTTAATGAAAAAACAGCGTTTTTGGCTCTTGCCAGTGTAGGAGAATCTGCATTCTTCTCCTAGCTGATATGTTTGAGCTTCTGAGTAATAGCTCTGCCTCTAGGTTTCTTACCTTGTGATTACATGAACTGAAAAAGAAAAACTGATGAGAAACTCTTGATTTTGAAGGGTACTGGATAATGTAGAACTTGGACTGAAGTTCTGTGCGAGGGTTTTCTTTTTTTTCTTCTTGCCAGGGACAGTCGAGTTTCTAACTCTGCCTGCTAGTCCTTTACCTTTATTTCTTCTTGTGGCTTTTGAATTCCTTAAGTTATCTTTCCACTTAAGGCTTACTCAGTTTGTTTTGTTGCACTGACGAAAAAATCTACAGAGGATTATTAAGTACAAAGACACCACCTTTGGCTCAGGAAATCTCCGAGCTGCTGTTACTGGCAGCTGAGGGAGTGTTCTGGAGAAGCACTGCTCCCTCCATGCCTGCCCTATTGTAAGACTGTTATCTTGGCCACTGCTAAGAGGCAAGAGACTGGGTAGATCGTCTACAGTCAGACTCAGTGCAACTCTTTATTTGTGGGTTGGTTTTTTTTCCTCCCTTTTTTATGTTCTTACTGCTGAACAGCAGTCAAGCAGCAGCGGTGACGAGGTTAGCAATGTGCATTAACTAATGCCTTGCTGCGTTGGCAGTGGAAGAATCACTGGTGTTTGAACTGTGCTGCTGGGCCAGCAAGCCCAGAGTTGAAGTACTACCTAATTTAAGCAGAAGACTCTTGCCTGTGTGCACGGGCTGAGGCAATATTTGAGTTAACACTGCAGTGAAGACAGGCTGCCTCTTATTTAAATTTATCATTATCTTCAGCTTGGAATGGTTTTTCTTCACTTCTCCAACTTTCCTAAGATTTGTCTTTGTGGCTAAAAGGCTGCACTTTTTCTTTTAGGTGACAAAGGTAAATCAGTTATTCACCAGTGCAGCTGCTGAGATGTGCTGTTTTCTGAGCTTTACCATTTTAAGGTTCTTCAGATTGCCTTTCACCTGGACAAAAGAAACAAAGTTAACATCCATTTTTATTTCTGCTAGGTGGATTTACATTCTCTGAAATGCCTTTCTCTCCTAGGGAATTGACTCTTAGTGCTTTCCAGAAATAATGTGATCATGTGGGTGAGAGAATACTTGTTTCCTCGCCTGTGACTTATTTTTCCACAGTGAAGACTTTTACTGACCTGGAAAGATTCTTCCTCTGTGATATTCTTCATAATACTTAACTGTAGATGGTAAAAGGTTCTATTAATGCAGTGATGAATGGGAAAATGTTTTGGGTTTGCCTCTGTCACAGTATACTGATTGCATTTAACTTCAGGCTGTAATCATGCTGGTGGCTGGTCATTGTCATGACTGCAGTGCTTTTTATCCTTTTTTGGGAGGGAGGAGGTGTCAATCCAATGTGCAAGGGGAGAGGAACCTGCAGTTACCGTGTTTACCTGAGAACAGTCTGTTTCCCATCAGGAGGGAGAAGTTGATTCTGGCTCCAGTTCTTCACGGGAGGAAAAAACCTGGAGCTATTCTTAGCGTTTTGAACCTGTTCATTCTCATTACCCTGAAAAGAGTTTTACCCAATGAGTGTTGACATAAGCTCTTCTGAGCTGTATCACAATGCTTTGTCTCAAGTATGATTGTCTTTATCCATCTATTTCAATACCTTTGTTGTTTAGTTGCAAATAGCTGTTATAAGATAATTAGACCATTGTTCATTCCTTGTGCATTACATAGGTGCTGTCCTCAAGACAAGAAAGATCCTTGGTCTGCTGGTGAAGGCAATTCTTTAGTTGACAATTCACAGTACTTATTGAATTTCCCTAGTTCTTAGAGTAATTGGAAAGCCTCATCCCATTTCAAGAGCTTAATCAAAATACATTTGGTCCTTTGAGTATTTGCTAAAAAGAAATATGAAAGAACAGTTGGCTCTTTTCAGGAATTTTGTCAGTTTGCTGCTAGTGTCAGCTCATGAATGTCTTTAACCTGTCAGTTTTCATGGAAGGTTTCTTAGGCAAAGCACCACATTTCCCTCAGTAATTTGTAGTGTAGTGTAGTACCATTCTAGCCTTTGGGTGTAGGAAATTCCCAAGAGACTACACAGGGGATATGGTAGTACTTCTCTCAAAGGCAGATGTTAGATGCTGTTCACTAGCTCCCTGCTAGGCATTAGCCATGAAAGTGGACGAAGGGCCCAAGGAGGACATCACAAAGCTGAGCATAAGTAATTCAAGAATTCACAACTAACATCAACCACTTGAAATGCAACATAGCCAGTATTTCACCAGCTGAGTTTACTTGGAACTTGTTGGATCTTCTTTGTGGTTCACAAAGATGGAAGATTATCTGCAGAAATGGTCACAGATTTCAAACAACGTGACTTGGGGGAGGATGTAAGCTTGAAGTTTTTTCAAAAGCACAACTCTGCCCTGGGAAATAGTACTGTATCCTTCCAGACCAACTCTACATCCTTATTCATGTATTTTGTGTGTATACCTGATGTGGTTAGAAGTTCTGGTTGTTTACAATGTACCACAAAGAAGTCTGATGCTGAGGTGGTTGTTTGGGAAACCTTTAAAGTTGCAGGGTACGGAGTTTTTCTTCTATGTGCACTATGTGAATGATCTTCCAGAATCATCGCTGGGGTTCTTCGAAGGCAGAGCTCCTCGCTCCATCTAACAGTAATGCATGCACCTAATTGATTAGAGAGAAAAACTGCTTATAATAAATTTTTCTGCAAAATAAGTAGCTCTGTCTACTGGTGAAAAAGGATGTCCGTCCTGTGCCCTGTTTCCCCAATCCTCCTTCCGCCATCTGAATACAGTCCTTTTGCATCATTTGGTGGGATTTTTTTCTTCTGAAATGTTTTCATGCTTTTCCTCTGATTTTTGAAAGACATGTTTTACTGATTATCCTCCAGCAACCTCAAGCCTGACGAAGAAGCACTGTTGTATTTTTCCATGCCCAGAGGGTTTATTGTGCCTGGAAACTTTTACAATGAATGTGCAGAGATAGGAAATCTTTCTCTTTTTTTTTTTTCTCTTCTCTCTCCCCCCCCCCCCCCCCTTTAGATTGCTAGTTGGAAAGAGAGAAGATGGGAAATCTGCTCTTACAACAAATACTTGGTGGGGTGGGGAGCAGTAAGATGGAGAGAAGACAGGAAGGAAGAAAATATTATGACTGGTATCTCCAGATCTAATCTGTTTGTTCTAGATTATTTTCCATTTTTCCTAGCATTTTTTCTCATGGCTAATTGAGCAACATCAATGCAGTTCTGCAGGCATCACTATAGAAGGCACTGCTTAAGGACTGGGGTTTGTTGCATGTCTTTGAGCCACGTTATAAGGGGAAGCTGTTTGTTTTTGCAAGATCAGGTCATAGTTTTCCACTCTGAAGTGTAATTTTTCTTCGTACCTGATATCAGAACTGAATTCTGGTTTTGGGAAGGGGAGGAAGAGAGTCTGCCAGGACTAAATACTACTCTCCATTTTTCTTAAGCACAAAACCCCAATTGTTTCCAGTTTTTAAGACCTTTTTAGTTTACAAGTCCGGGAAGTGTCTTATTAGCATAGAAGATTAATGTGAGGGCTTTTGAATAAGTATAAATTCATAGCTGCTAATAATATGCTGTTCTCAAAATGTTTTATACATTGCTTTTTCATGAATTGCATTCTCTCAATTCTTGGCCCCTGTCACTAGGATGTGGGAGGAGAATTGTTACCAGGGAATGAAAGAAAAGCTAGCTTTATATTACCTTCTGTTTTCACTCTGGGGATACATGTATTACTTCAAATATATTCAACCTCACTTGGTTGGATTTCCATAAGATGGATTTACAACTTCTTTAGGGTCCCATATGAATCTACTGTTTTTCTTTAGAGATCTGATGTACAGCAATAATAACTTGCTTTTGAGCAAGACTTCCTTCTCACAATACCAGAGTAATGTTCTTGTGAGTGAGGATCCTGATTTCTAACCTGTAATTACATTAATATTTTTGCAGCTGCTGAAAGCAGACTGAAAGGTTTTAATGAAAGACAGAAGGTTTGACAAGTTGTAACCTGCAGGGGAATCTCAGAGCCGGGAACGTCAAAGCTTTTGAGTTACATAGGTGTTGAATGCATATTAAATAAAAATTTGGCATTACTCTTCTGAATGACAGTTTAATACACAATCAACATAGTATAGTAGAATAGAAAAGCTAATAGTCAGACACGTGTATACATGATAACCTCGCATGCTTAATTAAATGGTAGATCAAGATGAGTTTGGTGTTTGATGTCAGCTGCTGATTAATCAGTGTTTTATGGCTAGCTTTTTTATTTTGCTAAGCTGTGAAATGTGTTTTGTTGTAATTAAAAAGATTTGTTTACAAACAACAACGAACTGTATAACATCTTTTGGAGTGAGGGCAGCATTATTTAATTTTATAGATAACATTGATTTCATAAGAATCTACTTAAAAGGGATACATCTAGTGCCTTTGAAAATCAGCGTACGTGGGCCCCTGATACAGGAAATCATTTAAATGCTTTCCTTTTCATGTGAAATAAAAAGTGTGCATAAAGACTTCCCCAAATAGGAATGCTCTCCTGTAAGAGGCTTTCATTCATACTGCTAAATATGGGTTAGGAATGTAACTTTAGATGTTGGATTTAAATATATTGACCTGTGCTCTTTTTTATTGAAACTGAAATAGCTGTAAATTATTTTATTTTCATCCAAACATTTTACCTAGCTGTTGTGGGTGAGAAAAAGTTTTCTGTTGGGGAATTTAAATCAATTTAATTTCCACTTAGCAAACTTTTAATTACTCCTTCTGGTACTGAGAACAAATAAACCTGAACACGCATGTTTGAATATATGTGCATTATAAACTCCCCTTCCTCCAGCCCATGGTGGTGGACCGGACAGCAACAAAACTCAGTGAAACTTCGCACCAAGTTCTTACAAAACACCCAAACCAGGAAGGTTGCAACTGTTCAAACCTATGTTCGTTACACTCTCTGCCCCTTGTCCCTGCAGACCAGACTGTAGGGCTTAACCTCATAACAAACTCCATCCCTGCCCTGCAAAGCAGGCAGCCAAATACTGTTTGGTTACTCCTCTGTTACTTAATCACAGCATGCCTACAGCAACTGCGGGGGGCCCCAAGGACTCGGTTTCTGAGGTACCTGGCTGTCCCCTGTCCCCAGGACAGGTGCCGGGGTCCCTGCTGGGGTAGCTCTCGGGCTGCCCTGTGGCAGCGCTGCTAGGGACTCACACCCATCAGCGTTTCACGCTCAGCACAGCCCCTCTGCAGCTTCCTTTGGGTCCCGCCAGTGGGCTGGGTCCAGGCCTCAGGGCTTGAAGTGGGACTTGTCCCAGCTCTGCCCAACTGCCCTCCCATCTGGAGGAGTGCTTTGGGGTCATTCTAGCTCTCCCATTAGTGCAGTCCCTGCAGCACCACCACCACCCCCCCCACACTTGGTGGGCGCACTTGCTTGCATCACCTTGCAGCAAGGCACGTTCCCCTCAGTGAGGTGAGGGGCATCAGGAGGTGGAGGTCAGTGTGTGGTGGTACCTTTGCTGCTGCTGCTCCTCGTTTCTCACCTGATTGCTCTGCCGTGGGCTTCCCCACCAGCCACAGCCCCTTCTGAGTCTCCTCTTAGTCCCTGCCCACGCAGTTTTTTCCTGCTCTGCAGGGCTGCAGCCCCTCCACTACTGAAAACCTGCTGATGATTTCCAGTGCATCTGGCATGCAAGTTCTGGATCAACTGTTAGTTGTCTATCCAAAAAGTCTCAAAAAGGAATATGCTTCTCATCCATTTTTACGTTGAAATCTGACACTATATACAGCTAGAATGAAATTAGTTATAAGCTGGAGTTAGATGTTACACGAATACCATACCCACCTATTCCGTGTAAGAATGTATGTACAAATTTTGGGACCAACTTCAGGGGCTGGACAGCATTGATACGCTGCTCGTATGCTGTAATAATGTTCCATTTGCACGTACCTTTAAAGGAATATATTGTAAGCTCTATCTTAGGTTGAGCATGGGATCCAGACGTAGCACTGCTTTCTTGATTTCTTTTTCAAGAGCAGTTGTGTAATACAGAAAGTTTCTAGGCCTGTGTTTCTGGTGTTTTGTTGTTAGTCTATTGATGTTGTGCCATTTCAAAGGCAAGAAAAGAAGCTGTTTCCAGGCAGTCCTGGTGTTCCTGTAGTTTCTTTCTTTGCATGTTAGCACTGCCTGCTTCTCTGCTCCAAGTTGTTCTGATCTACAGCATGCAGAGGTTTGGTGGAAGAAGCTGGGGTGCCGGGGGAGCCAACAGAATCCTAAAAATCTGTTTTAAAATATTTTTAACAAAAGGTATTAGCAGATACGCATTTTGGACTGGGTTTTTTTTGTTTGTTTGTTTTATTAAAAGAGGAAATAGTGCTGGTTGTTTACCTTTTGCAGGTTTTTACTTCTTGGGCAGTTAATATTCTAACTGACCCCACCTCTGCCAACCAGTTTGGCCTTTTATCATTAACAGCTCTAAAGAATTAGGCAAACAGAATTGAAGATGAAAAGCACCTACCAGGTTGTGAAGCCAGCCATTGGAAAAGTTCATCACTGTAACAGACAACACTGCTTTAAGAAGCTGAATTTTTAATTTCTTTTGTTGAGCCCTAAATTGAGTTAACAATTCAGTGCAAGTGTAACAGTTCAGTTTCTAATAAAAAACCTGTAGTAATAGTGTGATTCTTTGCAGGAACGCTGTAGCAGGCAAGTACTGGCTGTGGCATCTCATCAGTTTGGAAGATGTGATTTCTCAGATGAGGGAGCATATAGAGCTCCAGCGTGAAATTCTTATGAAATTTCTCCTTTGCTAGGGTATCCAAGCGCGCAGAGACTTGCCCTTTTTATATTCTCAGTTTTCTTCTACAGCCTTTTTTTCCTGAATATTGATTTTCCTCTTCTCCCCTTCCCACTGTCCCTTCTAAACTTAACTTGTGGAAGAAGAAAAATCTTACTCTGTTGCTACTTAATCCCTTCTCCCCCCCCCCCCCCCCCCCAGTTCTGTACCGTGAATTTTCTCTTCAAGGGAAAATCATAGCTATGGTTGATAATTTCAGGTGTTACTGCATAAATTCCTCAGGCCTGATGGCTTAGCAGAAATGTTGACCTGGATAAAGGTTTTTGGTTTGGGAAGGTAAGATGTGTATTATGTGTTACTATCAACATATCTTATTGGATGCAATTCTGAAAGTATTAAATGGCAACAGTATGTCAGAGATGGTGGGACCAGGTGTGGGTGCCAGAAATTGTTGTGGTAAGCAGTTGTCGATGTCTGTAGATGATAGGGAGAACTGTAACCCATCTGTTCTGAAGCTCTGTAGTGCTTCGGAGGAAAATCTCTGCCAGGTAAAAATTTCTGTTAAACACCAAAGAAGACAGCAACCCTGGAAGCTCCAGAAGAATGTCCTGATTGCAGATCTTTGCAGAGATTGCAGTATAATTTTGAGTACCAGAGAGCTTCCCTTAATTGATTGATTTTTTTTTTTTTTTTTCCAGTGCTTAGCTTGGTTTGGTGCTGGTTGTTACAAAACAGTGGCATATTGCTCTCCGCAGTCAGTCTGCGGCGAGCACTCCTGCAGGATCTGAGCAAAGGCTGTGATAGTGAACTGTCAGAGTAAATAGTGTTTTGTTGTGTAGTGTTGATCGGATATGATACCAGAGGACGATATTTGTTGCAGTTTGTTTTAATCTTGTTTGCACTCTGGAATGCATAGAAGAGATTGGACTTGCTGTTTTTTTAATTATGTGGCTATTATGCATGTAACAGTTAACTGGTCCGGGGAAATTAATACTTCAACAGCAACTGAAGTTAGTTCATTCTGAAAACAAACATTAAGTACTTGTGCTGGAAGAATTAGTCCTTGAGAAAGCATTTACGGGTCATTTCATGGTTGGACATGTTTGTTCAGTCATTACAAGTGTTGGACGTTTTTGTTGGGAGTGGGCATTTTTATCTCATGAGTAAAATCCAGATAAGATTATCTAAAATAGATGCGCTACATATCTGAATTCACCTAATCTAAATGTTTTATGTGATACTATCTCCTAATTTTCATAGGTAATCTCTTATTAACTGTCACTGTCTGCAGAGAGAAGAAAAATGGACATGTTGAATTTCACCAGCGTGTTGTCAGAACATAGCAGAAGCCCCATGCTCACCTTAATGGCTTGCAAGAAAATGCTTATATTCAGGCCAGCTGCTTTTTGAGCATTGCCATGTGTAGTCACAGGAAAACTGACTGTAACGCTGGTGTAAAATTAGGGGCAGTTCAGGAAGTTCACAGGCTTGCAGCTCCGGTCCTGGGGGACCCCCACCATATTAGTGTGCTGTTAAGCTTTTGTGATAGAGTGCCATGTGGTGATTTTGAACTATTTTGTATTTTTGTACAACTGAGTGAGCTTCCCAAGAGAATTGGGGGATGTATGATTTTTTTTCCAGTGTGTTAAGTCTCATGAATTTCATCATGAGTCATATATCTGGATGGGATTTAAAGATCGGGAGAACTTTCTGATTTTTTGCTTTTCAGTTTCCGGAGTTGAGTCAATCAAAATGATAAACTTCTGGTGGTGTTTTCAGTGACTTCCACCAAGGAAGGTGATTAACTCTTTGTCCTCGGGGTAATTAGTCTGCAGTTCATGAGCTGCTTCTTGC
Source organism: Nipponia nippon (assembly GCF_047370975.1). NCBI lineage: Eukaryota > Metazoa > Chordata > Aves > Pelecaniformes > Threskiornithidae > Nipponia > Nipponia nippon. Next base: position 62,652,299 of record NW_028262369.1, read on the forward strand.
TCCCAAATGCTTCAGTGTTTCATGATTTGCAATAGGCCTCTGATAGCCCAGGAGTTCCCAGCAAGAGGAGGAGATGAACCAGCAGGGATGGCTGAGGTCAGGATCATGGCGTCACTTTAGGACTAAATCATCTGAAAACTGGATGCCAGAAGAATGTGGATTAAACTGAATGGGACATGGCCTGGCAGAAAGAGCAAAATGCACCGTGTTAGGAAACTGAGCAGAAACGTAAGTGTGAAGGGATGTCAGGAGCAACTGCGGTTCTTATGTTTAATGCAGAATTTTGGAATTGGGGAAGTTTTTCCCACCCACACTGCATGGGTGCCTTGCTCTCTGGCTTCTTCGTGTTTAAGAATGTCGTAACTTGAAAGCGTTGGTGTTCTTTAAAACAAACCTTTTGGAAGGAGACTGTTTTGGGTTGGCAAACCTGCGTTTTGGACTTTTGATGTGAGTCTGTTGCAAGCATCCTCCTTTCCTGTTCAGTAGGAAGCATCCTGTCATTGTCCCTGCAGACGTGTCACGGTACGGGCATGTTACTTGCTCTCCCTGGGAGTTATGAGGCTGGAAGGCCTCAGTTTTCTTTTAATTTGCAGGATATAAGATACTTGTGGAGAATCTTGCCTTGGGCACAGAGCTGCGTGCTCTAAAATACTCTTTCTTCTGCTCACCATACCTATTTGAGTCAACCATCCTGGATACTTACTGTCAGTCCCAGGTTCTGTATTTTTTGTGCATTTTAAACACCATTGTGTTTCTCCTTCATTATTTACGAACTGTTTTTCAGTCTTCTTGTTTTGTTTGCTTATAAAAATAAAATATGCCTGAAAGGTTTAAATTCCACCCCTTCTCCTCCCCTGTAAACAAAAAAAAAACCAACCAACCCCCCCCACAAGACCCAAACAACAGTGTGTCTAGCACAGCAATTTTATTTTGGTTAGCAGTTCCCCTTTGCATTCAGTTAGGTTGCCTGGTTTTGTTTTTTGGGACAGACTGATTTTAGCTATTGGGAAAACATAAATCTCACCCACGACATAATGGAGGTACTGGAAATACTTCTCATAGTCCTATTGCATTCTCCAATGTTGGTTTGGTTACATAGAAGCATGCTTTGTTCTCAATTCACTTTTCTCTTTTGGGGAGAGGGAGAGTGCTGAGGGGTTCATCCATATGTTCTGTCCATAGAGCATGGCTTTGTTCAGTTCAAGTTCAGTACTGACTGGAATAGCAGTATATTATTTAGTGCTCTTCACTTGCCTCTTTTGTCTCAGCAAAAGCAAGTAGCTTTGATGAAATGCGTATACTGCCTCTGCTGGTGCTGACGATCCCCAGCTCAATTCTTTCCCATACTTTGGGGTGACACAGTACAGCCTGGGCATCTCCTTCCCAATTATATTTTTTTTTTATCGTATTTTGACTGTCTGCATTTGTGTTTGTGCTCCTTGTGGCTTGTTTCTTCTGCATTTCTTTTTTCTCTTGCAGGGTTGACCTCCTGCAGTTTAATCAAACCAGGGGAAATGCAAGCCAGTATCTCACATGGAAACAAATTTTGCCTCTGATGCAATTCCAGCATGTTTTTCTAGGGAAATTTAAATGAAATATTTTATTCATACAAAGTCAGTATGGCTTCGTTCTCTTCCAATTCTAATAGTCCTGGGTGAGTGCAGGAGGTCAGCTGCAGATTCAGAGTCATTGCAAGAGCAGTAAGTTTATATGTAAGTTAATATTTCACTGTATGACAGTACTGAACATTAGAAACTTTTGCAAATGTAATGTGGTTTATATTGAGTTGCCAGCCGAAGAACAAATTTGAAATTCCTGTGGAGGATGTATGATGTGAGAGTCAAAAGCATGGAAACCAAGTAAAGATTGCCTTGCAAAAGGAGCACACAGGAAACAGGACAGACAGAAACTTTTTTTTTCTTGTCTCATTCCCAACAGAGAACCAGAGCAGGAGCTTCTACTTTAGCACCTGCTCTGACTTCCTCCTTCCGTAACTCGCCTGGTTATTTTTGTAACCCTTTGTGACTGTGTTTTTTTTTTTTTTTTCTTCTCTGGGTTTGCAGAATTAATGAATTCACTGGTGCCACCTTGAAGCAGCTTTCTTAACTGAGTGAATGTTACGCTGTACTCCCTAACATCCCAGGAGCAAATTTACAGATGTTTTTAATTTTATTTTTTTAATTGCAATAGTAGATTATCATTTGTCACTTGAGTGACCATACTACTTTGCATGCAGACAGCTCACTTTAGGAGTGTGAGGATAGCTTATAATGATTTTATCTTCCTCTGAGAAGTTACAAGGTTTACTAAATAGTTTGTAGAGAAATAGACTTAGATGCAAAGATGGTAAATAAATAATGTAAGATCAAACAAATGTGGGTGACAGAGATGGAAACAGAATTTAGCAGTGGTCTCATCTCCTATCCTGTAAATGTGAGCTCGCGCTCGCTGCCTTGCCCTGAGCTTCTGGCCCCTTCCCTTGTGGCAGTGCAAAAGCGCGCGTCTGTCTGCCTGCAAGGCATCAAAACTGGGAGGGGGATCTAGACTTAAACTTGCTTCATTCACCCTGCCTCCAAAGTTAAAATTAACCATGAGCAACTCTCTAATCCATCTCACCGTGTAGCTGCCCAAGTACTTGTGCAGGCGCTGGGCACAGGGCAGCCTGGGCTGGCAGGGGAGAGAAGCTAAAATTGCTTCCTTTGGCGTGAGCTTAAAATGTTTGTGCTTAGTTCGATGGAAACTCTTCCTTACAGAGCAGCCTAAGGACATCATTATTACAGTGTAATTAAATCCTGTTAGTTTAATTATATACTACACTTTAAAGCCTTAAGAAATACTTGCATGGTATTTTAGAATGAAGTGAAAATATACGTAATATATTTAAAGTGAATGCAATTAATTCAAGATTTAATAGTGTTTAAGAAAGAACTGCAAACACGTTTTTGAAAAATAACTTGTGATATAACTTTGCAGAGATTTTTTTTTTTTATATATAAGACAGTAATATACAGAGGATATGATTTGTTTGTCTTAAGGTTACAATATTTAACTGTTCTTCTGTTATCTGCAGTGGTTTGGTATTGATTATGGACTCCGTTACTGACATGCTGATTTCATACAGTGGATATGACATAAGACCAGCTCTGGCCCGTTCCATTCCATTTGTTGTTTCCCAGCTGTGTGGGCACTTTTTATTTTTCTTATTTGCTCCCCCTTCCTCCTTGGTCTGTTTGAGGATAGCTCACCTTTCTCCCCAGACTGTTGCATCTAGCTTGGGAGGTAATTCTGTCAGTGTGATTTATTTTCTTTCACCTGGGCTTTCTTGTAAAAATGTCCTGGTTTGTGGGGTTTTGTTGTTTAGTTGTTCATTTGTCTTTTGAGAAAGGAATAGAAATAAGCACCTCAGCACTCCTGTTGGGTTTTTCTCGGTTATCCTCTTTATTCCTATTTAACTTTTTTTTGTTGAAATGATTAAGGGATTTGTTACAGCTTCATTAAGCAGCTCTTTTCTTAGGACTAGCTTTTTGCCTTCCCAGGGTCTTGAGACAAATCCTAACTATTCCAGCCACCACACTTGTGTGAACACATTATTTAATTGAACTCTGACTTGAGCCAACTAGGAATTCGGATCCCTCCCTTTCCCTGCAAACTGTATTTTCTGACTTCCAGAAGCACAAATGTGCAAAAGCTGTCAATCCCAGAGATGTTCTTGGCAAGAAGACCTGGTTAAGGCATAAGTAACCAGGGCTATTTACTATGTGCTGGTGATAATGGGAAAACAAAGAGAAATAAGAAGGGGTTGTCAGAAAAACAGATATTCACAAGATGACTTCATATGGCTTTTTTCCTAGGACAAAATCACTAATAGAATATATAAAATGTAAATAATTTATTATGGTATATATTTATAGAATTCTTTGAGTTTCTTTTTGATGGTAGTCTACTTTATTTGGTTGTATGTACAATCTGGATTTAAACAGGACATTTCAATCTCCTGTCTAATTTCATATGTTCATTTTGTCAGTGTAGGAGAGAGTTTAAGCTGGTTGTAAATTATGTGGGCAGATAATTTATGTTAAAAAGGGAGAAATTATGTATTTTAGAGGTAACCTACCAGAGACTGTGTCTCTTCTTACTATTTATCATAGCTAAAGTAGACTGAAAGTTCTGAGATTTTGAGTTATATTATGTTTTATAATCTTTGCCCTGAAAATATCAGGATTCTAAAATTTGGTGATTCTCTACTCATGCCAGGAAATGTCTAGCATCTTCTGCAGGGTGATGTATTACCTTTCTTTTGTTGTTGAGTTAGTTGACACAAAATTCTGCATGAAACAATTGCAGTTGTGTGATGTTCTTACGCCAATTCACTGGCTTCTGCTTTTACTTGTATCTTTTGTGATACTTCAGTACTCTTCATTGCCTGGGGAACCGGGGATCACATATTCTGCCTGTGCAAAACTTACCATAGAGTGTCATCCACAATTTAGATCCGGTAGTTACCCAGTAACGAGTAAAAATATTTCTTTTCCAGAAGTTTGATTTTGTTTTACAGCTCTTTTAATTTAGCTGTGGCAAACTACTTGACAACTTTAGTGGGAAAAAACACTAATCATTTTCTTTAAATAAATAAACACAGGTAATGGTAGGATACTAGTGGAAGTTGCATACTAAAATATTGCATTGTGTTGTCTCTGCTGCTTAAACTTACTGGATGTTAAGTTTATTTGTTGAGTGGTACTGTTATGTAATTCATTTATTCAATATGTAGGTTGAGTAAAGTTTGCTGATACCAATGATGAATTTAGCATAATAAGCTAATCACAATGATAAGTACTGGGAGGCATATCTTCTGTGTTATAAAATACACCTATTTGTAAACACCAATAAGAGGTGACCTAACTATACTATACTGACGCAGCTGTATTTATATAATAGCTTGAATAAAAGAAATCTAAACTACTTAGTTGGTTTTTTGGACAGTGACTTGATATGTTGCTGGTCATTGCTGGATGGTGTTTTACTATATTCCAATTGTTAGCAAATGATATTCGTGAAAGCTTGTGGGAAGAAGTATGGTGTAAGAATTTGGGTTCTTGCTGGTGGAGTTACTGGAATTCTTTACAAATCTGTAATCTGCATTGACTGATACAGTTTGGTAGTTTCTCCTGCTCTGGGTTTTATAATACAGAACAGAAAACTAGCTTAGCCTGGGAATAGCCAGTGAACATTGATCATACCGGTTTGGGCAAGTTCTGTAGTTACACAAATAAGCTGATGTGAAACTGGATGGGTATAATCAGATATCTTCTGAAAGCAACTGAGATGCTTGCAACATGAGGCAGAGCAGCTGTCAAAAATGTTCTTGTGCAAATGTGGTTATCTTTATTTTTGGACTAACCAGCATTTTGTCTTCACAGCAGCTATACTTCTGAATGGAAGTGGCTTGCAGACAGAGCTAGAATTGGCAGCCGTTGGACATGGCTTCAAGCCCAGATTTCAGAACTAGAATACAAAATCCAACAACTAACTGACCTTCACAGGCAGATACGTGCCACCAAGGTATTGTCTGTAAGCTCATAAATGGGCTTTTCAAATAATTTTTTGACAATGTTTCTTGTAATATTTATTTATTTATTTGGTTTGTTGTTGTTGTTGTTGTTGTTGTTTGTTTTGCCCTAGAGTTCTTGTATCCATGCAGGCTATCGCTTGCAAAGGTTAATGAGAAGACATCAGGAGCTAAAAAGTATTGTACCCTAGAGGCACCAATACAGGACTGGGAGTCCGGAGCTCTTACCTTCCCATCTGTGATAGTTAGTGACTTTGTTAGTGACTTTCAGGGGCCCAGCACAAGGTACTGCATTTATCACACTAGTTTTTCCCTCTAAAGAAGAGGCAAGATTTGGTTTTCAGGTGGGGTGATTGATTATTCATTTTTGTGTTGTGGGGTTTCAGGGTGGGTTTTTTTGTTATTTACAGTGCATGTTTATTCTGAGGATTAGCTAGTTAATGTTTGTACAGCACTTTGAACAGGTCAAGGATTAACTATTACTAAAATTCCAATGTGTGTAACTCATGTACTAGTTTTTGTAAATCGAACTGGCGAGACAGTGGGAAAGTCACATTCCTAAAACATTAATAATCTATCTATCAATTTAATGGGTTCCCCAGGTCATTCTCATATGTAAGAAGCCAAACCCTGTGATAATTCTGGTGGTGTGATAGTTTGAGAGGAGGGCTCTTTGACTCTCCATTGATGAGCCTCATGTAGGTTGTCTGATCTATGCTGGGGTCAGATAAGCACAGATGGAGAGGAGCCAGAAGATGCTTTAGACTTTACGTGGCTGAACATGAGACTTTAAAAGGAGAGGGAAATTATCCCAGAGAGTATATCCCTTTGAGCGCATGAAGAAAAATGATTCTTTCTTCTCCTTTCGCCCTCAGAGCCCTTCTTTTCACATCCAGCTCTGTCTTTCCTGCTCACAACTTTTCCCCAGTCAGGTTTTTCTTTAAAAAATATTGAAGAGCCTTTGTTTGAGGGTCTGTCCTGCCCCTGTGCCACGGAAGCGAAAGGAGATTTTGTATGTTGGTGAAGGGTGAGAATGCCCATATTTTAGTGTTGTCCTAAATACCAGGTACATGCACACTGTTACACCCAAAAGCTATCAGCCTTTAGGGTGGCATAGGTCTCATGAGCTGCAGAACACGGAGAAATAAATAACAGAGAAATGAGAGAAAGAATATTCTTTTAGTCATGCATTTTCTTCACATTAGGTGGTATGTTGGCTTGGAGCCTAGTCATCTTCCTGGTGCAGATCTTTAGTGACATTCCTTTTTGCAAACTTCATGCCCCTTTTACCAGCAGTGGTATTCAGTATTTTGCATTGTGTCCCATAGTGAAGGTAGACACGTATTTTCTTCATCTGTGATTTTGTTTTGTGTATGTGTTTGCAGTACACCAGTGCAGCAGCTATGGAAGGACATGTGGGCTGATAGAAGAGCTCTTTGTTTTCATTTAGTGGCTGCAAAGTAGTTACACAATATCATTAGAATTTGTATGCTGTGTTTAATGGTTTCAGAGTGTTTTTCCTGTGTTTTGAGTGGAAAAAAATGTGATTTATAGCCGGTGAACAATGATTTCAAGCAAAAAGCCACTTCTCTAACACCATAACACAATAGGAAGGGAGATGGTTAACTTGTGGGCAGTTTCCTGCCCTACTACATTGCGTCTTCTCCATCTGTATGCACACAGAAGTAGCAGCTCTGGGTCTTTGAGAGTCCTTCCATTTAAAAAAAAGTATATCTGCAAAACAAAACAATTCCATTTAAGGGGGGAGAGGAGGGAGTTCATTGCCAAAATCTACTGATTTTGAATGAACCCATTATAATGAAAACCATAAAACCCATATATTATAATGAAAACCATAAAACCCAAATGAACCCATTTAACTTACAGTTCCTATATAGTCAGTATTAATCTTCTAATTCTTTACTCTTCCTCTTTTCTTCTGTGCCTATTCCATCTCTCCCTTTTCATACAGTCTGTCAGTTTTCTCCTTCCTTTTCTGCTTTCCTCTTTTCGTGCTTGTCAACAGGATTCTGCAACTTAAAAAAATGAAATTGCAGTGAAGCGAGGGGAACATCCCCCCGTGCCTTTTCACCACTTTTCCTATGTGTCTTTCTATTCCTCTGACTTCAGAATTTGTGTTATAGACTTGAGTGGGTTATTTCTTTTGCTCTCTCTGTGGTCATGACTTATGATTCTTTTACTAAAAAGATCCAAAGATTCTAAATTCTAAAAGAGTCTAAAGCTATTGAGCTAGCTTGTCCTTCAGTTGTGGCACATAGAAGTTAGATCTATACTTGAATTTCCTTGAAGGTACTGCCTGCTTTGTAACTGCTGTTGGTCTACAGATTGTAGTACGATACTGTCTGGATTCATTTCCATATGCTGTAAATGGAAAAGCACAGATGATGGGCTACTACCTGATAATGGATGTGGAAAATCTGGTATTGACTTGATGGAAATTCAGAATCTCTGTGCCCCTTTTGGGCACTAAAGCAAGTTTTCAAGCACCTACATTTGTTTTTAGAGAATATCTTTGTTCTCAGCTTTAAATTTATAACTTAAACAGGGGAATAAGAGACACAATGAGAACAGGACAATTTCACATTTTCTCCTAGTCTCCTCTTTGAAGTCTCTTTGAGACTTGCTTTCATGTTTTAGGGCAAGTTGCTGCTGAGGCAGGAGTCACAGTGTGAGTAAAACTATAGGTTCCTTAATTTTCCACAGCCATAACCTACGTGAAGTCTGTCTTGCTAAAAGAAATAATGTAGGGGTTCCTTGTGTTCACATGATGAGAATCTTCCTTTGCTTTTTAGTGGAATATTCTCACTAGAAAGAAAAATTTGAGGCAGTGTAGTTGAATGGTCCCATTCTTTCAATATCTGCTTGATATTTGAGTAGCAATCAGTACTTACAAGGAAGTAAATTCTTTCCCTTTCTCTTTGGAAAAAGCCTGCAGAAGTTTGATAGCCTCTTCCAAGTATTAAATTTATTTGCTCAAGATAATGACAAATTAAGGGACTATTTGAGGAACCATTTTTGACTGTTACAAAGTTATTTTTGCTTATTATTTTGGTTAACATTTTAAGTTGTTAAAACAAACCAACTGAGATGTTACCTAGAATTGTATTTGACACTTTTATTTTTCTAATCTGTCATGTGGAAAACACAATGGAGGTATTCTTTTCCTACTTCCGTTTATGAAACTCTGTTATTTCCCTACCATATAAAGTTATATTTATCTTACTAGGTGACATTCTAGACAATAGACCGTGTCTGATACCACATTTGTGCAGAGTGTCTTGAAAAGCAATGAGATTGCTGGAGTATTTAGGATAGTTACCTCTGTAATTATGAAACTCTAAAAATGCTCACCTTAAAAAAAAAATCAATTATTAAATTGTGAAAGGCTTTTGTTTTGAATTGTATCTATCTCTGGTACGTAAAAAATAACAACCTTGATGTTTTGCTTAGAACATGGATAGGAATAAGAAAAATAGAGCACTTTAAAATGCCTATGCAAAATTTGTTGGCTGCAAAGACTATATAACCAACTTCAAATCAAAGGGTGGTTGCTTCTTACAGAAAAACCTCTTCTTAAATCAATGGGCAAATGATCATATAGTTGCTCTAATAAGTATGAATTTCTGATTTGAATTTTGGCACAGATGTTTAAGCATTGGTATAACACCAGAGTGATTGCTGTTATAAGGACTAGAATAAGTGGTGCAGCTTTTCATTAATGAAAATACCTACTATTTCTATATTTTAGCTGTTAAGTGTATTTAAAACGTAGTTTAAGTGCTCCAAAGAGTTGCTGGGAGGATTTAAGGGGGATGTGCCAGATTCGACTGCCCCTTAAAAATGATTTAGGAGGGTTAATCTGTTGTCAACCAACTGTGTTCAATTGCTGTTGTCTAGGGGATGGTGATCTTAGAAGAATTCCCATTTCCAAAAGACATTTTGAAGAAGCAAATACAATTGACAGACCAAGAAGCTTTATTAAACGCCACAGGGAATTCGCAAGCTGCCGTTGAGAGACAGGATTCTTTGCCGGAGCATGACTTTGAAATGTCACCCAGCAGTCCTACCCTGCTTTTACGAAACATAGAAAAACAGGTAAAGTAAAATAAGAACTGAACGGTCAATGGAGCCAAGTGATTTACTTCAGAAATAGGGCAGGTTCCATGGTGATGGCTTCCAAAAAGGAAGATATTTTGCTGTCCCAAGAGTGGGTGCTGATGAATTGAAGGGCTTAAATAACTACATTATACACCAGGTTTACAAATTAACCTTTTATTTCTGACATGTCTGTGTTACCGCTTTGTTTCCATCAAAGCGGCCACATAACCACTTCTAATAGCTATCCACAAACCTGCCTCTCCTTTACAGTTAGGCTCAATGTAGAGTTGCTACAGATTGTTTCAGGAAATACTTATGTGAGATGAAAGAGTACAGCTGAAGATGGAGATGTGTTGCACTTGAAACAAAAAAAAAAGCCCCAACACAATATAATTCTTGGTCTGCCTTTTCAGGCGTCATAGGACTGCAGTTAGGAGCTGAGGAATTCCAGGTACTTAACAGGCATAGTGTAGGCGTAGCTGTGAGCGGAGTCTCGGTTCATGGTGTTCAAAACAGTCATTTCCAAGGTTAATTCCAGGAAATACGATATAGACTCCAGCAGGGTTTTCTTTTGCTAGAAAGTACATAAAGAATGTGGTAAGATTACCTTGCTGAAGGAGATACAGGAAATTTGTTTTCAAGATAAATTTATGCAGTTAGCGTAAAGCAAACCTGACAAAGGCGGTATGGTGCATTAGTATGTTTCTATGTTGCTGTACGTAAATTCTTGGTCATACGCAAGTTTTTTAAATGGGGTAAAAGTAGCTTTAGGTACTAATGCCTGTTTCTGAATCTCTGTGCCAATTTTTCTTATTTGATAGTCATACTTTCCTGTTCTTAAAATGCTTCCCCTGTTTGATAGATCTTATCTACAACAGACAGGAGTGAGGAAGCAATGAAACAGGAAATTTATATGCGCAGTGCTGGCAATTGCACAAGGTAAACCAAAGAGCATTTTTAGAATGTGGTGAATGTCTCCTCTTTAAGTGATTACTTGGAGAATTAAATGCACTTTTCAGTAAGACATTGGACAATTAGAGTAATAGTGGTGTGTTTCCTGGTCCCTAAGTAGCTACAAACAGAGGTCCAAGAACTTTGATGATCTGAAAATTACTTGGAAGTAAAGGTGTTCTTCATGTAACGCATCTCACAGATTACATCAGATTTCTTCCCTTTACGACAAAAAGCTTTGGGGTTTGATTTGCTTTTTGACTGTCAGTTCTGTAAATCAACCTTAACTCTGAAGGTCTGAGTTTCTTCTTGTTCAGTGTCAGGAGTAGCAATGCTATAGGCTGAAGTACATCCACAGATACTCCCACAGAATTCTTCGGTCCTGTGTTAAAGTATTTATTTGTTAAAAATAAATAATTTTAATTGTGAACAAAAAAAAAAATCATAAAGAATACAAAGTGCCTGAGCCTGGCAATTTTTATTAATACTGTTTTCAAGTCCTTTTCATAGCTGTGCAATGTTTTAAAAACATGTATGTTTTTCCCTGTGTTTTGGAAGTCTGCCATTGTTTTGGTGCTTTTATATTCAGTAGAGACTTTGCTCCTTACAGATTGAATTCTGTTGAGATTTTTCAATCAATCTGCTACATATTTTACTGGCATCTTGTTTGCTTTGTCCAGACCTTTTATAATTAACTTGCTATTTCTGTGCTTTAATATCCATCCCTGAATATTTTACTCTGACATGAAATTTTTACCCAACAGCATCACTTAAACATTAAAAGGAAAGACATGAGTTGTAATAAAATGGAAAATAATTTTTTCTGCCTCTTTCTGCATAAATGGTAGTGCCTCAAAATGTAAGGAAAACTTACTGGGTAACCTTTAGTAATTCTTGTTTTAAATAATCTTAGTTCTGAATGAAAATCCTACAAAATAATTTAAAAGTTTAAAAAAAATTGTATGCCATTTCAGATACATTTCATTTCTGTTTAGTGTGCACCACGGAGTTTCCTCTAAGAAAGCTACGTTTATTGTCAGAATAGCCTTTAAGGTTTGACATTTAAAACAAAAAAATCATTGTGAAATGTTATCTGGAGTCAGTCCACAATTCATTGCTTTATAAGGAGTAATTCTTAGTCTTAACAAATTAGCTGCATTTGTTTTGGGGCAGTTCTGAAAGTCTGGGTTTTGGTGGGGTGGGGGCTTCTTGTTGCTATTTTTGAGGATACCAGAAGATTTTAGCCATTCTGTCTGTAGTTAGAATAGTCCTCCTGTTAGTTACACTTCCTTTTGTAAAAACACCTTTGTCAAACTACAGTGAGCAATGAAGAGGATTCTTTTAACAAGAAAAATACTTTGAGTGAACAAAATGTACAATGAGTAGACAGCAGAGGTTTTTTTTTCCCTGTTGAAATGCTTGTTGAATGGCCAGTTAGCAGCTCTGGGCTGCAGCTGTTGTAACATCAGCTGTAAAGTGTTCTGATTTCTTTTGCTTTTTTAGAAATCTTTGTTTAAAATACTAAAATCACTGATGTGTTTTGTGTTCTCCTTATTCAAATGTATAAACAATGTCCTTGGCTGGTTGTTCAGGGTTGTGTTGGTTTTTTGTGTTTGTTGTTCGTTTTGTTTTTTTTTTGTTTGTTGGGGTTTTTTTTTTGTATAGTTGGACATAATAGTTGTGAAAGAAAAAACATGCCACTCTTGATTATTCACAAGAAGAAACTAAATATGATTATTCCATGATGTATGTGACTGGAATCCTAAGTAGCAAAACAACAAAAACCCAGGACCTTTGAGCTGTTGAGTCTGTACAGAAGTCCAACTACCTTTTATTTTTTTTATTTTTTCCAGAGCGCACAACTGAGTGAAATCATCAGCAGCCTAATTGCTCCGCTCAATCTGTCTCCAGCTTCTTCATCGCTTTCATCCAAGACCTGTAGGCACAGACAGCTGGTCAATGGCATTTCCTTCAGGTAGGTGACAGTATGGTAGCATTTTTTTTAAAAATAACTTTTGGTAAAGTTATATAGATGGAACTGATAATCGTTACAGTAGTAAATCAGGAAAAGAGAGCTGCTTCCTGCAAGCTTCAGGAAAAGTCAAGTCGTGCTTGTAAGGTTGAAAGTAGTAGGGTTTTATATTGTTCTTAAAGACATCATAAAATTATGCAGTCACTGTAAGTACATTTAAATACTGGGAAGTTGAATATATCTGTGAAGTAGTGAAAGGATATGGTAAATAACACGCTACTTATTATTTCAGACTGACATTCTGTCATCATGAATGCAACTTCATTTCTGGAAAAGCAATGAACTAGACTTTGCTAGATTAGTAGAATACATAAGCAATGTCACCTGTGCCTCAGCATGTGTCAGTGTTAGTTTTTTGTGGCAGCTTCATTAATTTTAGGCACATCAGTCTTCAATACAAGGCCAAATTTATCTTTGCCAGCTACTTTTTCAAGAATTTGGAGATAATATTTTTCCATTTGGATAATGGATATACCTTCCAGGATGACTGTAGCAGCTCGAAATTAATATTGTAGAAAAATGTTTCTCAGTATTACTCCATACTTCTTAGTATTTCCATAATTTATTCTAAGATTTTAAAATGTAGTGCAGGCTGTAATCAGTATTAGTCTCAAAACAGCATTAAGGTAGTTGACTACAGTCCAGTCTTACAAAAGACCTAGGTATGTAGAATATTTCTCCTGAAATACTGGTAATGCGATTTTTGAGGATGGAGGAGTTGCTGTTGTTCGTAGGTCTTAATTAAGATCAGGTAGATGAAGAAAGTGTTCCCTACTACAGCTGGGAGGTTTATGGCAGTGTCTGCAGCAGAACGTAATTCCCTGGCTCCCGGCTCCAAGAAGACCTGGCCACGCTGTCTGTTTCATCAGCTTTGCTGCAGAGGCTGTAGCCTCCCACAAAGAGATTATAATGAGTAGCTTGGATGGGCAACTTCTTTAACTGCTGTCTGTTCCAAAGCAATTGTGTGACTGTGCCCTAAATTTAAAGAAGGGGTCCTGTCATGTAGCATTCGTGCTCCTGACGTATCAGTTGTTTACAAATAATGTCGGGGAAAATCAGAAGATTCCTCTGAGTTTTGGAATAAAAATATCTCTGAAATAGGAGTTGCTAATAGAGATGGGTATGTGGAAGAAGAAAGCAATTTATGCTGTTAGAAGGCTGTGTCTTGAATCTGTGACTTTTTCATGAAACAGATGAGGAAGGGCTCCTGCTTTTAAAAATGTTTTTAGGAGTGTATGAAGTTGACTTCATGATGAGGGACTCTAATGATGTAACTTCAAGCCACTTCTGACTTATCAGACACTGTGCAAAATCAGTCCTCTTTCCATTTTATGAGCAACACAGTTGTTTGCTCATAGAGCACTCTCTCCAAGGCTGGTTGTTTTCTACTCATGACCTTTAAAAGCCCAAAGAAGAATGGGAAGACTTTGAAGATTTTCTCAGTGGTGTAGCTCTAAACTGGAGTTCGTGAGTTAGGTGTTGGAAGGGAATCTGAGACACTTGAGACCTTTCTAGATGTCATCTTAAAAATCAGTTAAATAGTTAATTTTAATTTTTCGCTTCTTGTGAAGTGTTTTGAAATCTGCAAATAAATACTGTTCATTAAAGATGGTAATTAAGCACTATATAGAGTGGTTGTCATGAGAATCCTGCAGGGAAATTCACTGCTTCCTACTTCTTGGTTTTTTGAGTGTGTTTCAGTTTGTTGTTGTATTTTGTTGTTGTAGTAGTTTTGTGTGCAATTAATTGAGACAGTTATATACTACAGCTAACTTCATTTCTTGGCTGCTTCTTCCCTCACTCTTTTTAGAGCTCACTCGGACTGTATTAAGTACTTGAGAAAGTAGAAATCAAAATCAAATGGAAAGTAAGGAGATTTTTTTGTTACTGAAGAGGAAAAAAAAAGGGATAACAGCAATTTTTACTTAAGTAAATTCTTGACATTAGTTGTAGGCTCTTGATGTGAAAGATGTAATAGTTCATGTTTAAAGTAGGTCTAAGCATGAGATGCTTTGAGGTTGGTAATCATGGGGTTGCAGTATGGTTGGTTACTTGGGCAGTGGAAGTGGTGGTGCACGTATGGTTCCTGGTTGATGAAATGCAGGTAACCTTGAATTGTTGTTTGTCAAGGTCTAATTTCATTAGTGACTTCCTTTTTCTGTGTAGCTTTTCTTTGTTCAATTGAATTTAGATGCCAAGATTAGCCAGATGCATTAAAGGTAAATATTCATAGAAGCAGTTCCCTAAGCTAGCGATAACCACTTTCTTAACAGGATAGTGCCTGTCTGATGGCTTGCTGTGCGTGTGTGTATCTGTGAGAAAGGTCTTTGCTGTTTAGCTAGGCTACAGTGCAAGAAAGGCCAACCTATGAGCTTTGAAAGGAGTGTTTTAGCAAATTTATGAATTTTACATCTGGTGATGGTTCATCTCAGCTCTTCTGTAGAGTCACATTTTGAAAAACACCCAAACTAACATCAAAAGAAAAGGGTAACTTAAACCTTGACTGGGAAGCCCATTTACACAAGTGGCAGGAAAACCATCCTGCTGTGTACTGGAGCTCCAAGCCACAGAACCAAGGTCTCTGCTTCATCTGAAAATGGAGCCATGCATTACCGTAAGGCACAGGAGGGTCAATAGAGCAGCTGGCAGAGACTGAAGAGATTATCAGAGACCAGGGCAGACCACCAGAGCAAAGGCAGGAATCACAGAAGTTGAAGAGCCAGACTGAAGAGCTTTTTGTTCTAATTTACCTGTCCAAGTTGTCTTTCATGTAAGGTGAAGGCACGTGGAAGTCCAGAAGTTGGGCTTGGCACCATCTGACTTCGAGGAGGATGATTACAGAGAAAATGTTTCTGAGAATTCAGAGAAAGTATTTTAAGAAAACTTTTAACATTTTATTTCTTTTAACTTTTTTTTTCTTTTAACTTTTTTTTTTTTTTACTTTAAACATTTTATTTCTTTCTCAAGCCTCAAAAATTTGGTAGTTAGCATTACGAATGTAATGCTTCAGTATTTTGGGACTTTTTCTTGGCACTTACTAATATGTTCCCTTAAATACGTTGTACCATCCCTCTTTTAATTAGCACATTTTTTTCTTTGAGTCTGTGTTGCTTATTGGGATTGTTCTGATGTGTCAGAAGGACAGCTCGAATTCGAGCCCATAAAGCCTTATTACTACACCAGCACAGCATGGGATGGTGTTTAATCACACTTTCATAACAAGCACTTCTATTTAATAAAATGTGCTGTTGGAAGAATACTACATGTCAAAAAAGATTGATAAATGGTCTTGTAATAAATTCATTTTCATGTTGTATTGTGTGTTATAACTTTGCTAATAAGGCTGTGACTTGCCAGCTAAAGTTCATAAGAGAAAATAATAATTTGTGCAGACAGATGACCTGTTATGAACCAAGGCCAAAATATCTCGTATACTTGCACTTCTGAGGCAGTTTAGAGTTGCAGTCAAGGTCTTCAGTATTGTAAAAATAAATGCACACTTGAGTGCTTTTTGCAGCAAGCCTTCAGCTTTGCAGGCCGATGTTGCTACAGTGACAAAATAAGATCAGGATACCTATAAAAGTGAAGTGCATTCTTCCCATTGAGTCATTCCCACCCAAATGGAGGGTGTTCTGAATTACTACCTTGTAGTGCTCCTTGTACTGGTGAGCAGACAGGCTGCAGATTGGTGAGAGTGATCCTAGGTTTTATACATATATGTGTAGGGTTTTCTACCACACTTGATCCTGTGTTGTCATGTAACTTCTGCGATTGGATACCGTTTTACTAGGGACTTGAGTACTGTAAGTGTGCATGTAGGTAAGGTTGTGGAGAGATGATGCTATAACACTGAGGGGGATTTGAAAGGGATACACTTGGGGAAATGCAGGTAAGATTGAGATTTAATGTTAAAACAAAGCTTTCCATATGTCCATGGAGCTGAGCTTGCATTCTTCCAAATCATCTGGGTCTAACCAGCTTCTAGGTTTTAAAGACAGACAAACACGCTAGGCTTCTCCGAGAGCTTCCCCCAGGCTGGGCTTGGGCTCTATTGGAGAGCTCTATTGGCACATTCCTGGAAGTGAAGTTTAATGGCCTTGTGTTGGTTAAACTAAGTGTGCAGAGTTCCTAATTTTGATACAAATGCTTCACAGTGAGTTGCAACCCCTACGCTGAATAGACATTGTTTGTAAGCTTTACTTAAGTTTCAGTTCTTGAGCAAAACTAGAAAATCTGAAAAGTATTAGGGCAGGACTCTAGTCCTTCTTTGTGTTAGCATGACTGCTGTCTTGAATGGAATGTAAGTTTGTAGGGAAATATTAATTGTAACTTAAAACTCATAGGTGTTAGAAGTGTTAGAAAGAGAGTTCTTGAATTTGGAAAAACCAAAAAACATTATATGCTTGAGGGCTTAACTTCATTTTGACATTTGTTTCCGTGAGCAGAAAAGTGAACAAGAATGATAAACTTCCTTTCGTGACCTAACATAGAATTAATCAAAGAGCAAACAAAGCACATACACAGTTTCCTGAAACAGTCTGCTGAAACATTTTAGTGTTTATAACATTCTCTTAGAATTAGATAGCTAATGCTAATCGGTGTATGCAATCTCGGTCTGTGCACGTGGAGCGTATGTAACTTTTTGTATTTCCTCCCCTCATTAATCATGAAATTGCAGAGCTTCAGACAACAGAGAGGTATCCTCTTCAAGCAGCTGGTTGCTTGATCATCAGCACATCAAGAAAAGAAGGAGAGACAGGACAAGACTAAGATCTCTCTCCGTGGCTAGTGTCAGCACATCTGCCCGAACAAGGCCACTTCATAGTTTCCAGAAGAGGAAGCTCTACAGAATGCACGGTGCCTGTTACTGGAATCAGCAGGTAGGCAGTCGGCTCTCTCTTCAGGAGGCAAAACCAAAGAGTCCAGTTGCTAGAGTCTGCATGTCTCTGGTATGTCAGAAGAATAGTGCATGCTGTGCTGGTTATTTGTTGCGTTCAGGGAGCATATAGTATATGTGGCGGGAGTACTAGATGTGTCAGCAGGAGCTCAGAGTTAATGAGCTGAACATAAAAATTAAAGATCACTCTGAATCCTGCTTATCAAATCAGTTTGATGTATGGCTGTCTTTAAAGCCTTTGTACAGTCTAAGAGACAACTCGAGAGCTTTTTTGGGAGGCTTGACTGGTGAGGAAACATGCTACAGTGTAAATCAGCTGCCTGCTTGGTTTCAGAATATTTGTTTTAGCTACAAGAAAGTTTACACAGCTGGTGGCACATTATTTTCTAGGAAATTAAATTGCAATCTTGTTTCCGTTTTTGCTGTTTCTGATTAGTTCTATTGCCTTTTTCATGACATTTTATGAATGCTTTAAAACTGTTAAAATTTTCCACGTTGCAAAGGAATTAATATTTTAAAATGGGAAAAAAAAACATTGTCTGTTGTGCAGGGCAAGGCATATCTGTTCACGTCTGTTATTAATCGCATATTGCTGGTAAGAATATATAATGAGTTTAGCTATGGTGCTTAAAGCAACAGTCTAATTTGGGAGCACAGACAGTATGAACTCATTCTTTAGAGCAGTGTTAATCCCAAGCGGTTTTAATTTCTTGATTCTACTTTGCGTTTTAAAAGTGTGTTATATTGAGAGAAATCTCTGTGTCTCCTCAGCTAACTGTCTAGGATTTACTAAGTCTACCAGTAGTCTGGGGAGAACTTTCCCCTGCAAGGATGTTCTGTGTGAGTGCGCTGATTCAGCATCCTCTGCAAAATTGCAGAAGTGTCCTAGTTTTAGCAAGATATTTTATTGAAAAACTGTCCGGTTTCTTATTAGCTTGACTTCCCAGCTTCCTGGCAGTGGCGCTTAAAGACTTGGCAGCCTGCCTGGAGGGTTGATGATGGGGGATGGGGGTGGAGGGTTACGGTTTGGGAGCTCTACCTCCTAGACACTTAGGCTTTTCATCTTCCTTGCATTAACCAAGGAGACTGTTGCTGACTTGGACTTCCTTGTTTCCCATTCAATCCAATCCGTGTCCTGATAAAGAGGCTGGAGGCCTTGTTCCCTGACTGATGCTTCTAATAACACAACTGCTTCTTGCAGCTGTGGAAGATAGCTCCTCAGCAAGGGACACCAGGACTCTCCCTTCCTTCTAGTTAAACATGACGGGTTTCCACTCCAGATGCAACTTTTAAATAACAGGCTCTTCTAGAACCCTGCATCTTGCAGGCTCAAGTATCTCGTATTTCTATGAGAGCTGCCTATGTCTCTGTCTTTTGAAAACTGGGCCAGAGTTAGTGCAGTTCAAAAAATAATAGTAGAGGCTTGTGAACAGGAACTTCGTTTCTGCAGCCCGGCAGCAGGGGTTCAAAGCAGAGTTTACATTTTTGTCTTCAACCAGCCACAGAGCTGTGCTGCTTTGCATGCTCAGTAGTTTACCTTGACTTGTAGACTAAAAAGATAAATTTGTAGGCTACTTTTGATTGTAGACTGCAATCAAAAACTGCATTTTTAAGGTACTAGTTAAGGCTTCAAATATGGGAACTGGTGCAACGGTATGTCTGCTCCATGCCCTTGACATTTCTAGTGCTGGGTTACCATATGCTAACCCAGCTCCAATGTCTCTGTACTGAAAAGTGCAGAGATGTCCCAAAGACAGTGTGGTAAAAACCCCTGTAGGGAATGCTGTTTATGCTTACCGCAGCTCTCTGCTCAAAAACCTGTGTTTAGACTCTGCTCTCTCATGTCCTCTCCATGGGGAAGTTAACCGAGAGACCATGTGGAGAACTGCATCATGTGCTACAGATAGATTATGCTCGTGTTCCTGCAGAAAGTAAGAGGTGGTGGCAGCAATCAAGCTGTCAGCTTCAGACTTTGTGTAAGTGCCAAACTCAATTGAAGTTTTCAAAATTAAGGTAAAGCAGTGAACAAAGCCTCTTACACAGTGTTAGTTAAAAACGGAGTATCAGGGATCCTGCTGGGGAAGTAAGTGATAAAATTGGACTGGACATTTCCAGCACATTCTGACAATCAAACCTAAATGGGTATCCAGTCTCTGAATTAAGAGCCATCATCAGTGTATCATTTAATTCAAGAAATCTTATTCTAACAGGCCCTATCACTTTCTCAGTCCTGCACTTGCTACGCTTGGTTACCGAGCTGTTGATAAGATTGCTCAACTTGTAATGGAAGAACACTGGCTTATCAGCCCAGGCTGACTGCTAGATTAGGCAGATGTCTAAGGGTAAGGATGCAAAATGGGGAATGGCCTCTGGCGCTGATAACTAGTTTTCTTTGAAAATGCATTTATATTCCCAATAGTAATCCAGCAAATTGCCTCTGGCCTTTCATAGAAAAAGGAGCTAATTCTTAGCAGCATGGAAAGTAGCTGGATTTTTAATGTAATGTTACTGGGCCATCTCTAGCAGGTGCTGCTCCCATAGTTCTTCAAGTTTTACATACTTATATAGCCCCTGGTACCATGGTCTGTGAGGACCCCCATTTCTTTAAGATCACTGGCCTTAGAGCAAGCTGGAGCTAGGGAAGACTTGCTGCCACCTCCCTGCAGCAGATGTGAAGTTAACAGAGACCAGCTTGCCAAAGTCTGAGGAGAAGATTGGATCTTCTGAACATCACAGCTCCTGTGCCAGCTTCCTCATGGTGCCTGGTTCAAACAGCCGGTGAGCGAGTGCCTGGCAGTGCTGGTGGGTGATGCCGTTCTGCAGAGTAATCTGAGCAGATGATGACTAAAGAATTCTGATCAGAGAATCACAGCAGAATGCAGACTTCCCGTCTGTAGGAGATTAAGAAATAAGGGGATAACTTTGAGGAATTTGGGGTTTTTTTGGATGACTGATTGTACCTTTTGTGCGTGGAATGGCGTTCAAAGTGTTGTCCTACACATCTCTTCAGATTCTTTTGGGAAGCTCGTCGCCCCCACTCCACCCCCCAACATCCATGTTAGGAAAAGCAAAGTATGAAACTGTGAACTGCTATCCCATCTGTCAGTTCATAAGGTCACTGGGAAGACAGCCACATTTTTTCTCTTATCTACTGCCATGCCACATACATTTACAATGCTGTCAAAAGTTTGAGTATTTAGTGACCTAGTAGCCTCCCAGTGCCTGTTGAGAGATGCCCTATATTGTCCTCTGCTTTGCTGTATTTCTTTTCTGAAGAGGACTACACCTTCCCCTTCTCTGGTATTTAAATAATGCTTACACAGAGTGATATCTAAAAGAAAACATAGAACTCTCTGAAACTCTAGAAGACCTGCCAGACCTACAAGACAGTTAGACTGCAGTGGGGATAAATAAAACAGGATGCAGGGTGTTTGGTTGATCTGTCACCATCCAGTATCCTCAGGAACTTCAAACATCCTTTGGGGCCAAATCCGCTTGTCCCCTAATTCAGAATGACTAAGTACCACAGATGATCTGTGAATCGTCTTTTGGCCATGGAATCTGTTTTGTATCTTTCTTCTTTCGTTATCTAAATAGCTTGGTAAGGGTTTAGGCCATTTCTTGATTGTGAGTCAGTGCACAGGCCACTCAGAATAATCCACATGGACAGTAAACCCTGGGACGGCAGTCTGTGCTTCAGTCTAGAGCGCGATCGTAGTGGTGCATTTCTTCAGCGTGATTTTTGAATGAATATTGAAACTTGTATGCAGGATAGCACAAAGGAGTAAACTGCAGGCATGGTCTAGTAGGAGAACACATGCTTGCAGGCAGGGATTGGAAGTCTGAGAGTGCTTCGTTCAAAATGCTGGCTCTGCCACTCATTTGCGTTGTTACAGCTGGCAAGTCAAACAACATCTGGGTAATTGTCTCCTCCTATAAAAGGCACATAATGTAGTTTTAACACTAAGAAAGGAGGCAAAGAGTATCAAAGCCTTAAAGCCAAGAAAGTCTGTAAGTAGCAGATCGGTATCAGGACTTTCAGACATGAGCTCCAATTGAATCATTTCCCAGTGGTTGCTGCATTTATAACTGCTCCCCTCTCCCCCCTCCCGCCCTGATTGTCCACAGGCTAATGCCTGGGTGCTCCCGCAAATGCTTTTCATACAGTGAGGACCTATAGTATCTTTGTCACTGGCTGTTTTTTGCCTAAACTTGAAGGAACTGAATTATGGGTGAGATACCAGAAGTTCTATTAAGTTTGTTTAAAAGCAGACAAGTGTGTTACTAGTCAGATACTGTCAGAGAGGTCTTTGCTTAGCTGATGTGTCCTAATGTTTTCTTTTCTAGTATTTTATCTGTGTGGCTTGCTGCAGGGTTTTTTTAGTAATAAGGAATTCTGTTTTGCCAGTACATTTTGTTAATTTCTCATTTAACACTCTAGCTAATGACATTAGTTTCACTTCTTTTTGTCAAGTCACGCTTTGACAAGAGATGTCATTGAGACTAAGTAGTGTTTTGATCTATTAAAACTTTATACAGCTATTAATACAAGTAAGAGGCCATAGAGAGTGAGATCTGAGTACTATAAATTTTGGTCCTGCACATTTCTTTGCAGGGTTGTAGAGCACTCTGGGGTTTTTTTTTAACTCAAAAATTCTCATTGTATTTGTATCTCCACCTGCTGGAGGAAGAGGTGGTTGTGTGGACTGAGGCACATGGAGAAAACTAGAATTCAGATTTGCAAAGGTGCCAACACCCTGGAAGTTGGTAATTGAGGTGCAAAAGCTTACATTTTAGATACCACAAGCAAACAAGTGGTATAATGTTCCTAGCTCTTGTAGTTGAGTATTGCCACATTTTGTCTCTTCAGTCTCAAACGGGAGTTAAGTGAGAGCAGAAGAGTATCTGCTTTCATTTAGTGGTTTTTAAAAAAAAAAAAGAGGGGGGGGGGAAGCAAGTACTTCTCCAGAAGGCTCTGAAACAGACAGGAACAAAGCATTTAAATTCTAGGGTTTGGGTTTCTTATTTTAATCTAGTTCTCATGCCAATGCTATGATTTTTGTGTCCTGCTGCTTTCCCAGTGCATGCTTAGAGCCCATGATGCTTTTTGTAGATGTCGCTTGATAAATATATATGGGTCTTTCACCAACTCTTGTTAATTTGTGGTTTTTAGGGAAGAGTGTATATATATATACACTTTCATAATTTGTATTATACCTAGCATGCAGAGCCTTTATCTTACTTCCTAAATGTCTGCTATCTGCAAGTGGTCTGTAGCTAGGAGGAAAGGAGAATAAGGGACAGGGAGAAGGGTGTGTGTACAGAGAAGGTGCTTAATCGGAATATTGCATATAGTGTGGAAATTGTACCCTGTTTTCTGCCAGGTGATATGTTTGTCTGGGATGAATATTTTAACACCTGCTTCCTAGAATACAATCCCATTTCCTCTATCGTATTGTCCCATGTTGTGGTTTATTTGCCTTCGAGGAGATACAGGTGAATTCTTTGTGACTGTTATTAATTACTGCTTTCTCTAGCTCCCTCGGTCTGTAAATTTAAAGAAACAGTACTGTCTACAGCAGTAACTATCAAGCGTATTATTCAGTAGCCAGCTAGAAGTTTTGCCTTTCACACAGTGAAGTAGTCATTTCCCCTTAGTGGCACTGAAAGGAGTCTACTGATTGTCATCCCCCTCCTTGGTATCCCTAGATATTGGCTCTGCCGCCTGCTTCTGCATAGCTTCCTGGCATTGCTGTCTTCTAAAAAGCCATAAATACAGGGAATGTTGTTGTGTTGCCAAGTCTCCTGCACACTGTTTCGAGAAGAGGATGCATCATGCTGCTTCGGTGGCAATGGTGTAGTACCTCTGGGTATGTCAGTCTTCTGATCCAGGGAGGAGAACCCTCTGGTTATGATTTACCAAGTTTGTAAGTGAAAATAATAGTTGATAAAATTACTGTTTAACACTGGAAGTTAAAAAGTAAGGTCTTCTATTAGTTAAAAATCAGCAAAACCTGAATGGGAAAAAAAAAGTAGTATACCTATACATTCAGCTGTTCTGAGTGTGTGACAAGACTGTTGTCTACTGGGGAGGAAGGAAGGGAGAACACCTTTAGCTTTGCACTACGGTGATACTGCCAGTGGAACTAAATCCATCCTTTGTGAGGTTTATGGCAAGCCAGTCAGCCCATGAATTCTTCTATGCCAGAATGAAAAACCTGAAGTATGCTTTTCACAGTCCTGCACCTTTTGCTTATTATGACATTTCTGTAGTGTTTTACTGATCACATCTACTCTTAATTTCTGTATGGCATTTTTTAAAAGATATCCCTGTGGGTTAATGTGTCTTTCCTTCTTTTGGTTTAACTGGTCAAAGATTAAGCACTAACCTTGATTTTTCAATTGATTTGCTAGTTGAACAAAAGGTCTTTGTTTCAGGATGTTGAGGACAGCATACATTTCCCACAGAGCAGGTGAAAGTCCATCTCCCATTGGCTTATAACAGGATTAAAGAAACTAAACTCCGTGTATACTTAGGAGAGGTGGGTGGTCTCCGAGAACGGTAGAAGCTACCGCTCCTTTTGTGACACTGACCAAAAATCTGAATTTGAGACAAGTCGGATGCTGAGTAAGTTGAAGTTAGTGTTTTATGAAAGTCTCAGTTCTGTTCCTGGAAAAACTGGTCTCTGCCACAGGACCTGCCACTTTATCCTTATCGGCAGCATCAGAGGGGCCAGAGGCAGATGAATTTGTTTACGTCCCAGGGTAACTTGCTTCGCTGTACCTGACCTGCGTATAGATTGCGGGCTAGTGCATGAGAAAGGTCCGTCCATTGACATCTATAGAAACTTCATCTGGAAGGGAGTGTCTGTCATATAGTATGTATCATCAGCACCATCTGTTATGCACCTTCCCATGTAGGGATGTCTTAGATGCTTTGCCCACCTTCTCCTCCATTACCTGTTGATAAGACAGAAGGTCTTTTGGGCTTTCAGATTAACCTTTCACTATCCATGTATTGTATGTTTCCTAAAAGCACTCTGCAGTGAAGTCCTGCTTAGGGAGCTCCTGATATGTTTAGCTTGTGAAATAAGACATTTGATTGAACTGTGTGTTCTGCCAGAGGGGCATAGCTCTGCTCAGAGCAGATTATTGTGTGCAGGAGAGGGAGGCCATGGAGAAGTGGGCTGGCCTTTAAGGCAGATGCCAAAGCACAGAAGCAAGTAGGTAACGTGGTGCTCTGTTGGTTTGAGCTGTACGTAGCGCTTCCGGAGGATTAAAAGTGTGTTTGGTGTTCAGAGAGGAGGCATCAGCCACCCACACAGCGGTTCTTCTCTTGGATCCCACAGTTAAGTCTCTGCAATTTAGGTGGCTACTCATTTACTGAATAACAGCTTTTAATATTGAGGGGGATATCTCTTCTTTGATATTGCTGAAAAGTTCTGAGTGCATGTGTGTGTAGGGAAAATAAATGCTTTTTCCTTGCCTTTTTTGGGCTTATAAGAGTAATCTGAAGCAGACGTGACAGGTATTCAGCAGAGTGTATTTGAGCTAACTTAATTAACTTAACTGGATTCATACACATTGGCGTAATTGAACTGTGGCTCTCTGTACTGTTACACTTAGGCATGTTTCCAAAAATGGTAGGAGTTTTAGTGATCGGTAGCTGAAACCATGAAGCGAGTATTCACTTCAGAATTTTTAACTCTGAGCACAAAACATTTTTCTTTTCGATTATGGCATGCTTCATAGACTCAGACTTTTTTCTCTGCAGAAGGATGGTTGGCCAGTACTGTTCAGCCTTCTGACCCTTCTAGAACAGAGGCATGGGCCAGTTGTGCTTTGTCTAATGCATCAATTTATCACAAGCAAGTGCAAGAATTGTTTTGAATATATAAAAAAATTCCTTACTAGCTTTTCTGTGACCCAGTAAAACAGAACTAAGGAAAAAAAAAATTCCAAGAAGATTAAAATTCATAATACTCTAGAAAATTAGATTCTGTTGGTGACAGCATTTCTTATGAAGTTTAAACAGAGTTGCTATTTTAGTTGGAGATTTAAAGCATGCACATTTCTGATTTCCTCTTAAATACAGTGTATTTTCTTTTCCTTAATAGAATCAATTTAATGTAATCTTATTCTTCATATCTACTTAAGCTCAGGAAGCATGAGGTTTTGTATTTCAGTAACGAAGAAAAATGTTTCAGGAGATGTACAAGGTATATTGTAGCAGGGGGAAAATTGATAAGAGTTTAGTAATCTCTCTTGCTTTCTGAAGGGTTGGCATTGTACTCAGGCTTGCTGTAGAGACCTCTCTTCTAAAAGCTGTATGCCTTGGTTTTCATGAAACCACTTGTCATTGCTGTGGCTGAATGGTTGTATTTGTGGGGTTGTGTTCAGATGAGTTTGGGTGGATTTTGTTGTTGCTGTATTACAAAATCAATAATTAACTGCTGGAAAAGCCAGTCGGGTTGTAGCCTCTGTTCTATACTGAATTGGAAGGGGGGAGAGTTTAGTTTTCCAATGAACAGTTCTTCAGTTTTGTTTCAATAAGGTTGAAGCACTTTCTTTGATTGAGCAACACGCTTTCATTCCAGAATGAAGGGCTTCAGAAATTTTTCAAGAGTTGATTAAATTGACATTCCTGACAAACATAATGATTTCACTAATTCAGCATTTTCCAGTGGAAAACTATTCCATCAGAAATTTAAACCAGATCTAGTAGCTAGGAACAGAGACACTGCAAGATTTTTTTAGCTTTTTTCTAGTAGCTTCACAAGCATTTAAATAAAATTACTCTTGTTTCTATATAAGTCCTTATTTTCTTTTGAGTTACGAACTGACTTAATGAAAGATTTAATTATTTAGGTGTTGATGCCAGAGCTTTCAAGGAAATACCGCACAAATTCAGGCATAAGGTTTTGTAACTCCCACCACAGACAAGATGAGGAAAAGAATTTGGCATTCACCGATGTTGGCAATTGGATTTTAATACTGTTTCAAAATAGATTGAGGTTGTGGAGGTTATTTGACCATATATGCATGTTTTTGAGCAGGCTTAGCTTTAAGCTAAATGTGTTTGGGACTAAAGTGAATTAAAGCAAGAAAAAGCGAGTCAGGACTAAAGGAAAGCAAGAAAAAGCGAGTCAGGACTAAAGGACTGGATGTCTGCATGTGTTGGTCTTATCTATATATTTTCTAGGTGATTTTACTGATCAATGTTTGGGGATTCCTTTTTAAAGAATGAGAGATTTATCGTTTACTGTAATGTGGTTTCATTTCTGTAAAAAAAATGCAAGCAGGGGGGGTGTAGTGGCAGCTTAAATAGTGGAGATTCAGAAAACTAGTTCATTTCTAAAAACCAAATATCAAGAGCAAATGTGCTTTTGTGCGTTTTTGAAAAGCAAGCCCTTATTGCATTAAAGGTAGAGCAACTACCTAAAAGCTCTTTAAGCTTTAGTTTAATGGTCCATATAATAGGAAACATTAAATTTGCTTTAGGATTTATCCCTCTAGTGTTTCGAAACACAGGTCCCAGTTCTGCTAACGCTTCATGGATGTTTAAAGTGTAACAGATGAAGAGTCCCCTATGTCTGTCACAGGAAAATAACAGAACATTGATTTGAAGGAGTCCTGGGCTATAAGAGAATTCTTTTCAAATTAAGTTGAAAGTACTTCTACATACACCTGTGTATGGAGATCAAGGTGGATTTAGGACTGTTAATGTTTTCCTGTGAAAAAAAAAAGTGAAATACAACAACCCCACCACCACTACCACAGGGTCTCCTCTGCTCCAGC
This sequence comes from Nipponia nippon, assembly GCF_047370975.1. NCBI lineage: Eukaryota > Metazoa > Chordata > Aves > Pelecaniformes > Threskiornithidae > Nipponia > Nipponia nippon. Next base: position 62,679,665 of record NW_028262369.1, read on the forward strand.
GTCATAACATGCTTACTTGATTTTAATAGTTCCTGCAATACAATATCAGCATAAGGAATTTGTCAATTGAGAAGGGAAGAGATAGAAAGGGGAACTTTTTAATGGGATATTTTCTGCCCCTTAGTGTGGGTTGTGAATACTGATGCCACCTGACAGAAGAAATGATTTCAGTAAGTGGAGGGGGATTTTATGTGGTGGACATAATCACCGCATCACTAACAGATGAGTGACACTGCTAGAATACAGCCTGGAATATTTCAGACAGGAAAAAACAGCAGAAAGAGGTTTCTTGGATTCAGAAAGTAGAAGTACTAAAAATACAAGTAATGTTCATTTGATCATCTTGCCTCTGATGCAGCTGCTAGATGTTTTGCTTTCATTCCATAAAAAGTCATAAGAAAATCAAGAAGACCACTACTGTATGCATTCTTACAGTTTTTTTTATGTTGAAATCCTTTTCCAGGAGATGGTAAATGTGGCAGTTTGCACAGCGTTAGGCTGAGAACCTCAAATTACCCCAATGCCCCCCTTCCCTCCCTTCCTCTTCAGAGGATTCTGCAGCATTTGGCAGAGTATCAGCCTTTGGGGGTACTAGTGCTAGTATCCAGTAAGGTTGAAAGTGGCATAAACACCACTATTTCCCTGCAGCGTTTTTGTAGCTTATTCTGAAGCACAGACTACTGTTGACTGCTGCCCTGTAGTATCACATTCTGTTCTTCCCTTCAGAGCTCAGTATGTTGCCTACACTCTGCTGCTTATTCCTGCCCATTTTCATCCTGCCTTTTGCCTTAGTGTCCTGCTACCTCACGCCTACCAGTTCTGTGCAATCCATCATTTTACCTTCCGTACTTTAACAAGCCTTGCAAATAAGCAGCTAAATTAATCTTTCTTTGCAGCTCTCCTCTTTCTAGTAACTCCTCTTACTACTTATTAATCAATCCTCAATGCATCCCTCTTCGTATTTATTGCTTTGTATCTTCTTTTGTTTGTGTTGTTTACCTGATATTTAAATTATTACAAGGTAAGGACTTTGCTCTTTTGCTTTGTGTAAGTACACAGTGTGCTCAAAATGTTTAATATTGTCTTGCATTAAAATGTATAAGCTCAAACTGTCTAGCAATATCGATACTAAGAATCTTACTAAGAGTAAGGGGATAAATGGAGGAGACCCCTGTATTTGGTCTGGTGTTAGTTTTGTTTGTGCATCTATATCATGCCTATTGTGCTGGAATGGAATTTTAAGGGGTGTTTGTCATAGGATCTATCAGCATAATGATTGGAAATAGTTAAATTTTCTCTGGAAACTTTGACAACTGTTTCCTGGCCCTAATTGAAGGGTATTTTTGTATTCCTTGTATTGTGCGCCATAGTCCATGATACGTGGAGGTAAGTCGTAACTTCACTATCTGAAGTTTGTAGGAATTTTTTTCCCCTTCTCATATTGAAGAGTGTCACTCAGATTTCCCCCCCCCACCCCCCGGTCTAATTTGAAGGAAGTGACTAAAGGAGAAGTTAACCTTTGTTTCTGTGTATCCTTGCAGACTTCACCGTCTAGAGATGCCTCCTTTCCATATAAAACTCAGTTACCATGTATGGTGCCAGCCTCCGCTTTCAGCAGTAGTGAGTACAGTGCAGAATCTAAAATACTAGATTATGTGCAAGAGCTGGACTCTTCCTTCCACCCAGTCTTATCATTCCCTTCAGGTAAGTAACTCAAATGCAATGCCTCTAACAGAGGGTGGTTGTCCTTGTGAGATCTGTAGAGTTTATGAACTATTCTTTTCAGTGATTTTTAGAACTTAGTTCTCTTACAGAAAACCTCACACTGGCAAAATATATGAGTCTAGACTAAATGAAAATCTTAACTTCATCCTAACGTTTGAAAAATAAACCTTGTAGATTTCTCGTATCAGTAACATGATTACAACAAAGAAAAACTGGTCAGGGGAACATTTGTGGTTAAGGTGGTTTTTGTCTGTTTCATGGTGTGTCTAATTGAGTCAGCGTTAGCCCTTTAGTGTGCTTCTGCCGACACACTACCATACCTTGGTTATGTTGTTTTCATGAGCAACTTTCAGTTCAGGCCCTTTGGACTAGCCCCAAAACGCTTTATTTAGTTTTTCTAATAGTTTTTGTCATAGCGTGTGATTTTGGTGATCTTTGAAGTTTATGGTTTCTGTCATCTGATTCTTTAATCTTTTTGGGCAATATTGCAGATATTGTTTTTTTCTGACTCTTTTTAGCCCTGAAACTAGTGCAGGTGCAAGTTGACAGCACTTTGTGCTTCAAAATAGCATATTAAGTGCTGTTACCAGCAGGAGGGATTGGATAGCAGCAGATACTATTGGATTTGGGTTTTCTTTCGTTTTTTGTTTTAGGAAAAACCTATTGCCAGGTAGCTGCTGACCAGTGCAGGAATTCTGCTGTTCTGGGCGGCTGCTTTGCCACAAAATAATCCTGAACATGAGGCTGGGACTGAACTGCTTGAGTCTTTAATCAAACCCGCTGTCTTCCCAGAATGACAGTGTATACGCTCCAGCCTGGTATTAGGAAGTTAGGGATTAAAGTAAGTCTTGGGTTTGAAGAACTCATCACTGGCCAGTAGAGAAGACCCAAGTGTGGACAAGGAATCTTGAGAAGGTCTCAACTCTTGCAAGTTTACGAGGGTTTACATCCGATGTATGGGATAAAGAGGAGTTTCTTTTGAGGAGCAGATAGGGGGAAGAAAACACTCCGCAACAGCAAACATCCCAGTCAGCAGGACTCTGTTGTGGAGAGGAGAGAAAAACACTGCTTAAATACTACTTCTTTACTCACACTCTCCATCACTTACCCTGTGACTCTGACAGCCCAGCTGGACAGGAGCCGGGGGCTCGGACAGTAGTTCCCGAATCCCTGCAGAGAGCTGTCCCCACACGCTTCCTGGGCGACTGCCAGCTTGTCTCACTACTCAGATTCTTTCCTTGCTTCTGCTTCTATTCAAGGTTCACCGTACCACAGTGTATATGTTTTGGGGTGGGTTTTTAACTGTTTCTTTAGAAGTCTGTTTAAGGATAGTCATATAAGGCCACGCCCCTTGCATTTATTTGCACCTTACTTTTAAGGGAGACTAGGAAGTTTAACAAGAATATTGGAATATTCTTTCCTTGAAAAAAGACTAATCATCATGGAAAGAAAAAAACGGAAAGGATCTGGATTGTATCGTGGCTACTGTTGGTCACTTTGCCAGGATGGAGGAAGAAAAATGTTACTTTAGCTTCATTCCGATACCAAGAACACCTTTCTTTTGAGGAATATTTATTCTCTTTTCAAGCAGCCTTAACCTTGCTAATAATAGTTGAGACAGGAAGAAAGTGCTAGACCTACTATCTCCTGCTCAGATGGAGGCTAGACTCGTGGTCTAGTCTGTGCTTTGTGTACTTTGCTGTCTCTACCTCCTCATGAAGACCACTAGTCTATTTGTCATTTTCTTTCTTATGAAAGAATTATTGTGAATAAATGCATGCTAGAAATTTTCCAACTTGGTCAGGTAGCCTGATTCAGTTTCACGTTTTCTTTGCAGCTTTCTTAGTTATCCCTTTCCAAAGGGATAACTTCTTTTAAAATACTACTTGTGGTGTGCCCACATCTTTTACCACTTTCTTCTGAATAAAAAAAAAATTTCAGCAGTGTGGAAGAAAAGGTTCTTGGTTTGATTTCCTTTTTTTTTTTTTTTAATATTATTGGTATTTTTTTCCATTTTGAAACTCTGGAGTTTGATTTTTCAGTGTATGAGGAGGTATTCAGATTCAAGATTCAGATCTTGTACTCTCTTGTACCTATTTTTTTACTTTCAAAGGAGAATCATAGTTTGCAAGCAACGTAGTAATATAGTGCAGTGGGACTGCCTCACTAGTGTACAGGCTTCTGGAAGTATAATTGCCCTTATGGTTCTAAGTCTTGCCTTCAGAGTTTCCATATTACCAAGGGTCTTGACCAGAAGTATGTCAGTGGTTGCAACATCCCTTGAGCATAGAAGCACCTCTTTAAACTTCAATCCCGATAGCTGGAAAATTGTAGTTTGCATCTAAGAAGTTTGGGTTTCTGGTATTTATGCACCTAGCCTGCAGATAAACTGAAACAAATGTTCCTGCCCTTTTAATTGAGATACAGGAGCAAATAATAAAAAATCTCTGAGACATCCAGGTGATTCCCCAGGAAAAACACAGGAGAAATGTTTTGTTTATTTCTTTACTTAAATGTTTTGACTAGTAAACCTTTCAGACCTACTTTATGTTTTACTCGGAAGTAGAATAGGAAACACAGGAGAAACCTTGGGAAGAAACAGCCTTTTACGGGTCACCTTTAGTCTTGTGACAAAATATCTAGTTAGATCCATATCAAAGTGAAATAAATTATTCTTTTTAGTTAGCAAAATATGTTGAAAGTTTCTGTCCAGGCAAGTCCTGAAGGCACATGAGGATAAGGTGGTATGTAAATTAAAAGTCCAATGCCCACCCTTTGGCCCTGCCCTCAGACCTCTTCTTGTTCTGAACATAATAGTCGTCAAGCCTGCTTCTGATGTGGACATATTTGTTTCTACTTAATTTCTCTTCTTTCTTGTAATGTTGTTTCCAGAAGGGCTTTTCAGACAGAGACCTATTTTTCTTAAGCTTTCCTGCGTTACAACAGTCGGTAAATTCCTTACCACTTGAGATGTTTTGCAGACTAATTCTTGGTTAGAACTCCCTCAGGAAATGAATTACATTGCCCTGCTGTAGCCTTTGCCAGAGAGAGGAAGAAGGAATGTACCTTGACATTACCTCTAGGCTCCCAGCAGTAACAATTTCCAAAAGCATTTATTACCTGTACCCAAAAGGTTGAACTGAAGGCTTTTCAGATTACAGGAAAAACACACTGTGTGCTCTCCACCATGCGGGGTTTTGTGCAGGAGTTAGTCAAGAGGGGAAGACCCCAGTCTTACTCTCACTTGATACCCTCCAGAGCTTGTTTTCATGAAGAACAATTCTGGAGTAATTGCAGGTACGGACATAGTTTATTCCAGAGTAAGACAACCTTGCTCTTTCTTACTTTGACTTTGAACGCCAAAAAAAGTGCTGTTAATCTACTAAGTGTGTGTGTCTGCACTGCTCCTGAACAGGAGCATTCCTTAGGTTTGAGTCTTACCTTGATCTGAGTTGTCTTGTCAGCCCTTGGAAGCTCTTAGTGCTGGAGAGCTTGGAACCACTTAAGCATACTGCCTTGGTCAGCACGTATGGCAGTGTAGCTTCACAGCTACAAATGCATTTGTTTTTACCATGGTGTAACTCTCACTTCCCGTTAATAGAAAGATGGGTACCTTGAGATCTTACTCCAGGCAATTACTGGAGATTATCTTGTATACTACTTAGATAACCAATAGAAAAGACTACAGGTCTTTGCCTATAGTGGAGGATAGCACTCGTACAGTAACTATCTTGCTGAGAGTTGCCTCATCTCAAATTTTCTTATTTACTCCTGCAAAAATCACTTCTTTGAAATGTCTGACTGGGCTGTTTTGGGATATTGTCATCGAGTTTTCCTTTGGCTCTCACCAGTTTCAGGACATGTTTTTCTATATTGTCTTCAGCTTGACCATGTGAAGACACTGCTGCTATATAGACAAGCGATCGGTCCTCGCGGGAGTTAACTCAGCACTGCTGTTCTTCATGAGTTGAAGGACTCAAAGCAGCAATATTGCTCATAGATTATATTACATAGTATTGTGTAATCAATTCCTAGACCTTTAGTGATGATGCATAATTCATTGGCTCATAGGTTGCCATCTTTCTGATACAGACTGCATTCCCTGTGGATTTCTTTTTTTTATTAGATATTCCTCTTCACATATACTTTGAAACATTATTAAGGAAGGATGACATCAAAGGAGAACCTGTTGATTCCTCATCTTTGGGAGTGGAGTTTAAAGTATCTCCAGACAATGGTATGTAAAGCTTTAACACTTTAATACTTGCAAGACAGTTTTTTATTCATTTGCCAGTACTTTCTGCCCTGAAGAGGTTCCATTTATAAACTCACCACAAAGCAGGTTATCAGAGAAGGTAACTGGCTAAGGCTTTAGGTGGAAGGGGAATCTCTTCGCAGACCACAGTGTCAGGTTCTGCTTTGTTGCACTGAAATGATCCCATCAGAGCTGTAGGAGGGCAGTAATACATCGTGGGGGGAGTTTGGACCATGGGTTCTCTGCAGACACAGGTGCCTGACTGCAGTACTGTTTACTATTTGGATTCCTATCAGAAGTCTGTTTTTTTCCACTATAAATAGTTCAGCAGTTGAGCTTACCTGTGAATTGCACCAATGGAAAATAAGTTTTCAACTTGATACATGCTTTTTCTGTTGTAGACTATAATCAACATAATGTTTCTGTCAAACAATGGAGCAGTGGCTGTTTATCTAATTCCAAATCTCAGTCAGTGTCAGGAACATCTGACCAGCTGTCGGAAGGAAGAAAGAAAAGACATCTAAGTGAGACAGCAGTAGGTAAGAGAAAAATGGTATTGTTTAAGGTGGCGCTACGTCTTTAAAAATATGTACTGTATAAATTAGTTTGTTATCGCTGAGCTTTGAGAATTTATTTTAAGTTGTCTCCAAAAAGGATACTGTATGAAACTTTACAGGAGTGAAGAAATGGACTTAGGACACTATGAAAATAATGTGCTATTTTAAAGGATAATAATCTTTCTTTTTCTTCTTGAGTATATATTACAAAATGAGACAAGCTTCTCTATTTTATTTTTGGAATACTCTTAAAGGAAACTGCTCAGCAGTCCAGCTGTGTTTTTCTAATACTGGGTGTCATTATTTTTAATATGAAGGGGTTTTTTTTTTAGTAGTCAGTGAAACAGACTGAATTGCAAAGTTATCTGTCAAATCACTTGCCCAACCATTTACTGGCATCTTTGGTCAGCTATGTTTCATTTGTTGTATACTGTCATTTGTGGTTCTGGTTTCCTTCCAGACTGTTAAGAGGAGTTGTGGGTAGCCAGTGCTTATAATTAGTGTTTTCAGCCTTGTTATCTTTATATTTTAAGCCATTGAATCTCTGCTTCAGCACTTGGTAAGTTGATAGAAAGTGCCCTGAAAGTTCTGTAGAATAATGTGATAATTTAGGGACAAAAAATTCAGCGTACCATTGTAAAGATAAATAGCATCTTACCTCTCCAGGCTATTAGAATGTAAAACCTAACAGATTCTGTTACAGATTCATTTATGTGAACTTTTGGAAAACTTTTGGCAAAATTCCTCAGAAGACGGTTGAAGAAAATAAATCACTGAGTAAGAAGACAAACTATGTTAGTTTAAAATTTCCCCTAAGTAAGAATTAAAAGATATAAATGATCAGTTAACATTGTGGAAAAATACACTGCATATCCAGATAAAACTGATAGTGTAATCTTGCAATAGAGGTGGAGATATGGGAATTACTGCAGAAATTATTTAACAAAAAATTATGATCTATTAAAAAACGAACCAAACAAGCAAAAAAACCCCAACAAAACAAAAACAAACAACAACCCCAAACCAAAAAACCCTATTGATTAGAAAGGTGGTTTTGGACAGACTGAAAACTGTGCATTATAGTCCTCCCCTTTGCTGTACAGTCTTCTCTTACGCTCTGTGCCTGTCTTTGCGGGGGGTGCTGTGCCCTGCCCCCTCCCACCATCAGTGATCCTTTTTTCCACGCCACCCACTCCCCTTATCAGTCGCTGGTCCCCAAAAGGCAGATGCTGACACAGTGTTTCTTGCAACCACATTGTTTCCCTAAGTGTACAGTCAGGCACACCGAGATCAACAATTGGAGTTACTTGGGAGCACTAATAAGAGAGGAAACTTCTTGCTATAAACCTTTTGAAGTTACAGTTAGTCTTCTGCCAATAGTATTTAGTTCTTTGAGTTAATGGAAGAAAAAAAGTAGTCTTTTATCATGAGGGATCATAGTTTCCCAATGCCAGAAAACTGCTATGTGGTGCATTTGTAAGCAGCAGCAGCAGTTCTAGCTTATTATTGCTACGGGTGTAGTACTACATATTTTTTCCTAATTTGGGCTCTGTCTAGGAGAAATTATCCATGGGGAAGGTCAGCCTGATGAACAAGGCCAAAAATAAAAGCTGTGTGCCAGGGAGTTGCAGAGCTGCCTGGGAGATGAGAGTTCATGTCCTTGACCCAGCCTGTGCAATACAGTCTTCAGGATCAGTCTTACCTCTTTTACCATGTTGGAATACTCTGGCTCTTTTTATTAGTTGGTATATTAAATCTGAGTTCTCTTTTCTTATTGGAAATTAAGGTAGAAGAAAAGCAGAACACAGGTGGTTAAATTCTGAATCCCCCTAAATGCTGCTTACACTGGGACTGAATAAGAGTAAACAAGAGTTATGATTTGTCTGGATCAGTGGACCACATGGAGATCCAGAAACTAATTTTATTTGTTACCCTTGCTGCCAGTTCTGTTTTATCATTTATCAAGGAAGAAACTATCAGTGAGGGCTTAGTGAACTGGTATGTTGGTGAGATGCAGCCCAGCTAGGGAAGCGCTGTTAGGGAACACTGAGGAGCGTTCCTCTAAGTCTGATTGCATTTGCTGTGTGTGTAGTCTATGACAGCTTCTGAAAAAAGAAGTGGGATTTGCCTATATGAAGCTGGTTCCACAAGAAGAAATCCTTCGTAGAAGGAGAGGGATGAGTTTTGTGGAACAACAATGACAGGATGAGTAACAAGTGTTTATTTAGATGGCTTTTTTTAGCATTCGTTAAATCGTAAGTGGTTAGCTGTGTGCTTCTAGAAATGACTTTACCATTAGTGTATGGAAAAATATCTTTAGTCTAATAGACAACAGCCGGTATGCTTTTTTTATTATTATTTTTTTGTGACAGGCGAACGTAACACTAGGTTTGAGACATTCTCCTTTCAACATGCAGAACCAGAATCCCATAGCAGTCTTGCTTCTGTGACCAATGTCAATGCGATGTCTAGGCCCACTCACAGCACTTCATCACAGGTAAACCAAAAATGTGTCACTATCTTTACTGAAATATCAGTGGGGAGTTGTGCAAATTAATAATCCAAAACCACATGCCTTTTACATTTAATTTAGTGTTAAATTACAGTGCAGAGCATTTTTACACTGAATTAAGTGGATTACATTAAGTAACTTATTCCAGATCGAGTATGTGGTGTTCCTAAAACAGATACTTGCTTGTAAAAGAATTTTGCAGATCATATAACTGGAGTGTAAGTTTAGTTTATTGGCATTGGACCTTTCATTTTTTTTATTTTTTCCCCAATTTCATTAAATATACTGTGATTTATGTTCCCAGTTTTACACAAGGACTCTTATGACTTTTTTCTTGGTGCAACTACATAAAATGGCCTCACAGTACAAATATAGTCACAGAATTTGTTAACTCTCAGCCTCACTATTTAAAACCTTTTGTGCAGAACTACAGGCAAAGTCTCTGGTATATAAATTTGCTGAGGAGCAGCACTGCTCTGGTTCAGTGAAGTCCCTGCAGAAATACACTTTGTTTTATTGGAATTCATTGAGAATTTCATAATAATATTCAGATTTCAGTCCCACAGTTCTGCTAAGCCGAGTGGTATACTGGTGCTATGTAAGTCATCATGTTTCAATCTGGTGATGACTCCTGGAGAGCTGAGTTTAAATCTGCATCCCCAATGCAGTTTTGACACTGCACACTCCTCCTTTTTTCCCTTGCTTGAGCAGACCATTGTCAAAGAACACCTAAATGAGCATTTTAGAATAGACTGCTTCCATTAATGTTCAGCTAAAAATTGAGATCTTGAAATATGGAATGTATCATGATTTAAAACTAAACTTTCTCCTGTAATCTAGGAACCTCAGGTTTTTACCCATGTAGGTTCCATGCACTAGTGGGCAGAGAACACCACCAGGAATCCTGCTGTGATCACGGCAAAGAAATTCAGTTTCTGTCTTTTGCACGTCTTTCAGAAAACCACTTTCCATGTAGGCTGTTCTTCAGTGCAAAATGTAGCTTCATTCTTTTGGAATTCTTAATTGTATCACACTGAAGAACCACTTGGGTTACGGGTTAGTAGATAGATTATAGAAGGTCGTCTTTGTAGACTGAACATTATGAAGAAGGCAGCATTAACTTCAAAGTTCTCATAAGTATTCAGAATTAACTGTAACTGAAATCAAAGAAGGGAAGCTCCCACTGATTTCAGTAAGAGTTAGGCCAGCGAGAAGTAAATCTCAGAGATGAGATAGTTTCAAGATTTGTTGAGATTCCATCGGAGGTGGGGGGGAAGTCGGAAGTCATTAAGCCACTAGAAAATGTGTTCAAGTTACAGACTTTCTCCTTGTGCAGTTATAATGTTTCTCAGCTAACACGTAGTTCCTATGATTTGAGCTGATGAATCTCCTGTTGTATTGATTATGTTATACAGCATAACTCCAGGAGGAGGCTGAGAAGTGAGAGCTCCTATGATATAGACAACATTGTTATTCCAATGTCACTGGTGGCACCATCGAAGTTGGAGAAACTACAATACAAAGAAATCCTTACCCCAAGGTTTGTTCATGACCTCCTTAGTTGCAAAGAAGATAGCAAAATGAACATGAGAACGTTAACTAAGAATATCATTAACATGTAGTTAGATAATGTTATAAAATTAAGATGATCTTTTCATGCGCTTGGGGTTTTTTTTTTGTGCACTTCAATTTGTGTGACTGGAGTGGTGGGAAGACTGGACAGCTGATAGCACAAGGGAAATAGTCTGATACACACAGGGGAGGTGGCAGATGCACAGACTGGCTAAAAATAGAAGTGGGTTTATATCCTCTTAATTGTACTGATATTCATGGCCTTAAATGTGCCGTTAGTCTGACATGCTCTGAACAGTTACTTGGAGGTTGCTGTCTTTTTTGTGTGGTGTGGTTCATAAGAAAATAGTTAACTATTTTCAGTGAATTGAACAGAAATGGTTTTAGCATATATTTTTAAAATTTATCCATTCTGATACAGTAGAATAAGCTTAATTTTTTCCATACAGTGTAAACCTATAATTCATGAATCTAGACACATCTTTTTTTTCTTTTTTTTTTTTTTTTTTAAGAAAAAGAACATATTTAGATTGCTAAAACAGAGTAATTGAACTCCTGTGCTGTAATTCAGTGGCTTACTAGCAAATAGCCTGAAACAGCTAAATGCAATTGTTCCATGTTTTAAATCTCTAATTTGCATTTGCTTTTATATTGTGTTTAAAGCTAAAAATATTAATAAGACTACTGGATAGCTTAAAGACTGTGTTGGGAAAAGGAAAGGTTAGATATTGGGTTGGGAAAGGAACATCTAAATTTCGGGCATCTGCTATCAGCACCTTAAATTTTAAATTATTTTATTTGAAAGAAATGTTGAAGCACAAGCAGCGTTGAAGAAGGAGTAACTAACAATATAATGAAACAGCATTTAGGTAAATTAATTTGACTTTCCTTGTCTCATTTCTAGCTGGAGAGTTGTTGAATTTCAACCTTTGGAAAGATCTCATACAGATGAAGAAGAGGTAGGCTGTATTTTAATTAAACTTTCAGTTTTTAATTAAACTAGATATAATATATAATTAGGATAATCGGTATAGATTTTCCAAAGTCACCGACTTCATGCAAATCCTGGTAAGTTTCAAATATAAAAAACAAAGTATTAAGTATCAGATTGTGAAAATGAGTCTTATCCCAACCTACTCGATCCTATGGTGGATGAGAGAAGTGTGAGTATCTCCATTAATAACCATTGTTCACTTGTTTGTTTGGCTCTTCTGTTCCTTGCTGTCAGCACAGTCAGCGCTCCCAAAGGGTCCCTTTGGTCAGGCCTCCGCCTCCCCTGCTCCTGGGCACTGTGATGCTGGGTGTCCCAGTGTGACTGTCTCTTCAGGGCTACCTGTGCTATAATGTCCGTCCTCTCTCATACTCTTCTTTCATGGCCAGTTCCCATGTCCTGTTGCTCTTCAGGAGGTAATTTGGCATTTTGCCTGCGGGCCCACCAGGTTTCCTCAGTTCTCTTCTCAGCGTTCGTTTTCCTGCAGCCCTCCTGTTGGGAGCAAACTTCTATTCTTTCTGCTTTGTCAGGAACAACATAACCTTCAGCATTTCCTGCTTGCCTGGTGAGCTAAGTTTGCACATCGTGTGCTACTGTTGCTTCCTCCAGACATAAGAATCTACCTTTTTCTTCCAGGGAATGTCTGTGGACTTTGCAGCTGCAGGTTCCTTTCTCCCCTAATCAGGCGTTCAAGGCATTTCCTAACTCCACTGTGAGCATACCAGCAGGTCTGGTCTCTAGGCTGGTTTTCTGTCCTTCCAATCTTTTTGTGGCTCCTTTTCCAGAAACCTGCCAGTTTTGCTGTCCGTTGGACATCTCTGGTCTCCCTCCAGTCTCTGCTATAGGCCACTATCAACTGTTGTAATGTAGGACTTGTATTCGTACTTTCATCCACAATGTCTGTTCTTGAGCTCCTTTTTCAGAGAATCTCTACAACCGGGGTTTAAGTAGTAGTAGTAGTAGTAGAAAAATATTGCATTTGGGTAGCAGTATAGGTGGTTATGCTAGACACAGTAAACAAATCACTATGCCTCTCCCTTGGGATAGAAAATACATTCTCCTCAGGGTTTTACCAGGTCCGTAGCTGCCTGCTCCATGGAAATGAACCTTTCCTTGCGGAGAGCATCATGGTCTCAGCTCCCTACCTGGTGCAGTTGCATTCATTTGGCACCATGCTCTTGGGTCGGAAGGAAGAGAAAAAAAAACCCTTACTCTGTCCCTGCCTTTTCTCATGGACTTGAGAAATTCTTGTGAAATCTGGTGGTCAGATTTATGTCACCTCCACCACTGCCTTTTCGTTTTGGTACTGTCTCTGCTAGCAGGAGTCATGCCTGATCTTCTTTTATAGTGAGAAGGTCAAATTAGATACACAGGAGAACTCTCCTGAAAGGATATTTAATTAAACCATTTGGAGAATAACTAATAAGGCAGCAAGGGCACAGAGTCTGTTGAGAACCTACTGTTCATTGCTCTCTCTTTCATCCTGGTGTCTGTGGAGGAAAAAAGAAAAGAGAATTTCAACAGTGATTTGCCTTCAGGACTTCAAGGGACTTGCTTGGAGGACTCAGTGGATTTCTTGTTTAGATTTCAGATCCCATACAGATGACTTGTCTTATGTACTTTTAGTGTACTTTGCTGAATAGACTTCAAGGTGTCTCTCTGTGAAGTTCATGGGCTAATTGCTCATTTAGTAGCCCTCCCAGTACATTTGTATTTGGCGTGACTAGTTGATCCTGTATGATTCATCCTTTGGCCAGGAAATAACTTGAGTTAACAATAAAGCAGCTTTGCCTCCTGCTGTGGTCCACTGCTCCTGTATTGTCTGTCAGCTGCTGGGTAGAACGAGAGAGGAGAGATGTCAGACGAGAAAAATGCTAAAGATCTTGTTTGTCTAAATCATCCGTTGCCAATTTTTGCCCCTTCTTTTGGGATCGTGTTAATTGGTTTGGATGTTTTTCGGAGTACTGAGAAAAGGTGGTTGTCTGATCATAATTCTTCCACTTCCTTGCTTTTGGTTTCAGGCCGAGTTAGATTTGTTACTAAGCTTGAAAAAAAGACATGAGAAAACAGCAGCATTACCTTTTCCCATTTTCTGCACTCACACTCTGACACTCTTGAAATTGTTCCTTGTACTGACATCAAGGCAAGCTTCAGTAGATCATTTGTGAAGGACAACAGAGAGGGCAAAATGTACTTTCTGCTTTTATATAAAGTAAGCTTTTTCTTTGCTTTCCACTGCATAGCAGCCTGTGGTGGTACTGTATCATAGTTTTTTTCCTGCCTATATTCTGTGTGGCTAAATTTAAAACTTCTGGAGTTGTCCTTGTGTCAACCAGCAGTTAGGGGTTTCTTCCACTTGATGTCTTGTCCTTTTTTTCCTTCTCTCTTCTTCATTTAAAGGCTTTCAATGCAACAACCGGTATCGATGCAATAGACTTGCACCCAAAGTTCCCACAAGTTACAAAAAAATATGGGGTCCCAAATTTGTCATGTTCTACAGCAGCCACGCTTCCAAGGATGGGAACTCAGCACTTCCTGAAAATCGGGCCTATTCACTGTGACTTTATTTGAGTACAAAAAGCTTACGTTTTTTGGGTGTCTGATTTTTATTTCTGGATATTTTGCCTTACAAGGACAAATGTAACAGTTGGGCAATGCAAAAGTTAATCTACTATCTATGTCTGCTCTATTACTTGCTCTAAAAATACTTAGTTTTTGGAAATAGAGCAGTTGAGTTTCCTGGTTTGCATGTATGAATTTGCAGTCTGCTACTGCTTTAAGGCATGGGAGGGTGTGGCACGGGTTTTCCTATTTTATTTTGTTTTTAATTTGTTTTGTCCAGGTTAAAGTTTCTGGCAAGACATGGTTGTAAAGTAACATTCAAGTTTATTTTGCAGTTGTTTCAGTAATGACAAATACTTTGGAATAATTCTGTGTGCAATTAGTTTTGCATAAGTGTTTTCATGGCTTATGACTCAGTGTTTCCTGTGAAGCCAAAGATTGAAATGCAGGCTTTGTTGTTTTGAGAACCTTTCAGAAATATTCCTGGTGCTATTCAACATTAATGCACAGTGTCTTGTAGCGTAACTAGATGCGATGGGGGGATCCAAATCTTAGTTTGCTTTAAGTCTTTTTCTTTGAGTGAAATCATTAGACGTGCCTCACAAACAGGCCTTCCTGTCTTCTCTCAACATCGCTGCCAGATCCATCCACTGAGGACTGACAGTTCTTTTGTCCTTTTTCAAACTAACCTTTGTGGGGGGAAAAAAATATCATATTTCTCCAATTATAGCAACTTTAAATTAAGCTAAAGTTGGTGGAGGAAATATATAAAGTGTTACAAAGCTGGAGAGCAGCAGAGGCTGTACTGAACCAAGCAGAGACCTTTTACTCTGATGTAATGTGGTTTTTATCCATAGAACAAACAATAATTTTTCAGTAAGAAAATGTATTACTTCTTAGTAGTCAATGGAATAGGGTACAACTCATTTTAAATAAAGAAGTAGTTCAATCTGCTGTCATCAGCTATGGAAAAGGAACAGTAAGGCTTATTTCTGTATTTTTCAAAACTCTTCGCTTGGAGAGGAATGTGGACTTTGATTTTTGAAAGGAAGCTTGTTAAAAATGAAGTTTCTTCCCAGCATGAAAAGTTTTGGCAATTTGCTAAGAAAAGTATTTTCAAAGTCTTAAGTTTTTCTTTCAAAATTATCTTTTGTTTCCACTTCAAAAGAAATCTGAGCACACAGAAAAATCCTGAATTTTCCCTGAGGGAATAGCACTTTTGTAGTTCATAAAATTCTCACTTTCACGCTATACATCATTGACCTCGGAAAGACAGAATCTGAACTGAGATGCAGTCCCATACCGATGCCATCCAAGTGACAGAGCTGGTGAATTCCAGAGAGAGGAGGAAACCCATTAAGTTGGTTTGCATGGAAGGAAACGAGCAGCTAACAAAGCGGTTTGTGTTTAACATAAATAAATAAAAGCAATGAGGAGTCTTCAAAAAGCAGTCATGAGATGGGCAAACAAAGCAGGCCTGTTTGTCTGAAGGTTCCTGTTGAGTGCCAGGCTGAGGAGGAACCGGGCAGCTACAGTTTTAGCAAGCAGGTCGTGTGGCCGTTTCAGATCACACTGAAGTCTTTGAGATCCTTTTCATTGGCTCAGTCAAATTTCATTGTGGGGCTGTAGTTTATGACCAGCCACCTAGGTTGGAAATGTGCTCGCTGGCAAGCGCAGTGCCGCTACCAGGTATGCTTACAGCAGCATCAATGCATTGTAATACTTTGCATTTGTACCCATAATGGTCATGAACTACCTCAGTGCTGCAAGACTTGATACAAAGAATGGCTTCTGCAGAAAACCTCAGGGCTGTTAGGTGTCTGGAGTGGAGTACTTCCAGCTGAGAATGTAACCTATATTGTATGGCTCTATCTGGCACTGCAGTGAGGACTCTGTGTTTAGTTCTCTATTTTATCAGACTCAGTTGGAAGATAAATGGTGTTACTTGTATAACACCACTGAGGATTTTCATTTATAGAAAAAAATCAATTCATTTTCCATGACTCCCCCAATCATTGGTATAACTCGTGTCCAGGACTGATCTGGCAGTGCAGCTTCACAGCTTCTATGACCAGGAATTGTTCTTTCCTAGAATTTCTCTGCTTTTGAATTGGGAGTGGCTGGCATAAAATCCATGGCTGCAGCACTCATACGCTCTCGCCAACCTTAGCTTTTTAGGTGAACTTTGAAGAGGTTGAATGGTTTGGAGCACTTTGAAATAACTCTGAGCTGTGCTGGAGGGGTCCAGCCAAGAGCTCGCCCCGCCATCTGGTGAGTGAGGGGGAAGGGCAGCAAAGTGCTCCTGGCCCAGCCGTGTCTAAGGAGCAAACTTCCTGGTGTGCTGCCAACAGAAAAATGAAGATGGCTCTTTCAGAGTGAAGGTCAGATGCGATGGCTACATCTGAGGATGTAAAGTACTCACATTAGGGCTGTTTTAAGCTGTACCGGGGTCATGCAAATCATTTTCTAAGAAATAGTCTCTTCAAAGCAGAAACCATTTTCTGCTTGGTTTCATAGCAGGAATGCGGCATCTCAGGTTTGCTGAGTTCCTCTCAATGTGGAGCTATTGAAGTCCTTGGTGATCTCAGACCTATTTCTCCATGCTTAAAGAGCACCCTGGCAAATCCTGCTGTCTCCCAGCCTCCTCCTAAAGCAGTCTCTGGAAACTCCTGGAATTTTTGCTTGTCTTTATTATGTGCTTTTAATATTGCCTTGATTTGCAAATACTTGTCCTCTTAATTTTCTGCCTCTCACCATAGAGAAATATGTGTTAGTTGCATGGGGCGCGTCATAATTTCTATATCCATTCACATCAACCACAGACTTGTAAAGAAATAAAGTGAAAGTGACAGCGTCCCATATACTGGAGCTCTAGTGAGAATGTAAGCTGAATGCATGTATTTTGATGTGCCTTTATACTGCAAGCATGCATTGTGTTGCCTCCTCTTGTTTGGTGAACAGACCTTTGCAGAATTATATATAATATTGGCTGCCTTTGTTCCTAGTGATGTTCATAATTATGGCAGCAGCTATCCCTGTATTTCATTACAGATAGAAGATCTGTCAGATGAAGTTTTTTCCTTACGTCATACAAAGTACGAAAAAAGAGAGAGAGCAAGGTGGTCGCTGTGGGAGCAGAGCCGCTGGCCCAGAAGGAATAGCAGGCAGGTGTATTGACTTTGATAAGAGCGTTCCTATTGAACCGCTGGTGTCAGCTGTTGGTGCAGCAGTTTCAGAAATGCTGTCCCAGAGAACTTTGAAAATGAGGGCACTCCTCATTAATTAACTCGTCAGGGACAGTACCAGGTATGTTTGTTTTTTTGGCTGGAAAGGGAAGACTCTGCAGTTCTGAAGCACGCATACTTACAGAAATTTGCCATGGTAGTGACCTGGTATTAGTGAATAAAAATCTTACTCCCATACTGAACACAGCTCTGCTAGTTTGAGCTGCTCCCAGTTATTGCGACTGTAGCCACCGAGTGTAACATGAGCCCTTCTTCACTCACCTGACTTAAGATGAAAGTCCACTGCATTCAGAGACGTGTTAATGAAGGGTCCTGGGCTGTGCCAGGGACCTTATGCTTAAAAAAGTCATTGTGTGAAAAAGTTTAAAGGTTTGCTGTCTGGTGCAAAACTCACCAGAATTAAATATAACCCGTAAAAGTCTTGCAAAAAGTAGAGCGTATAAGACCAAACATCATAAAGCTGTATCTGCAGTTTGGCTCTGGGAAAATGATTCCCATAAATCGCTTCAGAATCTGCCAGGACAAAAAGCATCCTATAAATGCTGGGATAACTTTTTCTGCTATTTATCATATGCTCGTATCTACTCTTGGCTGAAAGTGAACCATGACACTATGAATATATATGCAAAGATAGCTTTTTTTAATGGAGGATAAAATTAGAGATAAACCGTATTAAGGAATTCTATTTTAAGCCATTTTGAACATAAAAAAGCTTTAGAAAGTGTACTGAAAAATACAAGCTCTGTATGTACCCTTAATTTTGAAACTCCGTGAACAACTTGGTGAAATCTTGGTGCTATTTGAATTCGGAAGTAAAACTGCTGTTGACATGAGCAAGGTAAGAGTTCCACCTGGCATTTAAGATGTGTGCCAGTATTTTATATCTAGTTCAAATATGCATTAAAGGCAAGGTCAGATTTTTTAATCTTACTAAATTATTTTGACTGCTTTGGAGATGAGTCCAGAGCAGAGGTGGGAAGGGGGAGCCCAAGGACCTGCTGTTTCTTCTCGAGTTACATTGGCACGATCTGCTGACAGTGCAGTTTGGACTCCACAGGCTCCTGCGAATGATGCCGTGTTCCCCTGAGTGGGAACAACCCACAGCTCACTGACTTCTGTCCAAAATTACCATTCTGGTGAGCATGTGGAGCAAGGCGCAGGAGTGGGACCAGCCACCAGCTGTTCTGGAGCCAGAGTGTGCCTGTTCCAGCCCTGTTTTGTCTGGTTAGCTTCTCCACATAGCAGTTTTTGTTTTGGCTTGTGACATCGAGGTTGTCAAGAACCATGTGTGTTTTCATCTGCTCTTTTGATTTAAATAAGTAGACTGTAGGTAGCATGTATGGAGAAACTGAACACTTGGAAAAAAAACAATCTAAATTGGTCCTGGTGATGTGAAAGGGCAGGGGCTAGTTCTTAAGACTCGTCTCTTATCCTGCACTAGATCTTACAGCAAAAATGCTGACGGACGACACAGCCAAGATTCGGTGCAGAAAGACCACCACAGCAGCTCCTGTGCGTCGCTGCATTGTGCTGCTGAACCTGTTCCCGACTTGACTTCGGAAGCCCACAGCTCTGTTTGTTCGGGGATTGCACAACTCTCCAGGGAGAGCCAGGAAGCAAAGGTGAGTGCTTCCTGGTCTGGTCAGGTCTTCAGTGACCACTGTCTCTTACCTAAAACAAAGAACCTGAACATATCCTCCTGTCTCACTGATCAAAATCTCAGGCTGTTGCCCTAGTTTATGTAGACTGAATGTTTAGAACTAGATTGCTGTGCCTTATGAATTAAGCGTAAGATTTGTCAACAGGTAAAAATTTCATTGCCCAGCACACACAGCACATGTTTTAGAGGTGAGTATGGCAGGCCTGGGTTCAGGGATGATGGATCTTTTCTCAGGGATGTTGGCCAGGGTTCCAGATGGGGCTGACTGTTACGAGGTCAGGTGTCCTGATGGTCTGGCACCATGGAAAAGAGCTTGCCCCTTCCTGTGCTCTGCCTGTTCAATTGTAGCTGTGTTACTAGTGCAAAACCGTATGAAGCCAGCTTACGCTGACAGCTGGTGCCTAGCAGTGTCGTATTCTTTATCTGAAGAGCCCTGCAAACATTGTACAGACAGACACTCATTTGTTACTTGATAGCAGATCATTCTGCACATAGCTAATCAGTCCGGACTCAACTGAAATCCCTTTTTCCCCTCTTTTCTCTTTCTCCACCCTCACTCCTACCCTTCTGATTCCTTTCAGTCTGGGCTGTGGGAACTTCGAGTTTTTCCACTAAAAGATGAAGAGGTAGAAGCTTTACTGTGCCAAGATCAAATAACGAATCAGACTGAAATGTCAAGTGCAGCTTTTCCCAGCGACTCTCTCTGTACTTCATGCACACCCATTGGTTTGCCAGACAATGGCCATCCACCAAGAAAACAATCTACTGAAGAGTCAGAAGACTGCGAAAATGTTTGCCTGGGAATCAACAATACAAGAAAACAAAGGTGACAGGGAATAATGTGGTTCATTAAGAAAGCCAATTAAGGTGGAGAAAAGTGTAAGGTAAAATCTCTCTTGTTCACACAGCATATGACAGCACAATTCAAAACCTGTACGTTAGCTGCATATAATATATTTTCTTTCTTGCTTTGTAACAGGCAGGATAAATCCCAAAGACAACACTTTCTTCTTCCTGAACCCCAAGAGAAAGTAATTATTTCAAGCTGGAAGTCTAATATTCCCAGTGTCGGGAGTGGGCGCACATAAATTGCTGGCACCATTCACTTTCTGTTGTCATATTGCCACATTTGTTAATAATCATCCTTTTCTGTTTTGTTTGTTTTCAAATGCATTTCTGGTTCTAGCGGATTTCTGGTGCAGCAGGATATGCTGTCTACCTTAACCAACAACTTCAACTGAACACAGAAAAACTACTTGGAAAAAATAGTGGGGAGAAGCGATAGCCTCAGATTATTTTCCTGTGTGGCATGACCATGGGGCAAAAGTCTGCCTCTCTAAATGCATGTGTGTAACCCATGCGTACGATAAGGGTAGGTGAGAACGAGCAGTTTCAACGCAGGCGTTCTGGAAGCCTTGCATCTAGCTTAAAATCTGTACTCAGCTCTCAGTAGTGCCAGGGCATGTTTCATATAGATGTCCTCAAGCAATAAGATAGAACTAGACCACTGCATTTCAATAGTCGATATATCTGCTACTCAGAAAGTAGGGTTTCTGCTTCAGTCATGTGGGTATAGAGGAACAGAAGGAAAGAGGAGTCGAGTCAAATCAGTGACGCAGCTCTTTGAATATTGTGGTTTGGGTCATCTTACTTCCTTAGTCCTTCAGTAGCTAATGAGGCTCATAATATTTTGCTTTAATATGCTAAAGACAAAGTCTTGTTCAAATTTCTGTACAGTGCCTTGTAAGAGTCTCGTAAGTATGCCAACATTTGGTGACTAGCTGAAAAGGAAAAGATGATTGATGTCTAAAGACCAATAAAGAAAAAAGCCCCAAAGCTTTCCATTGTGATTCCGGATAGATTTTTAATTTCCCAGTGAGTTCACAGTGAGGAAACAAAAGCAAGTTGTTTAAACTTGCATCCAAATAGCGTAGTTTGGAATGTATCTGCAATCTTAAAGAGGTATTAACAAAGATTAAACATTGAATGTAGGTATAATCCATCAACAGGAAGTTTTTCTGTGTAGGACAGTTGAAGGCAATTTTATAGGAGTCTCTGTTTTTGTGCAAAATTTTCTTCCATGTGTAATATCTGGAATGGCACTGGACAGACGACCCACTTTTAGTGTCAATTGTTTGGGTTTTTTTTGGTAAAAATGACAGGAATTATGCACTGGGCATCTGAAAACAGTTCAGTAAAGTTTCAACACTACAACCTATTGCTACATTGTAGTTTATTGCACATTCTGATTATTTTTTCAAACACTTTTTTAACACTGGTTTGTCTTAAACTTGAATCTTGCCTCGATGTCCGATACAATAATCTTTGATGCAAGGTTGTTTTTTTAATTAAAAGTTATTTCTATATATGTTGTATATAGTCTGAATTTGATGGCCTTTTAGAAGTGAAGAAATAGCAGTAACGCTTCCTCTTGGCACAGAGACCTGCTTGGCCCAAGAATGGCTTTGCAAACACACTGAAGTGGCAGCAGCACTAAACTTTGCTGTTGTACTGAAGCTGCGCTGGTGCTGTGAGGCTAAGGTCCCCCCAGCGTCTGAATACAGAGGTGGATTTATTCCCTCTCTCTTGTCCTGCATGTGCATCTGCTGCTGGGAAAAGGTTGCCGAGAGTTACATGTCTCAAATGCTTTGCAGGTCTTTTCCATGCCCATATCCTTTCATTAAGACATCTGATCCGACCAGCTCTCACCCAGCTTTGTTGTAAGGTCAGGGCTTCCTGCTCTGTCTGATCCCTGGGGCAGTGTGAGGAGTTTCTGCAATTTAAGAGACGGGACAGACCAAGTAAACCAGCCGGCTTGCCGCCTTCCATGTGCTGAAGGTGCCGTCAGGAAATGGAAATGCAATCCAGCATTTCACAGAAAGGAGCAAAAGGAGAGGGGTTTTCTAGGTTGGAGGGTGGGAAGGGTGTTAAAATGAGGCCAAAAAAACCTGTACAAAAGGAGCTGGATTAACCAGGTTTGGTCAGCCTGGTGGACTGTAAAGCTGTTCCTGCACTGCTGTTCAGATCCCAGCTGTGGTGTGCTATTGAACCGTTGTGTTGCTTTTGGGTCAGGCTCCAGTGTGCTGGCCTAAAGCAGCTGCTTGTTACCTTGCCAGCTGCAGGGGCTGCACAAGTGGTTATCGATACCAGCAAGGGTAAGCACATTTTCTTTGTCCCCTCTTTAGATGTTCTTGTCAGCCATTGTGGGAACCAGCTAGTGCCTCACAAGGCAGCAATAAAAAGGCTAGCCAAAAAAAGGCTGGGCAGCCAGGAGACTGAAAAAAAAAAATCCCTGGAGAAACTATAAAAATGTCTGTTTGGTCATAACCCCACCCCACCACCGTCAGAAGTCTTTTCTCTAACATCTGCCTCTCAGCTGGCTAGACCTGTGACGGCAAACTGCAACTGCCTTCACACAAAGAGCTGCCCAAGCGACTGCACGGCTGGAGAACTGTGCCAGAGCATTTCTTCCTCCCCATGCCCCCACCGCAGGGCTGCTCTCCAAGTGTTTGTTAGTGGTGCACAGGTTTCTGCCATCAGGTGAGCAGCACGTGCAAGCGTGGCAGGTGAAGGCCGGTGGGGAGGGGTGACCAAGAGCAGGCTGCATTTGCTTTTCTCACGTCGCCTGCCTACCTCCAGCAGCCCTTCATCTGGCAGGGGCAGATGGGGAACGCTGTGTGTGCATGTCAAGCAAGATGCTTTTCGGGAAGCCCTAGGCTGCTCCTCACCCACAGTACCTCTAATCATTTGCCACCTTCTTGCAGCAGACCAGGTGCTGTGCCCTACCCTCTCTGTCTCTACTCTGTGTCTTTGCTCCAGGCAGCGAGGCACCCAGTTTTTCTATAGCCCCATTTCACTACTGAGACAAGGTTAGAAAACTGGCTTAACTGAACTTGGTCACAGGTCACACCAGCCCCCTCCTTTCATCTTCTTGCCCCATGCTGCATGCAGCTGGAATCAGCACTAGTACTCTCATTTATTGCCTGCACACCTGTGGTCCCACCTCCAGACAGTTCAGTCTTTGCATGAATGCTGGGGTCGTGAGGAAGCTGCTGGTGGTGGGAGCAGGCTGAGAGCTCAGAGCCAGGCTCATGCGTGAAGCCATAAAATGTGTAAGAAACCCCTGCTTGTTTTCTTTCCTTTTCAAAGTTTTAAACAAGGGGAGGTGGGGTGGGGAAACCCAACCTGTTTGTCTTTTGGCTGTTAAGCTATGAAAACAGCTGTCAGCACTGCTCCTAATGTTGTGGCCAAAGGTATGACTGAAATACCAACCTAAACATTATACAGCAAGGGCCCCCACGCATGAAACTGGGATGTTGCAGCTTCACAAAGAAAGCCATTTCCCTTGCACTTTGTTTACCATTTTCAATTGAGACTTTTTTTTTAAGGCCACTTATGTTCTGCTCCCTGCTGCTATGAGGGCTTAAATGCTTCATCTCTGCATCCAGGACCTTAATGGAATGTAAGTACAAATACAAACTTCTAAGCCCTATTAAAATTAAACTCTGTGTGTCTACTGCAGTTTTTTACCTTGCTCAGGGATGTGCGCTGTACCACCCTGTGGAGCACATGTCCAAGCCCAGCCTTACTCTGCTGTATCAGTTTCTTTTACCCTGTTTTCCAGTGTAGACAGAGCCCTTGCTCTGTCAGATCACCCTGGACTGCTCCAGACCATGTGACTGAATATCACCAGACTGTGCTCTCCCTCGCTGCTGAAACTTTGCTTTATCAGAGTATTGCAACATCTAACGGTCCTGGGGCTTATTTGGCCCTGCGGATACCATGCAAGCAGCAATCTTGGTTTTCATGTCAGCGCACGGTTCAAGTCCTGCGGCTGTGGCGCTTCTGCTGTGGGGTTAATGTTACAGAGTACAGGAGGACAGGCCGAAATAGAGTCTAACAGATCACTTCTGTTAATGTATAGACAAGAAACTGGAACAGTCTTAAGCATTAAAAGAACAAGTATCATGACTGTTACTTCCATGGATGCTCTGTAGTTGCTAACAGATTTAACCTTAGATGTGTAAAAAGCTGCTGCCGTAGGAGCCAGCTGCATAAATCCAGCTGGGTGGGATTTAGGCAGAAAGAAGCAATTCACTACTTTTCCTGCGTGTGTCATTTGTCTCTCCCACAACACTCCTAACCTGAGAGTCAATGGAAGTGCAAACTACCAGATCTAAAACGATGACAAAGTGACTACAACCTGTGAAAGAAAACATACCACATGGTTCCATGCTCAGAACAAAGTGCAGTACCATCAATTAACTAGCATGACTTTAGGATGTCCGTCCCCCCCAAATTAATTAGAAAAGAAAGCAGAAATAGTTTGATTACCCCTTCAAACCAGCTTAAGGTCAACTGCAGGAGGCAAGGATACTACAGCTGTTGTCCTACTGCTTTCAACAGCATGAAAAGCCACACTTCCAAATCCTAAACTAACATTTTCATAGCCCGTTTGTGGCTGCTTGGCCTGCGTTTTAGATGACTGTTTCTCTGTGCACGCTATATTAGACTCTACGCAGGTTCTTTCCAGAAGTCCAAATAAGCTGCTTTAACACCTCTAACAGCCATTTGGACTATGACCTTTCCTAGCCAAGCTTTCTTTTGGCAAACCTCTTCTGAAAGATGTCTTCAGTGCAGTGGGTCCAGAGACTCCATTTTTCTTTGGCTAGTTCTCAAATGGGGTTGCAAGTGGAAAGAGGAAGCAAAGACATTTGTTCACCTAAACCACAGTTAACCACGCAGGAAGAAGCAGTAGTTTAGCCATTTCAGACGCTTGTCCAGATTGCTTGAACCGGCCCTAGCTCCTCCTACTTAACAGTGGCAGTGTCCCACGCTGTACCACAGCCGTCTCCTTCCACAGCCGCCAAGCAGGGTCTGTCTGTGGGACGCCTCACGGGTTGTGGGCTTAGAAGAAGGGGGTGCATCAGCTGCAGCACTGTCTCAGCATTTGGCAGGCGACACGTGCCCAGCTTTGCTGCAAGGACAACAGATTTGACTTTGGCGTCGTGGAAATGGACTGGCTGCAGCTGTTGAGCCTTCTGGCCTGTTCAGCAGACTGTCTGCAACCCTTCTGTAATTACAGCTTAAAGGGAAAAATACCATGCAGAATACCATGAAATATTAAAGGAGTCCGCAGTACTAATTAGAGCCATGGGAGGCAGGTCTGTCTAAACCGGCCTGCTCAGGCCTTCCTCTCGTGGGTTGTAACTCTCACGTGCCCCAGCAGGCCAGGCTGTGAAGCCGGCACAAGCGAATTGAAGGTATGACAACTATTTGGCTTCATAACCAAGAGGAGCGTTAAGCCGTTTTACAGAGCCATCTCCACGCAGTGCGTTTCAACCTACATACGCTGAAATCACTTCGGTAGATAACATTCCTGTATGTCACTATCTTAATCGTTTACTCAGGCATATCTACAAACCAAGAAGGCTGTGGGTGAAGATAAAGTTTTTTAGGCTACCTGTAGCTTAACATTCTTCTGTAGAATCCCGTCACTGTCAGGAATTTCAGACACAGCTGTCTTAACTGGATATTTGAAAGGTAAATGACAAGATATTTCCCAGTTTGTGACCTGGTAAAGATGTTGCACTGACTTGTTTGATGCTCGACTTACGTAGGTCAAGTACTTCTGTGCAGTAAAAGCAAAACATTGGAACATTTCTAGCATCCGTGGGAATTCTTAGCCCTCTTAAACTGCTTTTTTCCCAAACTTACTCCCAAAACCACTCATTTTTGACAGTCAGCTTAAAGGAGACTTACCACACCAAGGGAGGGGTGTTTAATGCAGATATTGGAAAAGTTTGGTAGGAATGCACAGATCAAACGACAAAATACAGACAGCAGAAGGCAGTTTGATTAGAGTCTTCCACAAGAGAGATTGCTTGTGGTGATGCTACACTCTTCTAGCAAGCAAAAAACTGACTGCAGTTTAGTTCAATCCAGACAGTGTTATAGGTTGTGCCACAAAATTAGCCTCCACAGAATCAAGAGACGGGTTCAAACCATTGCATTTCCAACCCTGAAAGACAGCCAGAATGTTTTTCACTGCTGCTTGCTTCATTGCAGCGAAGGAATGATTCCTCTGTTCAGCAGCAACAAGTTTCTGTAATTAATGTTCATCCAGCCCTCCCTTACGCACGAGAAACAAGGGTTCTCCTGCACGCACAGAGCCTTCTTGAACGCTGCTTGGGTAGGTCTCATCGATCCAGACAGCGCTTTTGAGCTGCTTCTGAACACACATTCCTTAGAAGATTGATCACAGATCTGGGATCTGCGCTCTTCATAATAGCACTGCCAGATACAATCATATTTGCACCTGCCTGAAAGACATTAAACACCCGCTCAATAACACGAAACAGATCCACTGAACAAGGTTTCTTGCTGTAAAACACGTCAGGAGGTAGTGAATTCTAGGCTGGTGGGCAAACGAGCGCTATTTGTTGGACACGGGCAACGTACCTCTAACTACAACCACAAATCAAGTTCAGAAAAGACAGCTCTTCCCCAAATAGCTAATTTCTTCATCATCGCTCCTATTTACCCTAACAAACAGCTTCTCTAGCTTAGGGGAGGCTTCAGTAGCCACTATTGAAAAAGGCACAAGATTACACCTCGAGTAAATTTTTTTATATTAAGTGTGCTTTACTGTTCCCTCTGAAAACTAACGGTCAAAATGTCATTCCTCCTAAGCTTTATTTTCCAAGGGACGACTAAGTCTCTTGGCGCAGCAACTGAAAACGCTGCTCCGCTTGAGCCTCTTACCTCTGCGCACTTATGGATGGTGTCAGGCCCGACTCCTCCATCCACTTCAATATCCAACGAGGGAAACTGTGTCCTCAGCCACTGAACCTGAGAAACGGTACAGAAAGGTTGGCACAGAGATCCACGCTCAGCTGCTACAGCTACGTATAGCTTCTTACACACCGCAACAAGGTTTATCCACTTCACCACTAGACTCTGTACTCTTAATTACCTTTGAGCTCAATAAATAAGGAAAGAGAAACTTAGTTTACCTTTGGCATCATGTCTTCCATAAATTTCTGCCCTCCGAATCCAGGTTCTACCGTCATCACCAGAGCCATGTCTATCTGATTGGCCCAAGGTGCCAAGTGTTCAACTGTAGTGCCAGGTTTGATCGCCAAGCCAACCTGCAGGCGAGGCAAGACAAACCCAAGCGCGCCTTAGGGTGACACAAACGCAGCAAGATTGGCTTGAACTGGGTACAAGCGCCCAGGAAAATAATTACGTGTCTGTGTCAGCGCAGTAAGAACAGGCTGCCTTAAGTAAAGATTCCCGATTCTCTTCAACTAAAACTGAAGACTGACTTTGCGCACAGAGCGTTAGGGCTGCACGCATCAATCTCCGGCCACCTGAAACTGCAGCGATGGGTTTTTCATCGCCCGAAACACGGCGGTCAGTTAAGCCGCGTGCAGCGCGCTGCTCCAAGCCTGCGCGCCCCTCACCTTCATCCCGTTCTCCCGAATGTCTTTTATCAAGGCCCCTGGGTTGTCTGTGGCCTCCAGATGAAAGGTGTACTGGTTTGCGCCAGCGACAGCCATTGGTTTCACCCACTGCTCTGGTCTGGCAACCATCATGTGCATATCTGCGAGGGGGGAGCAGAGCGGAGAGCCGTCAGCGAGCGCGGCAGCCCCCGCCCCGGCCCCGCCGCCAGACGGGCGCCGAACGCAGGGCCCGGCCGTGGGGCCCGAGCGCAGGGGCGGCCGCAGCCGCCACCGCAGCGGCCCGAGCGCGTCCCGCGTCCCGCCCCGCCGCCGCCGCCGCCGGCCCTGCCCGGGCAGCCCCCCGCCCCCTTACCGAAGAAGGGCTCCTGGCCCAGCTGCTTGCGCAGGCTCTCCACGACGGGGTGGCCGAAGGTGATGTTCGGGACGAAGTGTCTTGGGGCCGAAGAGAGAGACCCGCCCGCCCGCAGGTTACACCCGGCCGGCGGGGCGGGCCGCCCGCCCGCACCCTCGGGGCGGCCGCCCCCCGCGCCCCCGGCCCGGCCCCGCCCGCCCCCGGCCGTTACCCGTCCATTACATCCAGGTGGAGGTAGTCGGCGCCGCAGTCCAGCATGCGGCTGCACTCGGCGCCCAGCGCCGCCAGGTCGCTGTTGAGGATGGACGGCCCGATCCGGCACCCCGACGCCATGGCTGCCGCCCGCCGCCCCGCGCATGCGCCGCCGCGCGGCCTGCCGGGAGGGGCGCGCGCCACCGCCCCGCCCCGCCGCGCCCGCCGCCATCTTCGGTGGCCGCCGGCGGCGGGGCCTGGCGCTGCCGGGGCCGAGCCGCGCTGACGCGGAGGAAGCGGCGCAGCTCGAGGCTGTGGCCGGCCGGCCGCCCGCCAGCACCGGGAGCAGCGCTCCCGCCCCGGCCGGCAGAGCGCGGCGCGCCCCGCCGCTGCGGGGCTTCCCGGGGGCCCCGCCCGGCCGCCCCCGCGGCTCCGGCGCGGGCGGGCCTTGCGGCTGGTTCCGAGCCAGGCCCCTTCTGGCGCTTGGGAGGGCACAGGCCGCTCTGAACAGCCACCCCCCGGCGAAGGGCCTAAATGGGGAGGGGGGGAAAAAAGGCTTGTTTTGACAGACTTTTTTTTTTTTTTTAGGTTCCCACCAACGAGTGCCGTGCTACCCCCGAAGCACGGCTGTAGGCGGCGGTGCCACGGAAGGCCCCGGCGCAGGGGGTGGGCGCGGGGTGGGCAGAGCCCCCGCACCCTCGGCGGCGGGCGGCCGAGCCAGGGCGCGGCAGGGCCTGGAAGCAGATGGGCAAACTTTTACAAACGCTGTCTGCGTCCCGGAACAAAATAAGCTCAAACGGCGCATAGCAAAGCCTTGTAGAAAGGAGGGCCGAGGCGGTGTTGCGCGGCAGGCGTAAACACAGAACTCCGTCCTTTTGCCGTCAGACTCCTCTGTATTTAGTCCTCGGGACAACATTTGCATAAAATGCTGAGGCAACGGGACCGACGCCGACAAAGACTCGCACAGCCCGGACGTTTGTTGAACATGACATGCGCTTAAGGCCTCTAACACTAAGCAGCATTGTTTGTTGTCACAGCAGAAGTATACCAGTTCTGTTACAGAGACACTGGAGGAAAGCACAAAACCAGCTAAAGTACGTGGTACGCACCGCCTTAGGACAGTATTCAGTGCAACCGATACGAAAGTAAAACACATGAGAAAACAGACTGGCTGGTCCGCCCGTCTGCTCCATCTCTCAACAACCACCCAACAAAATCACAGCCATCCACCCAGCCACCTGGATAAAACTAAATTACGGATTACATCATTTATAAGCTGCGTTGATTTCTAGCAGGGTAGGCATTAAAAAGAGGCATTTTAGTCCTTGCTATGGCTTACTACTGTGGATTCACGGGTGACAGTGAGAAACCTGAATGGAAACATTTATAACATATACTGTATTAAATGAAGTAAATCACAGTTATTTTTCTCATCGTTAGAGTGGAGAGTACCATGGTGAGGCATCTACTTTTCATTAAGGAAGATGCTTCCTTCTCGTTTTCAGCAGAAGAGGTCACTCTGTAAAATGCACCATGAGATCTGTGTGTGTTGTGTCCCAGCCGTTTCCTCAGCTCGCGTCTAAAACTCTCCTCCCCCACCTGACTGCCAGTAACCCAGCCTGCCCTGGGATTTGAAAGCGAAGCTGTGTTTTTTTCTGGTTTGTGCGTCACTGTTAATAATAAAACTTAGCATCTGGAATTTAGCAATTCTTTGAATGACGTCCAAGCTAGGAGCTAATCCAAAGCAGTCTCCTATAGGTAGCTGGTGCTGGCTCCCGTGCGCTGAGGAGATAAGAAGCGGTACAGCATGTTTTGGTAAGCAGTTTGTCATCCAGGACGCCCACTGAGCAGCAGATCAAGACACTGCCATCTTCACCCAGCCATCTCTCTTACAAAACTGTGCACACTTTAAAGTTGCATTAGTGCATCACCTATATATATATATATATATATGGTGATATAGGTGGTGCACTATAAAAATATTTGCCTCTTCAACCCTGCTTTTGCCAAGAGGTGCCGAGAGTCTCTCCCTCTCAGCGATGCAGTGGAAGCAGAGGATGCTCAACACCTGTGAGCCCGGGAGAAGGATGGCTTGTGCTGTCTAGCTTGAGAGGTTTAACGTGCCCGAGTTCCCGCCGCAGATTGGTGTGCACAGCTCCCGTCCAATCTGAGCGTTCGGCGAACACCGGGCAGCACAGCCTGGAGGCCCCACGGGTTTCAGCAGGCTGAAACCTGCTGTCAGGTATATGGTTAATTTTCCATGCAACAGTAAAAACTGCGTGCTGCACTACAGCAGTGAGGCAGTCGTTTTTATGGCAGTGTTTTAAACAGCTGTTTCAGAGCTGTTGAAGAGAGATGCGAGTCCGTCCTTTGGAGATGGATAGGAGGGTATCGTTCTGTCTCCTCAGTAAGGCTGTTTGTTTTATGATGCGTGTGTCCAAATTACAAGCACTCAGGAGCCAAACTGGTAATTAGCACATTTTACAGGCTCTCAGGATGATCTAGAACATTTTTCTCTGCACAATAATGCCATGATTATAAACTCTAGTTCTTATAAGCTGAAAAAGGCAGTATATGATTCCCAAAGCGCAGGGTAACTTTGGGCGTTGCTTATGATTTCATGGTTTGTTTCACAGCTGTTTTGCAGTTTGCCCGTAAGCAGCTAATGGCTCAATTCACATTTCAGTGTAGTTCCATGATGCTGCAGCATAGTCCATAACTCAGCTGTGACTTCGGCTGATCCCCCACGGGGATCTCCACCTCCGTATAAATGTTACGTGTATATCTCTCTAATGCTTGCAGCCATGACCATTGCATACATAAAACGGTACCTTTTTAAATACAATCTCAACATGCCAAAAATAGATTCTTTCATCAAGTTTCTGCCCTGCAATATCCATCTTTTGTTTACAATGTACATATATATTTATATTTATATATATAGGAACATGAAAATAACATATATAAATATTTACTTTAAATCCCTATATCTGAGTACATACGACAGCATCAGTGGAGCAGTTGCTAGGTACCGGAAGGTCCACGCATTCCAGATGCGGTTTCTCATTTTTTTTTTTTTAAGCTGCAGAGATGAATTACTCAGTACATTGAAGCAGGAGAGCATGGGCTATTTATACCATCTGCAGACCACTCACCCCCTGCCCAGCTATATCTGTGCACAGCACGTGCATTCCTTCTCACGGTATGTACTCTATTTAGTTTTACAGAGCAAATATTTTTGTAGCACAAGGGCAATATCTTACAGAGTGGAATGAAACCAACAGACAAAAGTAAACTCAACTAAAGTCTGCAGTGCCAAAACCAAAAAAAAGTCTAATTGCTCCATGGTGCTCATCATTGCTCTGCAAGTTAGAAACAATGGTCCCAGGCTTGTGAAAATCAAGCTTTAGATTGGTACTTTTTGTCAGTGTTTTCACGGTCAGTACCAAGGTGTAAGAGCCTTGGATTCAGCTACTATATAGCCCTCCTCTCAAAAATGCTACAAAAATAAATCTTGGGCACAATCTCAAAAGAGGCTTCGCTTCTCTGTCTCATACAGTACGACAGCCCGCTTACCCAACGAGGCTGCTGATCACAGTACATGGCTGCCAGATCAAGGTTTTATGGACCACATATTTGCCCACACACCCCTACCCTGAGAATTTTGTAAAAATTCTCTGTTCCTGTGGTCTTGCCCTGAACTGAAATAGATTTCTCAAACGGAAATTTGCCAGTCTATAGCAACCGGCTCTTAGCTATTTTCTGCTTTCGGATAATAAAGTGCTCTTGTTTTAGTTAGTTACCAGGGAACTCAAAGGAGAAGGTACGCTTTCTTTTCCTCCTCCCACTACTGCACTTCCCCGAGAGTTAAACATGAGATTCGTCGAGATCGACGTCAGTCTCCCCAAGCTCCACGTGCGTGAAGCTGAAGTGAGTGGCCAGCAAGGGGTTCTCCATCCCGTTGTCCTCACTGATGTGAAGGACAGTGTCGCCGTGCTGCAGCAAGCTGGTGGTCTCGAGGCCAGCGTAATCCTCGGTGTCAGAGGAGAGCTGTGTGGGTGGGGTGCTTTGTGCTGTTGTTGGCCGGGACTCCAAGCCCTCCTCTTTTTCCTTCTCCTTCTCACCAGAAAGTGCCTCGCTCTGCAATTGAGGGGAGCCACTGGTCAGGCTCAGAGAAAGCGGGAGGGAGAGGGGCAAAAAAGCAAGGGAACATCCATAAAATATTTTCTCATTCGGAAATACTTTTTACCGTAAAGGACGAGGCACTTGCAGACCATAAATCCCTAAAATTTTGCCCTAACAATGATATATTTTTGCTGGAGAATCCAATTTGTAGCAATGATCAGAAAGGTTATCTGATTTCAGTCATTAACGCTTCCCCACTTCATTTTTTTCAGCGTATTCTCAAGACAGGCATCCTTCATTTGTTCATGGCAAAGGACATAACCACCAAAAGACGCTAGTTATCTGGGCATATACAAGTGATCTCAGTGTCACTGATGTGTTGAAGGGATGGCTGTGAGTGTCCCTGCACTGTCCTCAGTGGTGTCCAACACAGAAAAAAATGTTGGACAAGCAATTTCTTTTGAAACGTGCTGCTTTTGCTAAAACAGTCCTGAGGTTTTTGAAGGCGTCCTTCCTTAAGGACGCATTTCTCAGAAAGCAAGCTGTAAAAACCTGTTGATGAAAACTTGCACTGGTGAGCACGTCCAGAAGGACTACTGTATGGGATGGGAAGATGGAAAGGGAAGATGCAGGAAATATATTTGTGCATTAAGAATCATTGCATAGATCTAGAAGTGAATGGTTTACAAAAGTAGGGAGTTGGACAGCAAACTCGGCCGAAAGAACAGACACACAGAAGAGTTTGCTGTCTTCACTCACCCGCCAGCTTTTGTTATAGCGCTGTAACGCATCAGGCATTTCCCTATACATTTGCCCTGCGACTTTGATTGATTAAGCAGCGGACAGGCACACACGATAAAACCGCCAGTCACATTACCTGGCCAGTGGTCTGGCTATGGAGATCCGCTACAACGATGGCAGGTGAGGAGGTCAGCACAGGTTTGCTTAGCGGTTCCTGCTTGCTGGTCGCCTGGGGGCTGCTGCGGCTGCAGCTCTCCTGCTGGGCTGCTGGAGTGGATGGGTCCCCTGGGGAGGCTGCTGTTGTCTCAGGCTGGGCTTCAGTGAAAGTCACCGACCGCTTCTGCTCCACTGAAGGGTACAAAACCCAGAAAACTGAGTATTAAAATGCTACAATTTGGGAAGGAAAACACAACAAGAAAAGAAGGGAGAGAATCCCTAGATTTTTTATAACTAAGACAGGATTCTTGCTTCATTCCATCTTTATAAGCTGTCTAATTGGAGTCTAATCTGAAAGCCTTTTACCCTAGGCTTCCTCTAAAGCCACAGCAAGAGTCAGGGATCTCCTCAAGACTAGTCACCCTACCTATCGTTGTCATGGCTTGGTGAGATAAATGCCACCCATAACATCTTTCCATCCCAGAAGAATACACTGAATTGAATTCCCATTTCTGCCCTCAACTAAAAGAAGAAAACTGAGATGCAAATATATAAGGGATTGCCCAAGGTTTTGCAGGAAGTCTGAAAAAAGAAAGAGGGCAGGTGATGGCTCCCCATTCCTGCAGACTGAGTCCGCTATCTGGGAATAACAGGACAGCACAGGGTGAAGACAGCTAGACTAAAATTTACGAGTAAAACTGATATCCCTGCTCCTGCTCTTAACAATTTTGGGTCAACTTTTATGTTTCAAACATCTCCAGCAGCACTGTTGCCCCAGCACAGTCTGAGTGGTTAGAAACCCAGAAAGTTCGCAAGCAACCCTTGCTCTTCCAGGTGTCTCCTCCAAAGTTACCTGCTCACTCCAGATGGTACAGAATACAGCCACCTGCTCTGCTTGGCAGTGCTGACTCCTGGAAACGTACGGCATGGACTAGAACAGTCCTATATTCATTTCCACATACAACCCTTAAAGCTCTGCACTGCTAAACTTAACAAATGATGGGAAATTTCCTTCTTTCTACTACTTTCAATAGCAGCGTCAAAATTTGCACATCTGGAGGTTTTGGCAAGGCATCCTGAATAGAGGATCCCTGTCCCCTAAATTCTCCATGCCTCTAGGAGACATGATAATTCACCGTCTGTGTCCAGTTTCACCTTGAAAGCCTTTGGAGAACCCATCAAAGTGTTTTGAGGGGGTGATTTTCTGATAGGATATCCACTCACAAGGAAAAACAATAAAACTGCTGGGACTTCACTTTAATATAGGCTGCTAACAATGTACATACTAACTTTTCCTTTAAGCTAAACCAACAAGAGTATTTTCTACTTTCAAGTATGAAGTGCTGGTACTGGAAACGCAGCACTGCCCTACCGCTAGGTTTTGGTTTTGGCTGGATGCTCCGTCGCGTGGTTGAAAGCCGAGCTCCGTGACGGCTACGAGGTTCGGTTTGAGTTTTCTGACGTGACAGCAGCGGTCGTCGAAGCTAAACATTGGAAGAAAGAGTTAGGCTGATGTATGTTCGCATATTACACAACTTCTCCTCTGTAAGGAGAAGAGATCATCATTGTCTATTCCTCTAGATGTCCATTCACTCTATGTTCAGCAGATATAAGTTTTAAGGTTTCCACGGCTCAGACATCTTCACATGAACTTCTGGGTTTTGTGCTGTTTCAGTGTCAATACTGAATGTAATGCAATGCAGATTGTGTAACCATCATTTAAATAAGAAAAAAAAAAAAAAAGAAAAAGTCTGCAGAGGAAAAGATTGGGGAATTCAAAACAAAGTGCACCTCCTTCTCTTAGGGATTTGTCAGGCCTCACAGCTACAACTTGTGCTACAGCTCCTGCTAACTCAACGGACTGCACTAATATATTACAAATTAGGTAAAAGGGGCACGTCACATCCATAAATCATTTCAGAACAGACACAGATGAGAAAAACCAAACCAACTCAAACGGGAGGAGAGAAGGCTTGTTCACTCCCCGTGTTCTCACCTGCCGTAGGCCTCTCTTCCGCCCCAGGGGCTGCTGCAGAAGAAGGTTCTGCTGTCCTGGCTCGCTCTGCACGCTTGCCACCCTGTTAGATGTTGACAGCGTTAGGCCAAGCACAGAAGCACCCTGTATAGCTAGTAGGTGTCCTGGCAATTGTGACTAAAATAAATAGATAAATAAATAAATAAACCAACCACTAATGGCACAGTCACTTCAAAGAGCAGTACTGTCTTTGAAGGATGGGGGGGACGTGTCTGTTGGATTGTGGCTTCCGGGGCTTAGGAAAGGGTGGGAGGTGGAGTCATGGCATTCAGGACTTGGCCACGCACAGGTAGCATCCAAATATAAATAACTGCAGATTTCAGTTTTCAGTCATTGATTGATGCATCCCACTGAGCAACACTCGCTTCTCTGCATCCTTTGCCACATCAATAACGGCAAGAATATCAGCTTCCTAGCTCAAAAGCCGCCTTGTTTGCTTTTCCTTTTTCAAGGACAATGTTGTAAAGGCTATTTTTTTTCCTCCCAAATAGACTCCACAGCCTCATCACAATTTTGTCATCTGGTTTTAATTTCAATTTAAGTCAACAAACAAAAAACAAACACAAAGTGACAAAGGATCCATTCACATAATGGATGCATGAGTTATGTGAACAAGGCCCCACACTCAACACTTGCAGCCTTAAGTCTTTTTGTGGCTAACAAACAAAAAAGACAAGTAAAACGTAAAGTTTATATATATATATATATATATAGACACAGCTTTTTAGCTTTTAATATCTTGACACAAAATATCTGAAAATTTGCAGTAAAAGAATCTTTAGCAATAAAACATACTTGGCTACATACCATCTCATTCTACCATTCAACTGACCATTTAATCTACTTAATATAAAAATACCACCCTCCCCTCATTTTTATCAAAGCATTGTATTCCTCCCTCCAAACAGTTAAAAATGGGTCATTTAGCAGACAGCGGTCACAAAACATTTTAGCTGAATGAACTATGTCTGAGAGACATATGGTTACAATAGCAACTAAAATTTAAGATGGACTTCTTTTAAGTCAGGCAGCTGCTTATTTGGGACAGACTGGAATCCACTGAGCCACACGTCCTATTTAAGCAACTCCCAGCTATATCTGGTATGCATTGTTGAAGATTCAGTATTACAATCCATTTTGCCTTTGGCCTGCATTAAGCTAAAGGAAAACAACATTCTTTTCTCTGGATGTTTTCCTTGGATCTCCCTGAAGGAGCTCAGTACCACCAACAGAGTGAAGGTTTATCACCTGACCTTACAGAAGTGGAGGAAGAAGACAAACCCAAGGACGTGGTCAGGCAAGACATGGAAGAATGTCTGTGGAGAGGCTTAAAAAGTTCCATCTCCTGAACAGCTCATTCTTCACTTTGGCAGAGGTTATTGCCCTTAGAAGGTTTGGTGGAACAGAAC
The DNA here is from genome assembly GCF_047370975.1 of Nipponia nippon. NCBI lineage: Eukaryota > Metazoa > Chordata > Aves > Pelecaniformes > Threskiornithidae > Nipponia > Nipponia nippon. The sequence continues at coordinate 62,716,219 of NW_028262369.1, forward strand.
ATGAGAGCTTCCTGGTCTGCTTCGGGTCTAAGTCTGCTCACCTGACCTGAAAGTCCTATTCCTTCCTCTCTTATCAGTTTAAACTAAAGCCAGACTTTGCACTAAACCATATGCATGTGTTTCTACCAGCTCTACTGGGGAGACAATGGGCAACTTGAAGGAGAGAGACATCTGAAGACCCTGAAGCTGCTTCTCTTCTGATTGTCTGACCACAGCCTAATAGTCCTAGGCATGCCCTCCGCAATCTCACCACAGCTGCAGTGGTTTGGGAAAAAAGCAAAAGCTTCTGCAAGCTCAAAGCCAGAACAAACAAGATATATTTGAGTCCTTTTCTCCCTCAGACAGCTCTTCCAAATGAGATCACCGGTCTCTGGAACATATTTTCCAGCTTTTACGTAGGGTATTGACATGATTTACATACAGGGCATCCTAAACATCATGCAAACACCTGCCTATGAATAAGCGGAGTCCTCAAAGTTACTTCCTGTTAGTAGGACTGTGTTCTTGACCTAGACGATGACTGCAGCGCATATGACCGGTAGGTCCAGAAGCAACGCATCATTCCTTATTAAAGCAAAGAGACTGTGCTTAAATTAGTCTTTAGCTCTGTGGTCCAGACTACCTGAAATTACAGCTTGTAGAATTTTCTTAATCTTCTGTTTCTAGGATTACATAAAAACTTATTCCTCTGAATTTTAAGAAGTTTTTAGAGTAGTTGCCAGTATGTGAATTAAGTAGGAATTAGCTGGAGAAGGTCTTGAAAAAATAATTTTCTACTGGACTAGCTTTTGAGAATACTGTTACAATTTCTGATGAAGGAAGAGTAAGTCTTAGTTCTATGAGTGAGGAGACATAAATTCCTGTAGCAGAAAGACTACAATTATAGTCACTACAAAACACAGTTTATAGTGGTCAAACAAACTCATTTCACATGCATCATGAAAACACTTTGAAAAAGTCATTAGATAAAGGGAGTACGTGGACCACATGAGGGCACACAGACTATACACGAGGAAAAAAACTATTCCCATGGAGTAATCTGTGCACTGAAGACAAACAATAGGTGAGCAAAAGAAAGGCTGGACTTTGTGTCTTCCTGCTGGAGTCTGGGATTTTCAGCCTGGGTTACATCATAAGTGAAATGAGTTTAGTGAGCTGGTGGATATTTATTTCCAGTACTGAATCATTACACAAATTGGTATAATTTGGGATGATCTTATGAGCTGAAATTGCAGATATCTGTTGCAGGCAAATGGTGGACCAGAGAGAAGCCAAGTCTTGCAGAGCTGACTGTGCGCAGCATAGTCCTGCTGTGGCTGTCTTTTTGCCTTCTATCCCCGAATTTTGAAGAAGGGAAGGAAAGAGAGAGAGAATCATAAAGACCGCAAATTCCAGATGAATGACTGAATTTTCAGATATAACCTTTCACTTCGTGAGGGTTTGTGAGGGTTTCTTTTCACATCAAAGAACAGCACTACTGATCTTGTTTCTGTGAAAATTAGTGTGGCAGGCAGACTGTTGGCTGTGTAGCCCTCCCTCCCTCCTTTTCTGTCTCTCCTTGTTTACCAGACCTGACCAGGAGTATACTGTTTTTCTGGCAGCCCGTGGGACCCAATCGAGGAACACTGAATCAAATGCCATTTCAGCTGACGGTACGTTTCCCTCCTGTGGCAATGTGGTCAATAAGAAGGGTTTTTCTGCAGTACATAAACCAGATTTATTTAGGAATAACAAAACAGGATTTTTTTCCTGCCCATCACAAAGATGCTCTGTCACTCTCTGAGTATCTCTGTCAGGGGTTTTATCTTCACAATAATGTTACACCCATTACATAGTTAGGGCAGAGACAGGTGAGCAGAAGATAAAACAAACCCAGCTTCGTGGAAGCATGTTGACAGCACTACAAGAAATGACAGCCAGTGCAGTCACACAGTGGGGGCTAAAAGAAACTTTATCAGGTTGGCAATTATAATAAGTGATGTTCATGAATTGCAAGAAACCATGCAGCCAAAAAAAGAAAGAAAAAAAGAAAGAAAAAAGAAAGAAAAACAGAGACAAAGGAAGCAAGGAGTTTAAATATCTATTAAAAAGATGTACATGCTTGCCACGCCATTATGGTAGAACGTACACACTTTGTGTCCCAAGACATCTGAATGAGAGGGTTGGTGGACAAAGGCTAGTGGAGAATGGGTTAAAATGTAGATGTACTCCAGCTCTTGTATTCCCAGACACATCCTAGCCCAGCTAGTGTTAGATCTGCTACACTTGCCCTGGCAATATGAACTCACTCTGATTTTTCCCTATTAGGCACCATTAAGCTACGATAACGACGTAACGACAAACATTAAAGGGAAATGTGTTTGTGCAACAGATTTCCATTACAGTGACTTCTCATTCTTCTTCCTTTCTGATTTGGGAAAACATCCTCTCCTCTCGTATTATAACCACAACAAATCACAATGCTGGACACATATGCTCCTCAGCCCTGTACCCCATGATATCTGTTTACTTCTGAGCACTTAAATGCTATCCCCTTCCTGTCTGCCCTGCTTTTCTACATGGCTGGCTCTAATTGCTATAGAACAAAGGGCAACAGACTTTATTCTTTGTGGTGTTTTTCACTGTTTATTTAATTTATTTAAAACTCCTACCTTCCATAAGGGTCTAGTCTCCCTATGACTTATTTCTTTATGTCAGTTATGACTAACCATCAGCTTTTGAATTAAGAAGGCAATCCTAAACAGTTGTTATCATTGTGCTCCAGCCGAATTCAAAGTTACGTAAGAAAAACTCAAGCCTGCTTTATTCAAAACTAATGTTCCTGAATATAAAAACACATTTATTCTGTCCTATGATTCCCACAGCACAATAAGCTCCTACAGCATCTGCTTTATTACTTCTGGCCTTTAGAGGAGGAATCCAATTTGCACATTTAACAATGCAGTTGAAACATCTTTTCTTCCTTACAGAACTGTAACCTAGCCTTCTTATAAGAATTTGCAGTATTTCCCTGTCTTCGTTCTTTCTAAGGCTTTGCAGCCCTGATGCCCCTCCTTCAGACGTTAGTGCCCGCTCCTTGAAAAGAATAATAAAACTCAACAGAACTGGCTCCTAAGTACATCTGTTAACCTCTTTGCCTAAGGAAATCCCTGTACCATAGAGCAGAGTGGAGGACACAGTGTCCTGGTCCCTTGCAAAAATTGGTGTGACAGAAATTAGTAGGAACCCAGTGTACAGCTGATTACATTTCAGGGTTCAAAATAAATTATTGCATTTGAGCTCATCTGTTGACTTAGCTGTCTCATATTCCTCAGCTTCACCACCGTTATTAGGAGTGACTCCCCCCCACTTAACAAGATCAAAACATTTCAAATTCAACACTGATGTAACCTGGTATCAGGTCATTATGGCTTTAACTCAGATACAGACCTTCTCCTTCCTCATCCTCCTCAACAGTAGTGAGTAGTGAGTCTACTTAAGGGACGGTACTTAACTTCTTTGGTTGAGTACCTTCTGTTCTCCTTAGGCCCCAAAACATGCTCAGATGACCATGCCATCCATTTTGCTTTATTACAAAACCAGATAACAATATTCCCACCTCTGCCAACAAACCGATGTCTTTCCCTAACACCACTCCTACAGTAGCACCAGTTAGAGACCAATCTGCCAAAGCAGGATTCACGCACACAAAGGACACCATGCATCGTGGGACGATCTCAGTGACACCACCACCGACAAACCCTCCGTTTGCCAGCTGAGAAGAATGAACAAATGAACAAAGCAGCCTGTCCCCACCCCGAAAAGCCACAACTGACATCTAAAACCAAGCTAACAAAATAAAAACCACTCTCACAAACGCCTCTCAACATATCCACATCTTCAGCTGGTGTGGTAAAGTAATGAAATAGCGTGTTACCCTCCGTGTTGCCAGCGTAAGGGGCCGTGTTTCTCTGGAAGGAAACAGAGATGCTCTTGGGACTAACAACAGCTCTCTGACCTCCGAGGATGGGTTGAGAGAGGTGCAAGCACAGCAGCAGGACAGTAAGGGTGATTAACACAACTGAGCTAGCCATTAAAGGTGCACACCTTCCTCCTGAGCTCACTCCTGACCCATTTGACAGGCACGGCTGTAAGAGTGTTTGCACACAAACTCCCCTGTCCACGGGTAATGGGGAACAGCTAGACCTGAACTCCAGCACTGACAGGGCAATTTTAAATATGTATTAGTGGTGTTCACCTGCAAGCTTTCTAAAGCTGTCATTTGAGAATTGGAAACACTTTGTAAAAATAATGAGAATTACTGTAAAGCATCCACAGAGGACTATACTCCACAAGAGTTTTCATAATTAGTTCTATTAGTGAATGTTAAAGAACACAGCTTGATATTGTTATTAAGTCTTTTGTGGTGACAGCACTGTGAGATGAATGGAAAAACAGATGTCTGTTTTATATAAGCCTCCAGACTAATGCTTATAACAGGCTACAGCTAATGCCTCATGGATAATCTTTCTCATGCCTTTCAAGCAATTGCTAAACAAGGGGAAAACCCTGAGGCTAGCCAGCCAGACCACTATTCACTTGCTACAGCTTTTTCTTTCCCCTTCCCCTTAGCCTCCTCAAAGTTACTGGCAATCAAAGCTGAAAACTGAAGGTGGGTTGCTACACCTTTGACTTGCAGGCCTGAATATCAATGAGCCACAAGAGACAGAGATGGAAAGAGCGACAAAAGGTGAGGGGAAGAGACAGAGGAGATTGGAAACGGCTCGTTTCCCAGCACACACACTGACAGACAGGTAGTGTTAACACTGTACCTAGAGAGGCTGCCCTCAGTGGCCAGGCTCGGGGAGTCATCGAGGACATTAGGTTCACTGCAGGAGGGGCAGGGAGATTAAGAATTTAGGGAAAGAAAATGCAAAAAGCATGCGATTGTCTCTGTTTTCAAGGGAAAAAATATCAACGGAATAAAAAAGTAAAAAAAGGACGGTAACATTAATTGGTCTCGCACGCTCAACAGCACATATATGACTCAGAGGAGCTGAAAGAACATCTGATAACAGCAGCAGTCTTTAGAGGCAGTTTACACTACGTGGAGACTTCTGCATCTCTGCTGAGAACCGGGGAGCTGAGAAGTTCAGCGGGATGTGTTTCCACAGGAAATAAGGGCAGGGAACTGTTTTCAAAGCCATTTTCCTGCAGCATTTTCATTGATTTCAGTTCTCTTTACTTCCAGCTTCATAGAAAGCTTTTTTCTTCCCCCTTCCCCATGAGCCACTTCTTCTTAAGGGAGGGCTAATCTATCTCCCATGAGCTATAGACGACTCTCCTGCTCGTATATGACTCTAAGGACAAACATCTGGAAAACAAGGTCTCCGTAGTGCAATGAAACTCGTAAGTAAACAGCTGGCGTGGATCCTGGCAAACGAGTACACAATCACATTGCTTTTCTACACTTCAGCCTTTGGGGCAGGAGCAGCCTTCTCAGCCCATAGGAAAAACATGAAAGAAAGCAAGCAGTCTGCTGGGTTACCAGCAGGAAAGCAATAATAATATTACTTAACATTAATTAGTTTACATTTGTGAGGCAGTCTGAAAGCCCAGAGACCATCCATAACTAAAAAGGTCATGACGTTGTGGACTATGATTAGGCTTGCTGAGCTTGTACTTTCCCTACACAGATGAAAAGCGATTCTCCTGGTATACCATGTACATAAAAAGTAGAGAGCAAAGCTCTGTTGTAACTAAAGTCTTTTTTTTTCTCAGCATCACCATGACTTGGGACTGCACAAAACAAACATTGCTATCAGTCAACTGTGACTCCTGTGAAGTTTATGCATTGAAGATGGTAGTGAAAGATTGAGGACAATGCAGTCTTGCATATTAATTTTTCAAGAAACAAAGGGGCTGAATCAATTGAGTTCAAAAGTCAAATGAATTCCTGTAAGCCCTTTTGTGAAAACTCCCAGATAAAATCTGTGTAACTTCTCTCTTGAAAATCACTTCTCCTATCTCTGCTGGTATGTACCCCAGCTGTTACTTTTCCTTCATGTATCAAGGTTATTTCTTAAATTCCAAGCAAGACTGGGGAGGGAACAATGTTGTTTGATTTTACAAGGCTGGTCAAGAGATAATGTAGAATTTATTCTTTAAAGGTTCAAAGGAAATAACATAAATTAATCTGCCCATTGTCAGATATCCTTGGATAACTATGTCGCAGACAAATAAAACAATAAACATTGCTTACTTAGAAAAAAATCACATTTAAATGCAAAACTTCTCTCTACATCCTCTAAAGATGTACATTTCCCATATTCCAATCTCTTTCTCACCACTCCATGTTAACCAGGAATAAGGCATTCAAAGTTATTTCTGTCAACAAGTATATTTCTGGTTTGAAACAATATTAAATCCCATCTTTGAACTTGACATTCAGTTTCTGTGATGAGCCAGTTACTGTTGTAGGAAGGACAAAGACTACATGGAAGAAAACGAAGTAAATCAAACAGGATGCCTCTGCCCCCCCTTCCAGCTTCTCAGCATTCCTCCCCACTCCCTACACAGATTGTGTACGGTCCCCTGGTTCAACGCATAACCCCAAAATCATGTGCTTTCATTTTGCTATCCACGGTAGTAGCAGAGGAAAATAATAGTGCTGAGGGTTTCTGAAACTGTTTAAGAGGAAGGTTTCTATGGATGACAGCTTGTTCTTATGGACCTTACGCAACACAGATCATCCTGGAAACTGTTTATTTCCAACCCTGCACCCTTGGTCCAACACTGTTTCAGGGTGAATAAATTTAGCATCACTATGCTGGCGCTGATTCTACTATCCCACATCTCTGATGTACACATAATATACCTGCGCCATTTCTGCTCTCATAGATATAATGGGAAAGGTGAAAAGCCCATGTTGTTACCTTTGGCTGGGTAACATGCCCACCTCAGCCTGAGGTGCAGACACGCTGGAGAGATGGCTGGAGAACCGCCTCCTCCCAATGGCACCCATAAGGTATGCTTCTTGTTCACTTACCACACTGGGCATGCTCAAGGAATCATCTAGAAAGAAAGAAAAAACAGGAAAGGAGAGGAAACAACGACCCCAAGCCCCACCTACGTATTTACAGTTGTCAAGAGATAACAGGATGCCAGAGGCATATCCAGCATTTACTTACCAAGACCCCAAGCCTGCAAATTTGAATACTTCCATTAGATTTTACAGTCCCAGTTCAGAAAGACATATGCATAAAACCCCGCAGGCTGAGGAACCCAGCACACATGGGGCAGGGATTTATGTATGCTTTCAGCTTATATGGCTCTCAGGAGAACGTGTTTGGGGAACTCAGCTTCCACTAGGGCTTAATTCCTGTGATTAATAAATTGTTTGCTAATACGCAGTGTTTTCTGGCATAAAAGTTGTAACTGGACATTTTGCTGGTGTGAAATAAACTGCTGCTATGATATAGGGAAGCACTGTTACAAAAGATAAAATAATAACAGCAAAACGCAGAACTGACACCCTTTAACACCCTTTGGGACGTGTATTTTAAAATGTCACCAAAAAATTGGATAAATTGACTCAAATACATCCTACTGCAATTGAATTATGCAGACAGTTGGACTGCGATCAGGACTGCTTGAAAGTTTCAGTGCTGTTTCAAATTATATAAAGTACCTGGAAAGAAATGACTCTGTTGTGGTTTTTACCACAACAACTTCAATTACAAATAAACAAATAAACCAAAGGGGAAGTTTTGCGTAAATTTTCTCTTTTCTCTTTGACCTTTTCCAATTCTGATATACTGAAATATTTTATGGCGGCATTAAGCCAAGGCAGGGCTGAGATAATACTGCCACAAGCAAATAGGAAGATAGCACTCGTTGTTCCACACAGTGGCTCATAATTAAGCTGAGGCTGAAACTAGACTTTGCCTCAGTGAGTATCTGAGCAATGTATCAGCAGTACAATACTCGGTGGATTGTACAATGCTTAGTGATGAACCCAGCTAAAATAAAGTTGGGCTGAGCCTGGAAAGTTTCAGCCTAACTGTTTTTTCCCAAAAGGCAATTCTGCCATAATTGCACAGGCCTTTCTTTTGAGCCACCCATTTTCACTCCTTTTGTTTAATGTCTTTGGGGAGTAGTCAGCAGTCCTCAAATACAGAAGTGAAGTGCCTGAGTTTCAGGCATTGAGGCAACCAACCACTGCAGCACCAAAAGACAGCATCCCTGCTAAAGTAGGGGAAGCCCAAGCCTGATGACATATGAGCAGAGTTTGCTACCCTGGCTTTCAGTGGTGGACAACTCAGAAGCAGATGGACAGCTCAGAACCAGAGAGAAGGCAAAATTCCAAGAACAACATGAAACTCAGCTGAAATGACAAAGCAACATTCAGGTCATTGCAAATTAGTCCCCAAAAGATTCACCATCCCATTCCTTCTAAACTGGTACCAGAAAGCCTGGCAACCCCAAAACCTGCCAGCTGCCCAAAAGGGAGATCAAGCTTTTCTTGTCAGTAGGTTTAAGGCTTAATTTCCTCTTTGTTAATGGAGTGACACAAGCACACAGACATTCCACCCTGCAGAGAGCAACAGCTGGATCCCATGCAGCACAAGGACAACATATTCCATGTCGGAGCGTCTGGACAGAAGCGATGAGCAGGAAGTACTAAAATCCTGCAGGAACAGGATCCTATCTACAGAGCCAGCCACAGCCCTGCCTACTGTCATGATGAAGGCCAAAGAGAGGACTGATTGCCAAATGCCTTGTCAGCACTATGAGGACTGCATGTCAGCCAAGGTCTCATATACTAAAAATCTGCCCATGCCCTTCCCTTTTCCCTACCCATTGCTCAAGAGGGAATGAGGAGGTATGTAACGACCCAAGCTTTAACACCATGAACTGTGTAGCAACCACACCAGTTTCTTAGCCTTGTGCCCCTGTGGGCCTTTTGCTCACACTGGGACAGGGATAACTGTCTTCCCCTCCCCACCATCCTCTGGGGCATCAAGAAAACTTCTCCAATACTAGGGGCTTAGCTCGAATCAGTAGCCACGTACTTTCTTCATCCTCCTCATCTGTGCGGCTCAGCGTGTCCTGCGAGGCCTGCTGGGAAGGCTCACTGTCCTGCTCCCAGACTGTGCCAGTGCCGGTGTTGGAGCGGGACATGGTGGCCAGGCTCAGGCGGTAAGCAGAGGTGGAGGTGCCCACGGTGCTGACAGATGTCTTCCCTTGGTAAGCTGCACAAGAGTGGGAAAACCGAACCTAAGTCAGTGACGGCACTGGAAATCAATAACCAGCCAAGCATTCCTGTCCCATCAGGCACCTGATTCTGCCCAGACTAGTGGGGTAGGGGTTGGCAGAGGCAATAAAACAGACACAACTGCCCTGGCTTACCTCATCTCTCCAAAACCTCTGTCTGTTTTTCTTATGCAGTCTGGTTTTCTCCCTCAATCTTAGTGCCGTATTTGCCAGATCAGCTTCAACATTTAGGAACAAGGCAAATGATTACCAAGGAAAAAAAGGCTGAGGAATTTTCTTTTGAATTTGTTTTCCTTTCTTAAGAACAAAGCACATAAAATCTCTTGCTGTGTGTAAGCAGTGGCTGCCATCTCGTGGCAACAAGGGTGACTGTTACAGGAGAAAAGTGTCCCTTCATGCCAGAGAGAATTCAGTGCACCGTCAGCTCCGGACGCTGGCCTGCACCGTGCTGGTAAGAGTACAGAAAAATCAAAAAGAGCCCAAGAGGAGAAAGGAGGAGGCAGATCTGCTGCTGACAAACAGACAGGCGTTTCTACACGAGCAGCTTTGGAGTTACAGAGATGTAGGTAGCAGTTTGCTGCATTGTGGGTTGAGGCTGCACAAGCCAGCTGTGACAGCGATGGGCGGCTGCTGGGAAACGGGACACAGACTTAGTGGAAAAAACCGGGCACAGCAAGGTGCATTTCACAACTAACTTGGACCTCTGTTGGCTGTCCAGTGGCAAGGCTGGGCTGGGCATAGGGCCTGATCCAGGGGCAGGCTGTCGGGGCGTGGGTGGATTACCCCATCCCCCTCCCTAGGCAGCAGGCAGGTCTGCCTCACAAGTTAATTTACGGGTGAGCCAGCTGGCCAGATTGGGCTGATGGCCCTTGGCTCTCCCCTCTCCTCCTTACCAGACCCGCTGTGCACTGCCTCTTTCAGGATCTTCAGCTCGTTATTGAATTCAGCAATGAGGGAGCTCTTGCAGAGCGGGCGCGGTATGAACCGTCTCTCCAGCTGGTCGGCAATGTGCTGTCGGGCAGTCAGCTCCTCGTGGTTCTCAGCCGGCTGGGCCAGCAGCTGCAAAATTGCAACACGTTAGCATTGCAGGCAAATGATGCCCAGGGAGCTGGGACTAGTCTCCAGACCAGCGTGAGCCTGCAGCCAGCAGACTGTCCTCTTTGTAGGCATGAGGTTTTGACTCCAGCTATGAGGTTTCCACCTATCTTTCAGGGACAACTTTATATTTGACTGAACAGATATCAAAACCTCACTGACATTGGTACATGGGGATGAGGCCTTCCTTATGCTAAGCTCTGCCCTCAGACATGAGACAGCTCCTTCCTCCAAGATGATTTAGTCTGTCCAAGTGGTGAGACACAGTAGGCTAAATAAGATGGAGCACAATGTGCTAGTCTGCCTGGTAAGCAGGGAAGAGCCGTGATTAACTTAAGCCCTGGCCACCTCAGCCTAGCAGCTGTCTGTCTATCCACAAGAGCTCTGTCAGAACCTTCACCCAGGAGATGGAAAGTGGAGTGGTCCTTCCTGGCTGTTAGCTGTATTGCCCGGCTCTGTACAGAAAAGGGATTTCTGGAAGATTTCTGCCAGCCATGCCAACCCCCTCCTAGGTTCAGAGCATCCACACTACTTCCAAGAGCTTTGAGTGTCTTTGTTGCAAAGCCAAGTCCACATGCAAACCCTCTTGGTCGAGCCTGATAGTACTTTCCCACCCAGGGGAACTAAGGCTAGCTGTACTCTGTGGATCAGAGCTCCTGTATGACTGGCATACTCTTTAGTGTTGTCTAGGAAAAAGCCCTGCGATTTAGTTTCAAAGGGTTCACAGGCCTAATAACTTCTGAAAAGTCACTCCCTATGTAAACACACAGTTCTTCCAGGAATGCCATTCCTCTATTCGCAGCAGGGGAATAAAGGATATCTTGCCTTCAGGGAGTGATCTAGCAGGAGCCAAAGCAACTGTTACCTTGCACTGGATGAAGGGCCGAAGGAGCACAAAGATAGGGATCCGTGTTCGTACGATAAAGTCGAGGAAATCCCACAGGGCCAGCCCTCCCACCTTCCGCAGTGCCATCTCTTTGACTTGCAGGCTCAGCCAGTACCACTGGCTGTCCAGTTGGCGTTCAAAGCAAACAAGGATCACCTTCAGGGCTACAGGGGAACACACACCAGCAATGGCAGTCAGAGATGTTATCAGTGTCCCTTGCAAGCATTGAGGGAGGAATGGGGGTGCCACAGTGGGCACAAACCTATACAGGCATGCACGCATGCACGTGCACATGCACACCCACACCCCTCAGGGTCACCAGTGTCATTTCTATCAGTCTCCAAATGCTGCAGGGAAGGAGGGCAACCTTCTCATAATAAAGGCCTCAGGATCAGGACTGAGAGTCCCATTTCCAGAGAAGTTTTCCTGCTTCACACCCAAGTTCCTCTGTATTTTCTTGCTCTAGCTTCCCCTCTCCCTCCCTGCAGAGTTCTTTTGTCTTCCTGGAATTCAGATGTTTTGAAAGCAGCTTAGGGGAGAATACAGCCCTGGCTGATCAGATGACCTCAAAAATCTTGATCAAGCATGTCCACACAAAGAGTCACCCTGTGAGCATAATAACCTCCAGGTTATTTATGAGGTAATGAAAAGAACCACTCTAGCAGTGCAGCTGCATGAGTCACGGCCAAACTGTAATCTAAACAAAAATACAGTCCAGTAAGCCAAGGGCCATAATTCGCAAGAGCACAAATGGGGTTGAACAGCGATGAGGTTCAAAACAATGCTCTATATTAAAATGGGCGGTGACCAACAGTTAGCTCACAGGAGAGACAAGGAACCTCCCCCTTGCCATGCTCCCCTGGTCTGGAACAAACAGGGAGGCATGGGAATTGTTGGGGGAAGCTTGACTATTCCATCTTTCTTGATGGGATGGCCAAGACACCTCAGCCATCACACACTTATATCCAGGTTTGTTGGGGTGGGGGGCTAAATCAGTGGTGAATTGCCATTTTTTCAGTAGTGTTACCCCATTCCTCAGATACGGGTTAAGAAAGACCTGAATATAAGTCTTTGGGTAAATGCCCTCACAAAATCAGAAACAGAGAAGCTGTTTGAAGGAGTGAGAGCTTTGAGACAAAACTCTCCCCATATAGCCCTGATAATCTGCACTGCTGCTGTATGTCCAATTTGATTATTTTTTTCTTTTCTTTCACCTGTGGGTCATACCTGAGAAAATATAGTACTACCTTGCAGCAGCATACAGTGAGCGGAGGGAGTATCAGTCAGTAAGGACCGTGTGCGTGGAGGGCCAGCAGACAGACAGACTGCATCACATTTCACTCTAGCTAGCCAAGGGCCAGTGCAGCTGTGTTATTAGGGGATGTCAGGCAGTCTGACTTGCCTTTTGTGGCTTCACTGCTATATCCTGGCAGTATGAAAACTGAGTGACTTCTAGCTGTGCTGCAATCTCCTCCAGCTGCAGTGCACATGCTGCTCACATTGCAATACCTTCCCAGAGTTAGTCCTGGCTTCACGCTCTGGCTTGGCCAGGACAAGACCTAAAACAGCTCTAAAGAGCTCAAACCTGCCTGAGACGGCTTTCTTTGGTGCTATCTAGTCTTGAACGCTCCATTTTATCTCTGTCTCTTCCCAGTGGTGAGCAGAAGCCATCACTCACCCAGGTAGGCAGCCTGGCTGGTGGACTCTGCGAGCCCTTCCCGCCGCAGGTCCTTCCCCGCATCCCCTGGGGTGGAGCAATGGGCAGGGGAGCTCTCCAGCATAAAATTCTTGCTGCGCGAAGTGCTGATGATGCGAGGTGGCAGGAGGATATTGATAACAGTCTGGAGCAGCAGCAGGACCTCAGGCTGCTCCAGCCAGGGGCTGTCTGAGATGCATTGGGAGGGGAGAGAGAGAGAAAGATCAGGCTACATCTCATCAAAGACACCCAAAAGATCCAGACCCTGTCCAGTTCCAAAATGGGGTGCAATCTCAAATGTCCCCTAAGCCAACACTCCGTCCCCCAAACCTTGTTATGCTGCTTCTCCTCCTGCAAGCAAAGGCAAAGTTTATTTTAGCACCAACACAAACACACACGAACACAGAGCTACACAGCACAAAGAAATGTCCTGCTCAGTGGTCTCTTAATCTCATTTCCTTTGACATTCCCCTCTCCCTTTACTCTTTGCTTTCGTTTAGGGATTTACCAGTGATCACCCTCTATAGAAGAAAGCAAGGAGCAGGACTTGTGCCAGACAAGTGGCATGGGTTGGGCAGACTGTGAGCCACAGGGGCACACAATTTCTGTGACCTCTGCTCCCCTCTGTGGCTTCTGCTACAACAGATTTGTCTTGCCCTGCACTCCATTTTCAAAAGAAGGAGCACATCTGTGTAAGACCTGACTCAAGAACCATGGCACAGCTGAAACAAAGAGAAGAAACAACAACAACTTCTCCCAGTGGGGCTCTTTTCAGTCTCGGACCCAAAGGGCACTTAGCTGACACACTGCCAGTGACAGAAAATCAAATTAAAAAATAAAAACAAAAAATCAACAGAGAGCAGGGAAAGTGCAAACATCGGTTGTCAGAAAAGGGGGAGAAAAATTCTTTTTGTTAAATTAGCAGACCTTTGCTTCCAGATCCTACTGTGAGCACAAATGGAATCAGTAGGTTTAAAAGCATTCCTTCCCTTCTTTCCTGATTGGTGAATGGGGAGACGACATGGCTTAGGGGGAAATCTTCTTTCAAAGCCTGTGCAGTAATAATAAGAAAGGATTAAACGATTTCATCAGCAGATCACGCACACAAGTTACTGCAGGGAATGACGATCCCCTGGGCACCCTGTTTACAGAGTACACGACCAGCATATATGTCCTGATTGAATTAGAAGCCCTGAGACCACTTAGTCAGGAGGGAAAGGAATTCACAGAATAACATAGGTCTCACCTGCTCTTGTCATAGCCAAGAGGTAAGAAGCCCAGATTCCTAACTCATAGACATCATTAACCAAATCAGATGTATCCCACAGGAGTCAGCTGAGTGTTAGTCCTAAACTCTGCACTACTGTGAATGGCATCAGGATCTGACCCAGACTACGAGGAATAAAAAAATGAACAAAGGAAAATGCGCAAATGACATATTCTGCTGTCCGAACATGGAGCTTATTCCCGAACACATTTTTTGTTCCGCCTCACTTTGTGCTGCCCTGTCATCCTCTCTAACGCAAAGAGTGAACTCCTGAAAAATAAACAAAATGCACATTTACTTCTTGATGCATAGTCAACCCTAATTTGAAAGGTCTTTATCTTTAGAGGAGGTAATACAAATGACTGTCAGTAGAACTCTGCTTATTCCCAGTTGCTACAGACTTAGCTGTGAAATGCAACTGAACCTTGCAACCCCTCAAGCTTGCAGATCTGGGCTGAGAAATTCCAGGAGAAGATGTTTTCTGATGGGGTGTGAAGTACTTCTGGTTCATATCGTGCTGGAAGGATTAGGAATATGACTACTCGTGTTTTTCTGACATGTTTGGTTTTCATTACATTTGAAGCCCATGAAAAGAATGAGTGAACAGGGAGCAGAGGATAATAAAAGTAAAAACTCCCAATACTTTAAAAAAAATTATTAATTTGGTATCTGCTTTTAAAAAAGAGAAAAGATTTCAGAGAAGGTGAAGGTAGCCCTTTTTTTGCTTTTGATCAAAAACCCGTTACCTCAGAGCTGGAAGAAATCTGTCCTCTTTCGGTGTCAGTTGGTACTAAAAAGTCCTTTTGTGCCTCATGCTCTGAGGGACAGCACTGTGTTTTGGTCCCTATAAGCCCTCGTTCCCAAGCCGCCCCGCTGCTCAGAAATACCTGCTGAAATATTCAACTGGATGTGCCAATGCATATTTTAAAATGCAAGTTGGAGCTAGATTAGGAAATTTGTCCCTTCTTTGGTCACCATTCTATCTGATTTCATGCAAGTGGGGAGGGAAAGGGATACAGAGGCAGAAAGACTCTGTAATAGTTATGGCACTGCTACGTGAAAGGAATAGTGATGAATTCTCCAAAAAGTCCAGGATGTTTTTTTTTATTCTGGACAACAAGGATGCTATTGAGTCAGCAGCTGAAAAGCCAAGTTGCCCTGCTTTTTTGAGCTGGCACACTGTGTGACCAGCTCAGGTAAGAGCAGAAGAGTGCCAACTCCTCTCTCGGTTACACCCATGGTCCCACAGGAAAAGAGGTAGGGTTGCATGGATGTGACCCAGGTCAGGGCCCATCTCCCCATGGCACAGACTTATGATAACTCCTTAGGTGCTGCAGAGAATCCTAACGTGCTTGTCAGAGCCTTAAACAGCATCAATCAGCCGAACTCCCTGGACTTCAATGGCAGTGTTAAGCTGATGGATGCTTGCTGTGGACTTGGCCCCAAGAGGTGAATTCTGAGCTCAGTTCAAGCCTTCAAAAAGAAGGGAGAATTTACATGTTGCTTCTCTTTCATTTTTGGTGTATGTTCCACAGTTTTTGCCCAGCTTTTGCAGAAAGAAAACAGAGCACCGAGGAGTTGGTGTCTCAACCAGAAGTTATAACAGGCCTGGCCACAGGCCAGGGCAGACACACCTGTATCTGCAATGCTACAAGCCGGACAACAGCTGTGCTGAAGGGCAGAGGTGGCGAGAGATAAGGGCTGAGATGAAGAAGGGGTAATCCGTCAGCCACACTGGAGGGTCCTACCACTCCCATCACCTGCAATACAAACAGAGCACATCACCACAACTGACTGCTTGCAGTTTCATCCATGCCATATCCTCCAACATCAGTGAAATGGAGGGACCTTCCATCGACCACTGGGTTGGGGTGGCTCTAGGAGAACCAACCCCCCCAGTGGTCCTTGTGGGAGCTGGGGCCAGTGAGGAGGAGGAGTTCTAGCAGGGAAAGGGAGGGGAGAAGAGGGAACCAGCAAGGATGGGAGGAGTGCACAGGTAACCTGGTACATTTATAAATGTACCCGGTACCAGCCCTGAATGACCAGCACTGGACCGGTGGAACAGTTAGAGTTGGAGGATATGTCATGTAACAACTGTAACAAATAAAAATATGTCATCAAAGCAAAAAGTCTGCATTGAAACTGGACATCTTTTCCCTTCTCTTGCTGACCTATTTGAAAAATAATGTCCTAAGTCTGACCCAAGCCGGGTTTTGTACAATGTTCAGATTCCTCTCAAACACAGTCTGTTCTTAGGGACTCTAGGTATGATTCATCTCACCTGACCCCAGATGTCTGAAGCAGAGTCACCTGCATGTGACCTGGTTGTCTGGAACTCCTTGAAATATCAGCACAAGAAAACAGCACTTCTAGGGGAGAGTTATTTGAGCCATTTTGGATGTGTCCCTCAGGAGGAATTAAATCACAGGCCTGCATATGCCTGTTTCTCTCCATGGCTGGACACATCTAGAGGACAGGAACGGGTAGAAGCTACCTGGCAGACACCTCAGCTTAAGGGAGATGAATGCACTCTATTTTTCCAAATTCATCCTGGGGAGAAAGGCAGTAACCAGTTTTCTGCCAGAAAACCAAGTGACAATTTAGAAGGGGAAGAGGCAGAGCCCTTTCTTTATATCACCATCGATTATCACTTAGACATTGCCCCTGCCTTCCTGGCTGATCTCTTTTTGGGTTTCATGATGCAACTGGTCTACACATGAGACAGCATGCAGTCAGGGGTGCTCCCACAGCTCACAGTGGCCTTAGTTCTGACAGCTAAAGGTAAAATACTCTTAACAGTAAGAGCACATCTTCTCCTGCTAGCTCTCCCTGATGTTCCCAGCCAGCTGAACGTAAGCATGATGACTGCACTTCAGCACTGCAGATCTTTCTGCTATTTTTAGAGCACTGGCTAATTCTTAATTCAGGCCCTTTGGAGAGCTTGCTGGTGTGATTCACTCTGCCATGCCTGCTTGCCATTCAACTGCAAGTCCATTCTAAACTTGTATTTGGGCTAATTCTGTAGCAACCTCCCCATGTAGGAACCCTAAGTAGTCTGAGGGCCCAGATTTGCAGTGCCTCCAAGAAGCTACCTCTGCTTGAACAAGGGAGGGGTCTTACAGACTCTGATAGGCTGGTGCTTCCCTGGCCTTGCAGAGATGAGTGCTGTATGGACTTGAAGGACAGGAGCCTGGCAAAAATTGATACTGCATTTTAACTGATGATCATTGTTTTTAAAGCTCCTCAGAGCACTGGTGAACCCTGGGAGGTTTTCTGTTACTGCTAGAAAAAGTTACAACATTTATGTTCTAAGAAGAAAATGTTATACAACCCAATAACAATAAAAACGCTAATGCAGCCTTTCCCCCTTTATTTGTATTTTTTCCACATGGACCGTAAGCATGCATGTTTGTCCAAATGGATGGAGTTACACTGATATCATATTGAGGGTTTTCCCCTAGTGTAACAGCTGCAGAAACACTACAGTCTATCACTGAATGACCAGACAGGCTCCGTCCGTATCATCTCTCTGTTGTAACGCACTTAGGAGCATAAATGCTACTAAGAGTGGGATCTGAACATTGTACAGTGCAAACCTGTATTAGATCAAGCCAGGGACATTGCAAACAGTGGAGTGAATCCACCCATGTAAACCCTTCTAACTAGCCAACAGCTGATGGCCTCTAACAGAGCCATCAGGGTCCTTCCCCACTGGAGACGGTAGGTATCCCCAGTGCCACCCTCTCCCCGTCTCTACCAGGTGTGTGCAGTCTCCACCACCCCACTCTCCAACTTGCAGCCCTCAACTCTCAGCTCAATCTGGCAAAGGTGGATCTTCAAAGTGGTGCGTGGGAAGCAACGGAAATAAATCGCTTGACCACCGCTACCGGTCACTGTATCTCCCCATGCACCACTTCAAAAATGAACCTTGCTATCTCTAGTGTCACTTGCGAAGTCCCCTTGTGAGGGGTAAGGGGGGCAGGTAAAATGACGGGAATGGGAATGAACTGTCATCTTCAGTCCAGAGAAGTCAACAGCAGGGGGAGGTTTAGCAAAGGTTCACGGGGTTGCCGCTCGGCTACTCACCAGATTGACACACACATTGATCAGAGACCTAAGGTGAGGCAGGAAGGATATGATTGGCTGCCTCTGAAGTGTCAAACAAACCCCTTCAATCAAATTGCTGGCAGGCTCCCACTCAACCTGGCGCCTGCAATACAACAGTAGGTGCCGTTAGCCGCGGGCCTCCTGCCCCCCACCAGACGCTCGCAAACACGGCAACCGACACACAGTGACGCCCACAGAGGAAACGTTTCAGACAGCAACGATGTCCAAGATGAGCACAAAGTGCGCAACAGAGAAAAGGTTTTACCCACGCAGCTCAGGAAAGCACAGAGCCACAGAGCACACTGGGCGTTTGAGAGAGACGAGAAACGTAGCAGAGAGGTCCACGCTAGCGACACAAACCCCCTCACAACAGCAGTGGTGGATGAGCTGCATTTCACTCCCTGACGCTTCCCTCTGACAGATGGTCAATGAAAGGGAGACACCAGACAGATGTCTCAGGTGTGCCTGTGTGGGGGAAGCAGTCTGCTGTGCCATGCTCCCAACTGAGAGCAACCTCACAGAGGGGAACAAACCCCATCAGTTGTGGGTGCCCTCTGTAAGCTACTTGGCAGTCTAGTCTGCTCTGCCAGAGTGACTCCTAGACAGAGTCTGCCCTAAACTTAAACTGGCCCAGCAGTACAAGCTTTACCTTCCTCATCCTGTGCTGGAGGGCTGATTCATTCCCTACCAGCACCTTCATTCCAGGATCCTTTCTTCCCTGACACTTTGCTTTTCCACCAAAACAGCTTTCAGGGCTCATGACAGATGCTGAATGGAGTCCTTCCTAACTGTAAGCAGACACAGCATAGGTAACATCAAGGGGGTTCACATCCTTCATTTCAGGGCCTGACTCTTTGGAGTAAGAATAGTTCTCAAGCCAACATCTGACTGTGCACTTATTGGTACAGAAAGACAAGGCTTGCATAACTTGTTAGCTCAAGACTAAACAACACCGTAGTCAAGCTTCTCAGTAGACTTCTTAGAGACATACAGGGGATCAAGTGTTCACCATGTAAGTTCTTATGCAGACCAACATACATCTTGGCTTTCAGCATCCACTGTTCCTAAATCTCCAGAATAGCAGTTTGTTCTTGTACTTGTTCTTACACATATACTACTCCCACCAGACACTGGTTTTGGAGTGGGGTGCCCACAGGAGGCAGCATGTAAGATTCTGATGTGAGTACCCCAATGGATGGCTCCTAGGGCCTGGCACACAGCCCTGTCTCTAAGAGGCTTCTTGGCCCAATGACGCTTAAATGTAGTTGCTGCATTTGGTCCAGTGGCTTTGCTGTCTCTGTCCCTTTGCGTACGGAAGAGCAGTTTCAGCCAGGCATAGGTACAAGCACAGACAGAGAGAATATGAAGGGAATGTTAATTTATGAGCATTCATTCAGCTTACACAAAGAGGAAAGATCTTGAGGAACAAGAAGACTCCTAAGCTGCCTTTGAGGCAGAAGAAAGTATGAGCGAGAAAAGAATGAGCAAGAAGCAGGCAAGACATGGCAAAGAATCAAACCAACAGGAAGGAGAAGCATCAAAATTTCTGCCTCTAAATTCGCTACAGGGGCAGGAGTTTCTTAAAGCAGATTGTTAGCCAAAGGAAAGTGATAGGTAGTGATGCCAGAAAGAAGAGATCACCTCCCTGTTATGTACCCATCTTAGTTGCGTACATATGATTCCCACTGGGACCTAAAGTTTTGTGTCGGAGTCCTAAATTCCGATGTTCTCTACCATCATTCGGCTTCTCAGCTGAGACTGCTAACGAAGTAACTGATTCAAGCAGTCGAGGACATATGCCCATGAGGGTGACTGAGACCAATGACTCTTTTTACTCAGATCATTGGAAAATCCACAGGGCTGAGAGATTTTACACTACCCAGACCGGATTTGTATCACTGCCTGCGAGGTGGGAATACTCCATATTGAATACTTCTTGAAGTCGCCAAAGCCTGCACCATAATGCTACTATGCAATGCACCAGGCTTTTATTAGCCACTGACTAAATACAATCAATGCAGTTCTGTTCCCTTTACTAAGGAGCATTCAGAAGCTACTGCATAGCTCCAGACTATTTTTGTCTTTACAGAGAACATAACAGTATTTTCATGAGAAGTGATGCTAGAGATACTCTTACTTACAGTGTAACTTTCCATTAAAAAATAAAATTAATCTCCTTAACTCACAGCTAGAATAAATAAAGAGGGTAGTGAGATGGTAGAAATCTGAAGACTTATTTTGGAGAAAGAAAAAAGAGATTTCTGGAAGTTCTCTCTGTAGTTCTTAATAACCATGCATTTCTTCTCTTGCTACCAGAAGACACAACAAAAATGTCAACACAAGTGCACACTTACAGAGATAAAAACATCTGTTCATTTTGTGATATGTTGTAAAGGTTCACTGCAACATGACAGTTTTAGTTAGATGACATACCCACACTTCAAGGCTTGCAACATCAGAAACGGACCCCAGAGGGTTTCCGTTATACCTGCTCACCTCAAAGTAGGCATCTTGTGAATTTTATTGAACATACGATCCAATCTCTTTAAGATGAGGATAAGGGCAGGTCTCACCGCCTCAGCTGTCCAGTCAGTGATGGGCAGCATCTCCATGATGTAGCGCCGGAGACCTCGGCTTTCCATTGTCTGTGTGTCATAAGGTGCCAGTTTCAGCAGCGAATGTGCGATTTCTGCCAATCTAAAACCAGGGTTTGTTAAGAGGAAAATCAAATACAACTTGCATTTCTCCACACATGCCAATGAACTAACAGATAAATCTTCAGTAGCCTAGTAAAAAGAAAAAGATGCAAAAGTCAAATGTGCTGCTATTTAAACTCCTAGACCTGATACCACAGTCCCTGGTCTGTTAAGATTCTTTTGCTGGAATCACTGTTTATATTTATGTACATGTGAATGGTCTAAAGAATATTTTTACATTGATATTAAATGCACCAAAGGAACATCAGGAATCATGGATTTGTGTAGCTAAAAACAAAGTACCTGAGCCATTAGTAAGATTACAACATTGGAAACGCCTGTGAAACACAGACGTGACATCACCTGTATGTCAATTAATGAGTGATTTGGTTTGGTTTTGTGCTTGTTTTTCAGTGTCACCACTTTAAGAGGTCTCACTGTGCAATTTTCTGGTGTTAAATTTTAAAAACAATGTGCTGTCCCATAGGTTTACACAACATGTACTTTGTATGATTATGCCCTGCAGCTTTGATTTGTTTCTCCTAACACCTCTACAGATTGTGTTTCTGTTGCTTCTTCTAACCCTCCCAGATGGCCTCACCAATGGCATTTTCTGCATTGACTGTGAAATACCATGGCAACATTTAACTTGCACTTGCAATTTGACAAAGACCTACTGAAATACTTGAATATTTGCAGAAGACAAAGACAAGTAATAAAGCTACATCTACTAATAAAAGGGATAGAAACCCGTATGCTCCCTGAAACATCAATAGACTTTGTAGTGGACTATTACAGTACAATGTTATTCGTATTTTGGGGGCTTCTTCTGAAATGCCTTCAACTAATGGAACATATTTCTATTCTCTTTAAAATTTGCCTAGCAATATCGAGGGCAACAAGTTCCTCAGATTAACCAAAAGTGCTATGAAAGTGTTTCTTTATCCAGTATTTCTTTATTATTACTTTTTACAGCTACTTTGTCCTTCTATGGAGTAGGACTGTTTTCTTAAACACTGTGAAATTTAAATTATCATGATTAATAATTTAAATTATCAAAATTATCATTATGATTCTTTCTGGCAATACAATATCAGTGGCACATAATGGTATATGAAAACTTTCTTATGCATTATAAAGCGTGAGATCCATCTCATCCAACTTTACACGTCAATCTCAATTCATCTTCTAGCTCCGTTCATGCAGAAATAAACAACCCGGGAAATTCTTATCTTCCTGAAATACTGGGATAAACAGCTCATTGGATGTGCATCTCCCTTTTCATTACATCCAAAAAGATCTTTATGACTCTTGCGGACTAAACATTTAACGTTTAAATGGCTAAAATTGGGTGAGATGAATCCTGTCTGAAGTGACTAGCATATTATCTTGTTTTTTGAAGTCTCTGAAATGGCATCTGTCAGCCTCACAAGGCCATGGCTGTCACATCACATTCTGGTAAATCTGCTCTCTACTTAGAAAAGTTTTTTTTCCTACAGCGGTTAAATCCTGTCAGTCATTTTACTGATACTTATGAAATGAATTTATGTAAGAATCAAGATGATGTTCGCTTTTATTTAGGGCTAACTATGATAAAGCAATTCAGGTTCCAACCCCAAAAAAGCAGTTATTTCTAGCACTTTCCAGGAGACATAAGAGAATCAGAGCACAACTCATTATCTTCTGCAAATCAATCCCTTAGTTTTACTGCTGTAACCTTTGACCATGAAAGACCTTCTCTCTTGAAAAGAATGCAATATTTGCAAGCTACTACTGTGTACTGTGACTCTGCTTCATGGAAATCTCACAAGAAAGTATCTTTCCAGAAAATATACCAATAACACCTTCTGTACATATGGATTTAAGTTTGTTAAACTCGTCTTTTAAGAGAGGGACATAAAATAGTTTAAGAACAATTAAATTCAATTATTCTGGAATATAGAAACACGTAGAAATGAAGTTCCTACATTACTGTTAAACTGCAAATACTTCTGGGTAGTACACTAGAGCATACTTACGTTATATACAAATGTAAGACTAGGATAGTACAAAGCAGCAAGCCCCTTACTTTACTGCACTAAATAAAGTTCATTCATCAGACACATGGTCCTCACTCCTATTGAAATCACAAAAAACCCCAACATGTCTAACCAGGGACATAATCTGTCCTGAGAATCTCATGTTTGTTTCTTACATAAGATTAAAGTTCTTATCTCAGGCTTCTATTGCTAAAAGTCATGGAGTTTGTAATGCAGCTAAAGAGATGTATTGATTTCTGAGGCTTGTGTCTCTTGGAAAAAATGTAAAGGTGGCACTGCAAAAGCAGCCTTGTCCATCAGGTTTTCAGTTTGTTTGCAGCCAAGTGCTACATAAGAATGACATGCATCTGTGGAAACAGACATCTCTTGTTTAAAATTACCCTCTAAATTATTAAACGTTTGCCGGGGGCAGGGAGATGGGGGAACAGCAACATTCAATTCATATGCAAACACACAAACAAAACAAAAACCAACTCCCAACTCCCAAAGGAATTCAGGGCATTTGTTAAACAAGACCTAAATTAATGTCAAACACAATTTTGTGTTCTATAGAGACAACCTGAATTCAAAGATCTCTAATTGCGATGGAATCTGCCAGCTAAGGGGCTTTGCCATTTTTTTCACAGCATGCATGTAAAAGGTAGAACTTCTATTAGAGGGTTTTCCTTGGTCCAGGGGCAGGAACAGAGCTGGTTCAGTGCATTGCTAGGATCTGTCACCCTTCAGCTTCCTTTACAGAGTATTCCTGAGGAAAACAGTATAGCGCTCAAAGAGAGGAAGGGCCTCTTGGGGTTCAGGGAACAACGTAAATTACTCTTAAGGCAGTTCTGATTCACTTTTGAGCCAGTCCCAAACAGTTTAAGACATCTTGCTATCTTTCCTATTTACTTTAATACTCTACTGAGCACCATTTGGCTTAGGCCATAAAAAAAAATGCCTCTTGGTATTTAGCTATTCTGTATTCAAAGAATGATCTTGAAGTATTTCTCTGTATCATAAAAGAATACAGACAGCTGTCTCCCTGTGACCCCCCTGCCAAGGGGTACACTAGGACTGCCTCATATGAATCCCAGTTTTCCTTCTGACAAGTGCCAGTCAGAACAGTGCTAACTGTGGCTCACTAGGAGAGTATCTGTGCTGTTTTCATGGAGACACATCTTACCATGAAACAACTCTAATGAGTTTAGGTTTCCTGAGGGAATACTATGTGAGAAAGGGGTTTCCACTGAAAATGAATGAAAAACTGACAATAGAATCAGGTCTATTCCCTCTTGTCCCAATTTTTGTTGTCTTTTACGTCTGGACAAACTTCTCAGTAGCACCTCACGGTATTTTGTGTTTACCATGAACAGCAAACACAGAGAAGAGAATCAGGTCTAAAGTGCTTCGAAGGCCCTACCCCCAACTTCTTCTAGGTCAGCACCACATGAAATGGTCTGCAGTGAGCATCCAACCAGCAAGCTGGTCTCCGTGCTGCACCTTAATAAAAGACTTGTGCACCTGCTGTATCACACACCGAGGTGGTGGGCCTGCAAATGCCTTCTGCCCCATCCTCCCCTCCATTTCAGGCATTTATGCAATACAGTGCAGTGGTTGCTCTGCCCTTCTTGCTTGTTAGCAGCTGGTTCTGATGCACAGTGTCACAGGAGGGGATAAAGGTATTCAGCCAGCTAGGCAGCTTCCCCACCCCTTGCCCTGCAGAGGCAGCCTTATCTGCTCTGCTTCTCACTGCATCTTATTCTGATGTACCAGATGGGCTTCCATGGACCTATTTCATCCACTGGAGTTGGGGGTCTGAATGAGACCAGAGGAGAGCATATGAAACCTTACTTATACATAAGCAGCATCAGGTACAATCTAAGGAACATCCAAAACAAGCTCTGCATGTTTCAGACAGCAACGTGCAATTACACTACCAAAAAGTATTCCATCTGCTATTATGAAAAATTAAGAGCTAAATGAAAGGAACAAGTAAAAGCAGAATGCCTGTGGAATACCTCATGTGGGACTTCACATCCAGCAGCTCCAGAGAAGTCACTCGGGGCTCACCAGCGAGATTCTGCAAAATCTTCAGCCTTGGACCACAGTGCTTGTAAAACTCTGTGCAGATATTCAGCAATGACTCCCGCGGTCTCCTGAACTCCTCTCTGGCAATTCGTTCATCCAGCTCCTCTCGGGGAAGACCCTGGCCCTCCTCCAGTAAGTGAAGGTTCTCCCTGGAGGATATAAAATGAGAAAAAGTAGGAAGTGTTATATGAGTGAAACAGCAGGGATAGATTATAACAACATCTCCAATTTGTTTTTGCAACAGATGCTTTCTGCTGCAATTGAAAAGAAAGATAGTGGCATCTGCAATAAAAAAAAAAAAGGGAAATGATAATCTCCAAAGTCTTGTTAAAAATGTAAATAGTTTCTATATGAACTATCCCTTGCTGCCCTCCCCTGAAAAAAGGCTGCCTGTCACAGCAACAGTGGGTGGGACCCAATGAACCTGGAAACTGCTTGGGAACAATTCATCACATGTCAGGGAAGAATGGGCAAAGATTTTACTGTACCTGATGAAGTGTAGTTTGGCTCCCTGTTCTGGGTACCTGGGAAAACAGAAACAGTGCAGTTGTAAACGCCAACTTAGTAATGCCTAAACTGTGCCTTCCTGAAAGAAGGCGTCACTGTTCTAGCCCAGAGTTATACTCGCCATGGGCAGGATGGTACCTTGTGTCACTGGAAAAATGGCTACACATAGTTAGTGACCACATTGAATAGCCTTTATCTCCCAGCTGGCAGCAAACAACAGATTCCTATAGTTATTGCTGTTATGAAAGGAAAAATTCAGGCTTAAAAACCATAGCCCTCTTTCAAGCAATTTCTCTTACTGATTTTCACCCCAGTGCTTGGTCTGTTTCATGAAGCCAGAGCTCACCTAGTGGAAAGAATACCTCAGAGTGTTTTTTTTTGTTTTATTGTCATTTTCTCTTGCCAGTTCTTGTTGAGAAAGCATTAACAAACCCTGCACCACTTGGCTAACATGTCCAAGGCTGGAACAGCAATCATTCTACCATCACGAGACTCCTGCTGTTGCTAGCAGATGTCTGTTGCAATGATAACACAACAGAAGAAACAAGAGCAGGCAACCTGGAGCAGTGCAAAAATATTCTGGATCAGACACTGAATGTTTGATAATCAGAAAGATCTAGAAATGTAAACCAAGATGTCTGAGTCACACAGCATCAGGAGTCTCTACATTGCCTGTCAGCAGATACATGTTAACTGCTTTCCAAAATCAGCAGACAGATAATAAACCACTACTTTCCATTACAACTTATTTTCCTTAGACTGGGCAATCTTGCAATGGAAGTAAATGTATATATATTCACATTGAACTTGAGCATGCAGGGGTTTATCTGCTTCTCAGATCCGGGATTGAAAGTCAAAGCTGTGTTTCTTCCATGCCTGAATTGGTCTTAAAGAGTAACAGACTGATTCCAGGAGTTATCAACAAAGATGTGTATGCTACACATCTATAAATTGACATAATAGCCCTTTGATGATCCATGCAGAGAGTGATTTCTATCTCCCTTCCAGACAAAAAAAAGACAGGGAATAACTTGGAAAGCATGTCTTGGCAGAAGGGTGTTCCTGATTTACAGTCCTATACAGCCCATGGTATTGTACTAGACTATTGGCTGTGCACAGACTTACTATCAGCTGTTACAGACAAAAGAGAAATCCAGAGGAAATGCTCTGCTCTGGAAGAACAGCCACACCAGCTTTTGCTAGGGGAGAATTCCCTTTCCAGGTCTGTACAAACATTCAGATTTTAAGCACAGTAAGGCATAGCCTGGCCAGGAGAAGGCAGGGCTGCCCAGAAGAGTAATCAGTACTGCAGAGAAAACCTTCATAATCCCAAATGCTTGTGGGTGGATTTTGTAACAAGATTTCTTAAGCCCTTGCTCTATGGCTGAGGAAATTGTCCAGTGACCTTGTCTAATTTGCAGCAGCCTAATTGGAATGGCCAATATGGCCAAGGAGCAGTATTACAGTCTGCTGGCGCCATCTTCTTCCTTATTTCCTTCCTCCATGTGAAGGTTTTTTGTGGTTTTTTTTTAAGGAGGACAAAAATATTCCCGGTCATTCTTCTCTTTCTCTCAAATTCTCTGCCACCCGCTCCTTTGCCATCTGTATTTGCAAAAAAAACCCCCCAAAACCCAGACCAATGTGGAGGTAAAGATGATAGAAAGAGACTGTAAGAAAAGTAAAAGTAAAAGGAAATGGAAAAGGGAAGAAAAGAAAACTAGAGGAGGTGCCAGTCTCTGCGAGTCTCAACTGAAATGCATGTTGAGCTCATACTGCTGTTCAGTCTCAGAACACGGCCAGAAGGATCCGACCCTTCTGCTATCCAGGCGTGCTCTGCCCAGTGGTCGCTTTGACAGTGGACTCAGAAGGAAGCAAAGCAGACAACTGAGGGATGTAGTTGCTTCATAGTACACTTCTACAGTGCGAAAGGGGAAACAAAGAAAAAGACATTTAGGGTGGGTGTCCTCCATTTTGATATCCTGGTCTTCTATTTAGTCACATGGCTTTAAACTAGAAATTCTAGTCTTGGGTATTTTGGTTTCTGTCAGAAATGCAGTCCTGGGCTATGTGCTCTTCTTATCTGATTGTTTTCTCTCACAGTACCTAAAGCACTTCCTCAGACAGCTGAGGAAGTGCTCCAAGCACTCTGAGCAATGAGCTGTTATCTTACTCAAAAAAAAAAAAAAAAGAAAAGCTGTTCAGAAAAATGAGAAAGAAAGAAAATCCCACTGACTTACCTGGTGTTCACACCTGCTGACATGGTGTGGTTTGCTGTTGTGGTCCCTTTATGGCCTTGGTCACATCGACTCATCTGTGGGGCTGTCATAGGCCTGGCAAAGGGAAGGCGAATAGCACCTGAAGACTAAATCTAACAAGTGCACAGAAATTCTGCTTGTGATCTGGTGAAATTTAGCACTAATTTTACCATGTCTAAGACTCAACCAATATTCAAGCTGAGCTGCATATTGTGACCTTCTGTGCATTCCCTCTCCCCACACTGATAACCAAACGCTGGCTCAGACCTTTGAACCATGTGGGTTACCTGGTGAGAACTTCTACGCTGTACAAGAGGGCCTGCAAAGAGGTGGCAAGGGCAGCCATAGCAGCAATCTCCTCACGAGCTGCTGTCACAGTCTCTGCTTGAGAGGTCTGTCGCTTCAGTTTCTGCAAGTAACAGGGAACCAGCGCTTCCAAGACCATCAGCATCTGGAGGCTGGAAAAATAACCAATACTTGGTCTGTTTTATTTTGTTAATCCTGAAACTCACATCAGGCAGAGGCTTAAGTTTCTATCTGAAGACCCCTGGATCTCTTGCTAGCCTTGTGATTTCATTACTTCTCACTAGATAAGCAGTCCTGAGCCAAAGAAACTCTTGGATCAGGGACTTCAGGGGGAATATTAGATGATGCATGAAACGATAACAATAAAACCAACCTTAACTTCTGGGTATCTTCTGAATATGTCATCCATTTGCAGACATTCATTTTCCCTTCCAAAGACTTCTTTCTTCTCTGGTTCCCTCTTGGAAACAAACCTTTTTGCTTTACCAGTTTACCTCCCCTCTCTCTGTATCTTCCTGTTCTTTCCAGCTGCCTGTTTCTCCCCTCCAGTTCCCCCTCCATTGCTGCTCTGACTACAGAAACCTGCAGGACACAGTGTGATCCCCACTTGGAAATATTTGGATTTGGAGCTTGGCCTCACAGAAAAGCCCCGTGCTTGGAATGCATTTCTGTAGCATCTGCCTCCATTTTTCAGCCTTGCTTTCGCATGTCATATGCAGCTTTTATGCCTTTTCTAAGTCTGCACAAACCAAGAAAACAGATTAGCACCTTCTGAATGATTCAGGAGCATAGGCCACCACCGTCACACACAGCTTGATGGCTTCACTGATTGAAAAGGTCAAGTCTTCATTCCCATAGCAGAAGTCTAAGGGAGTAAAGCAATATAAGACTATCACACAAACATACTGAATATGAAAGGAGCTAGCACGCTCCTTCCTTTTTCCCCTCTTCAATTGCTTGCTTCTCATGCTAACAACCCCCAATAGGCCTTTGATTTTTGACAAAAAAATCCTGCCCTTCAAGAAATCATTAAGTGAGAAACAGTTCTCTGTAGGTCAAATCACTGCTGGGCCTAAGACTTACAGCTGCTACTGGAGTCACGTTTCAAACATCATCCGTCACAAGCAAAATCTTAAGCTCATACATGACAAGGACACGTGTCAACTTAATGACAATTTTTATGCCCCCTCCACTTTTCCCTAGATGTTTCCACTGCACTAAAAATGATGCTGATACACCACTGATGGCAGAAGATCGTTTTACTTCTAAAAAGTCAAGCCCCTTTTATACTCGTAGCCACAGGAGCGCCAGCACAAAAGTGAGTCTGGTTTGCTAGTGATCTGAGAAAAAGTTTTCAAAAGTATTTAAGTCCCATACTACAAATATTACTTTGGGGATAATTAGTGCCAGGCACCAAGAAACGGACATATCCAAAGGATAATATTTCTAATACAACCATAGTACCGTTTTCTGAACGGACTTTGGTATATGGGAGCCCAAGTCAAAGTTAAGGTCCCAAAGCATATAAATCACTTTGAACAATGGAACTTGGAAGTCAGATGTTTTAGATAATTCCAATCTTCATATGGAAAATATCAGGCACGCAACATACTCATCTACAGTCTCATCATCCACACACACTTGGGAATTTTCAGAGGTGCCTTTGAATAACACTCCACAGAAACCCCAAAGCTTTTATATAAATGTTTACTACAATCCACAAAGAGGAAAAAATATCTTCCAATTCTGTACCATTTTATATTATAACTTGTGATATAATTGTGCAGCATCATAAAATCCCAGTATATAATAAAGCTTTAACTCTTACGGCTAGACAGGTTTCACAGTCCATCAAAATCAGTATTATTTAAGGGAAGTGCAAATTTGGAAAATAAATTGAAGATCCTTATAAATATCAGCAAAAATTACTTCCCTGCAAATCACAAAGCAGCCAAATTCTTAAATGCTGCATTGCACATTGCATGGATAACTATCAAGAGACAGTGTCCTGCATATATCATACGGCTCTACATATTCTGCTTTGTCATAAATCAGCAGCCCCCCTAGAACTCAGCACTGTTGAATGTCTGAATGGCATCCATCATTTACTAGTCATAGTCTGCCCACGGGAGAGGATGCTTTTTTTTCCTGCCCACATGGAGCAGAGGAGAGGGTGACACTGATCTTGTCAGCATGATACAGTTTATTAGGTATCTTGATTCTTCACCCACACATGATAAAATTCAAAATGCCAGGGGCTAGTCTCAGACTAGCAGGCTCAGTGCAGAAAAAGTAGCTGTGGAATAAAATAAATTAATAATTCCCCTCCTGCAGAAAATATAAAAAGGATGGTGGGTGATAAAGCCAACCTTAAAAGTCTCATGAGGCATAAGAAACAGATATGACTGCATTCTGGGAGAAGAAAAGGGCCCTGAACAAATCATGCTGCAGTTGATCAATAAATAACAAACCAGAATTACTGAATAAAGGGTGCTTTGCTGTTACCTAATGACTTGAGAGGCTTTTCGGCTTTCACCAGTTCTAAGATGTCCAAAATGTCTGGAGTGTCTCCCTCTAAAGATTGCAGCAGGTCAAACAGGCACTGAGCTGACACTCCTTTGCTGGTTCCATTGTTTGTAGCATCCTGTTTCAACAACAGACATTCGCGGTTGGAAGTCTTGCCTGCATTCCAGGAATCTTTATCTGGAGGTGTGGGGAACCTTTTTTTCTTTGGATAAAGGGCCCACATGGAGTTCAAGAGCTTACTGCAATGAAACAATAAGCCTTGCCTGACAATCAACAAATTGATGCTACAGTGGAAGCATGATCTGAAAACTGCACACAGCTTTACTTCCCAGAAACAGCAGACCTTTGCTGCCCTGTGAAGGAGAAAGATGTGTGTGCTTACAGTGTATATACAGTTAGATTTGGCAGTCCCACTTCAAATTAAAATTCTGTTAACTTGTTTTAACTCACTAAAATGTTAAAAAGAAATGAGTGAATATTTTAAAACATGCCTAATCCAGTCTTATAGTTGACATGTACTAAAACCTGGCATTAAGCTTTTGTTCTTATTGCTGGATTCTAAGAAAGGATTTGCATTTAAAGAGTTACAAATCATCATGATTTGTAAAAGTTTGTCCTTTTACAACCTATTTATACACAGAAATCTAAAGTGAAACCACATTTACTAGCCTGGATACCAGTGGCCCGTTATCTCAGCATCCTGCTCAATCAACTGATAAAAAGAAGCATGCAGAAATAAGGTCAGGAACTGGTTCTTCGCAGCACCAAGCGCAGTAATGATGGGGGCTGGCTGCATACGCAGGCTTCCCCATACTGAGTCTAGGGAATGGCTTTTACTCACAGGGAACTCCAGGAGAGGGGCCACACTTGCAAACAGCTGCAGAATAAAGGGCTTGCGATGCAGAACATAGAACTGGCGGCACGCAAACTCGATCGCTTGGCGTAACTGTGGGTTGCTTTCATAGTCAGCGTATACCTGAGCAAATGAAAAAGGACATGGAAGTACGACTTCCAGTTTTTTTTTTCAGACTGCATCTCCAGTTTGTCAAGATAATTTGAACTAGCCTGTCCTCCAACACACTGACAGTTCCACCCACTTTTTTAAGTGGGTGGAAGATATTTTAAGGTTTTTAGAGTGGCATTTCCTTCAGGGCTGGCCGCTGAACCATGCAGCCAATGTGTTGCCAAAGATGTGGGATTTGTTTCTCAGTTATGTAAACAGTATAAATTGCTAGGAACAACTTCACTGTGCTTCCTTCTTCTGTCCATTTCAATTGCCTGTCTGCACTTCTCTGCTGGTACAAGCCTGTGGGAGGTTTGGGGTTGGGGTGGGCAGGATTTTCTTGCTATTTGCTGGCAACAGGTAATGCTGAGATTTTATGGTCGTGCAAAATTCACACTACAGCACAG
Source organism: Nipponia nippon (assembly GCF_047370975.1). Classification (NCBI taxonomy): domain Eukaryota; kingdom Metazoa; phylum Chordata; class Aves; order Pelecaniformes; family Threskiornithidae; genus Nipponia; species Nipponia nippon. The sequence continues at coordinate 62,748,331 of NW_028262369.1, forward strand.
AGCTCTTGAAGGTTTCTAAAAAATTATTAGCGTGTGAGACTTCTGCAGAGATGTATTCAATCCTCTGTAGCCTAGTAGGCTGAAGAGATGAAGATGTCTTTAGAACAAGCAGAAGCCTCTAGCATGCTTATGAGGACAGTCTATCACCATGGCCTGTTACACTTGCAATATCTCATTTACTTGAGAAAAGGGAAATAATTAACTGCATATGCATTTCACCATGGGAAGTAGAAAAACCTGCAACAAAAAGAGTCCTGTGGGGTTATGTGCAAGTATGCATTGGGAATTAAGTTATTAATGGCTGGTTCAAGCCCAGAAGTGGTAGAAGAATTTGTTTGTGATGACTACAAGCAAACCAGCTGATCTTGGGTGCCTGGAAGAGAGATGTGAGGGTCTGCAAAAACAAACAAGCTTAGCAACACTTGGATTTTCTTTTGGAACTGCTTTTTTGCCTCCCATAAGTGGTATTTTATTAATTCAGTAGTTGGAAATAATTGGGGGGGGGGGGGGAGAAAGAATTACAAAACTAATTTCTCTCAGTATGAAAAGTGAAAATGAAGGGAGGGACCTTCACAGGACTGAATGGGTGCTGCCAAGTACTTCAAATTAACTTATTAAGTTATTTTATTTCAAAATGTCTTGTTTCTAATCAATAAACCCATGCACTGCAGACCTGGGTGCAATACATACTTACCTAACCATGTAAGGCATGATATTAGAGTTTCCAGTTATTAAAGAGTTTGTTTAGATAGCTAAATTCATCACTGGTCCTAATTATTGTGCTCTGTTAACTATGTTAAAATGAATATATGCAGGGATGTCGTGGTCATTGCTTCTTTTACAGAAAAAATAGTTTTTTTCTGTATTTGCATTATAATACTAAATCTCTATTTAGGTACTGTCTTTGAGCCCTGCAGAAATAATATTTCTGTCTGTAAAAGAACTATATTGGGTTTTTTATTTTCAGCATCTGATTTTTCCCAAATGTCAGCAGGAAAAAAAGCAGACTTGTAGACCTCAAAGTGAAGAGAAACTCCACCTCTAATACTTGCAATATTTGTCATCACTCACATGAAAAGACAGCATACAGTTTTTCATAAACACTTAGTGTTATTTTCTGTTGCTATTGAAATTGCAGATAATACAATTATACTTAAAGAAGTGAATATAACTTAGTTTCAGTCAGCAAGTAGCAAATCCGGATATTTCAACTATTGCCCAAATTTCAGCCATCCCTGGAGGAAAAAACACTGAGGGAGACCCAAGGTCCAAAAATTTTCCAGAAATTTCACATTTCTGTGTGGAAGTACATACGGAGGGAAACAGACATTCATTTATTTAACATAAAGAAGAAAAGAAAATGTAGGCATTTACTCAAGAAGAAATGTAGTCTCAGGAATGCTAATCTGGGCCGTCCCACCCTGATCTGTTGTTTGTCTCCTTGGGTCCTCCTGAATCTGTGACCTCAACAGGACTCAGCAGTTTAAAGTTTCCCCATTAATAGTCAGTTCTATGACAAAGTGCTCGCTCTGAAGTCTTCCCTCGTATTGTTCATGGAAATGGCTCACCTGCAACATGCTGGGGAGGACCCACTGGTAGCCGCTGAGGGAGAAGAGGTGGTTAAAGTGCACAGCTGTGTTGATGACTGTGGCAGCATACTGCCTCAACAAGGCACTGTCCTCAGGGTGCAGGATCAGGGCACCGTTGAAGACGTTCAAGAACAGCATGATCTCGTCCCCCCAGGGGAACTCGCTGGGCATGCCAAGGAACATCTCCTCCAGCAGCTTAATCCACAAGCTTTTCTGAAGAGTGTCCAGACCAAAGAGCTCTTTCCCAGCTACGGGGGAGAAGAGGCAACAGCAATCAACTCTGTCCACCACAGCCAGCCTCAGAATATTCCCAGAGGCCAAAGGCCTCTCCAAAGAACCATCCCACAACACTGACCATCATTCTGCCTTTTAAAAATTATTTCAACCATCCTGTGCTTCTGGAAGCGCCCACAGGGCTTGAGCAAACCTTGACTGAAAACAACACACATGAAGACGAAGAATGATGAATATCACGCAGCTCATTAAATCCGCTCCCCGATGGTTGGAAATTCTCCTCTTAAAAAGCGAAAGCAGACCTGAGCTTGTACATGCATCATCTGCCCCACACAACCTGAGTGGCTGTGTGGATTTACACTGAATTTTTAGCCTTCAGGTGTCCCACACATTACAGGACATTGATGCAGAGTTACAATAATGCTTCTGAAAGCAAGTGTCTTTAGGGCCTGTTACAGAACTTGCCAATGCTTACCATCCTGCACCAGTGGCCTGTTTAAGTCAGGCTGGAAACCCTACTTGACTTTCAGAGCAAAGTTTCTAGAAAGAGGGCTGTTTCTATATTCCTGCTGCAGAGTTTGCCCAATCTTCATTGAAAGTCCATTGCTTCCTCAAAGTGGATGGCAAAGGACCCTAAGCAATCCTTTTTAGGTGCAGTTATGCTACTGGACACAGTATTTCACCTGTAGTTTCATGCATAATTTTAACACATAATTATAACTTATTCTCATTTGTGTCCAAAGAAAGTAGCTTTGTCTGGAGACCTCTAACAGCAAAGCCCTTTCTGCTGTTGTGCTTACAAACCAACAGCTATGTATCATTTTCCCTAGGAAGAGATTTATCAGCTTTCATTAATGCTACAAGTCTGTATGGTTCTAAGGCAAATGAAGCCTGCTTGTTTCTAAGGCAAATGAATTGCCTCACAGAAACCTTCTGGGCCCTGTACAACCACCAGAGAAGGCTATCAAAAGGCCATACCTTGGGGATCACTGAAGAGTGAGAACTCAGCATCAATGGCACTTCGGGGAAATGAAGGCAAGCGGAGGAGGTCTTCCTGGAGCATAGATACGTGGGACTGCTTGTGGGCAGTAGGGATTTTCTGTGTCAGCGATATAAGGAACAACACCCGCCCCACCTCTTCTAGCTTGCGGGTGAACACCTGAGAGAAAAAGAGACAAGGATCAGAATCAGTCTGATCAAAAAGTTCTTTACTACGTATATGCACTTTTCTAGGTTAGCTTCCATGGCTTTTTCTGATGGGAGGGATGCTGCACTCATGGCCCAGAGGAACCTGTTGACATGCACAGGGCTAGTGCTGCACCCTTTTGCTGAAATTTGTGTGACCACTGTTCTTCAGCCCAGCTCAGCAGAGATGGATCATGTTTGTAAAAGAAGTTTTAACAACACTTTCTATTTCAGGCTTGCAAAGGACCCTGAGTGGTTGTCAAGCACTTTGCAACTGTGCCATGTGGTCTTCTGCAGATAAATGCAAGCTTTGCCAGTTGGTCAGAGACAAACCAACTACAAACTGAAGCTATACAGTTGCAGTTGCTCTCTACAAGGTCTTGGACTACAGTCAACATGAAGTTGGAACGGTTATCTACCTTCTGGGTTGAGGCTGGCTCATGTCTGGCCATAGAAAGTGTATGTATGGTTGCAAAAGAAAAGTAGTCAATAAAACAAAGCAGACCGGATTCTAAGTTACTGTAAACAAGCAAAGCCCTGCTGACTTCAGGTTATCGCTTCTAGTTTACAGCAACTGGGAAACAGAGTTTCATTCTACCAGCCTCCTTTGAACTTCTGACTGGTAGGACTAGTCAGGCTAGCTATTTTATTTTAATGCTAAAAGTAACCATAAGGCAGAGTGATGCTCAGTAGTAGAAACAACTGTCTTTGGAAGCAGTTTCGAGACAGCTCTTAGCTGCTGGGATGAAGCCAAAACTTGAAGCATGTGGCTTAACATGTGACAAAGCTCAGCTTCCCACATCTTGCAGTTGCTGTGACCTTGCTCTGAAGTGCACTCAGCTTAGAACTGGGTGCTCAATCAATCAACAGTAAAGAAAGTACTTTTCCATGGCTTGCTGCTCTGTGGGTAGACTCTACAGTGCTGTTTTCTTTGCTGAAGCTGGATGTTGTCCAGCAACTTCTAGCATGACTACAGAGAGGCTGGTAGATGCTTGATTTAAGTTTTACCTTAGAAATATTTTGGTCTCTAAGTACTCTAAATAGAAAAATGTGGAGTGTAAAATAACACCCTGACAAAACTGGGCAGGCCATTTTAATGTTTTGGGTTCATGTAGGGCATATCAAACTCATTTATTTAATATGTGGGGGACATCTCCTAGAACCACAGTGAGAATAATTTCTGCCAGAGAAGCAACCAAAATGATCCCAAGTAATTTCAGATCTTTGTAGACTTTCCACTGACAGATGTGGCACATGAAAAATTTCCCTATTCTGTACCGTACACATATGAGAGCACATTAACTATATTCTCTGTTATTTTAGTTGCTAGTCCCTCTTAAACAGCTTTATAGCTGCTTTTTATAACCATCCCTGATGATATTTTCCTGTCCCTGCACTCACATTGCCAGGGACACAGCTACAGTAGCTGCTTTTTGGCTAGAATAATACAACTATTGATACCAAACACATACAGTTTAACCACATCCTCCTCCTTTTTATTTCCTGCTTATTGTCATCCGTCGCAGATACAGCTAGAGCAACTTTTCCCTAAGCACTCAACCCTGTGCTACTGGGACAAATTTACTTTTGTGGAAAACAGAGCATGTGGCTTCTACAGGTAGAGTGAGCTCAATACCATTGTCTTACTGTCTAAAGAAATGATACTTGTAGGGGTTTGCAGCACATTAAAGGCAGTGCCCTGCCACTTCAGTTAGGGTTTAGTTCCTAAGGAAGCTGCAGAACATTAGCAGGATCAGCCAGATTATCAAGTCATGAGGCTGGAAGATAGAGAGGACAGCGCTCTTCTGAGGGCAGATATTCCCCTGACAAAACAATCGCTACTGCTGTGCCTCTGGGAGTAGCTATGGTAACACTAGCATCTGACAGCAGGACAAGGAAGAGAGGCAGGTAATATTCTTTACAGTGAGAGGACAGAGAGGAAGGTAGAACAGATAATTCCTGCTCCACAGCCAGACAGACTTGACAAGAAAAAGTCTTAAATGGGTTCCTAAAGAGCCAGAGATCATGATAAAGAAAGGAATAAGCAACTTTTGAAGCTGACGCAACTGAAGCTCTTCTGGCCAAGTGTAGGAGAATGCAAAATGATCTGCCAAAAAGAAGCTGGCTGGAGAGAGCAGGAAGGAATCCACATTGCATTCTTTGACCCTTCTTAAAATACCATACACCTGTCCAATGGCACCAGGGCAGGTTTCATGCCAATTGCTACTTCTCCAGCAAAGCTCTCTAGCTGCATGCAGCATGAGTGAAGGCCTTTAAAGGAGAGAAAAAAAAAAAGGTTTAATTACAGGGTTTGATTCTGGGCAGAAGTGTTTAGTAACAGTAAGATACCTGCTTCTGAATGAGCTCTTGACCTTTTTCTGGATGCATCTGCACCAGGTTGAGCTGGGGAGAAACTGACCTCCGGAAAGGATAAATGTCACGGACGTAGGTCTGCCAGGAAAGGAAACAAGTGTATTTTAAACAAATGCAATCGTTAACAGCATCGCTCAACAGAACTGAATAAAAGGCCCTTTAGCCCTTTCTGAAGCTTTTGGGTAGGCTTTCAGACAGTGTCAGGCATCATGGAAGAGCATAAACAGAAAAGAAATTCGCTCTTTTCTAAGAAAGCTAGACGTTAGTGACTTAAGAGCAAGGGACTCCACTTCTGCTTCTTCCTTATTCTGTCAAACTCCAATCTTTCACCACACATAACTAAACACCCAAGATGTGGTGCCCACAGGACAGAATTCTGTCTGTTTATGGGCTGCTTGTTCTCCTTTAGACAACCCCAATGTTTAAAAGTGGACGAGATGGAAAGAATAAAGTCATCTGGACCTGACCTTTGCCTTACCTTGTTGTAATGAATAAGATTCCATCGCTTATCCATTAAAAAGTAATGAGAAGACTGCGTTTCAGGTATGTTAAAAAACTCCAAACACTCCTGAAGAGGAAAAAAGAAAAACATCCTGTTACTTATTAGCTGTCTTGTACAAAGACCACAACATCCAAAAGAAGAATATCCAGCTAATAATGTATAAAGGCACAAACCTGCATGCCTCAGTCAGGCTGGTACACTCTTTTGGCATTAAGTCTTAATTTCTTTTTTTAATCATAAAGTATATGAATATGTTTGTGATAATCAAGGCATGCTGATATCACAGTCCTGAAGACTGATATTACTTATTTCGATGTCTTCACATCGCACATATTTGCCTGGCTATGAGAGCCACATGGGTATTGCAGCTTCCATTTCCATACTATGTATTTATCAAGCTTTAGTGATAGGTGATGTACAGAGACACTAAAGTTCAGTTCCTTTAAAGGACTGAGATGTGTGATTCCCATTAAAATTTAACATAGTTGGACAAACTGAAAGCTTTTACAAATCTGTTTCCTATGTGGCTCCCTTAAGGCCATCCAGGAAATCTTTGGCAGGAGGAGGAGGAACTGACCTCACATCTCCCAGGTCCCAAGATACCATCGTGGCTACTGAACCATCATTTCCGCTCTGATCTTGATCATTCTGTCTATTCTTTAGTGTTGATAAAACCAAACATTTAAGTGGTTTATATATTTATCCAAAGGATAGTATACAGCAAATACCCAACAAACTCCAGTGTCTTTAAATGTAGTTGCGTTTGTGGGGTTCTGGCTGTCTGTGAGGTCAGGGCATTTCTATTATCTTTAATATGAGATCCTGTTTCTTGCAACCAAGCTCTCCTCATACAGAGACAGAAATGGCTGTTACAGCAAGACTTCTCCCTCCCACACTGAAAAAGGATGATCAGGCAGCATGTATTGTTTGCATACAGGTGTGGCAGGTAAATGTACTATTAAGCAGTTTGTCCTGTTCAAAAACTCACTCCTACCTTCAGAAGAGCCTCAAACTGTGTGTCCTCATGGACTGGTAACTGAGTTGGGATGTCACACTCATTCTGTCCATGCACGACAAGGGTTTTTGTGCCTAAAGGAAGAAAAGCAGTTACATTGTCCCTGGCCTCTTTAACTCAATTTCAAAAGACTGCCTGTGGAGGAAAAGTGGTAGTTAAAATTCATTCCTGGGCAGACAGACAATGTCGGTCCTGCCTGGAATCCATTATGTAGTGTTAGCATAGTCTCATGCTTCTATAGTTAATGAGAAATCAACCTGTTCCTAAAGGATTGAGCTGGCTTTAGCAGCAACCGTCACTCTGAGGAAGGAACAAACCTAAAAGGTCAAATGTGTTTTTCAGCAAGATAGCTCTTGGCTGACTTGTGATGTCCTAGGCTCACAGCATGCTCTTCTTGGGCTCTCTGAAGACTGAAATGAGAGGTTGCATGAAATCAGACTGGGTCTGAATGGTACAGTCTTATGATGATCATCCTACCAGCCTTTCACAGCCCAACAGGTACAAAGCTCTGGGTTGAAAAGACTGTTCTAATTCACTTTCTGTTTGCTTCTTTTAGAGCTCTTAGAATGGCTTTCTGAATCTCAGGGAATTAAAGGTGGAATTTACTGACTGAATCCTCAACTGAAGGAAAATTGACTTAGAAGATGCAGCCATTTGTAGCGGGTCCTTTTCTGATCCAGTTCTGATGGATCTCCTTTTGGTAGAGGGGGTCATGAACTTGGAAATGAAGTAGATTTAAAGACTCATTTCTTATACCTGGCATTGAGGCAGTCACCAGCAGCTTCACTTCACATTGTTCCTTCTTCATAGTCTGTTTGAGATCCTTGAAGAACAGTCCTTCTACATAACCCACCACTTCCCAAAGGAAGGTAAGTGTGGCAGAAATGGCATCCATGCCCCATTCACATGGAGTGCGTACAAAATACATGATCAGTCCTACCTGCAGGTAATAAGTAAGAGGAATATCAGGTTATGCACACTCTTAACTGTGCAGAGCATAGTATAAACACAGAACAACAATATTTTTCTCCTACCTTTCTTCAGTCAGAGGGATAAACTCATTAAACTTGCATCTTGAAAGTTTATACATACTACAGAACAATTTGCCTGTACTATTCTTCCTTTTTCTAGAGAGGATGAGGAGTGAGGGCAAAAAGTACTGTTACAGCCCAGCCTTAAGAGCCATGAGGAAAAGATGAGGAAGAGGGATGAGGAAAAGGGAGGACCTCTGCAGTAAGAGAATTCCTATGCCTTCTGCTCTGATGTGCTGCCAGACAGACAACTCACAAATAACAGAAGGCTCCTGGAGTAGCATACATCTTGTCTGTTTTTTCATCTTCTAACTGAAAGAACTGTAGCAAATGCATTTTCCACAATCTAGAAAGAAGCTACTAGATTTGCACTTTCTGAATCAAAATTAAGTAAAATAATTACAGGTTTCTGGCACTGGGATCCTTCTATTGGTCTGCAACTCATTGTCTGTGGTTCAATTCAGAAATCCATGACAGGTTGCTTTGGAGCTTAATAAAAAGTTAAAGGTTCCTTTTCCTATTCCTAGAAGGAATGAAAGGCTGGTCTAAGCCTGGTGACTTGCACCCACAGCCAGAAGCAGGTGTGAGGTATAAAGGAAAAGTTAAGAGCATTTGTTTCCTTGCAGATTGTGACATTAACTTCTTAGGACACATACAAGCAGAGGTGAGATTCTGGGCTGCACAGTGGACCCACAAGCTACTCACCAAGTAGTTAAAGAGGATATGAGATGTCTGGGCAGGGAAGTCTCCAATGTTCAACAAAAGCTTCCTTAACATATACATCAGCTCATCCTGTAAGAAGAGCAAATGTTTTTTCTTTCCCTCACAAAATGAAGAGCAGATTTCTCCCTTTTGTCCTTACTGGTTTTGTTTCTTCCCATTTTTCCATACTCCCTTGTTCAGCTCTGTCTCTTGGTGCATGAAGTAGAACTATATGCTTGTGACTGCTCCCACATTTCCCAAAATAAAGCCCAGGACACAGCACCCAGATCAATGTCTGTCTTTTTTTATCTGACAGGGGCCAATACCTCCTATTGCAATTTGTACTGACTGGAGCATCCTGATTCTGCATTCCTCTCCCTGTGATAATCCCTGTGTTGCTTATCACAACAAATGACTCCCTAGATGATCTGTGAAATCTAGCTCAGCTCAACTCAATAGCTGTGGCTGCTGGGTAGGAGGTGGGGGTAGAATCTAACTTTTCTTCCTTTAGAGGCTGCCTGCTTTAAATGTAGACTAATACATTTTTTAAGGTGGGAAGGGGGTGTAGAGGGGAAGGAATCTCACTGTCAGCTAAGGACAGACAGACCGTATCATAAATTTCTTCTATGGCCCTCATCCTCGTAACCCACAGCAGATTTGAGCTAGTGTTAGGGTCATGAATATGCATAGGACAACCCATGCCAATGATACATCTGCTGAAATCTTCCAAGGAAATACACTTGTTCTCTGTGTTCTGTACTCATGGTTGTAGGAGGCTTATGAAGAGAGAGTAAAACAGCAGACTATGCTTACTCAGAGGCAGCTGAGGCTGGACAGCATATAACTTCCTTCTCAAAGGTGCTTAACAAATAGAACCGACCCTCTGAACTTAAATGGAAGGTTTGGGGACTATGGCTAAGAAGTCTCAGGAGTAGTGAGGCCACTGAGACCTGATTACTCAAGGAACCAAAAAGCAACCTTTCCTGGTCTTTCTTGAGGTGTAGTTCTTAGGTGGTGGCTTGGAAGGTGAGGACAGTGATATTACTGATATTGTACACTGAATGGCAGTTGAGAAAGTGGTATGGAGAGTCTCACTGCCTTTCATCCAGTCAGAACTGGTATGCCTTTCTTCCATAAAGCTTAGCCATGGCACTAGAAAACAGTCTAATAAGCCAGGGAGAGACAAGGCCACCCCTGTCTTTCAGAGAAAGCTGAACAGAGTGGCATGGGTGAGGCAATATTGCCTGTGCTAGACAGAAAGGGTTGTGCTTCACTAAGCAGTTGTTCAAAGCTTGGCTTAGAGCAAGTCAGATCCTTCGTGGTGGTAAATCAGCTATATCCCATTTACATTGGTGGACAGAGATTGAAGCCAAGTGATGATATGGCCTAAAAGACTTTGAGCTATGTTATAATAGCAAATGTTCTTCTCCAGTGATGCCCACAGAGTGATTCTGCTTGCAGCTGTGCTCCCCTGCTCTAAGCACTACATACACCCACTGGGGAGAGGAAGAGTTTACCTGTCGGTTGCTGATTGTGAGCTTTTCAAGGAAATGGCGCAAAACTGTAGAGGGGTCTTCAATTAAGCAGTTCCACAGGACTTGCTGAGCAACAGCGCTTACTGTAAAAGAGAAAGAAAACAAGGTCAAAACCGTCTCCCTTGGAAAAGCCTTGAACTGGTACACTTAGACACAAAAGTTCCTAACCGTCTACCACAATTGTCATTTTTGTAGTGAAACACACAGGAGCCTCTATGAGGCACTAGGATTCCTGGTCACCAGTGCAGTCATCACAAGCAATAATAGGTCTAATATTTGAACATTCCCTAGCTACTGGTGATATAGTAGGAAGCACTTCACCACTGTAGTCAGAGGAATAATAAAGAAGTAACTATTTAGATTCACAACTCCAGATGGAAAAATCTGGCAATTAAAAAAACCATAAATTCATATACTTTTTTGTTTATGCATAGAAGTTAAATTTCATGGTGATTCATTGCGTGATTTTATCTGGTATAGGTGAACAGTATTAGATAGTCAGCAGGGAATTGTGTTGATCAACTCCCCAAAGTGTAATTAATTGCAATCCTGTGAAGACTAACAACAACAGAGAATTATTCTTTTTTTTTTTTTTTTTTTTTCAGTATTCAGCCCCTGATCACAAAATGACACATACATTATTTAGGTGGCTGACTACACCCACCCAAAACTGAATACAAAATGTAACAGAAAGTTAAACGTGCAGTCAGCTGACATGATGAGTGATGAGAAAGGAAGGAGAGGCAACAGTCCACCATCTATAAACATTTTAGAGAAACAAATACAGAAAAAATGCATTATTACTTTACAAATACATCACAGACCAGAAACAAAATGTTCAAGCTGTGTATAGGTGGCTTTCTGTTTGTCATAGTATCAAAGAAATGTTGGTGGGAATAGACCTCTGGAGGTCTCTAGTCCAAGCCCTGCTTGGAGCAGGACTGTCACCAACACCAGATTATGTCAGCCATGGCTTTGACTAGCCAAGTCTTGATAACTGCTGTGGATGGGGAATCCATGGAGACTGCACTATGATCCTGGTTATGAAGTTCCTTCCAAATTTCTAACCTGAACCTCCCAAGTTGCAACCTCTAAGTTAGAGTTCCTCTAACTCTTTGTTTCCTTTTCATCACACCAAACAAGCCCAGCTTCTGCAATCACTTCTCACAGAACACCTGTTTTAGGCCTCTTACCATTCTGGTATCCCCTCACTAGACCCCTTCCAGCTCCTCAACATCTTTCTTGAACTGGGGGCTTTTTTAGGGCCCCAAAAGAGCAAAAAACCCTCAAAACCAAACACAATGGAGAAAACAAGGAAAAACCCTACTAAGCCACATTTCTATTGTGAATCTACTTTCAAATAGCTTGTGAAGATTTAACAGATTATTCATATGCTTTTTAACAAACATATATAGTCATAACAATATATAGCACATACTACTTCTAGGAAACATGAACTGTGAATACAAGGTTGTGTTACACCTCTTTTCCACTTTAGTTATGGCACCTAACAAATGTAAGCCATTGTTCAAAGTGCTGGCAGGTTCTGCCACCCTTGAGCAAGAATCACGTGAAGTTTAATCTAGGTCAGTACCAGCTACTCCATCCTCCCGGACTTCTCCATCTTCCATCAAATGGACAATGGGGAGCACTGCTGCACAGATGCAGGCTGGAAACACAGCTTGAGGTGGTTGTGGCACATGATGGTTTGGAGTATGCTCTGTAGTGTGTTCTTCATCTGGAGCAGTAAGAAGAGTAGAAGGTGAGTGTTAGTGAATAAGCCATGGTATTATCCAGGCAGGTTAAGATAAACATTTATGTTAGGTGCTGTACAAACAGAACAAAATGGTAGGTTGTCTGATCACTGTGCAAGCATGGTAGGTTTACTGCTATCTCCAAGAAGAAACTGAGCCTCCAGCCAACTTCTTGATCAAGAATTTTCATTGTATATATATGCTTTTTCAATTTACATTTCTCTTCTTGTATGGAACCCATTTTCTTTTTGATGAAATCCCATTTCATTACCATTTTTCAGCCAGAGTGCTCCCCATGGCACTACTCTGTAAGTGAAACATGAGACGTAAGGGAAGACATTGTGACAGCGGGAGCAAATAAAATAATGCAGGGCAGTAATTTATTACAAAGTGGCTTAAGCTTGGGAATACATTCAGCAAAAGAAAATGCCACCAGCTTTATGGATGAATAGGAAAGGCTTCCAGTGAATGAAATCCTAGGAAAGGATACTCCAAAGCGAAGTCAACCCACCTTCTGCACTGACTGCTGACCGCACTGACCAGACAGAGCCACGGCGGAAAGAATAGTTCCTATGAGATGTACTGGAGGTGCAGGAAGGACTCACAGAGAGACGGCGGGAGGCCAGGTTGGCAACTTCTTCTACTGACAAAGAGAATGGGAAATGTCAGTCCAGATCCAACTGACAGACTTTAGGGAACTTTCTGAAGGACAGCACTTACAACCAAATTGGAACATTGAAAGTTCAAGTCAGGTAACACTCAAAAGGTGCAATTTAAAATCTATAAAGATCGGTTAGGTAGGTAATTTGCCCGTGCTTTGGGAAACAGCAGAGCATTGTTCCATAAGAGTGTTCAGTGCTTTGGTGAGTCACGTTGTAACTGAATTGGCTCTATACTTCTTTTCATCTACATCCTGTTAACCATCATGGTTGTTGGTGCTTAGTTTTTCCTAAGAACTGGGATTTCTGCTCACAAATTTCCCAATGTATGTTTAGATCTGAAAATCACTGTACTCACTTAATGGCACATACCTTGGAATGCCTTTAATGAAATCTTTGTGCTCTGTTAGCCTGGACCAATGAAAATCCCCATTCAAAGACTAAGCTTTTCATGACTCATGTCATGTAACTTTGGCCATCTGAAATTTTGGTACTGAGGTTGAGCTGTCATCTAGGTTCTCCCACTAGTCACTGCAAAGGTAGAAAACGCCAGGGACAATTCAGCCTATCCTAAGCTATGTGTCTTAAGACAGATAGTGCCAAAGGGTGATTCCTCCCACCCTTTAATTATTAAAGGGTTAAAGTTAGGAAAGACAAATTTAATTCCTGAGCACACCAAAGCAGGAACTTTCCTAACACTAACAATCAATGCTCCTGGACATCACACCCCTAAGCAGTGGTCTGTGTTGGTGGCAGGTGCTCTCAGGTTCCTGGAATGCAGTTCCTGGCCCTGGAGCACACCTTCTTCTTCCTGCTCTGAGCTTGGTGTGCAGGTTGGCTCGTAGCAGGCCTCCTGAGTTATGGGGATGGCAGTGATGAGACTGGCTTCCCGGCCCAGGCGCTTCTTCTCTTCCTCCTGCTGCAGGTTCTTCAGGATGTGCTCTGCTCGCTGATGGGAACGTGACACAGCTCTGGCTGAAAATGACTTCTGTCAGAAAAAAAAGAGAAGAAACACAGCTTGAAGCTGTTAGTTAAGAGGCACACATCCTGCATTTTCTGCCAGACACCTCTAGTGACATACAGCAACTCAGTTTCTAAATACAAATTAGACTAGTGCTAGCTGAGCAGAGATTCACCAGGAGACTCCTCTTGGAGCTATGTCTACAATAAACCTTGGTGCAAACTTCTCCCAAGAGACACCACATGAACCAGCACAGAGAAAAGAGTCTGTCACACAGTTCAAGTGAACTAATATTCTCTTGGAGAGAGAACAGCTGTGTGCTCCCGAGATCTGAGTTACTGTCTCTCACAGGGATATGATATGCAGTACAGTACCTCAGTGAACAAACAGAAAAGCCTTATGCCCATGTAGAAAATTCTGTGTGCCCTACACAGACAGCGTACTAGACTTTTCCTAGCTGAGGAAGACAAGAAAACTCAGAGTTTAGCCCACATCTTTTGGCTTTAGCTTCCCCCATGCCGCTGCAGAATAAAACCAGTGCTTACTCTCACGATGTCTCTACGTACCGACTGATCTTCATTTATAGGATCTTGCACACTCCCGCTGCACTGAGGGACCCAGGGGGGATCAAACATTGGCACAGATGGCATCCCCAGGACAGGAGAAGGCAGAGTGAAGTTTATACTTGGAGGAGGTATCTAACAAAAACATGAAAGACATTTTGTTACAGTAGACCATTATTAATGTCAGTACTGCTAATTAAACAGGTACCCAAGACATTAATTACCTCTGCAAATTTTTCCCAACTCCGTATCTCACTACACTGTAACACCATATATGACACAGAATTCTTTCTTTCTCTGATGTTTTTCCTGGCCATGCCCCCGTTACACTCTCCCCATTTTATACAGGAGTTCTACACATCACCTCCCCCACTAGTGTGACTTACACAACCATTTTTTTTCTCTAAACAGATTTTCAGGCTATGTCATGGCAGCGTGTTGTTACACATCTATCTCACAAGGCAGGCTGTGTTTCATGTGTCCTATCATCTACCTTAAAGATCTGCTGTGCTCCCTCTTCCATCCTTGGCCAGACTTGATACCTAAACCTCCAGAGCGTGTGAAATTTGAGAATGGCATTCAGTCTTTGCACTGTCTCTGGGTGATGAAACTCGGACATCAGCATGTCAGAAACGGCATCTGGCACTTTCACAGCACACAACAGGAACATAGCAGCTGCAGGGAGAGAACATCTGATCATCTCTTTTCCTTAATAATGTGTTTACTTGGCAGAGAAAAACTGTGGCTGTACAAACCCCCACCAAAAGAAACCTAATCTTGGCTCCAAAAATGAGATCAGCAGTCTACCACACCTAGTGAAAATTGCACTGCTTCATGAAACCAAGCACGTGTGATTCCACCTTTTGGAGCCACACAGCGTTACGAGTGATGCTTGTAAAAGGTTCTGGAAAACCTGCTTTTAAAATAAAACGCAGTTTTGCTCTTCTCACTAAAATCTCAGTCATGACTGGTTTAAAATAAGAAGCACCTCTTGAAGTAACAGGACTAATTAAGTTTTTCTTTCAAAGATTCCACTTCCAAGTGATTTCTGTGATGATTAGTAAAGGCTGGTTTTACAGAAGCTCAGCCTTCCCCTCAGAGCAGGAGGCAGGGCCCCAGTAGATGTCTCACCGGTCTATTTTCATGGATAAAACCAAGAAGAAAGGTTCTTAGTTAAATGGGCACCATGCAATGGTCACAATCTGCTTCCAAGAGAAAATGGAGTTGCTATGAATTGAGAGTCAAAGGACCAGATCACAATGGAAAACACCACAGTAGAAGTTGAGCTGGCCCACAGTTGTTTCATTAGAGCATATTTGAATATAAACATAGTCCAACTCCAGACCAATGGAGGCCAATTAATTTAGATGGGTATCTGAGGGGCATTGAGCAGGAAACAAAAGGAGGGAGAAGAGTGTTGCTGTGGGTGTCAGAGAGTCCATGGCTTCTTTGCCCAGTAGCTCACCACAGATCACTGGAGACAAATTTCTTTAGATTTGGTGGCTGTTCCTCCACAGTAGAAACAGGACATTTGCCATCGTGTTTGCCTCAACACTTATTCAGAAGGTGCCAGGCATGAGAACTGTGCTGGTGGGAGGCGGCTTGAACATCTGCAGGAAAACAAGGCTGCTCTTTGACTGCCTAGGTCCTGCCTTGCAATGCAAAGGTTCCTGTTCCTGCTCCAAATCTGTAGGGACCCTGCTCTTTCACCAGCTCAGAGAATTTTCTACTTTTTGTTGTTTTCAATGTAACTATGTCAAGTCTTAGTAGGACTGATTTAAAAGTGTGAGCTCATACTGAAGTAACCAAAAAAAGAAATACAGCCTTGGAAGAGGTCAGTAGATGGTGCTGTCGTACACTAACACACGAGTTCTTTTTATCGAGCTTGTGGATAGCAACATTATGAGTTTTCAGGTTTTGACACTGATGAATGTAATTTATGCTGGAGCTGAAATCACTCGCTACTAAAAAAGCTACTACAGGCCCTCAAATGGATTTTAATCCTCCCTTCAGGAAGGGGAGAAGGAGGAAGATGTATCTCAGAGGCTGCTTTGGAGGAGCAGCCAGCTGGCACTCCTCAGGAAGAGTGCCAAAGCTTTGTTCCCTTCCCTGTGAGCCATGGTAAGTTTTTTGTAAGACAGAAAGAGTATCCAAAATTATTCCCCCAGAAAGGGACTTGAAGGGAGTGCAGTTTCAGGCAGTTTATTTGTCTTTATTTTGCTCCTTTCTCTTCCTGTCTGCACATTGGCCTGGGAAAGGCAAAGGAGGAGAGCACAGAGAAGACTTTTGGGCTGAAGAAGTGCACTGTGCACTGGTGGAACAGATGGAAACAGAGAGAAGCAGGAAGAACATGAGATGTGGAGTCAAACAATGCACTTCAGGGTGGAATTCATTGCCAGCTGTGGAAAATGAAGGACTGGTAAGCTAGATTGAAGTGTGATGAAAAGGGGAGCAATGTCTGAGGAGCACTTCAAAATTCTTGCATTGTTAGCAGCATTTGATAAAAATGCCTGTAATTTAATCTTCAGTGTAAGAACACCTGGGTTGGCTCCCTTAGGTGCACAAATCTGGGGAAGATGGCAATCTTTAAGCCATTTCCTTGGGTGCTAGGGGAGCAGAAAGGTAGAATTTGAAAGTTGTGGGAGACTGGCTTACAAACAAATTTGATTGCTTTACTTTATGCTTTAGTTAAGCAATGTGTGTTGTGTGTGAGGGATGTTCACAATTTCTAGGGTTGTGGCTCATGATTTCTGAACATCTGCATTAGTACACGCCAGCTATGAGTGTTTTGACAGGACAATAAGACTAGAAAGGACCTCCTGAGTCACAACATCTAATCCCTTTCACAAACTCTTAAATCTAAGTGCATTTTCTCTCTTTTCTGGTGGGTAGAAATCTTCTGTTTTCCAGGTGAAAGAAGTCAAAAAAAGTTGATACTCATCTTTATGCTACCACGGCTTAAAGAATTCTACCTCTTTGCCTGGTCTGCTATATTTATGGAGAGCAACAGTATCCCCTCTCAGTCTTCACCTGAATCCATTAAAGAAACGCCCTCTTCATATAGGCTCTTCATTCTGCCTCCTGTCCTAACAGTCTTTCATTGTACCTGTCCCATGTTAATGTCTCTTTCTTCAGTGACCAGAATTGTGCATGGATGTGCTGTGTTCTAGGTAACTGTACAATGTGCTTTACAACAGCGTTAATACTTTGAATCTCTAATGAAATAATTCTGACACATCCTGACTGTATTTATTGTTTCCACAGCTGAATTCTATATCAGTTCCATGTGAGAAGATCCAAGCTCATAATAGAACAATTCTTCTTATTAGTTTGCAAGGATATAATGTCACACTTTGTAGTAATAAATTCATCCCATGTCTGGAATTCCTTTTTCAAGGTAATACTCTAACAGGTATAGGATGTTTTAATCTTCTTCTGTCTTAAAGATGCGTCTCAACTATGTGTTATCAGCAAATGTCACCTGCACAATTTAATACCAAGACAAAATGGAAAATTTAGATAAATACCATACCATAAGACTACTTATTGATCAATGCTGATGTCTCCATACGACATGAGAGTTTTCCTTTCAGTACAGAAGAGAAGCTATGACAGTTCCACTCTCACCCCCTTTCTCAGTTTTTGTAGCAGCCCTCAACTGGTACTAACAATTTCCATGAGGCAACATACAAAATACTTCAGTAAACTCTGGACAGATTAAATCACTGTGTTTCCTTTGCTTAGAAACACAGCTAAACAGAGGAACTAATTTTGATGCTCTCTAGTCATCCACCACAGCCAGGGTCTGAGAGATTGCCTTCTTGACAGTTCTGACCACCTCTTTTGTACAGAGCACAAAAACACATGAAGGTCTATGAAAACCAAACAGCCCCCAAGAAACCCTTGGTGTCATTAAGACTCCTCCACTACAAAGCTGTCTTGCAAGGCCCTGTGATCTACTGTGAGTTGTGCAGCCAGGGTAGCCATACTAAGTAGTTTCATTCTCTTACCTGCTGCTCCAGCCATGTGCTCATCCACACTGAGCAGGAGCTCCCATGCTGCTGGCTGGATATCCCCATACATCTCTTCCGTGAGGATAGGAGCTGCCTTGATTAGCAGTGACAAAGGTGCAGGGGAGAGGCTCATTACCTGCAAAAAAACGAGCCATGCCTTACAGTTGAGCTGTGCAAACTATCCACAGTGAACAACACATTTCGTAATTTTACCCTAGTTTTGGTCTGCAGATTACCCACTGATAACCTCTAGTTTCAGCCATTTCAGATAATGCTCTGTATAAGAACATTGCTTTCAGCCTGCACTGAAAGAGCAGTGTTTTCAGGCTAGTTCCCTGAGTCTGTTGCTAGTCACTCATGTCCCTAAAACACTAATAAAGATGACAAAAGGAAAGCCAAACTCTCCCAAGGTGGTGCACAAACAATGATACAGATTCATGAAAATCTCACGGACTGCCAAGAACAGGCCTGTGAAGAGCCTGTTGCTTGTTCAGGAACACTGAACAAGAAAGAACAAATAAAACTATTGCTGTAAACTGACAGATTGTATTTAAACGCATTTGTGGATTTTTAATTTTTTTTTTAAATTTTAATTTTTTGTATCACCGGTTTTGATGCATGTGTTGCTATGGGAAGCCAGAGATGCAGACTGCAATTTAATGGAGCTACATGTTTAAAGGATTCTTTAATGGGGTTACCTTAAGAGGCTTAAATTTAGCATTACTCAGCTGGGGAAAACATGCAGGGCTGAACTGATTGATATTCAGGAACAACAGTTCTTCACATGTGCTTAGAGGTCCATATACATTTTCCTTCTTGTTGCAGTCTAACCTGACGTGTATGTATCAGCCTCCCTAAATAGCACATGGCCTAGTCAGTACCTGGTGCCTGATGTATTTTAACATTCCAGAGTCCTTCTTCCCTTCCAAGTTGTTATCAATCACTCTCTTTTTTAGAGAAGGAGTTCTCAAGCATGACTTGTCTGAGCACTGAAAGAAAAAAAAAAAGTGGAGTTCACATTTAGATTTCCCAAAATGTGGAAAGGGAGGAGATCATCTACAAGAGGAATTTCCATACACTAAAATCTGTCTAGTTCCAGAGCTGTAGCACAAAGCCTGTGCTGGCAACAGGCCTAGTATCAGTCAGATGACATACATACCTCATCAAATTTTCTTCTCTTTTCAACAATGCTTTTCCCAATAAAAGCTTAAGGCAGAAGCTAGTAAACCAAATGAGGAATGTGAATATGCTCTGTGTAATCTTCACAGGTGGCACACCCATGTATTTCAGGAGAACAGTACTTTAAGCAGGTTAGAGGTAAAAAGCCTGTAGCTTCCCTCTAAAAAATTACCCACAGAGGTGTTTAGTGTGTACAACATTGATTCCTCTCAGCTACATTTATCTTCTCTTCTTCCTCAGAAAGCATAAGTGACTGTAACACATTTCAGGACTTGAGCTCATGCCTGCCTGAGAGTTGTCCCTAGCAGATTGACAGTGACAGTGATAATGACAAGTCCTTTTTATGTTTGTTATTCACAATACCAGGGACTTTTCCCAGAATGCTAGGTTGCCACAGACTCTTCTCCTCAAGCGAGTAGCCTGCTGATTAACATGGGGGTCCTCGTTTATCAGAGAGCTCACAAACCCCATGGAGCACATAGCCAGGTCTGCATATTGCAGCTACCTCCAGCCTTTCATTCTGCAAGCTGGGAGAGTAAAAGGGAGGTTCCTCTGAAACCCAGATAAATGTGGAAATGGTGCCCATGCAGTCAGAGAATGACAACACTTGAAGAATACCAGAGCATGAGGAACAGGGATGAAAAGCCTACTGTTACATAAAATTCAGAAGTTATCAATCGTTCTCCTGCAGTGAGGTCTGTACAAACACGGTGCATGTGTTTGTAGGAAACCTTATTGTCCCCCAACCTCTTTTTTCCTTGCTGTTGTTTAAAGGCTTTGATGGTTTGATGGATGATGAAATGTGTATCGCTTTACCTTGCAATTCATGGTTGGAGATGAAACAGCACACAGTAATGCACGGTGTTCTTTTGCTACCTTTCATGAACACTGCCAGCTGCTCATCTCAAGCCTGCCTTCTGTAGAGGAAATGTGTGATACACTACTTTCCTGTGTCAGAGGAAATATATGGGGGTTACAGTTTCCAGGAAAGAAGAATCATTATCTGTTGTTTCATCTGCTCTGTGCTTTGTTCCATACAAATACTCTTCGATTTTGTGACTTGACAGGAAACAAACAATCTGCTGGTTGATGAAGAAACATTATGAACTTGTCTCCTGCTCCTTCATTTTCCACCTACAGGGATGATAGCCAACTGAAATCTTGATCAGAGTTTCATGCACACTTTTGTTTTCAATGTTACGGCAAAGTAGTTGAATGACTCCGCCATTACAAGTATTCAGAATAACTGTAGTCTGTCTGTTGTGGTCAGGAATATGAAAGTATTAACCAACTGTTGACATGATTCAGTTGGTACTTGCGTAGGCACTTTACTGAAAGCAGAAATGTATTTCCACTGAAGTCAAAGGCACCACTTATATGGCTAAAAAGGTGCAATCTTGTTTGAATATCCTGCTGAATTGGTCATTAAAAGTGTGTCACTAAAGAGACTGTAACATTAAAGACTAATGTATACACTTCTTGGAACAGCTCTGAGAGCTCAGACCTAAAAGAAAGAAATTATGCAAGATTTTGCAAGAATTTCAAGAGTGACTCTTATTAACGGATGAGAAGAAACATGAAAAAAGAGACTGGACTCCAGGGGCTGATAAGTGGAGGTCATAAAAGAACATTAAGATTAAAGTCAGGTTATAAGTTTTTAAACGACCTTATCAGCAAATAAGATTCTTCCCAATCAATACAGATTATGTTCCTTCCATAATGCTAAACGACTTAATAGGGTTTGTTGTTGTTTTTTGTTTTGTTGGTTTTTTTGTTGGTTTTTTTTGTTTTTTTTTTTTTTACAGCAGATCTGTGTTTAGGAAGGGCTGTGTTCATTTTGTCATGAAAGAACTGTTTGAGCACATTATGCAGCCCTTGAAGGTAATTATGACCTGCCTGACAAACCCCCAAACATCGCTTTTTCCATCTACTCACTTCCTTTTGCTTTTTGCCTCTTGCCACACTGTTCAATGTGCTGTTTTCTCGCAGAGAGTCCACTGTGTCTCCATACAGGAGTTTGATGGCCCGGACAAGGCGAGCACAGGACCGGCTGTGATGGAGGTAGCAGTGTGGGTGACAGTAGTCAATGTGGGTACATATGAAACTTTGCTGGTTGCATAATAGGATCATAACCTTGAAAAGAAAAAAGAGAATAGTTACCTATAGAAAAGGGAGTTACACAGAGAACGGCACAGGGTAGCCAGTGATGGGGACAGTCAAACTAACTTTTCCACAGCCTAGCTGGGGAGGCATGAAGCTTGACACAGCTTTTTTTTGAAAAGGTATTGTGTGTCTGTGCAGAGCTCCATACTTGCAAGTGATTTACGAACTGGCTAGGCACGGCTAAAGAAACATCAGTCTTAC
This sequence comes from Nipponia nippon, assembly GCF_047370975.1. Lineage (NCBI taxonomy): Eukaryota > Metazoa > Chordata > Aves > Pelecaniformes > Threskiornithidae > Nipponia > Nipponia nippon. Next base: position 62,769,990 of record NW_028262369.1, read on the forward strand.
AGCAGACAAAGAGGCAGAGCTGCTGTAGATGTGTATGTTTGGCTGGCGGCAAGATTAAGGCTGAGGAAAACAGTATTCTCTCAGTTTGCAGAAAAGCTGTTGTACCGCCACTCTGAGATGAGGGCTTAGACTGGAAATTGTCAACTACTCAATTATCATTAAAGCTGCAAACCCACCAGGTTCGGGGGTTAGTTTCCTTCAAGGAAGGGGAAAGGAAATGTCTCAGTATACTCTCAAGTAGGAATAAACTGTGCCAGTTGTTCTGCATACGCTTCCCTCCCTGTGCCTCGGTAGGCCCATCCAGCCTAGCTTTATGTTAGCTGGCTCAGTTACTATTTCTAGTGGTGTTGCCATATGGCAGCTAGGAGCTGTAAAACCTGACTAAGAAACAGAGTAAATATTTTGGCATTTAGCTATTCTGAGCCCTGCTTTGCTGCAGCAACACTGCTATTAGTCCCTAAACTAATTAATTAAAGACAGCCTTGGGTAAATTTACACTTCAGTCACTGCTCTCTGGTGTAACTCAGGGGGTTTCTTCCTGGAGGAGTAGAGCTCAGTCCAGCAGCTCTTTGTACATTGGTCTTCATGTCACACACAAACCCAGCGGCTTAGCAGCACTCTGAGGAAAACACGCAGGCATCCCCAAGCCATTCACACTGTAGGTCAGAACTGGCTTTTAGGAATCCTTCTCTTTATCCCACAACCTAGTGCAGAAATACCCAGAACTACCAGAAAGAGGCTATCCCACCTTTTCCATCCATTTATTGTCTGTGCAGCTGCAGCCTGCTGGGTCTCTCAAGTATGGCAGCCACATCACTCTCAACCCTCAAATATTTAGGCTTCCAAAAAGTCAGGACCTTAATTTAAAACAAATCTGTGCTGCGTATGTGGGATTCTTGTCTTTGCCTCCCTGTTCTGGCCTCATGTTATTTTGGGGTCAATCAGGAATAACTCAAGCCACTAGCGTGGTATCAATATGCAAATGGTATAAATCTGATTAGCATTGTATAGCTTCTACCCAGCCTCTGGTCCACTGTTATAACTTGTAGTTATGGTACACTGACATAGAGTGAGGACATCACACTCCAGGCTGCCATAAAGGACAAGTAAAGGAAATGCTGGTGCATGCATAGAAATAACTGGAACCAGTGATCCTTCTGAGTGGTTTTCTCATGACCATTAAGCAGAGCAGTTTTTTGTTTTGCCTGTAGTTTTAGTCACCATCCATCTACACCTTCTTTCCAACAAAAAGAGAAAGTTCTCATGCAATATTGGTACTTGCATGGCATTAAGTGGAACAGGTGATTTTTCAAATCTTCCTTTTTCCTATGCAGGCTAATCACATGTAAAGTGGGACAAACATCTCAAGTTCCCTGCAGTTTATGCCTTGTATTTGTAAGTCCATGCATCCTCCCACATTGAGCAGAGGCACCGTGATTTATCCTAAGCTGCTGGCTAGGGAGATGCCTTTATCCTCTAGCAATTCATCACCTAGTACACACTCTCATGTATAACATACTCAGTTTAGTTCACTGAAATTTCCAAATCTGACAGGGAAGTGGGGTAGTCCAGGGATTGAGGTACTAGCTTGGAAGACATAACGTTCAAGTTCCCCCCCTGCCACACTCTTCCAAAAAACACTGCTTTTCAAATCAAGAACTGCTTCTGAAATCGCAGTATAGATTAATCTTGTTCTTGCCCACACGCCATAGGAATGTGGCAGTTGAGAGCAGACTGTGAAATACTTGGGGGAACGAGGGAGATATGAACTCATTATTGGCAGCTGTCTTTCCCAAAGGCAACCGAGAAGTCAAAAGGCATCTGTCCTCATACACACATGCAGGATACAATCAATCTGTGCACAGGGAGTCAATCCAACTTTTCTGCAAAGCATGTGTACATGGGCACACTGACCATACTGCACCATCACAGAGTGTCAAGAGGCAACAGAGGTAGAGGTATACAGTCCTTGGATAGTGGATTGAACAGTGTAGACTTGCCCAACTGACTTTTGGCATGTCTAAATCATGGGTACAGAGATCACTAAAATGGATGTCCTAGGCCCTGCATGACCAAAACACATTTGTACTGTTGTACTCCCTCTCTGTTGGGTAGAGTCGAAACTACACAAGGCCCTGTTGGGTTAGACATTGTGATAGAATGCATCTAATGGAATCAAAGCAAATGTTCCAAAAGTATTTTTTTTCCCCACAAGGTACATAACTGAGCTCATTGCCATAGAGTTAATGGAGACAAAAATATATAAGTTGGCTCAAAAAGGGGCTGGAAAAACTCCCTGAGGAAAAATGTTCTGGTAGTTAGTAAACATAGTGGTCACAACAGAACCTCCAGCTCAAGAATCTTCTCAAATGCCATTTCCCAGAAGCTGGGACCCAGCTCACACTGTAGCCCATTCTGTTACTCTTCCTGAACTACCCACTACTAGCCATGCTGGAGATAAGGTACTGAGCAAATGTATTTTTCAGCTGAGGTAGCATGGCTGTCCCTGCACGCCTAGAGAGAAAGAGTCCCTTTTCCCTTACAAACTAAATATATGAAATGGACAGAGGCAGCAAGACAAAAACTTTCTGGTTTTACTCCATTTTAGAAACGGCAAACATGATTTTCAAAGGTCGCAGCTTACTTACATTTGGGATCCTTGATGCTACATGGAGAAAGCACAGATCTGGTTATTGCCAGCACAAAGGTTTTCCTACTGAAAATGCCATCCTTGAGAGCACTGCCGGCGACTCATACTTACATGCAGCCACGACATGTTCCGATGATAGTTCTCCTCCGTGCCTGTGTTGCTCAGCACCTCGGGCTCAATGCTAGGTTCACTCGCGCTCCAAGGGCTCCCTTCTTCAAAAGAAAAATACCCAAAAGGTGGTTGTTTTTATTGCTCCCTATGTGCTTAAAGACTAGGGACAGCACTTGTAAGCCAGGCCAGCCTTGTGGGAACGGACCAGAGTACACAGAATATGCCACATTGGAAAGACTGCGTTTGGACACCCCTCCCCGATCCTTGTATCATGCTGGCTTGACAATTACAAGAACCATTTATACTCGGCTCACAGGCTATCTTGTCAGTAGCAAGCACTGCTCCCTCCCCACTTTTTTCTTTAATGGAAGGGGAGAAGGTAAACGAAAAATATCAGAAACAAATTCTTTGCACCATTCAGATGCTGCAAATGGTTGGTTTAGTGATCTGCATTGACTGGGCTCTGTGGTTAAAAATGTCAACAAAAATCCAACCAGAAGTGGCATCCAACTGGATACGCCAATGGGCAAAGTCACTGTTAATTGCCCATGGAAGCTGCTAATCTTATGGGGATGAAAGGGGAAAAAAATCCTGATTCTTGCACACTAGTTCTAAAGAACTCAGACAAGGGAGAGGTTTCTCCGGGAACTTCACCGATCCCTGTGTTTCCTCTAACCATTTCGTAACCTATGGGCCTCCTATAATACTAACATTAATGCTGTTAAGAGATGGCTGGGGATGAACTTTTTTAATCCTTTCCTTCTCCTCTTTAAGTGAACTATAACTTGCCAAAGTCTACAAAACAGGCAATCCCACTCTCCGTGTTCACCTACGGAAGCATCTTTTGGGCAACATAAAAATGACCATTAAGCTTGGGAGATTATTTCAGCTCCAAATGTCTCCAAACCATAGTTTTTGGTTAACAGCTCTAGCAGAGGGAGCCCCTTTAGTTCAACTGTGATGGGCATTTCTCAAGGCAGGATGCACACTTGGTTTCCATAATATAAATATCTGGGGATCCATCTTTTGAAGACTAAGGAAGGCATCTGCAAACTGTAAAAATATATGTATATGCCAATATGTAGAAATATAGTATGTAGCATGTACATGTTATGTTCTACATACAGGAATATATATATTACATGTCATATGACATGCCTATGACATCATATGCTACATAGAATAGGAAGTGCATGTCTGTACATATATATATATCCTACCTGTTAATATGGACAATAAAATGTCATATATCCATTTGATCTCACGTGTTCACTATATCATATTATTTAGGGGGGTGTGTATGTGCGTATACACACGTGCATGTGCTCCCCTAAAGACAGCATGCGTTTGGCTGGCAGGCACCAGCATTCCAAGAGTTCATGCTCTAACACGGAGCTCTGAATTGACAGCCTGTGCATGGAGCTGACGCTGCACCCAGGATTTGAAACATGTTCTTCCCAGGCCCTAGTTCGGGCACTCCCTGAAGAGGACTCCAGGTTCTTTCCTAGCCTGTTGGGGTGGGGGTCTCTCGTCATTTCTAGCTCTGCTGCAATCCCATCAAGAGTTTAGGTCCTGCCTATTGCCCCCTCCCTTTCCACCCACTCGTCTAAGTTACCTATATCAGTGACAGTGTCCCTGCTGTGGGACAGCTGCAGCTCCTCATTCTCAGACTCTGAGTCCTGCCGTGATAACTTGGTGCTCTTTAGGCTGCCGGCCCGGCGAATGCTGGAAAGGGAACCCCCCTTCTTCACCCGGAAACTGCGGGTTCCTTTAATCTGGAGCAAGCGGGAGCCTCCTATCCTGATCTTCCTGCTGGGAACTGTATTGAAAGAATAAAAGAGGACTTTTTTCCCCTTAATTTTTCCCCATTTAAAAAGAAAGATATCCTGGCCCTCCCCTCCCTCCCGACCCTTTGCTGCCAGCCTGTATTGCAGCATCTTTTCTTCTACCAAGGTATGTGGGGCCAGAGGCTCCCTCCAAAGCCACCGCCAATGCAGCTCTGTCAATCAGGCAGTAAAGATGTTTAACAGAAATGTGTTCAGCACCTCATTTCCTGGAGACCTGGTACGTCACCTCAGGCCTTGTCTGTATTTGGAATTAGCCCTCATTCAACCACCAGCAAGTAGAGTCAGCTGCTCTAACAGAAACCCAAAATGGACAAGGAAAACCTACGATTCACACCAATTTGAATCAATTCCTGCCAGGAAACAGGATCTGCCCAATGGATGTAAATTGCAGTTTTCTTTGCCAGCCCCTGGGGTTTACATTAGTGCAGAATCACCTCTTGCTAGGGACAGATGGCTGAATCCCAAGCATGAACAAGGCACCATGGACAAACCTATTTTCCTGTGGGCCTGGGTTCTGTAAACCTCACTGAGCTCTGCAGTAGGATCAATTTTTTTATTCATACAGCACGTGTGACTGCAGAAGGGTAGTCTGCTTCATGAGGTTAGCACGCAAGACTTCTTTGAAGTAAGATTTGCATAAATCCGTGTCTCTGCATGTTACTCTTCATCATTAGAATGCTTTAGAGGAAACAGGAGCACGTAGATCCTCTCCTTCAGACAAATCAGCAGCTTTCAGGCATTAACAACATCCATTGACACTCTGCATTTTTGATGAGCACAGACATGAAATGGTTCAATGTTCAAAGCACCAACCGTTTGCGCTTTCATTCTCCTTCTAGTTCAAAGGCAGTACATGGCAGTATGTCAGTCCAAATGTTGCAACACTCAGTCATTTTACTGCAGATCTAATCAGGCAAGGCCACGTGTGATCGATTACCTTTTGGTGTGTTGTTGAAAATGAACAGGATACGGTTTTTTGGATACCACAGGTAAGTAAAATATTTTAATAGAATTGTATTTTGGTTTCAGGAAAAATCAAACACACCTTTACTCCTGAGAATGCCCCTAATTCCTCCAGAACCCAATTCCCACTCCCATTTCCAGTGGCTAACGTCCTGGCCGAAGACAGCTGTAGAGGTTTTGAGAGCTACTCCTCAGTCCTCATGAATCAGCTGAGCAAATCACTGTTGAGTAACCAGAGAATCTCCCTCCAAGTGACCATGCTGAGTTCCTTAGCAATCACTACTGCTTGAATTCTGTTCAGATCAGCCTCAATACAGTGGCTCAGTTCCCCCGAACGCCAAACCATTTAAGTACTTGTAACTGCATTTCATGAAGTCTGCAGAATCCCATTTTAGCACGCAAACAGTACACATGATCCTCTGAGACCCTGCATCTACCTGGCTTTAGTGTCTGTATTTCAGACCTACCTGGAGCAGATTCTATACCGTAAACTCGTAGCTTTTGGATAGCTGTTAAGCCACGCCTGGGGTGAGCAATGAGAGCAAAGTTTTTAACACTCCGGAAAAAATGAAAGGAAACAGATTAGTACTCATCAAAGAGGTTGAGATAAAGAAACCTGTCACTGCAGGCGAGAAAAATTAAGTTACATTCACACAACAACATTTTCTTATCTAGAAAAGTGTAGATTACAAAAGATGCCTCTGCATCTGTTATGTTTGGCCCAGGTGAATCCCCAGAAGAATATGCTGTGGCCAGAAAAAAAAAACATAATTATTGTAATTTTAAAATATAACATTATCTTGCATTTATTTAGCTTCCAAAGTACTGAAAATACATTTTTGCTAGAGTATATTAGGATATTAGGATTTAGCTTTCCTACCATAGTCACTTTTCCCATCTTTAAAATGTAGTAAAGAGGCAGCTTTAGTAAAGGACTACTACATGACAGCTTAGGGAAAAGGGAGAATGGAGGGAAAAAAAACCCACTGAAACTGCAGGGAAAATGTAGTTTGTTAAGTCAAGGATGCAGAAAGTTAATACTATCTTTGCAAAAATAACTCAATTCTGCATTATGCCTTTAGTACAGTAACACATCAAGGAAATCCTAAGTTAGCATTGTCTCTAAGAAAAGTAGCATAGCTAGAGACCAACCACCACCATTTTCCAGCAGGACTGCGTGCTTGTAGGCATTCTCCCACTCAGGTAACATCTCAGTGAATGGGACTGCTGCCTGAGAGGCTGAAAAGTGGTTTCAAGTAGTTGTCGTAACTATCTTCAAAAAAAATCCAATCCCAAAACCAAGCTTTTCCTCATCTAAATAGTTAGAGACATTTTATCCCACTGATCTTAGACTATCAGACAGGCCATAAGGCTGTGCATTTCTCTGGGCTGCCAGTGTGCCAAGGGTACGAAAAATGAGGTTGAGCATGAATTTATCCAGCTCACCTTTCTTAGGTCGATACCTAGCTGTCTTCACAGGAGTAACTGTCTCACCTGACACAATTTTGGAGGCAGTTTTATACCATGTAAATCATGGAAGCAGTTCTAATATTTTCTAATATTAATTGTGTCAGGGTCATAGCTGAAGACAACGCAAAATTTATCCAAAGCCCCCTGAAGTCAATAAAAGCTCCTCTGAATCATTAATACACATTACAGTTGCTAGAGGATAACCAGCCACAGAATCCATCCTTTTCAAACAATCATCAAACATTTATCCTTTTCAAACAACCATCAAAATTATCATTCAAACATGTGCACCTTTATATGGCTATTACGAGTCAGAATTTAAACAGTTCTAGAAAACTTGTTAGAGGGAGAATCATTTACAGATAACTGTCTGGCAGTTTAGCCTCTAATTGCAAATACGCACGATGACTGTATATTGTATTGCAACACTTGTACCATCAGATAGTATGTGAGTTTTGCATGAGATGGCTCAAAAATGGAAACAATCTGCTGTTCTCAGCAAACACAGTGAGCTTGAGGTTTGCTTGTACAGTATACAGTATGCTGGTAACATTAACCTGCTAGCCATCAAAAGCCACATAGGTGTGTGTTTTTCATGTGGGAGCAAAGAATTCAAAAGATCAAGTGATCAACCACTAATTCTGTGAGATGCCATGACTTCCAAGATTTTCACAGAAAGATCCCAATCTCCCCTCCTATCTGTGGTTTTCCCAAAATGAAAAATTGTAGTCAGAATAAAAACCAAACAGGAACACTTTTGATCTTTATTTTTAAAGTTAATCAATTAGTGATGCTTCTCTCAGCATCCCACTGAGAGACAGTTTCAAACAAGGCACCCTCCTTTTTAGAAATCTTGCAGTGCTCTCAATCGGTTTCAGTCACAGCAGCGTTTTATAAAATTTAACATCTTTGCTTCTCACATTTGTTATATTGAACCCTGAAGGCCAGAAGCATCTCAGAAATTATTCAAAGCCACGTGACTCCATGGCCGCCTGCTTTTTAACACAGTCTATGCAAATGAAAACATAAAATCAAGCGCCACTTCACAAGCCCTGAGAATACAAAAGCCTTATTGTGCTGACAAACCTTTTTTCTCCTCGAAGCCAGCCTCAGATTTGAGGGTGTGGCTGCTGCTGTGCAGGGAATCCTTTGAATCTTCATTTTCATCCAGAACCCCAGCAAAGCTGATCTTTCTTTCATACCTGTGCCGGTCCATCTCAGGGTCCAGACGCAGCCTGCAGCTCTCCAGATCCTGTAGCGGAATGTAGACCACACAGATGTGCAAGCAGCATCAGCCCCCATGCTTTTCACTGCAACCATAGAAGCTTCAGGAAGAACTGCTTCAGGTGGGAATTTATTTCTATCACACAGTTCTCCATCTACCCTGACACTTTATAATCCAACTACTCTTCAGACTTGCAGCATGCTGAGCCACGCTGTCAGGATGGAAGAATTAACAGGTGTTAACACACATTTCTAGTTAACACTGCTGAGTGAATTGGCACCCTGTCTGCAGGGTCATGAGGGGGGAAAACACATAAATGGTCCCTAATGGACGGGTGGCAATAAAAGCTGGCCCTTGCCCAAGATGCTGGGTGGGTGGTTAGGTCTCTACTCCAAAAGACTCCCTGTGGTTGATTAGGTAATGCATTGCCACTGTAGTCATCAGAGGCAGAAAAGCTGAGAGCAAGCTAGCTGACAGTGCAACAGCCATGGCAGCATGGCCCAGAGCAAGCCTTCTGTGCGCAGATCAGGCTGAAAGGACACAGTGGAAAACGAGGAGTAATAAAAATGTTGGCTGCACTTAAATTCTGGAAAATAAACAGCATTGCACCAGAGAGAAGCTAGTTTGCACCATCATTTTCTCCTATTAACAGAAATGGCACCATTTGTGCCATCTACTGGCTACCAATTTGGGCCAAAAAAGCCAAAATCCTAAGATTCCACAAGCTACGGATTATCATCCGCTTTCTCTAACCACAGCTAGAAAAAGTGAAAGAAAGACTGTGAACTCCCACACTGGCAGACACAGATAAAATGCTGGGCTCTTTAAGAACATCATTTGTGCCTTTTGACTGGGGGGTGTCATCAGCTTTGAGATCTCCCCACTGAAAATGTAACTAGCTGAAATCTAAAATGAAAGTTCCTTGCTGTGAGTAACCAGTTGATGAATGTGAATGATAACATCACTGAAATTATCCAAAATAGTTATTCCGGATAAAATTCTGTAGGCTCAAAAGATCTCATACAGGAATTTGCATACAAAACTCCTATAGAAGTTACTGGAAGCTACCTGAGTAGTGACAAAATCTACTACTCTAAGAGCTGGTTTAAAAAAAAAAAAAAAGGTTTTTCTCAAAGAGCTAGACTGAGCTGCGCTGAAATGGGTTAACTAGCCTATCCAACACCAGCTGAAGGTCCCAACCAAATCATTTACAGTCAGCTTTGCATCTCCAGGGAAAATTATCATAAATGATTGTCAGAAAAGCTAACAGTTGATTGCCATAAGGGAAATATTTTAAATTTGCTCAATAACAAAACCTGGGATATAAAAAGGTGGGTGCCTAAAGTAATGATTTGTAGTATCTCTAGCATTGAAAACTTCCATGTAAATTGTTTAAAACATATCTAACACAGTTCAGGATATGAAACAAAGGCTAAAGCATTTCAGGATAAAAATCTGTGATCAAATCTGTCTGAATTACAGCAGCTTCATAAATTAGCATGGATAAGCTGAGCCATGATAGCAGCACAGGTATATTCCTAGGGCATGGTCACAGTTCCCCTCCCTTGAGGGTTTAAGCACGTTACTCCTCCCAGCTGTTTGTCAACATGCTTACACTGGAAATTGCTGCCGCCACAAATTAACTGACAGAATGAAATACATCCTCCTAGCACACAGTTACTCTGACTCTATCTGTCTTCAGCAACTGGCCTTTTACGATAAAGTGACCTGCTTGGTTGACATGGGGAGAGCGGTGGACGTTGTCTACCTGGACTTCTTCAAGGCTTTTGATACGGTTCCCCACGGCCTCCTCCTGGAGAAATTGATGTGTTATGGCCTAGACAAGTGGTCTGTGCGGTGGGTGGGGAACTGGCTGACAGGCTGCACCCAAAGGATGGTGGTAAATAGCTCTTTTTCAAACTGGCAACCTGTCACAAGTGGGGTCCCCCAGGGATTGATATTGGGCCAACTTTATCCAATATCTTCGTAAGTGATCTGGATAACAGGATCAAGCGTAGCCTGGTGAAGTTTGCAGATGATACCAAACTGAGTGGGGAAGCAGACACTCTGGAAGGGAGAGCCACCCTGCAGGAAGATCTGGATAGGCTGGAAGAGTGGGCTACCAAGAACCTTATGAAGTTTAACAAGGACAAGTATAAGGTCTTGCACCTGGGAAAACATAACCCAGGGGTGCAGCACAGAGTGGGATCCATCTGGCTGGAGGGCAGCTCCATGGAAAGGGACCTGGGGGTCCTGGTGGACAGGAAGCTCAACATGAGTGAACAGTGTACTGCTGCGGCCAAGAAGGCCAAGAGGATGCTGGGTTGCATCCACAAGGGCATCACCAGCAGAGATAAAGAAGTCATTATCCCACTCTTCTCAGCACTTGTCAGGCCACACCTGGAATACTGTGTACAGTTCTGGTCCCTGTTATAGAAAGAAGATGTAGACAGGCTGGAGGGGGTCCAGAGAAGGGCCACCAAGATGATCAAGGGTCTGGGAAGCCTGCCATATGAGGACAGGCTGAGAGAGCTGGGTTTGTTCAGTGTTGAGAAAAGGAGGCTTAGAGGTGATCTCATCACCACGTACCAGTACTTAAAGGGGAGCTACAAAGAAGATGGTGACTCTCTTTTTACAAGGAGTCACATGGTAAGGACAAGGGGTAATGGGTACAAGTTACTCTTAGGGAGATTCCGATTGGACACGAGAGGTAAATTTTTCACAATGAGAACAGTCAATCATTGGAATAATCTCCGCAGGGAAGTGTTTGACTCCGCTACACTGGACACTTTTAAGACTCAACTGGACAGGGTGCTGGGCCATCTCATCTAGACTGTGCTCTTGCCTAGAAAGGTTGGACCAGATGATCCTTGAGGTCCCTTCCAACCTGGTACTCTATGATTCTATGAACTGCTAAGCTAAAATGAATGACTTTCCACCACAGCAAATGACAAGTTCCAGTTCTCTGGCTCTACTGTGGCAGCAGTAGGCTTCAAGAGAATGGATTCATCACTCCCAGCCATTTTCAAAGTGAGCTTGTATCTACTCCACCAGCTTTGGTAAAAGGATTTGATTGAAACTTCAGTCAGGACTGCCTACCTCACTCAAACATAGGTAAGGGTGCTTCTGCCCTCAGCCTGGTAACTCTGGATGGACTGTGGGTAGGTAAACTGGTTCACCACAATTAGTTCGGTTGCAAATGTTTCAGTTCTTCAAGGCTGCTAAATCAGTGCTTCAAGGCTGCTCATAGCTATGGAACAGGTACGCCTGCAAACACCAGTGGAAGTGAGATTTGCTCTACTGGAATTTCAGATTTATGGACCATAGCATTATGTACCTGATTCTTTTGGAAAGGAAGCATCACTCCATGAAAACAGAGACTTAATATTTTAATCTGGAGTGTTGTTGGCTCTTTTTTTCCCCCCTCGTACAAAGTTAAAAGAAGCACTCTATGGCCATTTTCTCTAGTAGGCTCTTGCATAACATGACCTTAAGGTTTCTTCTGCCTACGCATCACAGAATAATTCCTCCTTCTTCTCTCCCATATACAAGTCTGAAAAGCTATTAATCAGTTGCATTTCTAACTGGCACAAAAGCACAAATTTCTATTGACCTTCATTACCCAATATATTCTTAGCTCCAAGCCTAACTACTTTATTGAGATGAATTCTAAACCCTGGTATTATCCTGATTTTGGATGCAGTCATTTATTGCGTGGTAAAAATATCAACAAAGTGTTTAGAAAGACTGAATTTATCCCTGTTTTTTAAAATTGCCCTTCTTGCATACCTGGGGGCTGAGTCACTTCATCATAGGTCATCTACAGCCTTTGAAACCAATTTCAGAACCTAATTAAAGTAATGCCCAGCCAAATCAGCCTGTCAAGCACAATTGTCATCAGCAAAATTTGATCTCCATCTATCAATAACAAAAAACAGAACAGTAGGGCTAATCCCATCATGTTCACTTGGAAACTTCTCATTCTTTCTTTATAATTTTTATCCTGATTTCCTAAAGAAATTAGGTTTAAAAGATGAAACTGTGTGTCTGCCATTCAATTCTCATCTCATTCCATGTTAACCACCTCTGAAGCTGATGGTCACCTTCAATCCAATTTGACAAAAGATAACTGAGTACCTGTGTATTTTGTGAAACAACAGGCTGAAGGCAACGTTAAGCTGCATTATTAGACATAAGAGAAACCACACAAGAATGAACCATTGGAAATCAGGTTTCATGGGTTCTGCTATTCACAAAATTATTTGTAACCTAAACAGTCGTTTAGCTTACTATTCATGCCAGGATTTGCCTGTGCCTCTCTCAGTCTCATGGAGGTTTTTTTTCTTACCTTGCTTCTTTGTCTCTGTTTCTTTCTTTTCTTCCCCCAGTCCTTTCAATTCTGTTGTCTAACCCAAGCCAAAAATCTGCAACTTTTAAGATCCAGCAAATTCTCTGTAAACCATCCTCCTTTCTCCTAACTGCCCTGTTCAGTTGTCTGTCAACTGGCCCTCCTAATCAGCTAGGCAGCACGCAAGCTGTCACCTCCGGCAGTCCATCTCCCACACCTCTCAAGTCCCCCACACTCAGTTACTTAATCCATCAGCTGCCCTCTTCTCTGTTTTGAAACTTTCTTGAACTTCCAGTACATGTTGTTCTTCCACAGTCTTATCTTCTTAATCAACCCATTTGATGTGCCCTGGCCATCTTCTATTCACCAGAGAATGGCTCCTTTCTCCCTGCATCAGAGGTCCACTTGAGTTATTACCTCACCCTACCTCGCTTCAGACAGGCATAGAGCCCAGTGACTTCTGTGGGCATGGTTCCCTCTCCAGTGTGTATTGTTCACTTACCACAAGAGGCTCAGTACGTGGCCTGGGCATGTAGGGAAAGGTCTCTCGAAGGAAAGTGGTTATCTCCAGGAGAAGCTGACAGGCTGCCATTTTCAGTGCAAAAGGACAACAACATTTGGTAGGATTCACAGTGCCTAGGAAAAAATATTCCTATGGTGAGCAAGATGATACAAAATCTGGAACCAAGAAGTGATGGACATTTCCACATAGAGTGCACAATGCAAGCTGCACTAAAAAAGAGGAAAACCCAGACTTCTATCTATGCTACTTTTTCTACACTAAAAGGAACATAGCCAAACAAATATCAATCCATGTATTTACCAGCACATGCAATAGTACTAACACACTATAGTGTACTATAGTATATATTATAGTATATTATGGTGAAGTATCTACTAAACTGACATGATCTTACAGCATTTTGTATACACCTCATTTAAAGTAAATACAGCTTAAGAAGTAGATACCCTTCTTCCCCTTTACAATTTTGCATTCAGCCAATTCTTCTGCAGTTCTACAAAAGAACCACTTTAAGAAACAGGAAAATTTCTCAAAATGCATGGAGTTATGACTAGCCAGCAAAGAGATACTGTGCTTATTATAAATTGCTACCCTGATAACTGGAAAAGACAGCCTCCTTTGAAGTCAGGCTTCTTTATTTGTGCACAGAATTCAAATGCTGTTTAGAGATAATCAAGGAAAAAAAAAATCAAACTGCTTAATCAAATTATATATTCAAATGCTTAACCTAAAACAAAGGGGGAAAGGGAAGAGGGATTATCGAAATACTTGAAGTTTTGTCTCAACTGAGTCTAAACAATCAGCTTCAAAAGCCCTACACTTTGTAACCCATCTAATGCCATTCAAAGCTTGAAAGGTTCTTCAGTGCTTGATCGATTTGAAAAATACTATTTAGGGTAATGGACAGCAAAAAAAAGTAAATGAAAAAATTAGTTGTGACAACAACTAACCACACCCATTTTTAATAGTGCCTGATGTTACTATCTACATACATTTCAGAGAGATTTATGTTTTCATTTGCTTTCCCTCATGTATGATCTAACTAGTTTTCGCAAAGAAACAGTCCAAACTGAACAAGTGAGAGGATACTGCAGGGATCAGATAAAACCAGATTAATTCTATGATGCTTGCTAATTCCTCTGTACACATTACCAGTAACAAATTATGGACTTTGTAGGGACTAAAATTACCTGAACTATCAAATACAGATGGGACTTACAGTGTAATGGGATATACAACTGCATATTTTATGCTCCTCAGTCTACTCCCTACAGCATACAGGGCAGTTTTTGAAAAATCTCTGCCTTCAGCAAGAATGCAGATCCATTATTTTCAGACCGTGGCTTTCAGGAGAGTACTCAAGCTTTTACATGGCTTTCTAGATAATAACCTGTTCTCTCTGTTTGCTTGTCTTAGACCACCCTTTTAAAGCAGGTCCACATCCCCTTATGAGTGCCTTATCAGTGGCTGAACAGGCACAAGAAAGACTATTCTGTCACTTGGTCATGGGAATGCAGTTGTTCTTCACCTTTCGAAAGTCATTCATGGTTCAGGAGAGGGAAAATTTTGGGTGTACTCTCCTGCTTTGGAAATATCTCTTAAAGGGCCAATAAAATATCCAGAACAGCCACACACATTCATGTAGCTGCTAGCACTGGCACACCACATAGTGGCACATGTGAAGATCTAGCCTAGGGCAAATACCTTCTCTTGAGATCATTTCCCACAAATGCCATTTCACTGCTCCCACCTACTCCTCTCTTCTCCAAAGTTGGCCTTTATGCAGTGATAAGAACAAACCCAGAACCACAGAAAAAGAGACCAGAAGATACATAAACAGTACTAGCACACTACATCCAATGGCGAACAACAGTACATGTACACAGTAACCAGTACATTACAGCACACACGTATATACAAATGGTGTCTGGAGAGGACATAATGTTTGTTACCACCTACACCTACAACAGTATGTGTTTTGACTTAATTTATTTTGATTCACAGGGTGTGTTATAAAATTTGCATGCCTATCTAGACTTTCAGAATCAGTGATCTGCAACACTCCCCCACTTACGTACACACACACAAAAATATGTGTGTTTTAGTCATCTTGTTGTTATACAGGTTTTTAATGATACATTTTATACCACTGTGCCATATTTCTGCCTGAGAATCAGGCAAATATACTGAAGTCAAGATTTAAAAGCCTTTGGCAGAGCTGTGCCAATTCACATCAGGTGAGGAGATGACTCTTCAGTGTTAAGAAACAGAAAAGCAGCTGATGTTATACAAATATTTTGGCAGAAATAACTGGGAAGAATGGGAGTCTGAACCACTTTTGGCACTCAGGTGACAGGAAGACTCAAGAAATTAGTACCCGGCTTACAATTGCAGTTGCCAGTATACAGGGATTGCAACTCACTGCCTGGTTTCACCCCCTTTTCCTTCAAAGTCTCCCAGTGCTGCTACCCATCTGTCATGTTGTACATCCAGGCACAGAAAGAACAGGGGAGGAAGTTGGGGTGAAGGTGAGGGACTGGAAAATACAGCTGGGTGGCCAGAGGATGAAAAGAGAAGAAAAATTAAGTGCTCCTAAAGCAGAGGTTCTTACAAGCGGGGGTTCTTGTAGTAAAGGGAGTCTCCTTACTGTCATCTAAAAAGTCTTCTTCCTCATCCTCCTTTCTCAGGCGCCTCTTGGTCTCCTCATCATAAATGAGGCCCAGCAGGTTGGCAGGGCTCTCACTCTCAGCATGGCACAGCTCATTGAGGCGGACACCAATTGCCTGCAGACAGAGAGAAAGAGAAAGCACAAGGAGGTGAGAATTTCAGCCCAGCTCACTGGTGGTCAAGGGCTCTGCCCCATACAGGCTGTGGAAATGTTCCAGCCAGAACAGATTTTTATTGTTTGCAAAATGCAGTAAAGTAGAGAAAGGGATGATAGAAGATTAATTGCTAACAAAACCATAATTTATTTCACCTTCTTTTTCAACCAAAATTTGCAAACAGTGTCATATTTCAGGATGAAAAATTTTTGCAGATTTAGTTAAATAACAACAAACAAAAAATCCCCAAACTGGCAGATGATAGGCAGGAGGAGATTAGGTCATTATTTTGTATGAATTTCTTCCACTTTTCTTTCTGCCCTTGATATATGTGTGCCAGATTTTTGCTAAGTCTGAGAATATTTAAGAAATTGTTTAAGAACTTAAACTCCATTTAAGAAACTACCCTGTGACTTAGGAACCCAGTAACAGTCCCTGTTTCCTCCACAAAACTGTTGAATGCCCATGGGAAAGCCTGCTTCCGTCTTTAAAGGAGAGACTGCCTGATGCACTTCCCAAAAATGAGCTGTCAATACATGGATAAAAGCTGGGAAGGTGCATGGGTAATGGTGTAAAGGGGATCCATGTAGAGAACAGATGATTTCCACTGAATACTGTTATATTCTCCAGAAAGACATTGATCATTTATTTGTGGCTGTTTGCCAGCATCATTATCAGCATGTAAGCAGCCTTCATGGTGCTGTCCACAAAGCTATAGATGAAGGTATGTTAGCAAGAAGAATGCTTGCCTGCTAAGACACCTCAGAGCTCTTAAGGATTTTCTTCATTTTCTTTGCTGCAGGTAGGTGAAGAGAACACAGACAAGTATGTAAAACTTTATCCTATGATATCATCACTTCGTGAGGGAGGAAATGTGTTTAATTACTGAGTTTTCATCAGCACTTGCCATTTGGCCTCCTTGGTTTTGGGATAGTTTCAGAGAAAGGTACTACAGAGGATTTCTGAATCTTCTGCAAGTCAGCACTGATGGTCATGCCAGCACTAAATAATTTTTCTGTCTCAGCTGAAGCAAAGCAGAAATAGATAAACAGTCACAAACAGGTCTTAGTTTGGCTCTTCTTCCTTGCTACTAAGCAATTCCTGTGAAATCCAGCAACAATGAAGAGTGTAGACTCTACTACATGAAGAGAATAAGGTGGTGGTGTTGTGGTTTACAAGCTTATACAAATAGTTGCCAATCTTACCCATCTCGGGGACTTCAACCACCCTGATATCTGCTGGAAAGACAACACAGCCAGGCACACACAGTCCAGGAGGTCCCTGCAGAGCATTGATGATAACTTTATGACACAGGTGGTGGAGGAGCCAACAAGGAGAGGTGTGCTGCTGGGCGTTGTACTAACAAAGGACTGGTAGGAGATGTGAAGGTTGGGGGCAGTTTTGTCTGCAGTGACCATGAGATGGTGGATTTCAGGATCCTGCATGGAGGAAGAAGGGCAGTAAGGAGGATTACAACCCTGGACTTCAAGAGAGCTAACTTTGGCCTCTTCAAGGACCTAGCTGGAGGAATGCCATGGGCTCTAGAAAGTGGGGGGTTCCAAGAGAGCTGGTTAATATTCAAGCATCACTGACTCTGAGCTCAAAATCGATGCAGCACTATGAGTAAGAAATCAAGCAAAGGGGGCAGGAGACCTGCATGGATGACCAAGGAGCTTCTGGCAAAACTCAAACATAAGAAGGAAGTTTATGGAATGTGGAAAAACGGACAGGCTACTTGGGAGGAATATAGGAACATTGTCAGAGTATGCAGGGATGCGGTGAGGAAGGCTAAGGTCCACTTGGTATTAAATCTGGCAAGGGATGTCAAGGATGACAAGAAGGGCTTCTTCAAGTACATTAGTAGCAAAAGGAAGACTAGGGAAAATGTGGGCCCACAGCTGAATGAGGTGGGTGCCCTGGTGACGGAGGATACAGAAAAGGTGGAGTTACTGAATGCCTTCTTTACTTCAGTCTTTACTGCTAAGGCCAGCCCTCAGGAATCCCAGACCCTGGAGGTAGGAGAGAAAGTCTGGAGAAAGGAAGACTTTCCCTTGGTCGAGGAGGATCGGGTTAGAGATCATTTAGGCAAACTGGACACCCACAAATCCATGGGAGCCGATGGGATGCCCCCATGAGTGCTGAGGGAGCTGACAGATGTTATCGCTAAGCCACACCCCATCATCTTTGAAAAGTCATGGAGAACAGGAGAGGTGCCTGAGGACTGGAGGAAAGCCAGTGTCACTCCGATCTTCAAAAAGGGCAAGAAGGAGGACCCAGGAAACTACAGACCAGTCAGCCTCACCTCTGTCCCTGGAAAGGTGATGGAACAACTCATTCTGGATGTCATCTCTAAGCATGTGGAGGAAAAGAAGGTTATCAGGAGTGGTCAACATGGATTCACCAAGGGGAAATCATGCTTGACCAATCTGATAGCCTTCTATGATGGCAGGACTGGCTGGGTAGATGAGGGGAGAGCAGTGGATGTTGTCTACCTTGACTTCAGCAAGGCTTTTGACAGTATCTCCCATAACATCCTCATAGGTAAGCTCAGGGAGTGTGCATTAGATGAGCGGATATTAAGATGGATTGAGAACTGGCTGAATGGCAGAGCTCAGAGGGTCATGATCTGTGTCGCAGTCTAGTTGGAGGCCTGTAGCTAGCAGTGTTCCCCAGGGGTCAGGGCTGGGTCCAATCTTGTTCAACTTATTCATCAGCGACCTGGATGAAGGGACAGAGTGTACCCTCAGCAAGTTTGCTGGTGATACAAAACCAGGAGGAGCAGCTGATATACCAGAAGGCTGAGCTGCCATTCAGCGAGACCTGGACAGGCCAGAGAGTTGGGCAGAGAGGAACCTAATGAAGTTCAACAAAGGCGAGTGTAGGGTCCTGCACCTAGGGAGGAGTAACCCCACGCACCAGTACAGGTTAGGGGTTGACCTGCTGGAAAGCAGCTCTGCAGAGAAGGACCTGGGAGTCCTGGTGGACAATTTAACCATGAGCCAGCAATGTGCCCTTGCAGTCAAGAAGGCCAATGGTGTCCTGGGGTGCGTTAGGAAGAGCGTGGCCAGCAGGTCGAGGGAGATTATCCTCCCCCTCTACTCTGCCCTGGTGAGGCCACATCTGGAGTACTGTGTCCAGTTCTGGGCTCCGCAGTTCAAGAAAGACAAGGAACTACTGGAGAGAGACCAGCAGAGGGCTATGAAGGTGATTAGGGGACTGGAGCATCTCTCTTATGAGGAAAGGCTGAGAGAGCTGGGTCTGTTTACCCTGCAGAAGAGGAGACTGAGAGGGGATCTTACCAATGCTTACAGATATCTTAAGGGTGGGTGTCAGGAGGACGGGGCCAGACTCTTTTCAGTGGTGCCCAGTGACAGGATAAAGGGCAACAGGCACAAACTGAAACACAGGAAGTTCCATCTGAATATGAGGAAAAACTTCTTTACTTTGAGGGTGTCAGAGCACTGGAACAGGCTGCCCAGAGAGGTTGTAGAGTCTCCCTCTCTGGAGATATTCAAAGCCCGTCTGGATGCGATCCTGTGCAACCTGTTCTAGGTAAACCTGCTTTAGCAGGGTGGCTGGACTAGATCATCTCCAGAGGTCCATTCCAACACCAGCCATTCTGTGATTCTGTGATCTGTGAGCCTGCACGTTGCTAAATAAACTCCACATCCCTCGCAATTTTTTCCCCTTTCATGTTTCAGGCACTTAAAGGAAGAAATATTCTGCTTGCCTCTCCACAAAGCAGTAATTTATCACATATTATTTATGCTGTGTTGCCCACCCTAATATTAAACTAATCATACATAATCCCACAGCATTCTAACTAACGAGCACTGAATTCCTAACACGTATTATCTGCATGAATTATCCTTGGTTTTCCTAGCAAACAGAGAGCATACCACACTTTAAAAGAAAATGCCTCTTAACAGAAGCCAAAGGAAGTGACAGACTAACCTGATCAGAATAGATTTAACATTGTATTATTTAAAAAGACAGCATAACAAGTGATATTGCATGATTCAACAAGCTCATCACTGTTACAGGCAGTCCAAATCCTACCTCACGTGGAAAGGGTTTACCACTGTTATCCACTGATGGCTGTTAGGGAGGGTGAATTAAAGGAGCTGGGTAGGGAAAAAAGGTTTTACATTCATTCTTGGTCTCACTAAACTTTGACAACAGCACTGTATATCACAATTACTGAGCAATGACAGACAAGCAAGGATCCATAATTAGCACAAACTTCCAGCCTTATTTACTGCAAGAAAAAAATAGAACAAGGCCTCAGTGCATTCACAGACTAATACATTCTTTTCTCTTTGTCCAAGGATCTTCCTTCTAGAGCAGCAGCTCTGCTGCCACCAAGCAGCAAGGATGGTGTGCTGTAGTGTTGACAAGGATCTGGTAGCATGGAGGCAGAAACGGGCTGGGGGAGGTATCCCACCTTCTTGATACTGGAGCTGCTTAGGAGCTATGTGAGTGCACAGTCATTCCGCCCTTCAGGCTGATATTGCCCCCGGTGAAATGGGCAGGTTAACACACAGAAACGACAGCATGTTCTGCAGCAGGTGCCTGTACTACAGCAACAGAAAGCTGTTTCTGCTCACGGTTCAGCCTATCTGGTTGGAATCAGGTCAGAGCCAACAAAAGCAGCCATCTGAGGAGCACAGCTTGCAGGGTCCCAGCCCTACAGGCTTGACTGGTGGCTGCCATTTATGCTTGCAACTACCTTCATCTGAAACAGCTTCTGGGAGGTAAAAGCAGTGCCAGACGACCAGTCTTGCCCAGCATTCAACATAAAGGACATAAAGAAACTGTACCTCAGCAGTGACAGACCATGAGTCTGTTTGGGGGCTGGCAATGCGTGGGTAACTATACTGTCCTAGCCTCCAGTGAGAAAAAACAGAAATATTCATGGGTGGCAGGACACCTTGCAGTAAAAAGAGAAGAAATTTGCATGGTAAAGACTACTCTCCAAATCTTCTCCTGCCTTACAGCAAAGTAAAAGTAATGCTTGTACCCTTCTGGGATGTTCTTAAGCAGCTAGCAAACACATGCTATTCCTAGCATGGAGAATGCATCCAGATATGCCTTATGATGCCATTAAAGTTAAGGGGAAGAGAATGTTGCTAAGTTGCTTGCCATCACATTTCCCTGGCTCCTTTCTTGTGACGTTGCATCATATGGTGGTACTTTAACATTTCTAGAAGAAAACCTTCCTGGACTTTTTCCAAGGTCAGGCTATTTCAGTTTCTAAAAATGGCAGCTGATGTGGAATCTAACTGGCTTCTAATGGTTACTGACTTGCTCACTCCCATTTTGTCAGAATCTGAAGAAAAGGAATGTCTAGAGGCATAAAGTCCACAAACAGATGGACAGTCCTGACTGTCAGCAATGCATGCAAAAATGCAAGGACTATGTAATCATATGTTTTCCACCTGGAAGGATTCCTCAAAGGGGTTAGGCTAAGGTGGTGACCTCATGGAATATAGAAGAAAATACATTCACACTATGTACTTTTTCAAGGAACTTTGGTATCTGTGCTGTTATTAAGATAGTCACCTGTGTTTGAGACATAACAGAGAGTAGGGTGCCCAGGTAGCATTCCCTTAATTAGCTTCAGAAATGGAAGGAGGAGAGCTGCCAAGAGAAAAAGCTTATTAGCTTGGGTGCTCAGACCCAAGCTAGGTTCTCCCCCTGGGCTGTGTTTTGTGGTGGAAATGTACTGACACGGTCAGCACTAGCTCAAGGGTCCACATTGTGCTCCACTGAGAAGCGTGCATTGGTTTAACCTACGAGAAAATGGGTCAGCAAGGCTTTTTTTGGCATGGCTTATGTAAGTACCCCAAGACTGCAGAATACATGGTTTTCAAATTCCCCTGAGCCTTGGATTTTCTGTAATTTTTTTCTTTTATTTTTTGGATCATGATGCTCACTGTAAAAATCTCTGGTTTTGTGAAAAGAGGTGAGAAGCACAAAGCTCACTTCCCGATAGACATATGCAACAGGCACCATAGAGGTCAAAGGAACTTCTCCCACTTGAGTTTTGAGTTGTGTGAAATGACTTGCAATAAGCACCAGACCTTCCACAGATATGCCCTGGTGGGCTTCCAAAGAAATTGCAAGCAGCACTGACAGGGCCAGACAGCGCAATTGCCTAGTTCATGTATGGTAAGAGATCACGATCAAATAAAACTTGAAGGAGCCAAGCTCAGAACAATCAGAGACAGTTCTTTAGATGATGTGTAGTAGCCCCGTAGAATTCCTTGCCAAAGAATGATGAGTGCTAACAGTTTGTACGAGTGCAAAGAGAGATAGAACAAGTACGTCAAAGAGAAATCCATTACTAAATATACAGTACCACATCTAGCTCAAGCAGCCCTGGGCTAAAAATACTTGGAAGCAAGAAAAAAGCAAGTAGTATCACACACTCTGCTCTTACTCTTCCTTAAGCATTCACATATGATAAGTGCTGGAAACAGGAGAGTGGACCAAATGGATCCCCAGAGGGAACACGGCAGGGGGAGGGGAAGGAAGAGGACACTTACATTCTAACAAAGTCCATTTCCGTAAGGAGAAGAGTTGATCCTGGCAGGCTGTGAAGTGCGAGTTGGAAGGGAGGCTTATGAGTCCCCATTTTACTGGAACTGAAATTCTGCATAGGAACCAATTACCTTTACATTTTGATATATTTTTTAAGGTAAGTAGAAGAGAATCAAACACTTACATCTCCCCACTGGTAGAAGAGCTTAGCTGCATTCCACTGCAGCTTCTGGTTCCTTTTGTTGCCCACGATAGGAGAACGCCCACGGGACAGGCCTTTCTTAGTAATGTTCACATGGTGGCCCTTCATCCACTCAGGCCAGTTGCCACGATTACAGCGGTGAACGAAGCGTGCACACTCAAGGAACAGGGCTGCTCTCGCCACTACAGGAGCTTCCTGAAATATTTGCAAAAAATCACCTTAAATGGAAATACATTGGAAAAACACTCTGAACATTAGAGGATTTTGTGCTTTAATCAATTGCTTCACAAGTTTGCCGTGGAGTCATACAGGTTGAGCAATGTCTCCATCAGAGTCTGAAACGAGGATCTGTGCCTTGAGTCACACCTCTTGAGCTAACAAAACCAAGGCTTATAAACACTGAACAGTTATGCTTACTCCAACCACTAGAGGGGCAGAAAGAGCCACATTATAAACCTACAAACCACCTTGTTTCAGCCCCGCTCTGTAATCCTTTCTTTCAGAAACCGTGTAACTGCCAAAAAGCAGAAGCATGCATCTGGCATTTTTACTGGAGGAATGAATCAAGTTTTCTTTTCACCCTCACTAGTAAGGTTGCAAATACTGAAAGTGCAAATGGCAGCATGGTCACATGAAGCCTAGCATTTGTGATGTTAAGTTCTGCTTGTGCATCTTGGGGGTGGAAGCATGAGTGGAGGCTTGCTGAAACTAGGAAGAGTGCTATTTTGCATTTATAACAAGCAGATACGGAGAGTGAAATCCATTACTGGCATAAGTCAACAAAATTTTGCTGGTCTAACTTCAATGGCCTTAGCAAGCATCAGACAATTTAGTACTGAAACTTAACATCAGGCAGCTGAGTTTTGAAGTGATTGACTATTTTCCAGAGGAAAATCCTCCTGCCCCCACCTTGGAAGAGCACTTTTCTTTAATGGGAGAAATTATATTGAATGTATCTTAGTTTGTATTAAATTGCCCAGCAGGATCCATGTTAGACCAATAAAGAATGCTTCTGAAACTCTCAAATATATTCAAAAACGGACACTGTAATTTGTTTCCTAAAGGGTAGCTTAGACTCAGGAAGGAGATTTCTTCCCAGCAGTCTGCAACCCTGCAAAAATAACATCTTTACAGACATGGAAAGTGACTAAAACCAAATGGTTCTCCTCATTTCCATTTAATTTCCCCTTTCTCTTCCTGCAATTTTCATGAGCAAAAACCCCTGTGGTCAGCAGGTTGCAAAACTAAGAATACAACAATGTCCACAATTTACAAGCTGGCTTTGAAAGGTTCCCTAACAGGTATTTCACAGAGCACAAACATGTGTATTCCACACATTTAGATGCTGACAGCTTTAATGAGATAATTTAAACAGATCAGCATCTACTTATAAGAGGAGGTTCCTCATCTATGGTCCATAAATAACAGACAGGCCCTGAGATCATGGAAGAGTCTGTGGAACATTATTAAATAGTGCCTCCAATAGTGCTTTAATCAAAAGTTGAAAGCAAGCAATTTTGGACCAATGCTCCAAAAGTTTGGGAATTGATTTAAGACATTCTGTACTGCAGCAAAACTTACAGCCAGAAATTACTACCAACAGGACGGAAAAAAGTCATGCCTTTCAGGGCACTGGCAAAAAAAAAAGGATTATGTTTTGTCTACATTAACAAGAAAACATACGTTAATTGCCTCCTGACACAACATCCTGTTGCAGCTTTTTGCTCATATTTTATTCAAATGTTGGAACAAAATAAAAATCTTTTCTCAATTTTCTTGAACAAGAGCATTAAAGCTGGCCCAGCGTTCTGAGGAGGAAGGCAGAAATTTAAAGCCAGACAGTCATTGACAGCCAGAAACAAAACTAATATCTAGCACCTGGAAAAACCATTACAAATTACTTGTTGCCCACAATGCAGTATGGAATACAGAGTAAGTGAGGATTTTATTCTTTTGTTGTCACAGAGTAAAACCTTAACCATGGAGACATACATGAAAAGATGAAGCCCCAGCCTTAGTCTCCTCCTGTTTTAGTTCACCACTGGTAAAGTCACAATTTCTTAGCATACAGAAATCTTGTAAAGATACACATTGTAAACGTTATGGAAGTACTCAACTACTATAACGAAAGGAGCATATATAGGATGGGGGGTGAAGAGGAGGAGTGTGTCCTGAAGCAGGAGTTCCAGACCAAAAAACACTGAAAAGACCTCCTGCATGAAGGAGGACTTTCTGAACATCACGGGGCACAAGCTCCCTGTGATTGCTTACCTGAGGCTCAGAGAAACCTGAAGCAGCAGCAAGAGAAAGATGAAGATGTGACAGAATGGACAAGGATGGATTCACACCACAGAGAAACACATCACAAATGGAGAGAAATGAATCAGGCAGGCGATGCATAGCTGAAAAGAACACAAGTTACCATGGTCACTGTCAAAACTTAACACAGCAGCAATACTCTCACAAGCCTGTCTGTGCCTGTGAAACTGTTCACAAGTCCACCTTTAACATTAGATCTACTATATCGCTTTGCCTTTTGAAAATTGTTCTTGTACTGTATAAATTGACATTAATAAGAATCCACCATTTTCTTAACACAATTTCAAGTACTCCCATTGGAACTTTTCAACAGATACCCTGATTTGTACTAACAGCAGCAAAAGCAATGACCTGGGAGGGGGCAAATACAGAATGAATTTGGAATTTTACAGCATCACATTACTGTTCAAGTACAGCTGATTCTACAGAGTTTTATGACTGCAGAGTGTTTAGGTCCAAGGACAATGAATTTTATAAGACTGATCAACCAGTGGTAATTTTCTTGTGCCCTTTCTTATACTCTGCAAGGCACTTGGAACAAAAATTCATTTCCACCGGTGTCTTCAAGGAAAAAAAAAGCAAAATAGCAACAATCTACTTTTAGAGTAAATAAAGTAAATTCAAGTACTGTCAAAAGATGCTGACTGGATAGCTCTGCTTTGTCTAGCCACAAGGTAAGTCTGGCATGAAAAGTAGCTTAGAAGGTATATGAAGACATGTGAGTAAATTATTAACCAATGTCTAGGAGAATTGTCTTAAAAATGTTAGGTCAGATCTCTCTGATTATATCTAAAAATGGTGAAGTACAATCCATGACACAGGTCTTTGTTTCTGCTCCCAGTCAATTATTCTGGGGACCTGTTTGGAGCAATATCCGATTTCCTTCCAGGTCATATGCCCTCCTAGGGACAAATATTTCCCCTATGGAAACAGGGACGTGGGAAAAATAGAGCCTGCCTAAACCATTGGTGGCATGGAGTCAGGATACTGGCAAGTATTCTTGCAGTTTAGACTTTGCTTCTGCCCTCCCAATACTTGGTAGGTCCTCTCAAAAACAACCGTACCATAAAGCAGTGCCATTAGGGCATTTCAGCAAGAATAAGAGATTTACGTGTTAGAATAGATCGGCTCACACATCTCACTGGAGAAGAGTAATGGTGATAGGTGTCACAAAGTGCTAAACTGGTCCAAGGAAAGCTTGTATTTCCCCACTGAGTCATTTACACTAGTCTAATCAGGACACTTTAAGTAACATCTTTATACAATGCTACACAGTGGTTTATTGGAACCCTCTGCAGAAACTTGACCACAGACTGAAATACCGTATTACTTGCCTTTCGACTTCCAAAGTTTTGTAAAAAGGGAAAGAAAATCAATTTTTTTTATTGCCAAGTCTGGATTTAAGCTGGTGACATAAGGATGAAACTGCCTGCAACATATTATCAATTTTTTGAATGTTTGCAAAGCCACCAATTGATTATAGTTTTATAACTTCAGTCAAGGATGGATGCTGCTTCTGGGAAAATATGTTAACTACATAGTTTCTAAAACTAAGGCAACACTCAATTTAATATATAAATAAACCATTACCTCCATAAGGATTCAGCCTTTGTTTCATTGTTCTAATTTCTTTAAATCACTGTGGCAAACCTGTATAAACATCCAGGCTGATCAAAGATCTTGAAGTTGGTATAAGAATGGGATTTTGAAAATCCACATGAAAAAAACATGCTGAAAAAGTTTATGAAAGAACTGAAACTGGAGATGTTTGTCTTTCATTTTTTAAAGCTTGCTATAGCAACTAGGCTGGATAAAATGACTTAAGAAGCTTTTAATTTGCATCAAACGTGATTCAAACTATTACTTCAAAAGCCTGAAAACAGAAGTTAAAAAAAACCAGAATGTTTTCTGTTGGGTGTGCTCTATTAACATAAAATGTGGGAATTTTCTGTAACAGCATACATTGCCATTAAGCAACACAGTGAGATGACAAGCTGTCATCTTTTGAAACCTGCAGTGCATGTGACTTCTTAACTTCCACACATCTCCAATACTTTGCAGACAAAATGCCAGCTGAGCAGGTACTTGTAAGGAGTCTCCCAAGTCTGTAATTAGAAGAAGGTTTCTTTCATCTGTAGCTGCAGACCTTCTAGAAATTCGGATGCCAAAGCCTTCTGCATCATTCAGCGGAAAGGAAACAGAGTCAAACTCTATTTTGTAAAAGCCAGCTCTGGAAATCAGAACAGACGTCTTCAAACTGTTCACTCTGACCAGTGGTTTTCAGTCAACTTCATACACGGGCACAGAGTAAGTTGGTCTGCAGCTTAAGTGTTTGGCAAATTTAAAAAATAAATAAGACATTTACAGACAATAGATACATAATTGCCAAACCCCTGTTTCATCATCTGATTTATTAGCACACACAGTAGCGCATCCCCGGAAGGATCTTGGTGACATACTTGACAGCAATGAGCTCCACCCTGCCCACGCACCTTACACTCCCTGCGTTAGTTTAGAATTTGCAGTGGGGTGGCCGCCTGGCAGCCTCGAAGAATGAAGTTGTCTTTGTGCAGCACACGTGGCAGGAGTGGCTACCTCCCCACGCTACCTTCTGAACTCACTGCGACCCTGACTTGTAGGAACCGCTTCTGACTGACAGGCTTCCCTATCAGCCACTGCTTCCATAGCTTCCAGGCAGAGGGCCAACAGTCTCCAACAGGAAGAACGGGAACTAGTGAAGAAAATACCTGTCTACTGGAAGATGGATGGTGACCAGTCAAAACAGTAGAGCTAGATGTGAACGGATAGCAACAGCAACTTTGGGCCAACGTTAATGCAGACTTGCTTGAATCTGCAGCCTAAGGATGCAAGGTTAAGAAGAATGTATAAAGGTGTGGTGCACAGAGTGTATCGTCCCTACAACTATGGAGCACACAAGGCAGCACAGCACTAGCAGAACGGGAGAGTCCATGAGCCTGACATCTCCAGCAGCAAGCAAAAAAAACTGAATATAAGCACAAATGGCATGACAGTCAAAGAGGCCAGTGGTGAGGACAGGAAGACAAAGGGATAGAGAGGATGTGGATGCTCTGAGAGCAGTGGCTTTCAATCTTTTTAAGTTTGCAGACATCGAAACACTTATGGAAGGACGTAGAAGAGCACTGTGCAGAGAAGTTACTAATATTTGGCTGGCTTTTCATAAGCTGTCTTTGTCACACTCCTGTGCTTGTCACTTAAGCATCTCACAGAGCCCCACTGGTCCATAAACCACAGGCTGAAGGCCACTGCTTTAGAAATGGAGGGCAATGTTAAAAAACCAGCAGCTGCAAAGAAAGGAAGGAGGGAGATACAGAAGAAACACTCAGTGTCAGGAAGGAGGGACTGAATTGTGTCACTTCTGTGGTTTGGATCTGCAAATTGGCAATATCTGCATTTAAAAGCATGCACACTGTGGCATTTGAAGTTTTTTTCCATTGACTGGCTCTGGTGACTAATAGTTCAGCGTTGCCTAATGTATTTATAACTCTGTCAGAACTCCTGAGTGGAATTACTATGCCTCTCCAGGTAGTTATCCAGTCTTCAGTCCTTGTTCTGTAGGTTATTATTGACACTAGGAGAAGAATGGCTGTGAGCAATATTTGAAGTCTGACAATAAAAGCCCTGCGCTGGCAATAATCTAGTTACGGGGAGCCATGTAAGAAAAAAAGATCCATTTTGTCTGCATACTCATGCAGTCACAGATGCTAAAACTCCACCTAATAACAGCAACACCAGTTGGCATTGCTGTGATGCTTTACCTGCTTTCTGTGCGGGCATGAACAGCATTAGTGAATGAAAACGGACCACCACGTATGCACATGCTCTCACTCAGCAGGTAAAAATACACCAATGAATGACTTACAAGATCTAGGGCTGCTGCCAAAATGGAGGCATCGGGGATAGTGCCTGGTTCACAGCAGTTCAGGAGAAACTGAAAGCGCTTCATGCCTTGGCGGATTGCTCCCAGGTTCACAACGTTCTTGGATTTTCCTCCTTCTTGGTTGGAGGCCAAGTGATCATCAAAGCTATGGCAACCTAAAGAGGTAGAGAGTACAGAGGGGATGCAGAGAGGGGTAGGGAGAAGGGAATACAGTCTCTCACCAATAAAAGAAGTGCTATAAAAACCCTGATGAGTACAGTCTTGGTCTAAATCCCTTCCTCACCTTGATGTGCTGTCTTGAAGATAACAGGGCATTTTTACAATATTCATGACTTCTATGAAATAGGCATACAGCAAGCCAGATTCTGGTCTTGGTCATACTGATGTCTGCCCAAAACAATTCCACCATACTCAGTGTGGAAGCCCAGGATCTACTCCAGCATAGGTGAACCAGAATATGGCCCTTCCTCCCCACCTCTTTAACATCACACTTACTCTCTGTCTTTCCTGAATAATCTCTTCTCTTACTTCTCTATTGCCTCTAAGTTTACCTTAAAGTGGAGCATGCATAAACCTTATTCCTCATGCATCAATTTAGAAATATATCATCTACTAGGACAGAAAAACCAGTAACAAATATTGGAAATGTTCTATGATGTGGAAATCGAGTACTGTTGGTTTTTTAGGCATACATCTTCTGCAATTACCAGAACACCCAAATTGAGTTTGGACTCAACTCCTAGGTATCTTCATCATTCCAGCCTCTCTCCCCTGAAGTATCTTCCACTCTTTGGGAGGGAAAGCTCCCTAATAAGAGATCCTTTTGAAAATGAATCTAATACCCCCCTCCAGGGCTTCTTTCAAGCACAATTTTAAACTGCATGTACAGAGTTTACATGATAAATGAACTAATCCCATTGCTGATTGGAATGAACACTTCTGAATGCAGAAGATCATCACGCAGTTGGTACCCAGAGTTGAGAGAGTAGTAGAAAGACACAGATGAAAAATCAGGAAAGTAGTTTCAAGGCCAAGGTGTCTGGTCAAAACAAGAATAGTCAGCTTCTGGGCTTTTTCTCCTTAACCATAATACTTTCCCTCTTTACATGTGAAAGTACAAAAGTTTACAGAATACTGAAGGATAAAGCACTGAAGAAGAGAACACCAAGTGGAGAATTCAAGATTGGCTTTAAACATGGATTTGAAAGACAAGAGGCAAAATGGCAGCTCTACAGGACTTTGTGACTTCTCCTTCCTCAGAAAAGAAGAATTGCTGAAACTCAAAGTCCCTTTGAGATCACACTCCCCAGAATTACTTGGAAAGCACTTATGTACCACAAACAATAGTCACAACAGAAAATGACAATGTAGTTCTTCAATTTTCCCCTGAAGACAGGGGTATATCAACTCTCAAGAGACTTCTTTATGACATCTGTGGCTTTTCTCTCTCCAGTGAAGCTGTACATAGTTTTCCACTAAACAAAATGTTCCTATGTTGGGAAATATTTAATCAAAATGGAACAAACAAACAAATAAAGTAGAAAGAACAGGTAGAACACTTACATAAATGAGCAGGCACAAATACCCTTTTCTTCCAACTCCTCCTGTTTCCTTACAGCCTGTAGCATGCTATCTGAGCTTTCTGCTATGGCTGTTGTAACACTAACTCATTTGAGGTACAAACAAATGTTTCCTATTCAGGGCCCTGATAGGGCTGTGCCTGTATGAGATAAAGAACAGAAACTTGACTTTCTGATACAGAAAGGCATGCCTAAGGCACCTCCCTAACCCTCACTACAAAGATCTAGCAGAGGCTTTGTCCATCTGGGCTCAGTGGTACTACCTACAGTCTATCACTAGAGCCCTTTGCAGTCCTTTGCAGTCTCAGCCTTGCACTTTGTTGAAGCTTTGCAAGAGAATCCTTCAGAGACAGGTGATGACTGTCCTCCACTATACCCATCCTGGAGTAGCCTTGCCGTAAGCAGGGGAGCCTTCAGTGGCTTAATGTGACTCAGCCCTGCAGAAAATCTCACCCAGTGAGCAGAGACCAGTTCCTAACATAGCAGGACACTGGATGCGCAAGCTCCTGCCCCCCCAGTTGCCTCCTGTGAGAATGCGAGATCACCCTTTGGAGCAAGGATGTGCTGTGGTTTGCCTGTGCTGTATGCCTTGAACAACCTGGCAACTTCTATGGTCCCTCACAATGTCTTCAGTAAGTGCCCAAAGGAATGTTAAGGGTCTCATGTAAACATACTGTAACTCACTTCTGTATATATGCTATGTTCTTAGTATAGGTAAAAAGATCATTAAAATAAACATTTTGTTATGCATGAATGCACATATATTTATGTGTGTATATATGCACACATACAGATACACACACACGTATGCTTACATACATATCCAACACAGAATTTCCAGTGGTCTAGATGATATATCACAATGAAGACTACAATTCAGAAATGATGTGACAAATTATTCTGTAATGTATTTCTCCTCTCTCTGTTTTCTTTTAAATTTGGTCCACTATGTTTAAAAACCCAAAAACACAGGAGAAAACACCACATGGAAAAAGCATCAGCAAAGTAATGGCATAGCATCATGAATGACACGAATGGGAAGGCAGAAATAGGTTCAAAACAATGCTTTAGGGTCAGACCTTGAAGGATTTAGTAGTATGCCCATCCACCTTCAACAGGCTTTTATTCTCTTCTCCATAAGCACATAAAATTTGCTGATCTTTATGGAAGATACAGAAGCACTGTAAATTTGAAGGCCCTCTGTAACATGGCTGTTTTACTGTGTTATGAACCGTCCCACCCTGAAAAGGCCTCACATCGATTTCACTATGCACATACAAGTGCATACACACAGAGGAGTGTACAACTACTCTAATTCAATTTTTGCTAATGGGATGTGGCTTTCATTGCACACCAGAGATCCTTGTGGACATGGTGATACAACTTCCTTAACTGTCACACTTTGCCTTATAAACTTTAAATACCCTCCCTTTGCTTCAGTTAGTGATCAGGCAACAGCGCAACCTTCCCCATCAACATCACTGGACAATTTGCCTGTTTCTCATACTAACATGCAAGGGTCTCTGTCTTTAGCCCATTGCATCGCTTTTATTATGGTGTTTCTAATGCATGCATATGTCAAAACCAAGCATGTGTCATGTGCATCGTTTCTCTCACAGGCATGTAAAAGACGTTTCAAGCTCTCTTCATTAATTACATAAATTCTGATGTTACTCACAGAAGGCTGAAGTATGGACAGCACTTCCAAAGTTCAAAAAGCCAATACTAATGTGTCATCTGAATTTTGTATAGACATAAGATGTGCCACACATACCGAACAAGGCTTTTGACGCTCACGGGGCCAAGACTAAATCTGTGCCATTAAATCAAGACTATGGGCACTCGAGGCAGAAGCAAACTCACAGTGGCATAAAATCAGCATTAGCAAGATGAAAAAAAAAAAAATTCCTACAAGAAAATACAAAGGACATCTCACATGAGCACTGTAGAAACAGCTGTGGCAGTCTATAAAGATCCCACTGCCCCTCAGTTTTTTGTTCCCAGTAAGAGCTGGGAGAAAACACGGTGGAAGTATTTCACACCTACTTCAGCACAAAGTAACGGATGAAGAAAACAATGCAGTTCCTTCCATCATAGGGGTATTCACCTTCAGCTACCAAGCTACAACAAGCTGCTGCGCTGATGCATCCTCCTTCTAAAGGACAATGCTTTTCATCTAGGAGCTAGTTGAAAACCACCACCAGTGTTTCTGCAGTGGTAGAACGATGACCAGTTTACACTGGTGAGATATGCTCATACTTTGCTAGTATCACTTGCCTGAGCAATGCCTTACACACATTGTACTGCAGGTCTGGGAGAGATGATGGTGAAATACATAAAATGCAGTGTCAGAGTGTAATGTCAGAAAATAAAAAACATAATGCCAGAGAATGTAACATGCTGTAAAGCTACAGAAATCATGGTGAAAAAGAAAATCTACTGCTTTTTGTGTGTTTTTGGGAGTTGGATTGGGTTTTCTTGAAAAAACAGTAACAGAACTTCAAGATACAAGGTTGTCGCCCTGACAACAAGGATGAGCTCTGAGCTGAGGACATGAGCATGTGAATGACTGCATGACATTTTAAAACAGAATATATCATGACCTTGTATTGTTCATAAAGGCACTTTTCAAACATTGCTGCTTTTGAAAACGCATTGCAATTAAATATACTTTCGTGGAAAGGAAAAGTAGTGTTGTTGTTATCATGTTGTGTGCTAAGAAAAAGGGACAGCATCCCTAACGAATGGTATGCAGACACTAGACATGCAAACACAGAAGAAAAGAGATAATTATAACAAGTTTTGTGCAGGGTTTTCCATTTCATCAGTGCTGATCTTTGCTAAAACTGTCAAATGGTAACAAATTGGAAAAAAAAACCAAACAAAAAACTGATGGAACACCCATTGTTATATTAAGCAATGAAAGATTTACACACCTAATTTTGAACTGAAAAGTGCTTTGAAGCAAGCATTAATTTTTTAAGTATGTTGATCAAATTAAATTTGCTTTAAAAAGCCCAAATATCGTATTTGCATAATTTATTTGGATAGTCTTGATTTTTTAAAAAATTGACTTCACTAGAGTTTTTTTCTAAATCAAAAGAAAAGAAAGAAGGAAGGGAAAGAAAACAGTTACAAAGACTAAAAAGTTGGAGAAGGCTAGAATGGATACAAAAACTATGGAGAAAGCAGGAAAAAAGGGGAAGGGGTAAAATACAGAAAGAAAGAGATTAAAAAAAAAAGATAAAAGGAAAGAAAAAAGGAGACGAGAACCCTGATTTCTAACCATCTTTTTCTTCTGTGTGATGAAGCTTGGATGGGTGTCTTCGGCAGGTGCGCCATTTACCAAGACGCTTGAAGAAATTCTCCTCTTCATCTCGCCCATTGTCCAGGCCACCTCCTGGCCCCCCTCCTTCTGACAGCTTCACCGCGCTGGTAAACTTCACCTGTGCAAAGACAGAAGGCCGGGTCAGGCTGCGCTGTACCACAATCTCTTGGTCTTCCCTGCTTAGAGATAAAGCATCTACAGAAGGGCTGTAACACAGAAGGGCTGTAACACAGTGGATCACCATAGCAACACAAGTGGGTCTACACAGATTTACGTACGCTGAAGCACTTCATCTTTTAAGCTTTCTGCTTAAAGGATTGGTCTTTCGCAAGAGGCTGTAAAGGCACAAAGAAGGAAGGAGAAGTGTGACCAACAATTAAACCTTAAGTGTGTTGACAGAGCCTGCATTTCTCTCTCAGTGAACCAAGGGAGTCTGACAAGTACAGTGTAGGTTTATCCTAGTCTTCACTTTGAGCCGCAAAAGTCCAGTATCAAATTCCCATGGTACTCTAGTCTGAAGACTTCTGTGACCGAGTCTCATTGGCTGCAATGTCCATATTAAGTAGAATGTTTCCCTGGACAGGTAAAACAAGTCAGATCCTGTCCTTCCAAGGTCTCTGCAATCCCACCTGACACATTTACCTTGGAACTCTGCCTGATGAAAGACAGACGGTCAACAGAGCTGATATCTAGGAGATCTTCCACCCCGTCAGCCAGGCCAGAGAGGGAGGAACGCTTCAGCCAGTTCCCTGTTGCAGAATAAGCCACTCAGGACAATTCTGAAAATGCTTCCAAGCAGAATCTGTTTATTAGCAATTGTAGTGTATTTCTCAAAAGTGTCCATGCCAGGGGTATGGGAAAATGGGGGGAAAGCAGAAAGCAACCTTTTTGTGTTACATGCATTAACTACCATGCAAGGCTGGATCTTGGGATCCTTGTAAAGGATATATCTTTGTCTATCAAATGCTATTTGTAATATTTCTCTTCTGCAGAGAGGAACAATGCCTGTGAGATTAAGGTACTAGCCTACAACTTTGGAGACACGGATTCAATATTCTGTTTTGCCACATATATCCTCTGTTACCTTTGGCAAATTGCTTACGTTTCCCTTTCCCTCAGTTCCCCATCTGTAAAATGGAGAGAGCAGCATTTCCCAGCTTCCCTTGGGAGAATATACAATATACTTGGACAGTAAGGAACAGTGTTGCAATATTTCTTAAGACAAATATATCAATCTGCGTTTCTCTGCACATGCAATATGTATATAGAATAGGAAGAGACATACATTTACCTATGGGGAGTTTGAGTTTCTTTCGAAGGGAGATTCGTCGGGAACGGGAGCGGGAGCGCCTTTCTGTGGTTGTCCCAGAGTGAGCAGTGGTGCACTCGGATGTGTCCTGCTCAGACTGACTACTGGTATCACTTGCTGCACTCTGTGACTTGAACATCTTTCGCCAGAAATCCTTGCGTCCCAGAACGGCCCCTTGGATTTGCTCATCACTGGAAGAAAAGGGATGCAGAGTGTGAACTGCATTTCAGTGAAGTTTGGATGCTCAGGGGAATGAGGCCTCCCTCCTGCAGTCCCCTCCTGACCTCTCTGTTCTTCGAGGTTGTTTCATTTTGAATTCCAAACATACTCTTCTCAGTGGGACGTACTCAAGTTTGACAACATGCTCAATATTGTTTGAGGCACAAAATAACCACCTTTTCTACCCTGAGGAGCTTGTCCACTGAACAGATAATTCCAATTTGTAGTTTCTACATGTGAAAAACAAATAATCTTTTTTAGGTCAAAATGGCCCATATTGATAAGACTACACTGGTGCTTTCTACAAGCATGTGTATTAGAGAGCTTTTGGACATCACTATAGCCATTTCTGAACCTGCTGGAGTCACAGTTCTCATTAACGTATTGGAATGGGGACAGCGTATTTTGCTACACTCTTGAGATCCCCCATGGCTGTGGCAGGGCTCAGAGCAGAACAGCTTTACAGCAGTAAAAGGCTTTGTGGTATCCTCGCAGTCTCAGAAACAGTGAGTCTTTGCAGGCTCAGTTAATGCAAAAGAATGCATAATACAGCAATGTCCCCATACAGTGCATCTCAAAGCATTTTAACAAGACATACAGGTATTCAGATACACAGAGAAACTAAATGACTTGGCTAATGTTACTTAGGGACCAGTGGCCATGTATAAAATTTTCTAAAATTCTTAAGAGTATTGATTAAATTTACTTCAATATTAAATGGCAGAATTCTTTGGACAATAGAGACGTCAAACATGCAATCCCTAATAGCAGGTTGATTTGCTCATTGAGAAAACTGGTAGAGCACCTGTGCTGATAAGCGAAATGCAACAATCTTCAGAGACTACATGCCCGAGATAGGTCAGAAATGGGCTGGCTCTTGGGAGGCAGTAAAGAATTAATGACCCTTAGCAACAACTTGGAAGTTGAAAATTAACAGTATCATCCCCAGAAGTACAAACAAGTCATGGAGAACAGCTGTGATGACATCTCTGAGGGAGTCACACTCTATTCATGGATATGGTAGTATACGGTATTGACAAATCTACTGTACTGTCATTTGAAAACCTCTGGTGGTTCCCCATCAGGGTGGGTCCAGTTGGCATCACTGAAAATAGGCATTACCTGGACATTATCAGCAGCTCCTGAACAGACACTCAATGCATTTGGTGTACCATCCAAAGAGATAAGTCCTTGCTGCCCTGCCCATTTGTACTAACCCCAGAAGGAAGCTGCTGGCAATAACGTGTGAAACAATTCAATATTTACTCACTGTTCTGGAGTTTGCATTGGGCGGCTTGAGACGTAACTACGACATTCATCAGGGGCAGCTGATGCCTGGCTTTTGTCAATGATGACGCTTCCCACCTCAGATCTATACAGACAATGTATATCATCAGCTAAAGCAAATGGATGGCCCATCTCATGGTCATCACATAGCTACATGACATGGAAACCAGTGCTGCTGAGCAATAAAGCAGCTTTAGAGATGTACCCTCTCTTTAGCAACTTACTGCCTCTCTATATATAATTCATTAAAAAGGCATCAGCTCTTAGAAGCCAAGCCACAGTTTTTAGGAGTTTTTCAACTTTCTTAATCCTTCTTCCCAACATTTTAATATGACAAGCCTCAAAGCACCAGAGAAAATTTATTTTTGGCAAAGATGCATGTCAGGATTAGATTTCTTGTGGGACTTGTTTTGCATACCAGGGTTTACCTGTCAGATAAACAACACTAAGGATATGATGTACATTAAAAGATATGTCCACACAGTGTTTTGGGACTGACAGTATGCTTCTTACATCTCTTAACCTTTCCTTCTCCCCATGTTTCCATTGCACTGTTCTCTTAGACCTCTTGTATGAAAGGATTAACACTTTTTGCAGCAAATCTATTACTGTCTCAGTTCACTAGATTTTAAAGGAGACTGCTGCCACAGCACAATTCTGTACATCAGGAACTGACATGTGCTATCAAGATAAAACACACAAACCCTTGGACTTTCTACATTTGTGTTCAGTACATGTAGTCATACAGCCATATGCAAGTCAGTCATTTGCCTTCTCCCTCCTAGACACCCACCTTTTGCTCCCAGAAGGTTTTGGCTCTTGCTCTGTTTCCTCTAGTTTTTTTCCTGGTATTAACTTTTCAGCGCTGTCTAAGAGGGCACTGAGTGCCACTCTCCGAAAGACATTCCCATGAGCCTCCTTAATAAACTGGACCAGCTGTCGGATATCACAGTACAAGCCCTGAGTAGCAAGACATCATGAAAACGAAAGAATTCAGCCTGTGGTTTGTAAAGAAGCAGTGAGAATCAATAGTTTCTAAAGTACTTCAGCAGGCCATTACTTCCTCCGGCTGTTGTCTGATATACTCTCCGTGTACAGGGTTTCTGCTTTCTGGCTGGGAACAAAAGCTGGAAACTCCATTTAGTGCACTCAGAAGAAGCAGACGATGAGGAGCATTATTGTTATGGAACATGCTCTGCAATGGGCTCAAGGAGATGTAGAGGTATCAGAGGCTAAAATAGCTGCAAGATGAGGGACCTGCAAAGATGACTTAAAGCCTGTTTTATCCCATTCATCTAGCCCATAATCTTAAAAGGCAGGAAAAAGCTAAATGAAGGGGAGGGTGGGGAGTAGAGTGCAAAAAATTTCATGTTTTGTTTCAAAACCAGTGGGTGTCTTGGGATTTTTCTTAATTATTTTAGAGCTTTACATCATTGGAAGAGAGAAGAATGACTCACTCATTCCCCAGCCTACTCCTACACTCAAGGCTCTTTTTAGTTCTGAACATTCATACACATCTGTGATGTGACAAATCACCTCTATATCCGAGGGCAAGGGGATGGAGGGAGGGAACAGTTTCACAGGACCTGATTTTTGATCTATGACCTTTCCTGAAAGATCTTGGAGTATTCTGAAAATTCTCAGCTAGGAACTGCACAGCCAGCTTTCAACAAAAAAAAAAACCCAAACAAACAAGTAATTGAACCTATATACTGATTAAGGCTCTTTTTTATGATATTGAACACAAGATTGACTTTAAAGAGTGATGCAACAACAGGAAACTCTCATATATACTTTGTGTACTATGTTCTCCATACAGGCACGATTAATGGTACTATGCTTAAAGATAAGTTTCACCTTACTAAAATAGGGTCTAGAAAGACATAGAATTTACAAGGAAAATTTATACTTAGTGATCCTAATCTAGGTCCAACAATGGCACATGTTTTTCTGCATCCCACCACTTAAACTCTGCTGAGAAACATTTCCAAGGAGAAATATCCATAAGAACAAGAGGACTGGGACATAGGCAGACTACTCTGCTGGTTTAAGATGTTACTATGCATTTCCTTCTCCCTCTCCCTTCCCCTCACAGAGGATTACTGCCCCTTTAGCTGGACTTCAGTGCCTCTAAAGCTTTACCACAAGGATGGAGCACAAGAGCGCTTCTTGGTTGCTTCCATGAAAAATCCTAATTTTTGAAAATAAAGGAGGTAGTTTCTGCTGCTAGATTCTGCACCAATTTGGAAGAAGAGAGCTCATGTCATCCATTCTACTGCGGGGAGATAGCACATAGGCAGCAACCAGCAGCACCTTGCTTTCCTCCAGGTATTTGGTAAATTTAATGTTTGTCTAAACCTTGGGAAGACGTACAGAATGGCTGTTCAGTAAATCACATACTCTGCCACGGGTGGGTCATGCCCTTCACCAAGTAACCTGTCTTTAACTTTGCTGAATGTTGATTTATGCTGGCTGTGGTCTTGTTCATTAATCCCTTGCTCCAGACTATGCTACTTATCCATTTGGAAAAAAAAAACACAGAAGCTGCTTGAGCAGAGAGGAAAATGCAATTCAGAGTGCACAGCTTTTATCCTGGCTAACTCCCGAGGTTCCAAGGCAGGCATGCAAGGATGGCATCACATTCATATCATGTTTCAGCTGTGACTGCATAGCTTGCTATGCACAAGGGATTTGGCTAGACTTGAATCAATTCTTCACTGTAAAGCCTCGCTGGTGACACCCAAGTGAAAAAGTAACTTTGTTATCATGAAATCAAGTGCTTACCAGGTTTTCCGGGCTGTGCAGCTCATGCGTAGTGGAAGCACAGCGCGTGATCAACGACTTGAACATGGCACTCACAATAATACCTTCTACACTCTGGGCTGTAGACTTGTTGTCCACTGTGGTGAAGTTATTCCCAAATCCAGCCTTGTCTGTGAAATTCAAGTACAAGCAAGCCCCCTTGTTAGGAACGGTTTAAAAAAGATGGCCTAAAGACACACGTAAATG
Organism: Nipponia nippon; assembly: GCF_047370975.1. NCBI lineage: Eukaryota > Metazoa > Chordata > Aves > Pelecaniformes > Threskiornithidae > Nipponia > Nipponia nippon. The sequence continues at coordinate 62,809,664 of NW_028262369.1, forward strand.
GATTCAGATACATGAGACAAGGGCAAGTCCCCACCTAATATCCTATGCTCAGTTCTTCAATCCCACCCCACAAAAATAAAGCAGAAGGGAAGGGTAAAATAAATGAGAAGGATGAAATCTTCCTAGAAATAGTTGTAGTATGAAAAAGGATTGAAAAGATCAGGACCAATCTGTTTTCCTTTTATCCACATCTCTCATTTAGAGACATAGAGAATAAGGCATAAAATTTGAACAACACCTCCAGCTTTTCTATTTACTATTCTAAAGGATAAGATATGTTTGATGAAACTGAAAAGTGACAATACCCATGAAAAGAAAGTGTTCTGAACTACAGGAATACTGTTCTTGCAAGGTGCACAAGGAGACCAAGCTCTCAGAAAGAGTCAAAAAAGAATTACACGTTTATATGAATAACACAAAACATCCCAGTTTCCTTAGGTGAGAGAAAAGACTTTCAAAAGCTGCATGAGCTGCCATGCTTCAAAGCACGAGCCAGTCAATAATTGATGAATACTTGGGGAAACTTCCTATGGGCATCTTCCTCACAAAAACTTGCTATATAATATTTTTTGATGCTTTCTCTGAAATGCCTGGGATCAGAGGTAGGCTAATAGACGAGTCAGACTCCCCGAGTGTGTCAGAGCAGCTCTTCCTACTCTGTAAACAATCATTGTTAACTGTTGTTGCATGCACTGACCAAACATAAATGTTTGGTCATTCTAATAGCATCCAGAATAATTTTCCTAACTCAAAAACGAAAGAAAAAAAATATATATAGACACATATGCACACATGCTTGTAACTGCAGGTATGTGCAGCTGTGTGTTCATGTTCTTGTTTATTCAATCTGTTCTTGCTATTTACTGCCTCACCTGAGGCACCACAGACGGTTTTAATGCTCAATTATATCTCCATTCAGAATAAACCCTGGATTAAACGGGCCGTTCCAGCTGGCGCCTGGTCATGTCATGAAGCAGAAAACTTCCTGCCTGAGGCATAGTTGAATGAAAATATTTTCTTTGAAGAGCCATGAACAACAGGTAGGACGAATCAAAAGAGAGGTCTTCAATTTCAGATGTACTGGGTGATGCAAGATCACTAGGTGAGATCACTGGGTGGTCAAATCAGAAGAGATCCAACTCCCCTGACTCGCACTGACTGAGGATACAATCTGTACATTCTGAGGATAGTAATTCACCATTTTTTTCTTTTTTAAAGGAAAAGAAAAAGATGTGGCTTCTTTCTGATGGTACAGTTTAGGAATATTCCAGTGAGAATTTCTGATGCCAGCTATACTTACTGTCAGTGACTGGCTCCATGCAGAATCCCAGTAAAGCATGCAGGAAATCCACCACATTATTGAGAGAATCCCTGTTCACATAATCCCTCATGGTCTGCCGGAACTGCATCTTATCCAGTTTGTACAGCTTTGTGAGGCAGTTCTGAGCCTGCAACAATATGCATCAAAGTACGTGTTTGAGTTTTGCTAATAGGAGCAGGATATTTTTTGCTCTTGCTTAGCCAGTGCTCTGCTGTGCTGTCTAAAGTAACCTCCCCTAGAAGCCAGAAGCTTTGGGTCCTGTAACAGAAGACAGCTTCGCCTCTGAAGCGAACACGAAGTTCAGCACAAGGAGACAGTGGACCAGTATGAGTGCCACTGTTTGGAGGTGGTAGTGAAGTCACTGCCAGCCATATCTCAAGGCCTGTCCTCCTCTCCCCAAGCCCAAGGTAAAATCTCACTGAATACGAATTAAGTAGGAATGTACCACCTCAGTCAAGGTTTATTGCCTTGGTGAAACAGGTTCTTAGCCTCAGGCATCTGATTTTCAGCCTCTGGCTCAGACCCAACCCATCTGATGCACCTGTACTCACTGACCAAATTATATCATGCAAAATATTAGCTTTTTATTTAATAACAATTAATTGTCGATTTCTTATCACAAAAGTATCCATCCTACTGGGATGCCATGCAGGCTGGAGTTAGAGAATCTGAAATACCAGCTCTATGGCAAACATGAACTCTCCTGCTACCTACAGTAGGGTGCTTAACTTTCCAGTGAACTCAGACATGTGATTGTCCATGCAGTCAACACAAATGGTGCATGCAAAGCAGTTTGGCCAGACAAATGCACAGAAAATGCAGCAGACTTAGACATGTAGGAAAATCTCTTCCCATAAATACCTCAATTCAATGAGCCTGATAAGAACCTTGGCTCCAAGAGACCTATTCATTTATGCTTGATGTTATGCATAGGCCTGAATGTTCTGCTGGCTCAGCTCCAACATAACATTAAAGCCTTACTGACATTTTGATTAATATGGTAGATGTTCAATCAGTGCTCTATGCAGAACCCTTCTACTGTTACCACTGAGACTCTCTTACCCCATCTTGTCCCATTGTGTCCAGAACTAATGTTACTGCTGCAGTCTCCTCAGTACCTGGGAGTCTAGCTGACAGAAGAACGCTGCATGGTACAGAGGCAGCCAATCCATCTCTGAGCCATCTAGCTCAGATCCCAGAACCAAATTGTAACTGTTGGCATAGCTCAGGTTAACCAAAGCCACGGAGAAGCACCTGGCTCCCACCCACACCGTGGATGGGCACAGTGTAAATTCTCATTACAGTCATCAAAAATGCTCTCTGCTGCAAGCACAGGAAGTGAGGAGGAGGCATATGCTGGAGAAAGCCTTTGAAAGGCTCACATTTGACAGGGCATTGGACTGATCTCAGGGAGTCAAACTCTTCTGGATGAAGTCAGATGTCTGGGCTACATCCTGGGCACTTTTCACTGCTTCAAACTGGGCAGAATCAAAAACCTAAGGAATTTACAGTTACTATCCACCCTGCCCTTCAACAGAGCATGAGCCTTCTACTTCCTTGCAGCACACTAACATGCCTGCAAGCACAGTGCACGCCAACTATCAGGAGCTGATGGAGCAGCCCAGCAGCAACCAGTCATGATCACCATTAGGAAAGGTGGACATAACTACACCTTAGACTTCTGGATTCAGATATGCAACCCAAGATAGCTGCACCTCTTGTAAATAGCATACTCTGTTGGGGTACTGTCAATGTGAAAAATTACTTACACCAGCTCACACAGGGGATTTGCTCCCATGTATTTGTCCCTTCCCAGCAAACCATCCATTGGGGTACTCAGAAGCACCCTCAGTACTCAGAAGGGCCCTGGGCCTCAAGTGCACTCTTAGCAAGCCACAGGGGCTAGAAGGTAACAAGATAGCTGAAAATCTCCTGAAAATCTGCTACAGCTGGGCTGCAACACAGTCTGTGAGCTGGGGCAAAGAGCAACACATTTACTGTCAATACAGAGAAAGCTACAGAGGGGGCAGACAGCAATCTCAGCAGCTGATGTCAAAAGTACAAGGGGGACGCTTTAATGAGCTTTAATTCTCTTACATTCTCCCGGAATACCTGGTGTCTCAGGCGATCTCCAGAGAGCCCTCGGTGTCCTTCCCCACAACCATAGGCACAACCGAGGGACTTCACAATTTTGATCAGCATTGTGAGTGCCAGCCTATGGGTACTGGCAGATGGGCCTTCATCCTGAGAGTCACAGAGGGAAAGATGGTGTGAAACCCTGGCACAACCACTAGCATTTTGTTAGCATTTTACTTTTAACAAATTGCTGTTCATTTCTCCTCTCAGACACTCCATTACTGAGTTGTTACTCTTGAAATCTTTACTCCAATTATTCTTCAAGTTTAGGGACGAGCCCCCTCCCTTTCAGCTCCCCTCAAAAAGTCATGCTATAAATGTGAAGTCCCCTACATGCTGCTATTAATACCATTCGGCATTTACTTCAAAAAATTCTGGCTGAAAAACAGAGAGCTAGCTTGTTGGACCAGAAAAACAAGCATCTTTTAAAAATGTCTTAGGTATTTTGCTACTATGAATTGCAACTTTGGAGGTCAGCAACAGTGTCTCTTGGCCAATTCTTATAGCAATACTGAAAAATTTATGATTTCTGGCCCCAAAGAAAACAAACTGTGCTCACACACCGGGTTCTGTTTTCCCTTATAAGTTATGAATAATAAACCTGAAAAAAATCATTGTGATTGAGGGTTTCAGGCACTTTGACAAGATATTGAAAATGTCCATGCAAAGCTCACAAACTCTGCTTTTGGCAGCTGCTTTGCTGGAGTAGTTACAGTGCTTGAATTCCCAAACATGTTTCTTCAGTGGAAGCCCAAGTGAGCACCTGAGCAAAACAAATTAATTTGTGATTGTCATGCAAAAAAAAAGCAGGGAAAACAGAAGGGCAGTTGCATACACATGCATACTCAATCTTAACAGATCTTACAGTACATTCAGGAATGGTATAAAGGGAAGCAAGACAAACCTTTTCTTGTTTTTTGTCATTCTTCTCATATGGCCCTCCTCCTCCACCACCTCCATCACTTCCACCTCCACCTCCTCCACCACCTCCTTCTTCTCCTCCATCTCCAGCTCCACTGACTGGGGGAGGCCCAAATCCACAAGCTGAACCACCAGAAGCAGCCCCTTTGAGCTGGAAGGATCCTTCACTTGGTCTCTTTTCAGGGGCCTCATTTTCTTTGTTGTCACTCTTCCTCCGAACCTTCTCTACACAGGGCACCACACCAAGCTGAAGTAAGCACTCCACAATGTTCAGTGCCACATCACAAATCCGGGAACTGATGTCATGGTTCAGGACCAAGTAAACAGCCTTCAGGACAACCTGGGAGATTCAAACATCATATTTAAAGTCAGACTTATTTTCTCTCCTAGTACTATTTAGTGCCTGGAAATTCTAGTCACAGACCAGAGACTCATTATAGCAGGCACAGTACAAACTCAGAATGAAGTACACACAACCCTCAACCCCAAGAGCCTACAATCTAGGTGTAAGACAAGAAACCACAGGCTGGGCACAGTCAGGCAGAAAAGGAAACCATGAGATGACATCTGTGAGCCTGAGAACACTGCTTCAGTGCACCAGGAGCTGTCAAGTCATTAAGGGGAATGCAGAAAAGGTGAGTTTTAAGGTGCCATTAGAAGAAAGGTGCTATTCAGTTTTATACTATTTTATAGGGAATTTGGTGCACGCCCCAGGAACACAGCCATTAAATAATATCACTTAAGATTTGATGTGTGCATTCCACATGCACATGCGCTCCTTGCAAGGAGTAACAGGAGTTGCAGTATCTCAGAGGAGACTTATGATATGCACAAATGTATCTGACTGACCTTTATGTACTGCTGAGAGAAGTCATATAAAGAGGTGGAGGAAAAGCCCATCAAAACCCTGATCTCAATGGTACAGCTATATTGACAGAAGAGGGGCCTGGCTTTCCTCTTTCCTTGCCAATTACCGAGAGATCCAGCATGCCGTTCTTGTGGACAAAGTTGTTGGTTCCATCAATGTGATCCGTATCCTCCAAGCAACTGTAATTGATGCAGGAGTCTGTCAGGCTCCGTGGGAGGTTGGCACATGCAAGCGGCTCATGGGGCATCTCAGGGATAGGCACCTGGTTGCAAAGCTTCCTCATGTGCTCATTGAAGAAATCAGCGTAGCCCACATTGAACGAGGCCAGGGTAGTGTTGAAGGTGGCCACAGTGATGGTGGAGATCTGGGACCGCACTGCAGGGGAGGAAAATGGCTACCTGTAAATTTCCATCTCTAGAGTTACGAAATGGCGAATTGAGGCTGTCCTTGTTTACAAGAAGGGAGCAGCTCTTAATGCAGCTTGTAATGCGAAAGACAAGACAGGTTCCTAATTCCTATCATGGGTACAGGGATGAAAGCATAGATTCATTTCTTCCTTTAAGCCTGTGTAAATCAGAACAACCCCAAGCTTGCTCTAGCAGTACAGTTTCATGGCAGCTTAAGTTGATCTTAGTCAACTGGGCAGTTAAGTAGATCAGGGAGCTCAGCCAGTCTAAATCTAATCCAAAAGGGGGATTAGATTTTGGCTAGCTTTGCTCCCTGTGTTGGTCCAGTGCCTGGTCTTAAAGGCAGCACTGCCCCTGCAAGGGAAAGAGGAAGGACTCTGCAGCTGGATTCAGGAGTGAAGGTAGGGTAACAGCAGCACCAATTTGGAACAGCTTTCTAAGTCATACCAGTTTGAAATATTTCCATCACACCAGTTGAAAAAAATGGAGCAGTGTGTTCCTAACAGTACCTGTGATAGTCTAAACCATGTCCAAAATGCAAAGCTGACTGATGAGAAAGGCAATGTGGTGTCTAAGTTCACAGTGCTCAGAGAAGGGACCTCATGACACAGGCAAGCTTAACTTTAAATTGGTTAGCTCAGGTAGTGACAGCATTTTGGCTACACAGGCCAATTTTTATCAAGGATTCACCATGGTTTTACAACTCATGCTAAACTCCAGGCCACGATGTTAGTAATTTCCCACACTTAGTGCTTTGTAAGTAGGTTCATACAGCCTGTAGTGTAGAAAGACCCTATGTGTCCCACAGTATTGATTGGACCACCTTCTGCCAGGCAGTACAGTAAGAGGGCTATGGGATAACAAAGAACCTCTACCTAAGGCTATTTAATGTGTTCTAATGAATAAAATAACATACATCTAATATGATTCTTCAAGCACTGACTCAGTGATGGACTGGTTATAGTATGCAAATAACAACTTGCCAGAGCGGTGACTACATTTCCTCATAGCCTGTGCAACCCTGCCAGCACTGAACTACCACTATTTATTATGAGAAATGCTCTAAAGTCTATGGCAGTACCTTGAAGTATGCTACAATTTGGTCAGTGATCAGGGCAGGAATTAGCTGCCTGTAATCACAGGATTACTAGCTGGCAAATGTGACTTTTTAATGGCATTCACTGAAATTTGCATGGTGAAGATAACAATACGGAATTAGGAAATTTTGTTCCTGAGCTACCAAGTTTGATGCTTATCCAAGGGTAGCAATTTTTTTTCACTAAGGTTTTGCTTAGTTTGTTTTGAAATGGGTAACAAAAATCCATATCCAAATCCTACATAAAGTAACTTTTCCTGTGTTGTATCTTTATTTCATTATCACTGATAGGGCTGACTGCTGGATGGGACTCACAGAGGCAGGGAAGGAGGACTCGGGTGTCTTCATTTATATCCATGCATGCCTGCAGCATGTGCCCGTGACTCCTCTTGAGCAGCTACCTAGGACATAACTAGTTTTTTATCTCTGATTTTCAGTGTGTCAGCCAGAAGAAATGAGCTTATCAGCAAATGTCTCCTGGCCAGGGAAAGTAGACAACAGATGGGGAAACTATGAATGACCAGTATGCTTCGATATAGCTGGTCACACAAAACAAAAGAAATGTGTAGTATTCATACTTATTCTCTAACTACGGAATGGTTCATTCAAAGTCATAGACTACCACTAGAAATACTATGATTTGTCCTATTATATAGCTGCTGCACAATTGTACCTGGAGTACAACTAGAAAAACAAGCATTGCATATGGCTACCTTTTAGAAAATATTTGGCTGGAAGCTGGTGTAGCGAGTGGGATTACTGCCCTATAGAACAAATGCAGGTTGGGAAGACAGACACCACAAAACTGATCCAGGAGAAGAGCTTTGCCCAGGAGACACAGAGCAGAGATGAAGGAGATGGGCCTACGCTGGATTACAGCTGACGCAAATCCATCCTCTCTCAGATTATTCAGATTTGCTGTGCTAAAAGAGCATGGATCTTTGAGAGCTCCAAGGCTACAGCACATATCACGTGAGTGCATCTGTAGCCTCCTAGGTATGCTGCCTGACAGCTTGTGCAGAGACAGACTGTGCCCTGCCCCATGGAGCATCTGACATCCTGTTCCCTCATCAAGGTTTAAGGCTGCACTTGCCACAAGTGAGGCCCAATCTCTAGAACCAGGTTTTGCCACTAGCACTGTGTACGAGGGAGAAAACAAATTCTCTGTGTTTAGGAAGTAGGAGCAGTGCCAGAAAAATGCTCTGGTGCAGACAGCTGTGCTGACAGAGAAGAGCCTTCCTCTGCTTGGCTAACATTGTTTGACAAAGGTGGTGTTGCCCTGCCAGTAGAAAGACTCTTCCTTCTGGAGCAGACTTCATCCCACCAGAGGCTCTCCCATCGTGGTCATGCTGGCATTGCTATTTCTGCAGAGGGCTCCAAGAGAGATGGGCCCCAGGGAGATTTCAAGTAAATTTAAAAGCCAGGCTTCTATTCGGAACCAGGGGAATTAAGAAAAAAACCTGTGATTCTGAGCACAATCCAGAAGCTGGGGACTGTGAAGGGGAATTAAATACCACAACATTCCCCATGAAACCACTAAAGTTATCAATACCAAATTTCTGCCCAAACTTCTGTGCTGTGTTGTGGTAAGGTGAAAAAATGCCAAGCCCTGCCTTCTCCCTGTTGATGGCTGCCAATTTTTTTGACAAATTGCACCAAGTAAACATGAAAAGTTTGGAACATTTTTCTACACAGACAAAAAAAAAAACTCAAGAGGTGCGGAATAAAAAAGGAAAAAACAATTAGTCATATATTTATACATGGAAACAGTAACACTTCCTTAGCTTCTTGGAGTTGATAGTTCAGTGAAACGTTTCTTTCCTGAGATGTTAAACTTACCTTCTTTGACTGTGTTCTCTCCATGGCTGTTTGAGTGGTCCGGCAGGTCAGAGACCAGCGTGTGATGAGAGTGTGAATGCCTGGCGCTCAGGCTCTCCATCTCCGTGGCTGTGTCAGAGCTCCCCCGTCTGGTAAACTTTCCTAGGGTGAAGACATGACATGAGTATTTAGGTTACTTGTCTGAGAGGTGCTTGGACGCAAGAGACAGTAACTGAGGTTAGAAATTGAAGGACTGGAGTGAGCAAAAGGCAAGGCCTTCTAAGACCCCGTGAAGCAGAACCAAACATTATAGTGAGATATCTCACCGGGGTTCATTGACATTAAGACAGAATCTATAAACTCTCTCCAAGGCTCTCCCCCTCAGCACATACTGATTTAGCTGACACCCACATTGTCACCCTCCAGCAGCTTCAGGAAAATAAGATTGGTCAGCTCTGAAAAACACCACCCTTTGGGGCAAGTTATAGCAATTTGGCTTCTTCTCCCCTTGCCCAAAAGAAATAGGTATATTAAGATGGGGAGTCCTAAAGCAAAGGATCTGTTCATTGGATCTGAAATACATGATTTCACCAAGATATCAGAATGGAAGAACTGTAGGTTAAGCCAGGACAAGAACCTGGAGCCCCTGAGATCAAAACGTAGCAAACTTCTTGAGCTACTGAAGATATGGATATTGATTTGGTATGGATTTGGATATTAAGTTTGCTATTCCTGTACAAATCTGTAGGTGTTTGTGTATTAACCGTTGACAAAACACATGCACATCTTTAAGAATTCGCTTGGCTAAGCTCATTGTCCTGTGTCCCAAAGAGGGACATGTTTAAAATGGAGAGCTTACCAAATGATGCCATCTAAGCTGGTAAAAATGAGAAGGCTCTGGCATGGCCGTAGGCAATCATTTTGCTGCCTACCATCTCCATGAAAGGGTGCCAGGATGAAAATCTATGACACTAGAAATAAGTTTATGAAACAGAAACAATGCCTAGACACTGTTCAGTGAACGTGGAAGCTTGAAGGAGCCAACATCTAGATTTAAACACTGTATCTTTACAATATCAAGACAGTGTAAGCCTCACTATCTGAGACAATACCCTATTTATTTTGTATCCACTTGAGGAAGACTCTGAATATTTTTTGCCGTACTCCTAATGACCATATTGCTCCCTCTCCAGAGATTCCTCTTTAAAAGAAGAGGATGCAACCATTCCTTGAATCTATTTTAAAGTGCAGTTGTGCAATGCTTGCTACCACTCAGGGAAAGTATATTGAAGTGGTACAGACATGACTACAGGTTGCTAGAGTAGCTGTTATTCCAGTAAAGATGGTAGTTTTCAGAGAAAAAGGGAACTAAAGCTAAGTCATTCAAGGTCTGCTGTCAGCACAGTTACCACTTCTAGAAACAGGCGTGTAACGCTGCAAACAGAGCCAAGGACATAAGGTGGCAATAGGACGGATGAAGAAATAAAGAGCCTCTGTTGTTCTCTGAATGTTCAGGACAGGAATGACACGGAACCTGGGGCAGAGATATCAATATCTCACCTAATATGGTGGTTTGCCATCCTCCTCTCTCAATGCCACGCCGGTCCTCTCCGATTCCAGAGAAACTGCCGAAGGAGAAAGTGCTGCGAGTAGGCGAGACATCCAAATGATCCTCATGGAGAAGGAAGGGCACCCCCATCCTTCGTTGCCGCTTCTTCCCAGTATGGTGGAAAGGAATTGACCCTTTGCGCTCACGCTCCCTGTCCTCTTTGCGGCTCTTAAACTGCAGGAGGAAGAGGAGCAAATACGAGAGCAGGTAGAGACTTCGAAACATGGCAAACTACCATTTGAGGGAAAAAGATAATACAGATGTGTGGCCCAAGTGTAACCTTCCAGTCTGAGCTTTTTATCTTGGCCATTTACCCTGATAGCAACTATATGCACTCTGGGACCATATGAGTATTTAAAGGAACTCAGTCTTGCCCTAGGCTGCGATGGATGCCCTTATATAATTTTATGACATTCTCAGACCATGAGCTAGATTCGTAGAATCCACAAAACTCTGCTAAGTATCTTGGATAGCTGCAAACCCAGAGCTTCATGAGGTAAAAACATCGGAAAAACTCACTGGATTAGCTGGAACTACAGTGAGCACAAGCACTTAAAATTCAGCACTGTTTGAGTAGCCTCTCCTCATGCAGTTTCAGCAGGACAGTTATTTGTATAAAGATTTCTGTATTGTGTTTGGAATGTGCATATAAAAACCTATGTAATAACACACAATCACTTCCAATGGAAAGAGAAGTCAATCTCACATATGGCATGAATATATATATATTCCAAGCAGACCTGCAGCTGCTACTTACCAGGACATTGAGGTGCTGAATCAGAGGTAAATTAAAGTAAAATTTTCTTCCACTCACCTTTTTGAAGATGTTCATCCCCAGGTCTGTAGAGAGATCTGGAACTGCTGGTCTACGCAAGTTGGTCAGTGAAACCTTGGAAAAGGCCTCTGTGCTTAGTGATTTTTCTTCCTCATTACATTTCATTGTAAGATCCTGCAGCTCCCAAAAGAAGACAATAAGCACAAGGAGAAATAGAGGATAATAGGCTTAAAAAAAAGAGCTACTTCCAAGAGCTGTCATAGGAGCGCTGTAGAGAAAAAGGACCTTTAATTCATTACACAAAACACTATTCATATATTTAAAGAAAAACAAAAGAACAAACAAACAAAATTTAGAAACTCACAGAATTATTGACCTTGTCTATCATTTCCGTCACCACAGAAAAAAAGTACAGCACATTGTGCTGCCATAGAAAGCCTGAGGCGTGGCTGTCAGTGTGGTCTAGTGGCATGGAAGACTCATGTTCTGTTATACTCTGATTCTGATCCCAGGTACAGCTCTGGGTAGCTGACGATCTTCTTGAGGCCTTGGTTTACATTTATGAGCAATCACAATGGCTACCCTTTTTGAAGCATTTTATTTAATATCTAAGAGAATATGCCCTTAATAACATATGCCCTTAAACATGCATTTTGGAACTGAACTGCAGTAAGCAGCTCTGTCCTTTCAAGAGACTTGATTTATAAAAATTTTATTTACTCACTAAAGAAACCTAAGATTTCTACATCAGTAAGCATCCACCACTTGTCATAACAGTGCTCCAAGATCTGTCCATCATAGTTATCATCATAGTTCATATTTGTGAAAGCCCCTATAGCACAGAATGTCCCACGACAGTGAAAACCTTGAGACTAATTTACTGACAGTTCAGTAGAGGGCACCCTACTGTCCTTCTGCACTGAGCCACACACATTACAGCTGCCTACTGTAAAGAAAAGCTTTGCTACAAAAGGTGACATGAGCTCAGCTCCTGCCCATCTGTTCTCATTAAAGATCTCATGCCACTTTTCATGAGATGTTTGTACAGTTGACCTGACCAAATTCCCTCAGGACAATTTTCTTCTGCCTAAATATCAGCTTGTTTCCAATGGAGATGCTCTTTTTCCTTGCTCCCTCATCAGAAAGGTTCTGCTAAACAACTGGGTCATGTTAAAATACTTTTTTGCTTTCAATCCAGAGACAGCTGTATGCCAATGATAGATGAAGCAACTCCTGTGGTATAGAAGGTTTAGTTTCTGGCTAGCCAGATTGCATATTGCAGAGATAGTGAGCTCTGCAATATACAAGCGTGCAGTTTTATGCATAAGAAAGTCCAGCAGAAGCCGGTGACAGTCTCTGCAGCTGAAGTCTTAAGCACCAGTTACAGTATTTGCAGTACTGGGCTACTGGGGACCACACATTCTTCAGAGACTTTTCAGGCTAATCAAAGACTACCCTTGAATCCTTCCTATTGATTTTATCAACACGAGAATGAAGGACACACACAACAGAAAGATTCCTCTTCACAGTTGTTTTCAGTCACATTCAGTCAAGATATGCTTTTAAACCATTTTGCATATATGACTAAAGATTCAGAGGAGGAGTCAAATGTAAAATCCAATGGACAGCAAATCAGGATTCAACCCTAGGTGCTTTCAACAGCAAGGCCAGCAAGTATTTCATATAGCTTGGTTCTCAGCTTTTACAGCTCTCTGGCCTCTTCTGGCTGGAAAACATCATATGAATTTGTTTCAGATTCATTATCTTTGTCCATTAGTTACTAAATCAGTGTTTTATTAGGTGGCTTAGGTCACCAAAAAGGACAGAGTGAGGATCAGGGCCTATTGTGATACAAGCCATACAAATACATAGGAAGACACAGTCCCAGTTCTGAAATCCACTTAGGGTAGGTATCAAGCAAGGAACCCTTGAAAACCAAATTACAGAATCACCTTAAATGTACAGTGTGGTATATGATGTATGTTAATGAATCAAGCTAGCCCTCCTGTTGAAGACCGATTAAAAATGTGCCTATTCTGTGCAGTAGGCTATGTGGCAATTATGATATGCACAAGATGGATAAGAAAGCAAAATAGTTTTGGGGCTGCTACTCTCGATCCTGTTGTTTCTGTTTTCTATCGCCTTCCTTCTCCACGACTGTATGGCTACCAGCTCATTAGTACTTCTCTCAACTCTCACGATATTACACTTGAGACTCTTGGCTTTATATTAGCATTGCAGCGAGCACTACAGCTGCATTGGTCTTATGCTTAATTTAAGCTTTGGCTCTTTGCCCCTGCAATGTTAGTGCAAGACTATAGACGTTTGTGAGCCTCTGAAGGTTTCATTTCCTAGACCTGTCCTTATACTGAATTCACTGCATACGGATGCAATGCAGGTTTCCTTTATCACATGTTGCCAGATCTGAAATATGTTGAGACTAAAGTCACTTTCTAGAGGAAGCTTGTATTCATTTTATTCACACTCCATCCAGTACCCCTTTTCCTATGCAACAAGGAGTGCTAGCATGCTGCATTGAATCTTTTTCTACTTCGCTGTTCAGTTTACTAGGCAACACATGGAGGATGTTCCTCATGTTCTCTCAATCCCAAGCTTATATTTGAAATGTGATGTCAGGCACACAGAAATCAACAAGAAGTATGAGAGTTTTGCTGAGGCTTAGGGAGATGCAGGAAGTTACCCTGATAAACTGCAGAACAATAGAAAGAATGTGGATTTACCAGAAAAATCTACTGGTTCCTGATGTGATTTGCAGGCAGCTGTTTTTGTCTTTAATCACTTTCTGCCTGCCACTTTAAATCTATCCCACTGAAACAGAGTGCCGATGTTTTTGAGAACTTATTGATTAACCTGTGAGCAGAAATGATGACATTATGTTAGGAATTTAAGATCTAGACTGAAAAAGCAGGCTTTGAGGATATCTCTGTGTCTGATGAGCTGGTGAAGTCTCAGCACACAACCCCTTGTGTTGACAGAAAGAAATGACAAATCCTAGCCCTCTGGAGGTGCCATTCTATCATCTGACAAGCAGAGAACCTTAAGTGATGAGACTCTGAATTTAAGAACAGTAGTTAAGTCCCTACAGTTGGCTGGGACGAAACAGAGCTTAGGTGTCTCTGTGCATTGCACAGACTTCAGTCCTCAGAGTTGTAAAGAAGGGGAGTATGAGCTGAAACTTTTGCTGCATGGAAGACCGTTTCACCTCCTCCATCACAGCTGTTCTGCATAACAAATTGGAAACCTTTTTAAACAGGATTCCAATTTGATGAAGTACAGTAAAAATACACAGGACTGACACAGAGGTTACCAAAAGCAATCAAACCTGGCCCTGGGAAGAATGCCCTGGACAGCGTCCTCACATTAACAGCTAGAAAGTACCCAGTGGAATTGCCAAATGGATTTAGCAGAAAAATGTTAGTGAAGAGCAACTGAGCAACGGAATCTTCTGCAAGAGAAACAGCCTGTTAAAGCAAGAAATAGCCAAGTGTGTGAAAGTGTTCCACTGTATAGAGAAGAACCAGCACAATACTAGTGCAAACAGTGCCTATGGAGGGCAACCCCATTCATGCTGCCACTGAGCTGAGAACCACTGACTGCACTCCTTGTTTCACTAGCAGCTAAACTTGTTAATGTGCAAAATAACTGGGTTGTTATGAGCAAAGGCAAAGGGACAGTACATGCATGGAAACAGTGAACCACATCAACAGCAATATCTTCCAATTCTCCCTCCAGGAGATGATATTAAGGAGGATTTTCTGTACATGCACAGCAATCCTATAAAATCCTCATGCAAAGGTAGATTAAGACTGAATAGTAATTCATATCACCTGGCCTTTATGGAGATATGTCAAGCTTTTACAGGGATGAAACAGGCAGCATTTTATAGAAATGGCACTAAAGTATAATACAGTTTAAACAATACTGCTGCTGCTGAGCCCTTAAAATCACAAGTAACCACCAGCCCTCATAAAAATCATAAGAATGACTATAAAATCCTGAGATTTTAAAAATAACAGTACTAATATTTACATTGTTTATGATTGTCTTCTGGCTTATGAGCATCCGGGCTGTACAGGAGAAAAGATATTTCACCCTTCTCCCTTATAAAATGACACATCAAAAACTGCCAGAGCTCTACACTACTGAAAGCAAGGATTTTAAGAAAAAACACCAAAAATTCTGAGAGTTCTGACTCAAAAAAGACATTTGACAGCAACATTAACAGAAGATACAGCCTTTTACTTGAGCTGTGTCATAAAATTGCATTGCAAAAAATAGAATTTGTATTAAATTTTGTTAGACAGTTCCATCAACTTAGTAAATCAAAATTTGCTGTTAAAAGCTCACATGACAGGAAAAGAGTGCACAACCTAAAAGTAGCACAAATCAACAAGGAGATTAACTGAAACTACAGCAGCATCCCCTTTTTATCCCTGGAACAACAGTGAGCTACCCAAAAGAATAACATTTAAGCTCTAACACAAAGATCTTTACCACACCGAGGTTAGGAATCTGGGGTTCCTTTTCCAGCAAAACAGGGAGCAAGTCTTGACACCTATTAGGACAGTTTGTCTACTGAGGTTTTGCTGGCAAATATAAAGGTAAAAGTTACACAATAACAGCAGGAGAAGAGGTAACCACATGAAGGGCTTTTGCTCACTGCTACTCTTTGCAAAGTCTACTCCAATATTTTAACCCAAGTGTTTGCCTGGAGTGTGCAGTGCTGTGCCAAGTGCGAGTTCTTTTCTCTCTTTTGAGGGGTTACACCAAAGAAGCTCAGTGAGTCCTGAGCATTACACTGTAACGCAAAGGCAGTCTGATTTCTTCTGACACCTACATTAGTATATTCTCACATTAAAAACTAATGTTATCACAGTTCACCCTAGATTAACCATCCCAAATCAACCCTCAAGCTTTCAGCAGTCACCAGCTCTTGTCTCTCTGCATCAGATTCTGCCTCCAAAATCCTCATTGTTCTCAGGGTCTGTTTCTGAATCAGTGCACATATCTGACCTCTGGGCAGTTTAACCAACACCAAAACTGTGTGTAGCTGTCCAGCCATCACTTTCCAGCATCACCACAACAGTTGCTATTTTCTTATTGATGGCAACTGCTTACCTGAGTTTTGTGGGTATTCACCAGAGACGGTGCAGCAGCCACCATGGAGCTGCTGCGAGGTCTTGGTAAAGGGGTGATCTCTGGCTCAGGTGGTTTCTCCGGCTTTTCCTGTAGCATATGTCTCAGCCTCTGCAGGTAGTACATTAGTGACCACTGTGTGCCCTCCTCGGACCAATGTGGCTGCAGCAGGCAGCGCAGCACTGCCACATCAAAGTATGTGGCATAGCGAGACTTCTGGCATGGTGGGATCACCAAGGACACCCTGTTCCAAAAAGCAGGAGTAGAAATGTTAGTCATCAGGCTCCTTAGCCCTTCTTAGGGACTCAGCTCTCTAAATAAAGAACCACTGAATGATGATCTGTCAAGTTTGTATGTTCATCTGTTCTTAAGGGGTCACTCTCGATACCACAAACCTTTCTTTGATAGCTGGAAATCAATTCTGTCCTAGCATACATGCTGGTCCACCCCAAAAGACCCAAGAGCTCTACTAAGAGGCCTAAAATTTCATCACTCGTCAAGAGCTCTAAGCCATTCTCATTCTCCCGCCATCTGCTGAAATCACCAGGATGTGCACACAGCTGTGCTTGCTTGAGCTTGCAGGGACATTTGACAGTGACCCTCTGGGACTAAGGCCCTGACTGAGGAAAGCATTACTGAAGACACGTAAGTGGATATTTTGCTTTCAGCTCCCTAGAGGACTCAAGTACATGCTTTGTTAAGTGCTTTCCTGGTTAGGGTTGCTTTCTTAAACTGTGGTTTGAAGATAAGACTCCAGCACCTGCGCTGAATAATTTGTTCAGCTGGAAACAGCCAACCCTTGAGGATCTGCTGTTCAGATACTACTAATATATATTTAGGAATGGTTTACATTTGTATACATCAGGCCTTACTTAAGAAGGAGCAGGTGGGGCAGCTAAGTTAGTTAACCCTTTAAGCCAATTAAATTGATTCTTATACAAGTAAAAGTTACTGTTACGGACACTCTTTGCCAAGGTGTGCTAGAGAAAAGGACCATTTTCAGTCTTCATTATGATTTTCTTGCCTTTCAGGTGGTGTCATTTCCTGATGGGTTTTAGTACAGAATTTCCTAAGTATTGTAGAACTTAGTGCACGCAAAAGCAAGATGTTTGTAGTAAGCCTCAGAAATGAGACTCCAGAGATTTCAGATTTCGAAGGGATCATATCTGTTTTCAGAGCCAATCTTATTGCAATAAAATGCCCCAACTTTTTTATTATTTGTTTTTTACACCATTTCTCTTCCAGCAGAGCGCAACTGGCCTGATCTACTCCCTGTGCAGTCACTAGCTGTTAGGAGACAATCTGTCAGAAAAGAAGCATGAAAGGGAGTCGCAGGAATGAGAATCACATGGCAAAAGGTGTGAAATGCTGGGGGTGGGGCAGGAACTCCAGAGATCTGTCTAGTTTTTTGCCTGCAGAAGCACACAATTTTAATGTTTCCACTCACTGTCTTAGAAACACACCTCCATGAACTGAGTACTTCCGTGATTTTTGGATTCTATAAAAATCAACAGCACTTCTGTGAATTGTATTCTCAGACATTTGGGAATCATCACAAGAACATCAAATATTTTTTTTTTTAAAACCATTTATATCATCAATTCTGCTAAACAACATGCAAACAGCATTGGCAGGACACCCCCATCTCCAGCTGGGTACCAGCACATTCTGAACACAGGCATCCAAGGCCAAAGTCCAGCAAAGCATTAGGGAACAAGCAGCAATACTGCCCAGTGGAACCTCTAAATGCTTAAGGTGAAGTGCATGCTTGAAGTCTTTGCTGTGTCACCGCCCAGTGCCACAAAGCTGCCCTGTGCATCCAAGGAAGATATAGGACTGGCAAAGGAGAAAGAAGTGTGCAGTGAACGTTGACACCACTTGGCATCATGTGAACTCTGCTCCCTATTATGTGCTTGGAAACAGGGGGCAGGTGGCAAGGCTGGGCTTGGAGCAGTGCGTACGTGTAGAACTCAAATCTGCAGGAGCTGGTTTGCTGCCAGCCCCACAGGCCAATGTTGAAAGCACTTGGCGACTGCAGACCAGCCCGTCTGTGTCAGCATATGTCACTATATGCAATCTATAGATTCAAAGCTTCTCCCCTAGTCCTGTATTCAAGGTAAAAATGTTACAAGTTTGACGACTTTAAAATGAGCTGTTATAAAAACCTGAAAAACTGAATTAGGAAGGAGAAAATAATGATAAATGGCAATGTGCTATAAAGTCTTTCGCATAAACCTGATGTGAAGGCTGCTTTTATCAGAGTCAAGATTGTGTCACATAGATGCAGCCTGTAAAAAAACCGTAAAGATAGCTGGGATACTCAAAGCATCTCTGCAAAGGAAACAAAGCCCACCACCTCAATAGCAAATGTGAAGGATCATGCATTGCTCCCTGGTCACTTTGCAGGACCCAGATCAGTGTCTGAGTCTAAACAGTCTTTCATGCCCCCCTGTAGACAGCACAGGCAAACTCGAGGCACAGACTGGAGCAAGGCATGTTCTCCATATGAAATATTTGTCACTAAAGTCCTTTCTGCAAAGTCTCTTTCCCAGGCAGTGTGTTCAAGACAGCAGCTGGCCAAAGGGCTGTGGCTTTATTTCCTTCAGTGTTAAACTGTATCATCTGTAAATGGAGAATTTCACTGCATGGAGCAGGGGTAATTAGCCAGGATCAGAGGAACAAGCCATTTGCTCAAGAAGTGTCTGAGGCACCAGAAATTAAAATCTGTGCTTCATTTAGAAGGAAACCTAGTGTTCGTATAATCAGCTCTTCGTTGCCTGTGACTGCAGGGAGATTGGAAAGGCAGCCTTCCTTCAACCCTGGCCCAAGGACAAAGGAATACTGCGGCTGTTGGTAAGCAGAGTAAACAACATTTGTTCCCCAGTTGTCTGTTGCTTGGCAACCAAAGCTCCCTGTACAGTTTTAACTGATCAATGAGTCCTGAAAATGAGGAGACATAATGATGCTCTCTTCAAAGCCGGTCTGAAGCTTCATCCCCATAGCAACCACCAGACCCAGCTTGACAAATTGATCACCTGATGCCGTCTTCTTAAAAGGCTGCTTATTTTTTCACGGCTGTGCACTCTCTGAGCAGTAGTGTTCACACATAGAAAGGCAGTTCTGTCCCCAACTTCAGTTTTACTGGCTCACATAAATACAATTAAATAAAGACCCAGAACTGACAGCAGGCTTGATACAAAATCCTGAGGGAAGCCTCCTGATGGGATCAGAACCCTAGAGAATAGCTTTGCCCTTTCCACCAGTGAAAGGGTGCATCAAATCCCTTTTTGAGAAATCAGAGCCATTTCTAGATTATATCCAGACACCCACTCCATCCCACATTTCTTCTGTCTCTGTAATGAAGCAAATTCTTAAAACACTACAGTGTTTTGGATATGACATTTCCCCAAAGAGGTAAGCAACAGGACCAAAATTTTCAGGAGGAGTTTAAGTGACACTCCTAGATCCAGAGACCTAAAAATATAGCTAGACTTCCCTCCCTCTCCACCCTCTGAACACACTCATCAGCTTCATTTACTTTATGGTACTACTGAGTGTCCACCACTACTGAAAATCTGGTTCTATCTTTACCTGACCAAATCTAGATTAAAAGAAGTTAATTTATCAGTGCCATGCTGTGAAAACCATGGCCTGAGCTCCGCAGGGCAAGCTGGGAGGATGTTTGCATGGCTGCGCTTCTTTGTTAGTCTGTTCCTTTGGGCCAGTAGTCTACAGCAAGCTAAGCAGCTGGATGCAGAGAAGGCATAATGAAGGCAATGGAGAGGCCTGCAAAAATCCTTTGCTAAAGGCAAAGAAAATTTGATCAGAAGGAATCCAGAAAAGATACGAGCTGCCTGACGCTGAATCTAGCTAAGGAGGATTGAACCTGCAGGGTATTTCTTAGTGTCTTTAATTATAAGAAGCCAACATATTAGAAAAGACCAAAATGTCCCAACAGGCCAGCTAGAGATTTCTCCAATGAAAGTGGCATTGAATATCAAGTGTCACCACCTTGTTCATCACCCAGAACTGAGATTTGTTGAATTAAGACTTTGAGATAAACGTCTAGCATCCTTGGCGTGTACGGACAACAGCAGATTCATGATAAAGGACTTCTGTGACCTCCACTATTGAGTCACACCAGCCTAATTTTCTGCTGAAGGGGTTTGTACCTGTGATGTGCGGTACCTCTCTCCTGAGAGGTTTGGGAAGATACGCTTCCATCCAAGGAATTTCCACGATGACATGCTGAAACAGTGGCCTTCGGAGGTACAGAATCTGGCTGGGTTGTCTCACAGACCACCTGTAGTCCCTTTGGATAGTTTTAATAAAAGGAAATAGGTATATAAACATATTTATTTCTCCCATATTAGTTTTCTTACTGCAATTTGTCCTTAGACATGACTATTACTTATACCATAATACTGTGGTAATATCATGGAGAAACTGATCAAGCCTGGGACTTCGCAGAACTAGGCACTGCACAGGCAAAGGGTAAGACAGGGCTCTTGCCCAAGAAATACGTAAGATCAGGCTGCCATCCTATAAGATAGGATAAGGTCAAGGAGATCCTGCCAATTATACTCAATATCCTTTGGCTCCACTGCAGACAAGACTGGGAGCCTTCGGAAGAACTGTAATTTCTGGAGATGGAATACTTTAGGCTGGTAAGTGCAAGTGCTGTTTCAATACTAATTTCCCCCCTCCCTCAGCTCCTTATTCAAGCTTCTGTAACCTTAGCATAGAACTTACCTCGGTGTGTCCACTGTCCAGATTAGGGGATTCACAGGTCACGCTCTGATTTTTGGTAGGAGAACTTCTTTTAGCTGAGAAAAGAAGTCAAAGGAGGACATTTTGGGAATCACCTCTAATATTAAAATGTACCACTGAAAGGATAAACCAGAAAACAAAAACAAACCCAGAGCAGCATCTCTCTGCTGCAGACTTCCTAGCCATTAGCCACAGCCATAAAAAGAAAAAGAAAGAAAAAAGGACTGTCTTAATTTTTGCACAATTATTTCATTTGTGTTGTCAACAACACTGTCTACTGAAAAGTCTCTATTTCTTTAAAATTAAATTTGAATAAAAATTTTATCCTAAATCCATTTGGCATCAAATTGTGTTTTCCTGTGCACACTAATGCCTTTTATTTTGGAGCTCTTCCTCCTCCTATTTTCACATATATTCAGCTCCTTTTCTAGGTTACATTTCTCAGAACGTATTGTGATTTCCAATTTGACAAATGCCTTCATCACAAGAAACACACGAATGTCATACAGAAAGGTTGATCAGCGATACTGTAGAAGAACAAGGGCATCACAAAGACTAGGATGACAATTCTTGAAATCCTGTCACATTGCAAGCTATTCAGATGTGACTTAGTATCAGACTGACTCCAAACAAAACATCGCAAAGCTGCTTCAGTAGATTTTTTTTTAAAGTTGTTGTTTGAAGGAAAATTTAAGTAAATTTAACTTTTTTGTCCCAATTTGAGACAACAATGCTCAGATAGCAGAATCTTCCTTGATATAAAGAACCTCATTCCAACTGCTATTTCCGTTCTGCTGAAAACGTTTTCAAAACATAAGAGTCTTTTCATTTCAGACTTTACTTCTGAAGCTATTCTTTAGGGATTTTCTGACCACATTCCAGACCTATGGAAAAAATTCCAACAGTCAAAGAAAACTTAGGACTAATTCCTTTTGTTAGTTCCAGGCTGAAAACCTATTTTTTTAATTCCAGAAGCTGAAGCAGAGGGAGGAAGAGGTAGATATCAAAGATGGTTTAAAATCATTTGAAAGATTTGAATCTTTTCATCTCTGGACTGTCCCAGAGGCCCACAAAGCCTTCAGAACAAAATATGACATCCAAAATGACTTGTCATCGGAAAAATCTGATTTAACGAACTACATTTTCACTACTGTGAAAATTAGAGTTCCGTGCTTTGGCGAATGAGCAAGCAATGCTACAGCGATATACCCAGAACACTTTCAATTCACTACATTGTAGGAATTATGCAAAACTATTGTCTAAAAACATAAAAGTAAAAAAGGTTTTTTTAGAACTAGGCCAGACACAAAGGCTTGGAAGCCTAAGCACCTAACTCCTGTCTCATTATGGCTGAAGTACAAAGGAGGAGCAACCCCTTCCAGTATGCAAAAGTGAATTCACAACCTAAGCCTTCTTTGGAGCCTCTTGAAACTATATTTTGTTTAATTTCATAACATGGTGAAATTCAGATCTTAGATAGGAGAACCTACACTGCCAGCTGCGTGCTATTCACTGTTAATTTTTGTCCAGTGCCAGTCTGGGAAAGTCTTCCCCACCTGTGTCAGGCTGCTGCTAGATACTGCCGTTGCCCTTCTTAGCAACTAAGGAAGATATGGTGAAACAGAGATACGAGGCTGACAGGAAATGATAACTCTACTGAAGAATTTCTCATTTCCCATTTGTGATTTCTCTCTCATCTCCTGTTTAATTATTATGCAAATCTCAGTTGACTCTGAGGGGAAACAACCTTAAATTACTGTCAAAGGTTTGATGAGTTCCTGCAGTATTAACATATTCCTTCAAATATGATGGCTACAGAATGTAAGGCAGCATCAGGCAAACAAAAGAAAGGTTTCCCAGCTCTCAGGAGCTACATTACCGCAGCAAAGTCACAGACCTGTAACGATATTCCTGATTGGTTTTACAAGGGCGTTGAAGGCAGAAACTTCAGGCTGCCTGTGTTCCCACATAGGCTGCCAAATAACAAGGCCACTAGCCAACCGAAATGTCAGGTCAGACTCCTAGAAAGATGAACAGAGGTTGTGTCACACAAGCTCACACAAAAGAATGTGGTTTCCAGTCTAAAAGGACTGTCATTTCTCTGATGTATAGATCTTACAAGAAATGAGTGATACCACGTGCAGTTCCGTGGTCAGTATATGCTAACTCAAGGGCCACTACAGCACACATGAATACATTTCAAGTATAGCTATTAAAAAATAATAGGGAAATCTCAATACAAAAATATACACAAGGCTTTTTCCAAATGAAATTTCTATACTAGTTAATGAATCCTATTTTTTCCAGGACATTAAGCTGTGAAAGAAAAGACCTTTCCTGTGTCAGAAAGCATCCCTTCTGACCATATATAACTACTTCATATTTAGTATTCAATCTCAACCTTACAATTTACACTCCAAGACTTGAACTTCTTGCCCCAAAAGGAGAAGAATATTAAATATTAAAACATTACTTAGAAATTGAGAAACATGAAATGTAACAAATTACTATAAAACAGCAGCATACAATATTATTATTATTAGCACTGTTAGTACCTGAGATATGTCAATACAGAGACATTGGTACTACTTAAATGTGTGCCATCATTGTTTTACATATGCAAGTAGCTGAAATCATATAAATTAGTACACAAGTAAATCTTAGCAGAATCAAGGTGCAGGTATGCACTTTACTTGATCTAAGGTCATGTTGGTATAGTCCAGCTATCCCCATAAGGCAGACAAACATGGTAATAGCAGTTCTGGCAGCATAATTATAGATGCACCACCGTCTCCTGTTGACACAGCTCCACATGCCTCAGTGGTTGAAATCGATGATGCAGACAGAACTAAAGCAATGGCAGGAGCTGACTGCTTGTAGCTCTCCAGCCTTTCTATTCCCTACTCCTCATGAGTGTCGTCTCGTCATAATGAGCTCACCAGCCTTGTTATAAACTAAGCTTGTTTTTAATTGCTATTTTTACTAAGGAGCACCTTGCAAGGGTTTTGGAAGTGGTAGCAGTAATGTGTTTTACATTGTTACCTTGCACTGCTTGCACGTCAATGCTTTTATCTACAGTTGTTAAGTCACAGGATTACACGCATCCCTCTCACCCCCAAAAGCCTCATTTAAAAACACATTGCTAAATACACAAATCCTCTCAGAAGTTAGGAATTCCATCATTTAGGTCTGCCTGTGCAAACATGTATCATCTTGAGCACATGCATTACTTTGGTTATCTGATCAGATAGTATTCTTCCCCTGAGACCTCTACCTCTGTGAAACACAGAAGGGACAATGCTAAATTAGTGAGCCAGGTACATGCCTCATTTACCTCACCTTTTTTGAGCTTTGCTTTGATGACAGAAACATGCATGTTTTCATGGGCTTTTCAGTGTTCATCACTACAGTATCTCAGAGATCTCAGAGGTTTTCAAGGTAAACCTGAGATATTGTTATTAACCCCATCTTGTAAATGGGAAACTACATCCCAGAAAGATTAATATAAAAAAAATGGAAACCTAATCTCTAATAGCCAGGGTCTACCTCCAGTTTCATTTCATTTACTCAAAGGGCAGCTGACATTTGTCTGTGTAGCACTGAGAAGAATTCAGCATTTCTTCCTGTCGTGTCCCAGTAGCTTACAGAGAAAATGTGGAACTAGTAAACAAGTATGAAAAATTTGGGCTAAATAAATTGAGCAACACCGTACAGGAACTCAGCAGCAGAAGTAGGTAAAGAATCTAGCTCTCCAGACCTGCTTTCACCTGCCTTAACCAAAAGATTATCCTTTATCTCCTGTACTTTCTTATCTTCTTCAACTGTTGCAGCATACAAGGCTGGATTAGAACAGATCTACATCCAGATCCAAAGCCTCCATCACTTCATGACTTTATAGACCTTTTCCAAACACCTACTCTCCAGAGCCAGTTCCTCTTCCAAGGCCGAGCTGGAAAAGTAAAGACTAAACGGCAGCCCTCCAGAGAGACTAAAGACAAGAGGAAGGAGTCAGAGCATGCAGAAAATGTCTCCTCATCACACCACTCTACAAAGCTGATGCACTCAGCCTAAAACCAACGGAGGGACCCTGGCAGACAGGAAGCCTGCAGCCTGCTTCCAACTTCAGGACAAAGGAATGCTCAATTGCCTTTGCCACTGCCATGCTTATACCACTATCCCACATTCCTGGTAATTCGCATCAAGATGATTAGGAATGACAACAACAAATCCCAGTGGCAGCCCCATGGTGCAATCCCTGAAAAGCTAGCAAGGCCCTTTTAAGCAATGGTTGAGAATCACTGGATCAAGCTAAAGCTCACAATCCTTTCTGCAGCTTCCAGGGTCCCAAAGACTTCACCAGGGCCACAGATCTTTGACATTCCTGAGGGCTGAAAATAGCTGACTTCAGATTTATTTCCCTTTGTCTCTGCCTGATGATGTGGTGATTGTTCATGTTACTGCAAGTATTTCTTCCTGATGGCAGTGGTATTCTGCCAGCTTGTTAAAACATTTCCAGTGGTCACCTAGTGTGCACTGTAGGCTGAATTAATTAACAATCACAAAGGCAGAATCATTCTTTTCCCGCTCAGAGGTGTCTCCACACAAGTACCCCACCAGTGTTCCACTTACTTTAATCCTGTGGACAAGGGGAGCAAAAAGGAACACAAAGAGCTCCACTGTGGCCATGGAATTCTGGAAGAACTTCCTTCTGTTATTCTCCTCCTCGTCATTCGTGGTGCTGGGCCGGGAATGTCCTGGTGATCCCTGGTTTTCAGCCTGGTGGATAAAGGCGCTACTGCTCCCTCCCCAGCTAGAGCCTCTGTCTCCTCCAAATCGGTCATTGCTGCAGTCCTGAGGGGCCTCCAACAGCATCCAGTGAAGAGTGTGAAGAAGCTTTGTTTCAGCTACTCCAAGCTTATCCTGATGTCCTGGATGGAAAAATGCATCACAGTATCTCACGGGTTTCCATTAATGGTACTATTGAGACTTTCAGAGCCGCACAGGAAACTGGGCATCCAACATCCTGATAAGCATTTGAAAATTAAAATTCTACCATTAAAAGTATCAGCATTCTGCTCATTATGTTTGAAACCGCCTAATTCACAAGTCTCCATTTACTTCACAGCATTTGCAGTTCAGTCCCTGAAATGTCAGTTGCAGGCAACTGAATGCATGGACATAGAGTGCTCCTAGAAGATGCCAGCTTGACAGCCTTGTCTGTTTGACTCTATTGAATGGCATGTCTCATGAAGACATGCTGAAATTCCTGCTAAAATCACTGCTGAAATCAGTAAAAGACTCGTAAAAGTAAGTTAGATTTGGACTTGGTCCTATCCTTATTACCTAATTGACTTACCTGCTGAGAATCAAATGCATTAGTCTGAATAAAAAGAAGAAAAAAAAAAGAACTGAAGATATTAAAAGTGCCTGCTGCAATTGGGCACTGCACCATTCCTTGAAAGAAATATGTATTCCTTCAAGGAACACATGCCTGCTGGGTGGTAAGGCTTTTGCTAAAGCTAGTTCTATTATTTCTGGAAAATAAATAGCAAAATATTATTGAACTACTTTGACTGTTCATCTCATCAGACCATTAACTCCACTGGGGAAGCTCTCACAGGTTACCCTGCTATAAATGACAACTGATCAAGAAAGGCAATTCACAGAATGAACTAACTGGGATTCTAGGATTTAGAATATGTTGGTGCCCTGAGCATCAATCTGTCATATTTTGACTGATAACTTCAGTAATGGAAAAACAAACTCACGTGAGCACTAACCTAGCTTGTTTCGGTTGGAGAGCAATGTTGCGGTGCAGTGCAGCACATGTGGGAGCGCAGCTTGGACAAGTTCCCAGCGAGAAATGCTCTGGATGGCTTCAGAAAGAGCTGGAGAAAGGCCATGCAGCTTGTTCTCTACTAAAACTCTTTCAAAAGACTAAAAGTAAGAACAAAGAAAAACAGACACTGTATATCTATTTCTGCATATACCTTCTAGTACATACAACATTCTCTTTCAAAACCCTGTAATCTTAAGTTTTCATTCTATAACTAAAGCACACCTTAGAATATTTTTTTCTGAAAGACATAGACTGTAGCTAAAGCTCACCAGACACATGGACATACTTGGCTAAGAAATGAATGGGTCACTCAATATATTTTCTGTAATAAAAAAGAATTAAAGCAAGTATCGTGTATATTAGTCACTGCCATCAAGCCAGACTTACAGTTGTGCTGGGTGTTAACCTGGCATGCCAGTAATCCTGTTGGAAGTCACAGGAGCTAATGAAGCCTGTATTTGTGGAGCTGAGAGCTGGATATTCTTCTCACACACACACGTTCTTTCAGTTTAGTGTAACATAAAGGGCAGCCCATTAAAGATATATAGGCCTTAGGAAGTGTTTTCACACCCTGCCACAAAAAATCATCAGTGTAAAAAATTTTTTGTCGAGCCATGATGCAATGTTTTTTTTAACACTTAGAAGAGCTGATGGCTGCAGCAAGTTCATTATTTCCACCTCAAGCAACACAAAATAAGACTATCTGCCTTTGAAATCCCTAAGGAAGTTCCTTATTTCTAGTTGCTCCAACCATTTCAATAAGTTCTTCCTCTGACCAGATACAAAGATCTCTTTATAGGTCACAAAAGCAGTTATATTTCTTCACTGAAGTTCCTAAAGTGAAGAAATACGTTACTGATAATACATGTCCTTGCCATATACCAGCTTAGCCTCCTGGCTACCTATTTGTTCACAAGCTGTTTCACCAATTTTATCAGGCTCTGGGCAAACAAGTAACTGTTGGCATTCATGACCTAACGGACACTTCAAATGCCCTCACTCCAGATTCATAAAGCTTATCCTTCAACACTAGTCATATTGATTTTTCCAGCAAAGCTGGGGGGAGGGTAATAAGAATAGACTTAATTACAAAGAAGAAAAGTAAAAAGGGCAGCAGTCATAACCTAGCTCTCCTCAATGACCAGCCACTCCCAGAGGCGGCATGCTAACCAGTGCTAACGTGCACTCTTCTGCATACCCCAGCAGCTGCGCACATCCGTTCTCTCAGGTCGTGACCACATGCGCCGGTGTGGGCAGACACGAGCCCTCCATTGAGAGGCAGAATGCCCTGGTGCAAGCACAGTTCTGCACCATTGTGGTTTTACAGCATCCCTATAACAGTTCCGCTTTGGCCAGCATGGAGGCAGAGAAACACACATCTGTTTGTACTTAAAACCTAAGACAGAAACTCCCCAATAGCACCAGGCATAGACAAAGAGAAGGGGGATGCGGGGTCACACTGCCCATCTACTAGAAACCCCAGGTTCTAGTCAGAAAACTCAATAGACTTTCTTTATGGTGCAATGGTTGAAATTGGAGGGCATTCCTTGTAATACATGGACAAAAACGCTGGCTTCCTGGGCATTAGTCAAAAATAATCTGCCATGGATTAAGTTGTCAGCAATGTGTATTTCTTAGCACCAGGATCGGATAACATGTCTACCAGGAAAAGGATGCCTCAGATCACTCTTACAGTGATCTGCTGGGGGCCACATTGCCTACAAAGGGAAATGGTCTCCTGCCATTCATTTCTATCAGTTCAGGAATGGGGGGAAGATGAAGGGATGGCTGATGCTTGGAAAGCCTTGGCAGGCGGGGGAGCAAAGTACTCATAAGGTCTGAGTATTTTGTTCCATTTAGGAACTACAAAGTCATCGAGCAACAGTAGCAGTTGAGAGCAAATTAGTATGAAGACAACAGAGGTCTAGGACAACTATCCCAGACAAGGTTACCTAACAAAATGGGGGAACAAAGCAGGAAAGTATCCCCAGAAGCAAGAGGTGCAGGGTTAATTCACGGTTACAAACAACACAAAGTCTGAAAGAGCCAGTGAAAAACCATGAGATTTTACTTATTTTTGTCAAAAGGGGACAGGGTGCCACTCCTTATTTGTTGTTCCAGCCACACACTCCCACCTCTACTCAGGCATCAGCTCTGGGGCTCACTGAAGCCTTCATTCAGCCAATGGATTTCAAGCCTCTATGCAGGCCAAAATGCAGCTCAGCATAGAGGTAAGTAGTTCCTACCAGGTTAGTGACCTGAATTAGCTCACTGAAAGGCCTGCCAAGCACCAGTGCTGACCTAGGCTTATTGAAAGAAATTATCTTCTCACCTCCAGTAGAAAAGCCAAACCATAGGCTCACACTTCAGTACAGTGACAAAGCTATTCAGTTTACAGAGCAAGGGTAGGAAAAAAATCACTGTGAGCAGCAACACTATTCTGAAACGTGATGGAAGACAGTGTTGCTCTCGTTTTCCATTCAAGGTGTCATTCACGGGTACTTCAATGGCATCAGGGAGAAAGTCGTCCAACAACTGCCTTCTGGCAGCTCTGGCCTGCATTCTGCATACTTCAGAAACTCAAGAGGAAGCCAAGGAGTCCGCAAGTACATCTTTAAATTAGGCTTGTATTCACTTCAACATTTTGGGTTTCTGAGCCACATGAAGCTCTTCCTACATAGTTAGCCACCAGATTCCTCTGTTCTTTCCTGGCCTGAGCAGAAAGCTAAATGTATTTCTGTACCACAATGAAAGATTAGCTTCCGGAACAGCATATGTGATCACAAGCATCTGAGACAGAAGTACCGTATGTTGCCAGAAAAATGCTAACACAAAGGCTACTGTATGGAAACCACTGAGCATCCCTGCATGCTACAGGCACTGGCTGGTACACAATTGCCACTGTGCACGTACTGTCAGCACGGGACCTAGCTGGCGTCAGTCCCCACACTGATACCTGTCACAAGCAGCCCAACAAAAACACGCAGTTCTTTGGACAAGTGTTCCCATGGGATTTGCCTGGAGTTCTCCATAAAGGTCCAGCTCAGAGCAGCTTCTGCCTATACCAGACGTTCAAGATGCAAGGCCCTGGCTTAGCATTTGCTCCTGTAGAGCCTCCCTTTTGGTCTGCTATGGCTCTACTCTAACTTTCAGGACCTGCTACAGAGAATATACAGACATTAAGATGAAAGACCTATTTCTCACCCCACATGAATTAAGCAACTGCTGCTACAGCTGAGAGGAGTTACATGCTTCAATGAGAAGGCTTAATGAGAATGTCTGAAGTAAGCTCCCTGTAAGTCAGTCAGAAGAGAGATATTGTCATGCTATGGGTATGTCTGGGGCTGCAGCCTCAGGGCTGCTGCTTGGCTAAGAAAACAGTTACCTACTTATAGCAGGCTCGTCTGTGCCTGCAACACAGAGAACATCTGCCAAGGTGGTAGTGAGGGAAGTCAGTGTTATGCCTTGGCTGGACAAAGGGCAGCCCCTTTCAGCGGTGTTTGTGTGTTCAGCTCCCTCAGGGCCACTTACACAAGCATTTTTCCTTTTAGCCTGGTGATACCATCTGCTTTCACAGGCAGTGGCGGTCAGTCTTGTCTGGCTGCCTTCCCACTGCTGCTGTTCTCCTTTTACGTTCTTCTCCACCAAGAACCAAAGGGACTGTCAAATACCTTGTGACCAGGGTCAGCCTGTGTGTCACTTTGCTGCTGGAATGGGAATAGGCATCTGCCTGAAGAAGCCTAGACAAGCAGTACAGGACAGAACAGATTCTGGCTGGGCTTTGCCATGGTTTCGTATACAGTTTTGCTCGAGTTGCATGAACTTCCCCTGCTCTAAGCCCAGGGGAGCTGTACCTGCAGCGAACTGCATAAGGCAGCAAGGGCTCAGCCAGGCCCCTAGCCCCCACTAGACAGCCAGGACCTTGGGAAGCTCAGCACCCCCCTGTTCCATCCTCTCAGGAGTGCCAGATGAGGTGCAGGTCTCTTCCAGGGAAGTAGCCCTAGAGGATCTCACTTGAGAAAAACAAAAAGGCAGTAAGCTAGGAGAGCAGGGCCCAGTGCTTAGCCTAGTGTATGTGCAGAAGGACCCTGGCAGAGACACAGAGAAACTATTAGCGCTTCTTGAACCAGACTGCTGTCCTTGGAAAGAACCTTACTGCTCTGTTCTTCCAAAGCTCAGGCTGCATCATAGTGGCAAGGAGAGACCATTGCTAGAGTCACTTCAGACTGACTAGAAAGAACTTGAAACGCAGGCAGACAGTATTGTCAGTCTGGGAAAGGTCCTCTCAGTAGGGAAGAGTTCCTAGAAATATCTAAAACATTAATCTAGGAGCTCATAGCACGAGGGATGGTAAGGCTCCATTGTTTACTAAACATAGTAATAGTATTTCTATTGACAAGCAATGAAACACAGATGCCAAGCACTTTATTTACAGAAAACTCCTGTGTTCAAAAACTCAGTTTTCTGCAACCATGTCCATTGGCTAGACAGACCAAAGGTGGCCTCTTTTTAAACTTTGTTCCATATCTATCCTTTAATCACTCATAACAACAAAACATATTACTACATTTGCAAAAACAAGTAAAAAACCTGAAAAGAGGTAAACTTTGAATTTGCAGGATCCTCCAGAAAACATTTGGGTTCTTCCACACCCAATGCAATCCAGGGTAAAAGAATTTAAAACATACCCTTGAGTGCCTTACCCTCACCCCCCAAAAAACATTAGCTTTGTACAGCACTCACATATGTTCCTGTGAGGTCATTTACAGCTTTGACTTATGCACATTAGGAACGACATTGTGTCAGGGCAGAAGAACTTCAGAATGGGGAGAAGGAAGAACATTACATCCATACTGAGGCACAAGAGCATTTAGACAGTGTAAGACAATGTGGCGGGGGGTGTGTGTGTGTGTCATATTTATCTTCAGATTACAGGCTATTATTCATAGACCAGTTGAAGTCAGTGTGATTGTTCAGGTAAGGAAAGCAAGACCCTGAAAGGGCCAGGTTTTTCCTCAAGTATTAGAATATAAAGCAAAGTTCAAAGAAGCAATGCAATCTGCTCTTGCAGGCCAGATGCTGTACTCACTGAATCTAGGCCTCCAGCATCTGCTTCCTCAATGCACAATATGCAGCAAATTCTACTGCAGCAAGTTTAGAGCCAAGAATAGTAATAGAAAACTGCACGATGTTGTGTCGTATGCATTGTCAGACAGTTAACAGCCTATAGACATGCCTAGAACAATTCTAGCTAGTGAATTTTAAAAGGACAAATCATGTAACAGATGCACAGTATTTTTAGGCACACTACTCAATACAGTGGTGTTAGATAGTCAGCTTGATGTTTCAGAAGACAAGCCAACTACTTGTCAAGTTCCAGAAACCCTGTCTTACCCATGCACGCAGCACTCTGCTACCCCACTAGGTAATACGGAAAGTGTTGATGTGGGCAGGCATTCCTGTGCACTGGCAGGGATGGCAAACTGATGAGCAAAAGAAGGTGGCAGATGCAGCAGCTCAGGCTGTATCCCACCAATTGCTGAAAACTAAGCCCCACCTTTGAAAGCTTTCTACCATAATTTAATGATTACGTTAAGAATTGGAGAACAATCAGGTTCTCCTTCATCCAAGGGGTGGAAATGGATTGGATCTTCATGAAATGAATTTTTCCAGAGCTCCCTTTCCCTTGGCTGAAGCATGTGATTTATGTTGTCTTGCAGTTGGTTTGATTTTTTTGTTTGGTTTTTCTGATATGTGCTCATAGAAGAAAGATGCTTTGGAATCAGCCTGAGGGAGACAGAGGAAGACCTGATGCCAACAGCACAGCATGAAGCACAAGGAAGGCCCAGACAGATAGGTACATCATGGAGAATGCACAGAGAAGGGAGCTCTGTCCCTCTACCCAACAGTAACAGACATTAGCTCATAGGTGGGGCCACAGCCTCAGATTATAGGAGCTTCAAGGCATGGCTCCTGCACACTGCTGAGACTCCTGGTAAAGGACGTAAGGCAACAAGCTCAATTTTCTAGCCTCTGAACAACAAGGAAGTGTCAACGGTGTAAACCAGGGATCACGCTTTTTGCTCCATGTGCCAGAGTTGCAATACATTTTACTCACCAACACACTAAGCCAGCAGTCCTCTATCAGTATTTGGTATCTAGTAACAACCCTGAAAAATTTATGGAATTCTTAGAAGAAAATTAGTCAGCAGCAGCTAGGGCTTCTCCAGCTTAATATCTTGTGAAAAGGAAGTCAGAAAATTGTTGCAGAGAGACCTAAGTACTTTAAACTATTAAGATACATGTCCAGACCAAGTTTTTCCAGTCTGTCAAGTTTGGCTGCAACTGCTTAATGTACTTTAAGTCATTCAAAGATTGGCAACAGTTCAAGGAATTCTGAAATTCCCTAGATACCCATCTTATTTGAACTTGCTGCATGCCTTCCCTTTCTCCTCCCTTTAGACAGTAGATTGAGGTTTCATTCAAAATAGAGTTAGAAATAAGAGTTATTAGTATCTGCATAATAACCTCTCTTTAATTATGCTGCTAAGACATGCTCCCTCTATTTTCCAGTAGAGGAGGTAGTTTCATCTTGCACAATGGTAAAAGTATTGTTTAAAGCCTGTTAGTAATGTTCAGATGTTCAATATTTTAAGTCTGAGAAAACTCCAGTATTCACAAACTAAAATGACATCAGTCTCATCTGAAAGCACATACATACATGATGAACTGCAAGTTTAGACCCAGATTGTGATAGCTCAGTCTGCCCATACCATTATTAACTTTATTTAATCACAAATTAGTTCAATTACTAATGTCAATATATTTTTGTGGTGTCTAGAGATGCACACGATATTCAAATTCTCTAGATGGGAAAAGGTTTCAAATCCTTCCTGTGATAAAAGTACAAAATTAAGCTGAATGGACTAAATCCACTTCTGGCATAAGCTGAGAAGCTTGCTGATCAGCCACCATGGTCAGATCAAGTTGCATGAAAAGTTAGTTACTAATAACAGTTGAAAAAGAGAAACATGTACCTACCACACAGGAAGCTTCATATTGTTTCCCCAGTTTAGGTCTTAAAAATGCACTGAAGGAAGGGAGAAAAAGCGTTAGAGACCCAGTACTTCAAGTGTGGATTTTGCTTAGTTATTTTTAGGATTTTTCTCATGTCAGAAGGTTGACAAAAGGCTGAGAAGCTTAATGTAAAAGAAGACATAAAGCCAAAACAACATTCAGATACCTGTTGATGACATCTGACAAAATGCTGTTACCTTTTCTAGAAGACAACAGGACGCACACTGATATGCCGAGGCAGTTAATCCACCCTCAAGAAAAGTCCTGTTCCCCACAGATAAAATCTGCCATCAGACAGTTTTCAGCCATTTTACCTCAGTGAAAGACTTTCAATATATTCTGTTTAAAATGTGTTAAATATTACTGAACTTTGCCTTGCCTCTATTTTAAGCCAGAGATCCATCTGCCAGTTTTGCATTAAGTATTTTTCTCCACAACTGCTGACGTGGAAGGCTTATGATGAAATGCAGGCCTGTACCCTGTAGGTAGAGAATACCCATCCTTTACTGTCATTCCCCTCCAGAATGGGATCAGAGTTAAATATTAAAAAAATTAATCAGGTCACCTTATTGCAGATTTCTTTTTTTTTTTTTTTTTTGGAGGACACTGAAACTGTGGAATAAAGGGATTTTGTGACTGAGGCCTTAAATTAGAGGCACAACCTTCAAACCTTCCAACATCCCCTCACAGTCCCCACAGTGTTTTCAGTTTAGAATTCTGCTAAGACAGGATTCACAAGGAACATAAAGCCCCAGCCATACATTCAGCCTGCCCCTGACACATCATTACTCTCCAATCCAATGAAATAAGGTGAGACTTTGACATATCTGTTTGTGTGCTGACCTCTCAAATCATAGATTACACTTCCAGAACGGCTGCAAATACAGATACAAGCAAAGCTGCAAGTCCGGTGCAGCACTGAAGGATGCTGCTTCTGGTACCAGTGCTCCAGGAGTCCTCTTAAAAGTAGGGGTGGAAGTGGGGGGGGGGGGGGGGGGGGAACAGACGACAGGGAGGAAGGGAGAGGTGCACAGACACACATACACATGGATGTTTTAAAGTAAAATTGAGAAGCTGCCTGGGACTGCCACTAGGTAAAGCTGCCTCCAGTCCTTCCCCCATCCCCGATACACACAGATTGCACTATATTGAGTGCAAAGAGAGCAGCTTGTTTCACGCCTTCATGTTGCAGCTGCAGTAGCCGCTTCCTCTCCGCCGCTGGGCAGCAGCTGGCCTGCCCGCCCCCCCCCCCCCCCCCGGCCTGTTGCAGCTGCATCCCAAGCACCCAGGGCTTGCTGCTCTCACCTGGTTTGCCTCCATAGGAAGGTCTGGATGGGCAGAGGGATGCCACGGCCGCTCTCCTGCTCCTGGCCCTCTGAGCTTTTCCTTTTCACCATGATGCTGATGACAGCTGCTGCTGTGAGCCAGTCTCAGCAGACACACCAGCCGGGATCTCCCATGGCTGCCTCTTTGCTCTCCATAACTCTTTACCCTCTTCCCTACATCCTCTGCAGCCCCCCCCCCCCCCCCTCGCCTCTCACACCTCCCTTCAGCTTTGCTGGTGCAAAATGGCTGCAGAAGGCAGGGAGGAAATTAGGGGAGCGAAGATGTCCGCGTCCCTCTGCTTCCTCCCTGTCTTCAGCACCTCCCTCTGTGGACAGCTCCCAGCACCCAGCGCCGCGCCGGCAGCCGCTGGCAGGGGAGGGCGGGCGGGGGGCGCGGGGGCGGCCCCGCCCCGCCCGGCCCCGCCCCGCCCGGGCCTCCCGCCGCCCCGCGGGCTGCTCCTCCCGCCGCGCCCGGAGCGAGGGGGCCTCCGCGCCCGCTCCTGCTCCCTCCCTCGGGCGCGGCGCGCACCGCCGGAAAGTTTTCGAGCCCCGCCAGCCCGCAGCCAGAGGAAGCTGCAGAGCAGCCGGGAGCCGGTGGGGTCAGGAGGCCTCTCCTTCCCTCCCTCGCCACCCGCCTGCGGCAGGGAGAAGTTCAAACAGCTGCTCCTGCGCCTCGGGTGGAGTCTGGCCGAGCTGCCCCGCAGCTGCAGACGGACAGGACGGAACGAGGGCTTTTCGAGGCGCTGGGGAGCTCGTCAGTCGTTTGCAAGACCAAGTTCCCCTCCTTGGATCTACAGAGGCAGGAGCCCTCGAAGCGTCTGGCACAGCACGGAGCACGGCTGCTGAACAGGGAGATGCTCAAGAGCGGGGAGAGAAGGGACAGAAGTAATAAACCCTCTGCACGTGAAGTTTGGTGGTAGGAGCAGGGGAAGTTTGGGCAAGTTATTCCATGGGTTTCTCTTACACAGAAAGAGTGGAGACAAACAGAGGTGGAGAGGACAGTGAGTGCCAAAGCATATTTACTTGTTTCCATCTAGACACCAGACTAATAAAAAGAGATATTTGTGTTAGGTTTGCTGGAAATATTTCTCAGTCACTGTTAGATTAGCTCCCCTTCCATACCCAAGGATAGCAGAAGATAGTATACTACTACAAATAACTAACAGAATAAAATGAAAGACCAGTGCAAGTCCACCCTTATCAGCTAATTTTTCACAAAAAAATCATGATTCCATTGCTTACATAAAAATATTGCAAATTTAAAGAGAGACACTCCAACAAGCCCAGGCCGTATCTCTGCCTGTCTTTCAATCTTCATACTTCATATTAGGTCAATCCTAAAGATTAACTGAGGTCATTCTTCCCTGGAACAGGAGCTGAACTGACCGACACCACCTATTCCCTTCCTGATGGGCACTTTGAGAAACAGCTTTGCTGAAAACCCAGTGCCACTGCTTTGATAATCTGCATTTACTCCCACGTGGGATAAAGTTTTTTCTGGTGCCCAACCCAACACTTCCTTGCAGTGACTTAGGCTGGTCTTGACCTCCATTCATGGAGAACAGGACCCTACGCGGTCTCCATTTTGCTAAAATCCCCCTCTTGCACAAAAGGAGCATCAAGACAGTTAATTAGAAGGTAATCTGTTAAATAAAACCTAAACAATATGTTTACAACCAAAAAATTTTAAATTATTAAAATCACTAATCTACCTGAGTGCTGAAATGCTGAACTAGTTGGTTTTGTCTGTCTTGTTTGGTTGGGTTTTTTTGCTAGCAGGAACTTTTTCTGCTGATGCACAGAAGTAAGGCCTTTTTATTCACAGGATTAGCTTGCTCAGACAGAAAAGTTTTTAATTCCTATTTTTTTTCCTTCAATTAAGTGGGGTCAGACAGGAAAAAAAATCTTGATTTCTAAAGTCTTATGAGAACTAACTACAGAGAGAAGATGGTTGAAACAAATTACTTCTAAATCCAAGGTTATGTATTGAAGAAGTTCCCTACTCCACATCTTCTCAATGGATCCAGGACTTTTTATACAAATCTTCTTGTTTGGAAAGCAAATCTGAGTTTTAATTCCTGCCAGCATGCCTCTTGACAGTCAGAAGTGAAACACAATGCAGTAGGAGTGATAAACTTATTTTTAAATAATTGCTTTTTCAAGTCCTGAAATGTGTTATGAAATTATTGAATAAAGCATAACATCAGTTAGTAACAAATCTGAAGTCTAGTTTTAGTAATCAGCAGGCAGGAGAATCACTCCTCTTCCAAGAAAAGTATGAGGACTAAAGAAAGTTTCAATGCTATTTGCAATTAAAGAAAAAAAATTAACTGATCTGTTAAGGCCTCAGAAAGTGCAAGGTCAGTGTCTTCCTCGTGGACATTCACAATACGAATAACGAGAACTCGTAGCTTCACCACAGTTAAGAGGATTGCTGACCCTCAGCCAGGGATGAGGGTTGCAGGCTAGGGATGGTTTTTGTGGATGTTATTTTAAGTGTTGAATAGTCTCACCCTCAAAATTAGCACCAGCAGGCATTTTAGTTAGTTATAATATTGAACTGGTTTGAGTTTAAGACACTTGCGTCCTCTCAGTAACTGGTAAGTCCAGTTCAGATCTGGTTTTTGGTTTGTTTTTAAATGGGTATCTCTCCTTATTCCTGCATTCAAGAAGAAGTCGTGTACAATAGCTTCCGGTTTGCTGCTCTAAGTCTAAGCTTATTATTCCCATGCTCTGCTACACAACAGGAAACACAAGAGCAAAGAACACTGCAGCTTGCTCACCGACTACAGCCGAAATCGCCTACGAATTCTTCTGATTGTCAGCGACACCAGAAGCACTTAGAATCATAGAATTGTTAAGGTTGGAAAAACCCCTTAAGATCATCAAGTCCAACCGTTAACCTAGCATTGCCAAGTCCACCACTAAACCGTGTCCTCAAGCACCACGTCTACCCGTCTTTTAAATACCTCCAGGGATGGAGACTCAACCACTTCCCTGGGCAGCCTGTTCCACTGCCTGACCACCCTTTCGGTGAAGAAGTTTTTCCTAATATCCAACCTAAACCTCCCCTGGTGCAAATTGAGGCCATTTCTTCTTGTCCTATCACTTGTTACTAGGGAGAAGAGACCGACCCCCACCTCGCTACAGCCTCCTTTCAGGTAGTTGTAGAGGGCAATAAGGTCTCTCCTCAGCCTCCTCTTCTCCAGGCTAAACAGCCCCAGCTCCCTCAGCCGCTCCTCATAAGCCTTGTGCTCTAGACCCTTCACCAGCTTCATTGCCCTCCTCTGGACACTCTCTAGCACCTCAATGTCCTCCTTGTAGTGAGGGGCCCAAAACTGAACACAGTACTCGAGGTGTGGCCTCACCAGTGCCGAGTACAGGGGCACTATCACCTCCCTGGTCCTGCTGGCCACACTATTCCTGACACAAGCCAGGATGCCATTGGCCCTCCTGGCCACCTGAGCACACTGCTGGCTCATGTTCAGGCGTCTGTCAACCACCCCCCCCAGGTCCTTTTCTGCCAGGCAGCTCTCCAGCCACTCCTCCCCCAGCCTGTAGCGTTGCATGGGGTTGTTGTGACCCAAGTGCAGGACCCGGCACTGAGCCTTGTTGAATCTCATGCAGTTGGCCCCGGCCCATCGGTCCAGCCTGTCCAGGTCCCTCTGTAGGGCCTTCCTACCCTCCAGCAGATCGACACTTCCACCCAACTTGGTGTCATCTGCAAACTTACTGAGGGTGCACTCCATCCCCTTATCCAGATCATCAATAAAGATATTGAACAGGACCGGCCCCAACACTGAGCCCTGGGGAACACCACTTGTGACTGGCCACCAACTGGATTTGACTCCATGCACCAAATGTGGTTCACCTGGTGTGTGTGTTCACTTGGTGTCGTCAGTCCAGGCAGCTGCTTAGGGATAAACAGACAGGGATGAAAATGTGACCACAAAGCTCCACAAAAAAAACCCCAAGTTTAGTAGGAAAACAATGGCATTCGTTGGTTTCAAACCTATCCAGGTAAACATCATTGTTGCCCCTGAACAGAAGCAGTCCTAGAGAGCAGATTTTGGAAGCTCACTAGCAGCACTTCACTGAGCCTCCAAAGGGGAATCCAAATGTCCTCTCTTCAGTCAGAAGAGGAGCAGGAGTGGAGCACACACAAGGCAACTACATGCTAGCTCCACATCTGTCACTCAGCAAGCAGAAGGACAATATACTAGTACCTCTACCTGGCTTTCTGTTACATCCTTGAAGGACTTTTCAGGAGAAACAAATAGCTTTGAAGTACAGTATCATTTTCCTTACTCTTTCTTTGTGCATAGCCAGCACCTTGCCCAGTCACACAGCCATTAGCCAGCAGAGCTCAGGTAGCCCAACAGACACTGAGAAGAAACTGCATAGCTGCTCCTTTGTAGTAACTGAAAATGTAGCTGCAAATGGCAAGTTTGACTAGAACGGCAATTTTGAGTCCAGAATATCACTCTCCAACAACACGTAGCCATAAAAGACACCTAAATCCCTCTGTTTGTACAGAGGTTTGAAGTACAGAACTTTGGATGCAAAACAAATCAGAGAGCAAAGAAAAGATTTTCAACAGCTGGCGCTGTCATAAGAACTGCAGTCACAAAGGTGCAGATTCTCCAATCAAGCCAAGCTGTGACTAGCACTAAACCCAGGAGGTGACAAAGGCGGTTTATATTAGTTTGACAGTGGCTAGATACCAATTTTGTCCTTGCCTTGTTTTGGAGACAACAGCCACATCCCACCACCACAAAGGACAAACAAAGCTGAAGTGATCTGTACCTACGTAAGTGAAACAGCTTGCAACTTGGGAATTGCATGTGTAAGAGAAGAAGGAACTTTACAGCCTGGAAGATTTTACTTATCTCTATACTGAACTTCTGCTTGCAGCAGAGGCTTTCAGATTTGCAGTCAGCATTTGACTGTACCTAAATACTAACGCTACCATGAGTGCTGCAAAGAGAAAAGCCTCCAAATCAGTCCCCCGCTTTCCCTTACAGTAGGGATAGAGAAGAAGCAAGCAGACTCTTCAGGGGTGTCATTATAGTAGGACAACAGCAAGGTGTCCTGAAAATTTACCCGTGCTCTGTTCACTAGGCTACACTTGGGCTGGCCCAGAAACACAGGTCTGTTTTCCTGCAAAAAGATCAAGACTAGCACAAGAAGTCACTGCTTTCAGGAAGCAGGTGTGGGGAAGAGCAGAGAAGGTGTCATTAGTTCTGCTGTACTCCAGCAACTCCCAGCTCACCCAAGCGCCTAGGCACAAAAGATGCCCGTGACATTATTTTTCCATTTCTTCTCTTACTACAGGCAGCATCAGTCTGACATCCCCCCAAATCACGTGATTCTGCGCAATCACTGCTTTATTCATCGCACAGTTGTGTTTACACATCCATCACAGTAGGATTCAGTCTTGATCCAGAAACAGCCAAAGCTGGCAGCATGCCACAGGAACACGGAGCAGAACCTGAGCATAAAGCTGCCACTCTACACAGAAGCGCCCAGAGCAGGGAACCACTCTAAACCTCACTGTCTTGCACTTGTTTTCATGCTGATGCTCTCCAAGCCCCCAGCCTCAATCCCTGCCACACGTGCTCCTAAGTATTCATACCTTTAATTTATCTGTTATTCCCTTTGTGCAGAAAGAGCCAGACTTGGAAACATTCAAGGACAGGCTAGACGGGGCTCTGAGCAACCTGATCTAGTTGAAGATGTCCCTGCCCATTGCAGGGGGGGTTGGACTAGATGACCTTTGGAGGTCCCTTCTATCCCGAAGCATTCTATGATTTGATGACTTCAAACTCTCAGGAGTATCTTGAGCCATTCTGTTGTGTAGCAGCCTTTCCAAGAGCAAAGGTGTGAACAGCTCCTACATCCCAGAGCAGAGAACAAAGACAGTTGTTTGGCACGCTCCTGAGAGCTTAGTCTTCCACAAGCTGCCAGCAGGCTTTTGTCCTTGGCTGAAAGGCCCCATGCTGAAGACCCTTTCTCTCTTGGGACAACTGGACACAGAAAGTCAGCACTGATGGATACCATGCATTTTACCCTTTCTCCTGTGGGTCTGTCAGGTAGAAGCAAAAGTTATTCCTTCATTTATCCATTTCTCTTCCTAGGAAGAGACTTTGTGAAGTAACTACACCAGAACACAGCAAGAGCATCAGCAGGGAGCGGGCACAGAGGGCTATTTCCTTGGAAGTATTGTATACGCTGTCATTTACATCAGTGTAAAGAGCAGGTCAAAGGCTGTTGTTTCAGCATGGCAACTGTATACATCCTCTTCGTACTATCAGGTACTACACAAGGTAGAAGTATAAGGGAGTTTAAAACAAAGGCCTGATTCTCTCCTTCCTGGGTGTTTTGTAAAAATTAAAGAAACCTAGGGAAGCTCTGTTTTTTCTTTAAGGGCTTTTAAAAACAGCATGAAAACGTTTCTACTAAGGTTCTTCAGAAGTCTAATTCACAGCTGCTCTTGCCAGCCCTGCTCAAACACAACAAAACCATGCGTTCAGAAACAAGGACAAACGAACCCCTAAAACTATGCAATGAACACCTAAAACTACCAGGTTTGCTGCTGTTGCTACATGAATTTGGGCAGGAGCAGACTGTAGTCCAGCTGGATCAGATTCCATAAGGACAATCAGCTATTTAATACTTGGCCCACATTTAGCTGAGTGGCATAGCACTCATGCATCTGAGAATCCTATTTTGAAACAGAGCAGAAACACAGATCCTCCACGGTCACCGCAGAAAGAGAGTTACTGCCTTTGCATAATGTTCAAGCAACAAATCATATTCACAAAGCCATTTAATTGCAATTAAATATATAATAGGCACAGGTTATGCTCCAACTAGATAAGGCAAGGAGAGATGGAACAAAATCCTAGAGATAACATAGGGGGGTCTCTGGACAAGACTGGGGGGAGGGGGTGGAAATTCCAGCTTTCACTGTCAGGGTGTCACACCACCCCTTGGATCAGGACTCTCCAAGCTCTGTGATGTGACTGCTTTGGTAGTAACTGAAAAACTTTTACATTCTTTTGGGAAAAAAAGGCAACAAACCTCCTCCCCCAAAACCCTGCCCCACCCAAACACCTTTTTCACCTTCTTCCTGGAGAAGAAAGTGGGGATCTCTTGTTCCACTGAGTTACCCGACATGTCTTCCTCCCCGTTGCTCAAAATAGAGCTGAGAACTGCCTCCACCACATGCTTCTCCTTTCAGAACAAGGGCACTCACACAGGCCAGGTTTGGGAGCCTCTCCATCAGGGCCACACTTTTACCTCCAAAGCAGCAACTGGGACTTCTACGTGGCGACACGCCTCTAGGTGAAAGGCCTTCTGCCTGCCACTCTGATCTGATCCGTTTCTCTGACTCACCCGCCTGCTTTTTCTACCATGTTCCTGTACAACGCGAGGAATACCCCATGAGCTGTGATACGCACAGATGGACAGATCCTCTGTACATCTAGCAAACATTGCATCAGGATTCCTGGGCTTCCCTCAGTTTCAATAACACTGTAGTTAAACACGATTTTATTCATGACTTGTACTCACCTCAGTGCTCCAACATCACAATCTGCTAGCAAGTTATAAAATACATCACCTACCACATGCTGCTAATAAGACGCAACAATCGTAGAAACATCACCTCTTCTTCATTCACTTTGAAAGGAGGAAACAGGCTCTTACCAGCTGTCCTCTAGCTGTGCTGCAGCTCTAGCTGTGATGCTTAAATCAGGATTTACCCTTTTGTTCTCAACCTCTTCATCCTTTTCCTTTTAGCAGATGATACATTAGTTCTGCCTTGTGCCTAAGCACCCTTAGGAGGGTGGTTCTAATGGATAATTAACAGCACTTAATTATTCCTCCAGGTAGTTTGACTGCATTTATTTATGAATATTGCAGCATTATGTGAAAAGTCCAGCTTGCTCAGGGGCTGGGAAACTTACGGCAGTCTGCTCAGCTGTATCTCCCTCATACTGCTCAGGCTCCCAGGATTACCTTTCTGTTAGCAAGTCCCAGTGCTGCTATCCAGCTCTGCAGAATACGCAG
Organism: Nipponia nippon; assembly: GCF_047370975.1. NCBI lineage: Eukaryota > Metazoa > Chordata > Aves > Pelecaniformes > Threskiornithidae > Nipponia > Nipponia nippon. The sequence goes on from NW_028262369.1 coordinate 62,852,856, forward strand.
AGCTCCCACAGTAGCTGACACCGAAGCTCTCATTTCACCTGCATCATTGCACCCACACCTGTATGGCACAGGCTTGAAACCCTCCAGAGCAGGCATCAGAGCAGGAGGAGGCATCAGAAGCAGCCCTGCTTGAGCAGGTCCAGAGAGGGCAGCGCAAGGGCAGGAAAGCCTGAGAGGTGAGGCTTCCCTGCTTGCCCACACCACAGCCCCATGCTGAGAAGGCACCTGGTCCACACAGGTGGTTTGGGTCAGCACACAAACATTTTCTGGAGTATTCCTTTGTTCCACCTGCAACGTAGAGCTGCATTTCCTCCCCGACCCGAGCTCAGGCAGGGGTTTAAGCACCCACCAACGGAGCCAAAGTAACAAACTACTTCAAGCAGCCCTCAAACTTCAGGCTGTTTCCCCATTAGTTTTCAGGACGACCCCGTGAGCTCATCACCCGCAGCTCCCATTATCTTTGGTCCACACCACCCTGCCGTCCTCAACAGGCTGCAGGGAGCCGGCCCTGACCGCGCTCTTCCGTCGCTGCCGGCCGGGCTGCGCCCCTCACGGCGGCTGAGGGCGCTCCCTGCGGCTACGAGGGGAGGGAGCGCTGCACCACCACCAAACCAACGGCTGCTCGGGGACCGTTAACGGCTCTGCGGTATTTATACCCTGCCGGAGCGCGTGCTCCCCCTTCAGACGCGAGGCAGCCGTTGGCCGCGCGAGCCGCGCCAGGGGGTGGGGCGGGGCGGGGCGGGGCGGTGGCCGCCATTTCCCTGAGGAGGGACACGCTGGGGAGTGGGGTGGCAGCCCTCAGCCCCGCCGCCCCTCGCGGCATCAGGCCCGCCAAGGGCAGCGGCTCCTGCCCGTCGGGGTAGGGGTGAGGGAAGGAGGGAGGCTGCCCCACTGTTCAGCCAAGCGGGAGAAAGCGGTGGAGCCGTCACCCACAACTGTGACAAGTCCCCGCCAGCGGCCCAGCCTCTGACACAGGGATGGCTCCGATTGTTGGCAACACCTTTGCACACCTCTGTGCTGAAGGCAGCCGAAGGAAACACGGTGATGAGCGCGGGGAAGCTGGCTCATTTGTGGGCCTCCTCTGCCTGGAGGGCTCAATTGCTCAGTGCAGGGCGATGCTAAACCTCACCTCCAGGCTGGGACCCCAGGGCGAAGGACAGAATAACGTATTCACACAAAGGGGGAAATATTACCCCACAGAAGAGGACGCTAGCTGTAAAAACTGATTCTTTTGGCAAGAAGTAACAGGGACTAGCTGAGAAATATGACTTAACCCGCTCTGACTTCTCCTGGCCAGGCTGACTATGCAATACCAGCAGGTGTATGATACTTTTTTTCCATGTGGGGCAGTGATCCACAGTGGTTGAATGCAGGAGGAGCTGTATCCCAAACAGTGGAAACCAACACAAGTAATTAGATGACAAGCGATTTTATTTTGCAAAACAATCACTATACAGCAACAAATACAATTGCAAATTGGATTGAAAAACATGAACTACCTACCACCAGCCATTCAAGAAATGCCTCTTTTATGGTAACAGGCTCTAGAATTACCAGAAAAAACACAGGTTTGTAACAGCAGACTGTATTCCTTGACATCCCAGCATACAGCATGTTTATTTGTTGGCTTTTTCTCTTTGCTAAAGTTGAAGTGGCTTTTATACGCTTGACTTTTCCAAGCGTGAAACTAATTTACCTTCCTGCAGTGGGAATTGCTGGAGTTGCGCAGGGAGCTGCTTTAGCAATCTGACTAGTGAGTGAACTCGACACACACCTAGGCTAGAAATCTACCTGCTTCGATTTTCATAGCAAATGTGATCTACTCTTCAAGGCATTTGCCTTTGAAGGGACATTTGTACTTGGGTTTCAAACAGTATTTGGTCCAGCATGGGAAAAACTTCGGCTCGCATGTGGTAGTCCACACAGGCTGCCTGTCGACTCCCTTTGGGTCGTGTATATAGGCAAACTTAGATTTGTAAGCAGTCACGATGAGGTTACTACTGTATCTTAGCAGAGCGTTGAATGGATAATACCATTTACTGCTGTACAGTGAAAATATACATAGCCCTTGTGGGCACACAATTTCCCTCATCAGTGTTAGTTTTTCCTTTACTGTTGCTGGACAGATTTCTTTCTGCTTGTGGTTACGTAGAAACAGCACTCTGCAGATGGGGCAGAAGCACTTTTTCTTTTGTCTCTACAACTTGATGGATTATTAATTTGGGGCTCTCCCCTAGCTATCCAAACAAGGTTTCACCATTCCTTTTGTCTGGATTATCTCTGCTTCGTTACAGCGTTGGGTCTCAGGCACCCAACACACCTGCTGGCTCAACATGCCTGTGGAAAAGAAACACAACAGATGCACTTTCCAGGAAGCTGGCTCTATCGTCCTTAGTGGGCATTACATATTTACAAAACCGTTGTTTTTAAAACCAACATTCTTCTTGAGAAGTTAAGATTAATATGAGCTTTTTCAGTGAACATCTAGAGTTATATAACATAACTTGTAGGTTTTTTTTTTTTTTATTTAACAGCACGAAACTCTTGATTTCTTTTCATCTAACTCCACAGTGTTCTAGGATTCTTTCTATGGAAGGATGATTACGATTACAAAGGTCTTTGCTTGAATCAAGACAAGAAAGCTCATTTTAATGCATGAAATAAATGACTTTGTGTGTTACACCACTCTTAACTTTGGACTCATAGGTGCATTAACTAAGCTTCATTTTCTAGAGTATGTCAATTTTAAAAGCAGAATAAAAAAAACTTGAGTCTCAGGTTAACACTGTTCTCACTAGCTGGTGTTTAGCTTCAGAGAAGCCGAGGTTCAGCAGTACCATAGACTCTCTTCCACATTGGCAAAAGGCATAAAAAAAAACCCACTGCAAGGCTAATTTATATTAATTGATAGTATGATCAGAGCAATGTGATATAAGCACTATTTTGTTGTTTTTTCTTTGTGTCTGTTGTTTTTCTGGAAAAACGGGAAGAGGCTTTTAATGCACCTCACTTGACACTGTTTCTATGTGAATTCTTAGGATTACTCTAAGCAAAAGTATAACAAATACAAGGCAGAAATCAGAATCCTCCAGATGCACTTAGCATGGTTGTAAACTCACTGTCCCTTGTATAAAACAACCGAACAGTATTAGGTACTTTATAGTGTGAAAAAGCTTTTTGCAGAGCTGAAATGTTGTGTGTGGGGCTGTTAGTTCATCTTCAGTAAAATTTTTAGAGATGTAATCATTTTGATTTGTCTTTGTACTCCTGTGACAGCTTAGCCAAAATCCCCCTTTGGTCCACTTATTTACTGTCTAGGTAACTGTGCATTTACTACCTGAATTTAATGATGGGGAATCCTGTGCTATTATTAGAATCCTTCTCCACAGACAAAAATCTTCTCTGTGAGTCTTTTCAGATCAAACCCCAACACACACACGCACACATAAAAATTAAGAAGGAAAAAGAACAGATCAAAAGCTTCCAACACACAATGTTAACCTAATACATGTATCAAGTATAGCTCAACTGACAGTGCAAAATTTAGTTAAGAGATTTCAAAAGGAAAAGATCAAAGAATCTGCAAGAATGTAAACTGGTCATTTCATAACGTCTACTGTACATATAGCATCAGCAGATTATTATCCGCTGATGAGTAATACTACCATATTACCTTCAGTGTTCTCTTAGTGTCCATAAGATAGTGTTGGAGTTCTCACAGGTAACTCCGTTAGATCGGTTGTTTATGTATCTCTGCCCTTTATCTTTTATGCACACTTTTTCTTATACTTTTTATAGTCAATATAATCCCACTTTGCTCAGATTTTAAGATGCCCTATTTATTGATGAATCGCTATGGAAACCCAGTCTAGGGAGCTCACTTTATTTATTCACGTACTATAATTTACAGGCATCTCTGTTATGTTTATCACTGTTATCTGAGTGCCTGAGTGTATACATCACTGAAGGAGTGGAAGCAACATCTTAATACTTTTTTCTGTGTTTCAACTTTAGCAAAAGAAAAAAATAAATAAATCTAACATTCACTGTTACTACAGGAGTTAAAAAGAAAAAAAAAAAAAAGAAAAAGAGAAAGAAAGAAAAAAAGCCAGAACCAAACTATTGTGGATTTTTTAAAAATCCAGAATCCAAACTCAGCCATCTTTGGAGACCCTTTTACAAATGCCTGGACCCCACAAAAATCATACCTTTGTGAAGAAAGGGAGGGAAGGGAAGAGGGAAGGAATCCTTTTTCTAGCATCACAGAAGAGACTTGCATCTGGCACTAAAACAGGGTCACGGCTTTTAGTTGTTACAGAAAGCAACTTCATGCTAAAATTTTCATCTTTTTTAAATGTATTCTTACGAATAGGAAAAAAACCCCTGCTAACATCTACTTTTACATACCTAAAATTGCAACACCAAAGGGTGCAAGAGACACAGATACTGTGAATAAAGAAGTAGAATATTCAAGTATATGAGGAGGGCATATCACAAATGGCCACAGAGAAATATATATATCTATAATACTGTATCAAACAGATGGAAAGGATGTGAAACTGGTGGTGCGTACACAAATCTAGCCGCTTAACCAACTTTCTAATCAGACACAAGTCCATTGGGGTGGAAGTGCTTGCTTTCAACAGCTTTTTTATGTCACTTCCCCGAGCATGGTTCAAATGTTTTCAACTACTATTTTTAGTTATTAGTTAAATAATTTATTGGCTTTTCAGCTATACACTGACATAATTAACCAGGTCCAAAAAAATGTTAATAACTTAATTCAACTTTTGTTCTACTCATTTATACAAAATAACACTTTTTTTTTTTTTTTTAATTAAACTTGAATTTCTCTATATGCCCTTCCTTCTGGTAAGCAGACTGTTAATTTAACCTGTAATAACTTACAATGGGCAACTTTTTTTATTTCCCCATCTATCAACCGAACAGTGAAATGAGCAACTTGGGATATTAGCAAGGCTCTTCAGAAAGAGGTGGATGGCCTTCAGGCACATGAAAGGTAAAAATGCATTTTATCATAGTACGGTACTCCATGCAAGACAGAGCAGAGCAACAATAATTGTCCAATGTAACATACTGCAGTTGTATACCCATATAAAGCCAGTGTCTTCCTGTTGTAAATGGAGATCAGGCCAATTTCTGCATCTATTTACTTTTTTTTTTTTTCTGTTTTTTTAACTGTATGGTAACTACAAGTCTTGGGATGTGACTTAGTTTTAGACATGGTAAAGAATGAATGTAACACCTGCTCTGAGCCCATTCCTGCCAAGAGCTCATGCCTAAATATTATTACTTCATACAATGCGAAATGAGCAAATTCATAAGCCCTGCTTAGCGAGGGCTGCTGTGACATCTTCAGCGAGGGTAGCAAGCTGGGGCGATTCAAGCAGGTTGATGCTTCCAGAGGACGAGACGTTGCTGAGTCTGCGTGGCGAAGCCACGCTGGACCTGCCTGGTGACTGCGTGATGATCTCAGCCCCGTGATCGACACGGGCTTTGGCGTGCTCTCTGAAGTTTAGCTTCTGGCTGTCAATCTGCTCCAGGAAAGCAAAGACTTTAACACATTATATGTTCACCAAATTATCTCATTATAGATAATCATTTGGATCTCATTTTGTTTACTTTTAAGAACTCTTACAAGGATTGAAGCTTCTTCACTTCTTAGAATAATTGAAACCGAAGATTTTTTCACCTTAATATATATTGGCTTACTATGTTACATTCTCTTACTATTTCTCTCTCTGATGGATGCCTTAATGAGCAGTATCATTGTACCTATAAGAATTTAATAGACGTTTTATGGGCATAAAATCATAGAATCATTTAGGTTGGAAAAGACCTTTAAGATCATCAAGTCCAACCATTAACGCAGCACTGCCAAGTCCACCACTAAACCATGTCCCTTAGCACCACATCTACATGTCTCTTAAATTTGTTTCTGAAATCTGTTTTTTCAAATGTTTGTGCAATGATCTTACTTCCAAGATGTCTTCCTCCTGTTTCACGAAGCAGTCCTGATCCTCTGGGATACCCATACTACAAACTTATTAGATCATACCAATGCTGTACAGCGGTCCCAAACAAGGTTTATCTTTAGGGGGAAAGCCAGTGCACAAACTACAGGACGTTTCACTTTAAGATTCACTCTCAGCTTAGATGTGAATGCGAGATTGGTCATTCCAAATTCCAAAGGGAGCAAATGGCATGTGAGCGTGCTCAAAGGAGAAAAAACAGATGTTTCCTACTCAATTCAGAGCCATCACTGAGTTCACAGCTCTAATAATTTCACTGGGCCAGGGACACAGTGGTAGCCTTTTCTCTGACAGCTGTCCCCTTACCTTGACATTACCACCGCCAGGTACGTGGTGGGCATTTTCCAGTGAACCAACTTTAGCCTGAGCTTTTTCTTTGAAATCCAGTTTCACGCTCTCAATTTTCACACGTCCACCTCCTACACAGAAAAAGGAAATACAGATTAAGAGGCTGGAATAGCTCGGGAAAGTCTGTACTCGAACTATAAGCATGTGCTGCAGCCCTGCTGACTTTCATGGGATTTAAGCACATGCTTAAGTATTTTGCTGACTTCAGTATCTTATCGAAGTAAGTTACCAAAGTGTATTTACTTTCTCTTAGACTATAAAAGAGAATGGTATCGTCCATGATTTCTCCTTCACATAAGAGGATTAGGTCTTTTCTTTGTCCCACATCCCAGAAATTCCTACCATACCTGGCTTGTGGTGGATGTTCTTGAGTGAGCCACACTTGGAAGTCACATGACTCAAGTCGATCTTCTTGGTTACGATTTGTACCTGTCAAAAGCACACACACACACACACACACACAAATTACAGGAATGAAAAGAATAAACAAAAAGCCCAGGCCAGCAGAGAGAGAGCCCAAGCCTCTACAAACCACTGGAAAAGGAGAGATGGTTAGTAGAAAACAGACCATGCCACAAAGGAGGAAACACCTGGATTAATACAGCAAGCTTTCTTCCCACCTAGGGAAATGACAGAGCTGGGTTAAGCTTTACTATTAGCAAAACAAAGAGGAGGACAAAGCAGATCAGCTTGTGGGTGCTTTCTAAAATGTTTCTGAGCTTCCTCTCAGGGTGGATGCTCTGAAGCCCTGCGTGCAGCAGGACCCATCCAGTTTGCTTCTGCTCTTGAATGTGCATCCTGGCAACTAGGAATATTTCAGTGAGTGTTTTTTTCTCTACCATCTGTTTCATATTTTTCTGCATCTAAATATGGTATGCATTTCAGCTCAATCCACTATGGAGAGTCTGATGAATCTACGAATGTGGCTCCTGCAGCTATACCTGAGCTGGCTGGTGTTCAGTCAGCCGCCTAGGTGGTGCTCACTGGATAGCAGTGGCGTTGCTCTGCTCAGCCAGGCAGCGGCACAGGCACCCTCCCTCCTCCTGCTGCTCTGTGCCCTGCTGCCGGCCGCGTTGCCGTGACTCTGCTGAGCCCGGCTTGGGAACAGCCACGGAGCGACACTCCTGCCTTGCTGCGCTCCCAGCTAGCTCCTAGATGCAGCCCACAATTGCAGTGACTGTGTTAGCAAGTCTTAAGAAGTTGCAGCCCCTCCAGACCAGACAGGAGCTCCAGGATGACTGCAATGCCACTGGTTTGCTCACAGCACCAGCAATGACTTAAGCCAGCACTGGTGGCTGTACTGAATCTGTTTGGTTCAGACATGCCCACACCATCAGCTCTTCCATCTGATCATTTCCATCAGAGGGGTCAGAACCACCTTAAGCTATTCCAGCGTGACTTCTGGAACTAATGGGTGTCTGGTCAAACCGTGAGCAACCTCAGTTTGTTATACTAGAATAATGCTGTGGCATTAGCATTAGCACTCAGCACGCTGGCTGATCACACCCTCTCTCTGAGCTTTCTTTGTCCTTATGTTTTATTTTTCTTCTTCTTCCTCTCAGGTTAGCTGAGGAAGGAGTGACGCACTGGAAGATGCCCAGCTGTGAGGCTGGAGTCTCACTGTGAGCTGGAGTCTCTGGAACTGACTTTCTTGGGCCACTCCCATGAAAGGCACTGAACCATTTCGGCTCACACTGAACTTTTAATGTCAGCACCCTTGAGCATTTAGAGATAACCCTTCGTTTCTCATTTCCTTCTCCCCTCCAAGTTCTGGAAACGTGTTGTGCTCTGTGGAGAAAGATCAGGAGGCCACCACTGCATACACAGGGCTCACATGACTACCAGACTAGACTCACATGTGAAACAGTAGCGAGAAGGAAAGTAGTGCTCAAAGTAAGGGAGACAGAGGGGTCCGGCTGTGCAAGGTGGGTCACCACAGTGCAGATGCCTGTTCACAGGGTGTCTGTACTACTTACATTTCCTCCCCCTGCAGAATGTTTGATGTTATCTCTGGAACCACACCGGGACTGAATATCGCTAAAATCGATCTTCTTGTTTAAAATCCTAACCTAAAAGGAATTGGAGGTAACTTACTATATACCATACACACACTCCACCACAGTGCAGGACAAGGGAGTCAGGGTAATTTTTCCTCCTGCTGTGACTCCTTCTTCTGCCACGTGTATTGAAATGTGAGAAAGTAAACCACGTCAATCTCTATGCTTAGTATGTTAATACAGCATATATAAATGTACAATGCTGCTCTTTTTTCTACCTCACGAAGTGGTGATGAAATACAGAGGGGAAAGTTTTTATACTGGGAGATAGGTGGTTTTTCCCTGAAAAGCTCCAAGAACTCCTTGGACAGCCTGTCCTGGACATAGACCTTGGACAGCCTGTCTTAGGCTCTCTTGATTGACGGCCAGTGTTTCTGCTGAACTGGACACAAGGAGAAGATGGAAACCCTCCTTCCCACAACTCAGCACCCCAGCCTTTGATGCAGAAATCCCAGGTCCAGCCAGCTCAGGCACGGGTTGAAATCCTGAGGAATTCTGCCCTTCCTTCTGCCATACAGCCATAACAGCAGCTACATTCATACAACAGACCTCAGAGTGTCCTGTGAAAGGGGACTGACAAAATTAATTATACTGAAGTCAGAGCTCTCTACTGCTCTCTCTCTTTACTGTCATTTACTAAAGGGCAATGCAGAAAACAACAGCATCTGGAAACCTACAGCTGCAATCACTGCTTCTTGATTTCTGGTGCTGGCCATAAAGTTGGTCACAACAACTTCCTGGTGCTGTCAGCACTGTGCTTCTCCTCTGTGCTCTTCGCTACTGGCAGAACAAGTACCTGACTTTCCCTTGGTGGTGCCAGCCTCCCTTACAGATGCCAGGAGCCCACATTTTTTCTGTCTCACCTTAGCCACAGGTGCACTGCAGGCATGTGACAGTCCCTGGAGGTGAACTCTGCGAAGGGGAGGCCAAGCTGTCCCGTGCTTGACCCCCATGTCAAAGCAGTTCCTCCACCTGGCAGAACTCAGGAGCCACCAATGATTGTCCTCCCAGGGAACGATGTGCTGCTGGATGGCAGTTACCAGTAGGCAGGGACAACTGGGTGCAGGGCACACACCTGAGTGACATCACTTCCAGACTTCTTTCTGAGCACGGGCAGGGGATTGTGCTCACTAGTGTTAGGCTTTTTAAGTGTGTGAGAAGGCATTTCTGGCCAAGGCTGCACCTGCCTTCTTTGCACCAGGAACTTTTGTTTACTCAAAGAGTTCCACCCATGCAGCATATTCTTTCTCTGGGTTAAATACGAAGTCTTTATTCAAATGTTATGTTGGATTTTATTTATCTCTACGTTATTAATATACAATATGAATTTACAGAAAGCCACATTGGGCATTATCTATTCATTTTGCTAAACGGCACTTGTAAAGCCTTCACTGACATATTACTTAGCACAGTCCTATTGCCTGGTGTTGTAGGTAAACCTACAGTGACTAACCGATATTGAGGTAAGAGAGAAGGACAGATACACCAGGGTACCTTACTGCGGCTTCTTGCCATGCCAGGAACACAAAGCAGCTGCAAACCAGCTGATGTGGTCAGTGGGAGGAAGAAGAACCCTGTGCAGTTTTTGCTTCCTGGCTTCAGGTCCTCAGACTGCCCCAGGCTCCCTGATAAATTGGAGACAAATCACTCCCTCTGTGCCTCACCTCTCCAAACTAGGAAAAGACTATTTGCCTCCTTACAGGGGTATCAGATTTCACAGCTCTTGGCTCCTGCAGTGGGGATAATGTCACATTTTAGATAACAAGTCGAATCCTCTGCTACTGAGCACCTGGAGCGCACTCTTGACTTAAGCCCAGTAAACTCCAAGAAGACATTTTCAGAGGGCCACACTTTGCAGCTAATGTGAAGAATTCCTTCACAGCAAGCTGTTTCATGGGTCCCCCTCATTACAAATAACATAACCACTACATCAGTCAAACCATTAGAATGTTAAGTGTTCTCTCGCTTTAATAGGTAAAGATCTGTGGTGATGGCATGCTCAGCAATAAGGGCGATGACAGCACCAGAAAACTCCACAACTGGTAGGTCACCTTCAGAAGGGCATCTTCAGTAGACAAACTGACTTCTGTCTTTCCCTCTTCTACCTGCTTAATCCGTCCAAGTAAACCAGTGTACACTGAAACATGAAAGCAAATGCCTCTAGAGTTTTAAGCTTTTGCTTTCTCTCAATATACTATTTGTTTAAAAATGTACCCCAGTACTATACAAGACAGGTGTCACATCAGTTACAGAAACACACGTCAGATGTGCAGTCAGATCTGGCTCCCAGAGAGCTTCAGCCCAGACACGACTGGGCAAACCAGAAAGCCTTCCTAGCACTTTCTGAGCACATCTCTCTCGGCAATGGATCAGCAGCACCTCTTAGAAATGGCCACAGGGATGCATTTGCTCTGAAAATGCTGACTTAGGGGTCATGACAAGACCTCAGCGCTATGGACTGGGGGCCTGTAGCTTAAAAATGGAACCAAAGCAAGGTGATAAGTTGAGAGGGTGCCTTTGATCAAGTGCCTAAAGGTTGATTTGCACCCAGAAGTCTGACAGTTTATGTGTCTCATGGCCCATGGACCTGGCTAGCAGATACGTAAAGGACCAATCATCTCAATTATTCTCTCTGTCTCACTGGGTGAAATGTGCCCCTGTGTAGAGGGGCCAGCAGGAGACCTATGTATCATTTATGTCCTATGCTGAGGGCTGAAATGAGCCGAGTGATGTGGATGTGTTCTGCTGGTCATCTGGCACAGGGAGGAACTGCATTGACCCAGGTTTTCCCTGATGATCTGTTTCTCCCTTTCCTGGCATATATCAATACACCTGCACATAATTAAATCATGACTGCCCTCTATAACTAAGTGTTCCACAAACTAATGGAGCCTTGTTTCCTATAATGTAAAGCTTTAAACTGCTTAATCCCTCCATCCTATCCTATATTCTTCAGCAAGCCCTATTCCCTCTTGCCAGCAATATCCCCAAAGCTTTCTCCCAGATCTGCTAGACTGGGCAAATAGAAGCCAATACACATCTGGCCAGCTGTTTGTTGTCTCTGATTGTGGAGAAGGGGCTGAGTTATCGCTGCCTTTACCGCAATGACAGTGTTTTGCTGAGTCTCTGTTTCATATTCAGTCAACAACTATCACCCAACTTGGAGGGACCGCCTGTGTTTCTTGCCACTGCTCCCTTGCCAGCACTGGTTGACATGGGCCAACAAGTTACAAATGAGTTGAGGAAGGCTGAGACTGCCAGCCAGACAGCATGACTGCACGAGCTTTGTTTCCTTTGAGAAATCAGACTGTAAACATCAGAGGGAGAGTACCAGAGAGGGACAGGAACTATTTAGGCTAAAGAGAAACTTTGGCTTGCAAACAAAGAATGTAAACTGACTGTGAATTATTTGAAGCTGGAATCTAGAAGGAAATTTGTAACTATCAGAGCAGGGAGGCTCTGGAACTGCCTTCCAAGGGAACAGAGCTACGACAAGAAAATGGTAAACTTTTACGATGGCACTTGATGAAAGGAATTAGATGATGCAGCTGCCGGTGACAGAGACAGCACGAACACCATGACTCACCAGGAAGGCCTCTGTGTTCCTCAATGTGTATGTACATCTTGTGCGTGGGTGGAGGTGTGGTAGGGAAGTACATATATGCACTTCAGTTGTGCTGCACATTAAATGAAAGATCAAGCCTGCTTCTGCTCTCCTTCAGGAAAGGGAACATTGTAGTCTGTGGCAGAAACAGGACTGCTTTCTATTCACACTCTCTAAACATCCCAACAAGACAATGTCCTGACAGGTTCCCTCATAACCTGTGCACTGACCTGCCAGTCTGAAATGTGTACGTTCTCTTCTGATGGGATGCTGTTTTACGCAGGTATGCTGGACAGGGCCTGGAAATGAGTATTTTGATCAGGACCAAGTTGACGTTCCTCAGCATTTGTCATATCCACGTGAAGTTAAACCACAGTGAAAAAATTAAGCCTTGCAGACAATGCTGAGTTTATTCCACAAAACCACATTGCCCAAGGATAAAAATGACTTCTGCCTGAAGCCCTGGAAGTCTTACAGACCTTACCCCCACTCTGTCCTCTGATGATTCCTCAGCAGTAGTCCAGAAGTGAAGTCCAGGGCTGACTGTGTGCTGATGTACACACAGTACAACCTCACTGACTCATACTACTTCTAGGTAGTCCCCAGCAGGCATCAGACACTGTGCTCCAGTACCTCCTGTGCTGTTTGAATGCTGTCTGCAAAGCATCAAGAGACGCAGGGCATTTATGGGTAGCCTGCTGGGAAACCCAGTGTTGAAGGTATTTTTCTCAGAGTTCATTTAGATGAGGCATATATTGATCTGCACTCAGCAGGATAAACTCTAACTCCCTTCCTACATATAGGAGCCCAACTGGCAATCTAAACACGGAAGGGCTGTGGTCCGAGGGCAACATCTGCACTGGATCGGAGGGGATGTTTTGGGTTACGCTGGCTAACATGAGGAGACATGACAGGCTGACAATACCTGTGAATCTCCCAGTTAGATATACGCCTCCCTATGGCTGTGCACAGAAAGGGAATTTGGATTTTGAAGTCTCCATGTACAACAGCCTCCAGTCTGGGGACCTGGAGCAGACTCTCCCCTGTCAGTACTGTACCACTGTGTTCAAGATGAGCAAAAATTTGTAGAAACACTGAGTGGAAGGCAAATAAATGCAAAGGAGAATTTAGTTCAGTTGTGCCTCACTGCTAAAGACAACATCAATGATTGAAAAGTGCTTATGAAAGAGAAATAATTATGTTCCATTGCTGCCCAGAATCATTCAGTTCAGCTGCTTTTCACAACAAGAGGGAAAGCCCCTAACTTATCAGCATCTGGGCAGAGAATCAATAAACAGCTTCCCTCCTGTGGCTTACTACCCTGGTACACACGAAAACAAAGATACTCAAAGAGCAGAAATTGATGCTGATAAAATTACAGGCTCTGAATATATTTTCCAAGAAGCTGATGATTTATGTTCTCACTGCTTTGCAATTATGGCCTCTGAGAAGCTCTGCCACAAACACTGTGCCTAAAGCATTTAAAAATACTCTAGCTTGCCTCCACTTGCCATTTGAACATGCTGTGGGGCTGTGATATTGGGAAAAGCTCCCAGACTCCTAACAACTTATCAAAGAGGGCAAGTTCTTTGTACTTACCACAGCATCACAGTGATTTCACACAGCTACGTCCCAGGATCTAGACATTATTTCAGTGTTTGGTCTCCTGGTTAACACAGGGATTGAGTGAGACAATAATTGGTCTTGCATAGAAAGCAAGGCTAAGGTTAAAACCTGATTAGAATCAAGAGGCAGTTCTAAGTGCTTCCAAATCTATATGCTGCCAAGGACAGATGATACTACAGTTTTCATGCTCCTGGCAGAGGCTACAGGTAGAGGAAAGGGAGAGGGAAGGGTATGTATTTGGCCTAGCAAAGCCCTTGAAGAGAAACACTGTGCCTCAGACTTTCCACATCTACAAACAGAGCTTGTGATCATGTTCAGCCCTTGCACTCCTGAAATCGCTGGATACACGCACCAGTGAAGCTACCAGCCTACAAGCTGGTTAGATTCAAAACAAAAGGCTGCGCTGGACATAGCATAGGCAAAATAATGTACCATCCTCATCTTGCTCTTAGCAAAGGGTGAATAAGATAGGTTCATTTCTGACTTTTAAAAACGTACCCAGAGGCAGACACTGAGCATGCAATATTTCAGCCTGAACAGTTAAACTCTGAAACAATTACAAACAACTAAAAATAGGTACTTCCAATGGAAAGTATCAGTGAAATAGAAGAGATGCCTTGCGATCAGCTTGCGATCAGCCGTGTCTTTAATAGGACAACGATGGCTGATTTACAAGCTTCTTTCTACCTGTTTGCAAACTCCTGTATTCATCTAATTAATAAGGTGGCCACACTGAACTAGGCACGCCCCTATCAATAAAGGGAGAAAGGCCTACAGAGAAACACTGAGAGGTTTTGCATAATTGTGCTGGGAAATACAAAGAGAAATGACCACTTTCCATGCCAAAGAGCTTATCGTCAAGAGACAGCAGCTGAATTTAACACACAGCTCAAGAAAGTGCAAGATCCATGTCAGATGAACTGTAACACATGTTCTGTAATCATACTCCTCACTACATCTGGGGAGCTGATCAAAAGAATAGTAAAAGAAATTGAAGGAGATTCACACACAACGAATAAAAAAGATCCCAGGAGCTCAATTAATTCAGCTAAAACACAGGATCCTTGTTTTAGTACTCTCTTAATCAAGAAACCAACCAAACAGATTTTGCTAAACTACAGAGTTTGATACTTAAATTTTAGAGGCAACAGTCCCTATTCATGGAAAGAGTACTAATAGCTTCAAATATCAAGTGTTGAGCATCAAGTATCAGGGTTTTCAAACCAGTTTCTTTGTCTTTAAGAAGGAATGACTTTTGAGTCACTATGTTTGGATTTTCTTTACTCCAGCATAATGGACAAAATTAGGTTGTTCAGCTCAAGTTCAAAAAAATGTCTTGTGTTTACCTCTTCATGCAAGCTGGCTTTTCCAAAACTCAGCAGGTATGTCCCTTAGCATCTCTTTTTATTGTTCAAATCCAAATTTCCAAGATAAAAACTAAGGTTTTTATCCTTTCCTTTCCTACCCTTTCTCATCTAGCAAAATAAACTCTTTTTCTCACCTTTCCGTGCAAGACAGTACACTACTACATGACTAAACAGCTCTGATCCAGATTATGTATTGCCTGAACATTTTTCCCAGAAGAACAACCTTCCCCATTTTATTGCCAAAATCTAGATTAGTTAGAGCTCAGCTGAAAATGCCTCCTCTGCTGAACTTGCTGCTGGGATGACTCAGACTTTCACAGGAATTTATGTCCTGGTAATTTCAATCTACTCTAGACAAAAATACAGCTTCTCCCCTTGCTATTACAAGAGACCAACAACGTATGGTAAGTCACGGAAGGGATTTGTCTCCTCTAACATTAGCTAGCTAAGAGTTGGAACTGGTGACTTAAGCTGCCGATGTAGTCGGTGGAAAGACACTGAATCCTCCAGAAAGCGACACCTTCAATTCTAGCTAGACAGATCGAACACACCCCATCCGACTGGCAGAAATCAGTGCACTGCTGCTGACTGCCTTCAAAAGAGGCAGAAGCATCGACTTATGGCTACTGTAGTTGGTGGAAGTTTTGGTTACTGGCTAGAGCCCCATCAGACAGCTTATGACCCTCCTGATGGCGGTTCACAGTTTGTCCTCAATGAGCATGGTGCACATTTTACAGATGGTTGAGGCACAGCAGTGATGTTACTCTGTCCCAGCCACATAGAAAGTGAATGTCTGATCTGGATAGAAAGTCCCACTTCCCTGCTTGTTTCTACCAACCAAACACCTTTGCTCAAAGAAACCTTCTGAAACTTGCTAAAGCCTGGCAACAATTGCTTCATTTTTCTAAAATATGAGTCAGGAAGAAGGATCTTGCTCATCATCCAGAATAATTCAAGGCTTAACTGTACAGACTGTACTCAGGCAAGCCTTCCATTAAATGAGTGCAGTCTGAACACAGAAGCTGCAAGATGTCATTTCTGTACAATCTGCAATGATCAGCCAAAATCCTCAATTTCAAAAATTTAAAAATTATGGTTTTGAGCTGTGACAGAGTTTTGAAGTTGTGCCTTAAACTCCTAATTTCTCTTTGCATTTGTAGATCTGCAATTAACAAGGGATGAATCAGTTTCTAATTTTCAGTCCAGAACAAATCCCTTCAAATGTCTTGTAAATCCACAAAACTGGGAATGTATAAAGGAAACAAAAGGAGACTGACAGAGATGAATTTACCTTACAGTTATGAACTGTTGACTTGGTAAATGCACAAACTCACTCCAATGAATGCAGCTAACAGTGTGGAAGCAATTGCCTTCCAGTCTCTCATTAGCTCAGTACTTTAACAACAGCCATGTTACAACATCAATCCATCCTAAACAGCTGCCTCCTGTGGCTCCGGTTTGGGAAAGCACCAAAGCTTGAACCTTATAGCTCTTTTATGTTCATCGCTGTCCTGAACAGGGACATTCTCAAAGTGTTAGCTCACTTACGTTGCAGATCACAATGGATTGGAGAAAAAGTGCATGATGTGCCAGAAGGAGACCCGAGACAGAATGGGACCCAGTAACAACTCAGACTGCACTTTTTGTTAAGCCTATATTCTCCACTATCTTTTAGGACACTCTTCATCAACCAGTGCAACAATAGTATATAAGCTAGATCTTCAGATTAATTTTTGGGCCATCATCAGTGTTTGTAATATGGTGCAAAGACATGTAAAACAGGAGGAAGAGTTGTAAGATGCTGTCTCAAGGGGAACTTGCTGAATACCCTTTTGACCTGCAGCTGTCCCAGGAGGTGCTCAGCTCGTGCTGGGTCACCAGACCTGTCTGTCTCTGCACTGACTTTGCATCCTGGCAGGCTGTAGCTGAGGCAGGGAACGCTTCAGGAGCCTACTGTTCTCTGCAGACTGGGTCATAAATTGTGATGGGGGGGGTGGGGGGTGTGCTGTGGGGGAATCTCTCCTGCTATCCAAACTGACTTTGAAGCTAACAAAAAATTGTGCAAAGAAGACAAAAGATATCCAGCCGAGCCTCTTCCTTTGCCCAGCTCTGAGATGTCTTATCCTTCCCTGTGCTGGTCTCTCTTATCCTTTAATGGAGATGCCTTTTCTCCTTGCCAGAATTTTTGTGGTTTCTGGACAGGTTCTACTGAATAGTTGTGTCATCAATTTATTTAGACTTTCTGACCCATGACTAAATGCACTTTGCTTTCTACAGTTTAGGGAAGATGGTGAAGTTCTCTCTTAACCTTCCGAAAAACCTTCAAGGAACACTTCATTCTTCAACATGGCTTAGGTATTTCATTTTTCTGTGTGTCATCTTACTTCGTACAAGGTGCCTGGCTGTTACTATAGTTAGTGATATTTTAAACCTTATGCAGGCCATTCTAGTCTGTACAGTTCCATTCACTTTGATGAAGCTATGCTGATTTACGTCCACTGAAGTTCTTGTCCATGGCTGAGTTTTGATGTATACATTTTAAGATTAAATTAAAAGATATCTAGGTTGGTTTTATCCTTGGTTGCTTTCATCTGATGTTTTATAAATACTCTGCCTGGTCAGTAATGAAAAGATTCAACTGGTGCACTTTTGTACTCCGATATGGTACAAACCATATCCATAGACAGAATTTCAAGAAGAAAAAAAAAAAATCCAAACAGAAAAGAAAAACCCCATTCTTGGCATCTGAAACAGATTTCCAACCCCTTCCCCCAGTTCCCCTGTGCTTCCCTTGGGCTGTCTGAGAAATAACAGATGCAAATGGGTTACTTTTGAAAGCACAGCATTTCCTCCACAGCTGATGCAGTGCGAAAATCCATCTGAAGCCCAGCAGACATACCCATGAGCAAGTCGCCTCTGAGCTTTGCCAAAAATGATACATTTCACCATGCTCTACTATAAAGAGAAAACCAGACAACCACCTACTGGCTGCATCACAGAGCGGAGAAGCCCTCATTTCTCCAGACTGCAGAATACCAATTAAACACATCTCAAGCCATCTATTCCTAGTAGGAGTTTAATGCAGTGCAAAGTTAGTTTGCTTCTTCCCCTAGAAGCATGGCCTTTTTCTGCCCCCCCGCCCTGTCAGGTGGAGTGATTTCTCTCCTTTGTTTCTGTGGCTGGCAAGTCAGAGCTGAAGTAAAATCAGTCTGCTGTCTGATGAGTTTTTGATGAAATTCAAGGCTGAAGCACTGCATTTCTTGATTTATTTAGCATTCAGACATCCCCTGCTTGTTCATTTCTGTACCTCAGCCTCTGGCAGTTTCAGAGTGCAGCTTCGTTTTCTGGGACAGCTGTAAGCTAAGAGAAGACCTTGTGCTAGGTTCAGATATGCCTCTGGTAAAAGGATAGTCTGTCTCCAAATGACACTTTGGCTACATATCTGTATTCCTTTAGTGATTTGCATGTCCTGTTTATGTACTTAACTTGCCCAGATATATGCTGGCTTTTTGACTGCTTGTTTTTCCTGTGGTTATGGCTATCAGCACTTCCAATTCACGTTATAAAACTTGAGCAGCTTTCTGTTTGTTTCATGTATCATCACTAAAAGCAGAGAGCAGATAACAGCTCATTTCAGCCAGTGCAATATCTGCCACCAGACATTAAAGAAGTGAGCAGACACAAGGAAATGAAATTAGCTTTCATGTGCTCCTCTCACAGACCCTATAAAATCCAACTGCCGAAACTGGAAAAGAATGAATCCTAAAACCTCTTGTCTAGACTGAGCAACTATGGCATAAAGGAAACATAAAGGAAAAACCCAGCGAGTCTCTCTGCCCAACTCACAGCTCAGTGGCCACATACCACTGGGAATTAAAAAATGCTTTAGCTTCAGTGACATTATGTCCACCCAGCAGATTTCCCCTGCGATCCCCGAAAGAGTGAAATGTCAACTGCCGTGCCATTCTTCACCACCCAGCAAAGACTCTGTGCAACTCTGTAGAACTGCTAAGGAAATGTAGCTGTCTAGGCATGTTTACAAAGAAATACAATTTGCTGTGGCCCCCTGGTCTTGTACAGCTGTTACAGTCCACAGAGAGTAACAGGGAGGAGGAGGACAGGCTAAGATGGTGCTGGTTTTGAGCTCCATGTCCAACAGCTGGACTTCTTATGACGAACGCTAATCCAGATGCAGTCTGAACTTGTGTTCCAAGCCTCCTGGAGCCCCTGCACACCCTGACCATCTCCTACGCAATATGTCAAATGGGAGTTGAACTCCCATACAAAATAATTACACAGACACTTGTCAAAATAAAGGCAGAAGAACCTTTGCTGAGGCATTATCTTCTTGACTTTATCTGAGTAACTGGCTACTGTCCAAATCCTGGAAAGCACTGAATGTGTTAATTTACCATGAAAACAGGATCAACGCCTAGGAGATACCTTTCTGCTTAATATATAAGCCTGTGTTATTTCTCTGGAAGACCTGCATTAGGCATAGGGTTGCAATGTTAAGTTTTGATCCAACTTATTTTTTTCTGAGACAGCATTCGGCAAACCTCACTGTTACGTATGTTCCACTCTGTATTCCAAAACTCAGCTATATATATAGAAGTATCTGATCTGGAAACACTGCACAACCCAGCTTTCTGGAATGTCTTGTTTTCAGGACAGCTGAATGGGGGAGCATGTTATTCACCCTGATGTCCCGTCCCTGGAGGTAGTTGAGAAGTGAACCTTTCATAAAGCACGCACACTGCCATGGCTGTAACTCAGCAATCTCAAGGAAGCAAAAGGGAGCTGGGGGCACTGAGTGTTTTCATCACGGGGTTGCGTCCAGAATCAATATGAAATGCACAGGTACTTTTTACAAAAAATAAATCAATGTAACTGTTTACACCCACATGACTGAGTTGTCCATATTTTTAGCATAAATATTGGTAAGCTGTATTCTTTTTCTTCATTCAGCTTCTTTGTTTCTAAATAAAATAGGATTTCTTTCAGGTTATAAATGCTTTTATAACTCTTTAAACATTAATAAAAGGGACCGCTTAATCCTGTAAGCTAAAACAACAGTTCTTCCAAATAGAAACACAAAAAAATTGCTTGGACATAATTTTGGCTTTTAATGCCATCTGTGTTACCATTTCTGCATTGCCCAAAATGAGAGACTATTCCAGCTCTGGCCATAGCTCTGCTTGGTAAGGCATCAAGCAGAGACTCTTCAGAGGAAAGTACAGACATCCTCATGACAATGAACTTCATTGCATAACACTGCAAGCTATGAAACAATTTCTTTTTTTTCAGCTTTTAATTGCATCGACATGTCCGTGAATTCTTGTTCTTTCAGAAAGTGAGAACAATCCTGGTCTGCCTTCTTACACACTCACTTTTTCTTATTTTATCTACATTCTCCATTCTTTATACAATTTAAGCCCTGTTCCTGCTTATTCAAACCCTGCAGCAGGAAAAACAGTTAAGTCTAATACCTGTCCCCTCCCATCATCTTTAACTTGGGGTGGATTTACCAGGTTGGAGGCTGCAACCCTCACTAACATCACCTAACACAATGCACATCACATAAAATGACATAGGAAAAGGTCACGGTGCTGTGCAATCCTGCTAACATCTATCTAGGTTGAATTTGAACTTGCTTGAATTAAAACACATCTCTTTCATTTGCTGGTATTGATGAAGACTAAGTAAGCAGCAACTTCTGAGACTCAGGCTGAAACATACCTATGACATGGAGAGCAAACTCTTGTTTCAAATTTTTCACCAGATCTCAGTAAGGCACTATTAATTTTCACGTGACAAAATACTTTTCTGAAGATTGTCCTGACCCTGCCATTTAACATTACTTAAACAACCAATGTATATGGACAATAGAAGCAGCATTTGCAAGGCAACTCAAAATGGCTCCCATTCCATATCTATCCTAAAGGTGCTCACATAAGACTAAATCACATATGGATGAACATAAAGAGCAGAATCCTTACCTGCCCCCCTTTGGGCTGGTATTTGATGTTATCTGTTGATCCAATTTTGGACCTGACGTTCTTGAGGTCAGGTAGAGGCTGATTAATAACGCGTAGCTGCTTCGGAGTGGCTGGAGATTTAGGAGGTGTGCGAATTATGGCAACTTTTTTCTCAGTAGGTACCAGTATGGCAGATTTGGGGGTCCCAGGAGTGTGTGGTGTTCTGGAGTAGCTGGGTGTCCCTGGAGTGCCTGGGGTACGGGAGGCGTAGCTTGGTGGTGTCCCTGGAGTGATGGCAGTGGAGCCAGGAGTAGTGGGGGTAGAAGTTCCACTTTTTCCTGTTCTGCTACGAATTGGCTCTGATCCTATATGCAAGAAAAAAAACCCAGCATTAGACCCACAGAAATAGAGCTCTTCTTCCCTCTATACCTTCCAAGACTGCGTCCCTGTGTGCCAAGCGAGATACAGCTCTAAGATGGCTGTGCTAGTGCTGGACTAGCTGGATGTCTGTCTCTGTGTCTTACTTTGCTAATCAGCCTGCCAGGAGTTACCTTGTCACATGTGGCCGAGCTGGTAAATTGCCCATGTGGTGACTGAGCTCTCTGCTCTCTAATGCAGGTGTGCTTCCCACAACACCTGCGCTTCCTGCAAAGCTTGCTAAACAAGGCACAATATCACATCGATTTCTGTCGTGGGGAAAGGACTAGAAGCACCCTTGGCATCTAACCTTTGGGACTTGATCTGACAACCTGACTAGCCAGTAAGAATGTTGTCACCAATTTAAATGGATCTGGGCATTAAACTAGAGAGTGGGGAAAATTCTGATTGTAATCCTGAAACTAAAGAATCTGAGTGCCTGGCTGCTGCTGGTAATCTGGTGTCTGCAGCTGAACCCTGGGTGAACATGCAGCTGATGAACAAGTCATAGCTGTATTCTGTGGGTGGGCAGATGTCCCTCACGTTCAATTGCTACTTTTCATTAGTGCAGTGAAAGAAAGAAATTACAGAAGGAAACCTTGATTAGAAGTCACATTCTAGTTACATCTGCATGCAAGTTAAAAATAAATAAATACTGTAACATGTTGTAGCAGCTCCATTCAGTGTTTATGGCATTGCCAGTCCTTTTCACTGAGCACAAGAATCAGTTTAGTAGTGGTATTGTGCTTTCTGCAGCCAGCTCTGCTGGTAACTCTCAAACACAAATGAACAGAAGCCAAGATATCTCCATATGCTGCTTAAAGCGAAGCTTTGCTGAGAATGCTCAGGGAGAGACCAAACCAACCCCCAAAGCCTGAGAACCCCAATGCCAAATGGCTGCATACATCTTTTCACCTTTGAAACGCCCAGGAATTATAAAATCCAATGAGCCTCTCTAGAGCATCCAGTGAGACTAATCAAAATCTTATTTAAACTATTTGTTAATCAATCTGTTTGTTTAATGGTGGTGGACCAAATGCAACGCAGTGCTGCCCCTGGGGTCCAGGAGGAACTCTTTGCTCTACGTGACTCATTAGACTGAACATACTCCACTCTCACCTGCAGTTTCCCTGAATGGTTTCTTTCTTTCCAAACCAACCCTAAACCAGAACCTTCTCACTATACCAACTGAGGCAGAAAGGGAATGATTTTTTTTTTTTTTCCCCAGCTCCCTGCAGCTTTGGTATATTTATTTTTCATTCCTCAGCCCTTCACCACATTGGCAAATGCTCAATGGCCTCTCACTCCTAGCCAGCAGAATGGGCTGCTGTGCCAGCTGGGGGCCACTCTGCTTACAAAGGGTCTCTGTTTTACCCTTGGAGCATCACCCAAGAATTTTAAAGGACTTTTTTTGTAGAATTTAATCATCTGCTTCCCTTAGGCTGTCTTAAAAGGGGCCGAGATTGGTTTCTAAAGAGAGAAACTAGAGGAATTCCTATTGGAAAGCAGGGAGCCACGTCCAGGTTCTGAGGCCTGGGCTGAATGCAAATCTATCTAAAAGTTCTGGGGGTATTCAGTAAAATTCTCTTTGTCCTGTAATTTCTTTTGGCTTGTGATTTGATAACATTGGTCCTCATAAAAGGACCTTGCTGGTTTACTATCCTAACTTCCCCCAATGAGTCACTCCACTAGCTAACATCTCAATTCTCAGCAGAGTTTTTACCCTAGGATTAGAGCACCAGGAGATCATTACTGTGAAACAGCAAGTTAATAACTATAATATTAGGTTGACTTTTCCAAGATCCATCAGAATATTTTATATTGCCTACTTCAGGTTTGTCTCATTTTTCTTGCCGCTGTTTGGAAATGCCCTGTGTTAAATACTTTACCCAGCTCTGAGCTCCCTGCAAAGGCATTTTGTAACATTAGTGATTAGTCTGAACAGCAGTCCTAGCTCTGGGCATTGCAGACTATGGAAAGGGTGCATCCTGTCCCTGCTTTCAAGCCCTTGCTGCTCAGCACTTAGTATCTGAACAGAAACAGTCTGTGGAGCTCTGATTTCCAACAGCATACCCCAGACCCACCCCTCTGTGTAAAAGGTAGGGACACACGATGCTATGGCAATGTGACAAATCTAACAAGGATGGGAGACATTCACAGCAGTAGGAGAAGGTTAATATGCAAAAAACATACGGGTGGTCCGTCGTACTGAAGAGGAAAGTGAAGCTGTGAGAGAGAGAGAGTTCTCCTCTCTGTCTCGGTCTCCTGATACACCTCTTCGAGGAGGAAGGATAGAGGAAGGTCTTGGTAGAGAGGAACGCTTTTCGGGACTCTTGCTTACTCCATCCTAATAGTAGCAAAATAAAAAAGGAAGGTTTAGTTTTCAAAACTCACTTTCTGGGCTGTGCTTTCTCCCAACCTATATATAGAGGGGGAAACTTCATCCTATGGGCCCAGTTTACTACTCACACAGGAAGCTGTGGGGATCCAGCCACCTCTTTACTGCATCAAAACACCCGACAGTCATCTTTCTGAGCTACTTAAGACACATAGAGATACTCTTGGATCTAAATATGGACAGATTCCACATTTGGTTCTTAATAAGGAACAAGGGTTTTTTAGTGCAAGCTGAAAGTAAAGAAAAAATCTCTGGAGCTCAGGTGTAAAATTCTTATGTAAATTTACCTGCAAAGTAACTGCAGTACTGGTGCCCAGAATACACCCCACGCTATATTGTTAGGTGATGGGTGATTTTTGCATTTTCAAACACTAACCTGTAATTTTTTTTATGGAGAAAAATTTTTAGCTACAGCTTATTTTGTGAGTGTAGGACTATTAATCCTGATGTCTTCTCTTATTTCCTTCCATACTCATTTTTTTACTTTTTGAAATCAGCAGACACCTTCTTGTTACCAGGGTTAGAGCAATGGACATGTATGTTAGAATATTTTTGAACTTATGGGATGGGCAGCCAAAGACAGTCTTGCATAAGCAGATAGTCCTCCCAAAGGCAAATATGATGATGGTCCCAACCAGTAAAAGACACACCAAACACAGTGTTACACAGAAAATGGAAGTTAATAGTGAAAACAGTTTTTAAATGGGGATAGGCATGAACTCAGCATCAAGTAGATTTGAAACACAAGTGAAATGTAAACATGGGGAAGCTAGGATGGACTGCCAAACATCTCTTTAAATTTATACTGCAACTTCTTCAACATGGTCCCATGCATAGACCAAATTAGGTTCCTAGAGCATTTGGCTTCCACCCTTCTTGCTGGTGATTAGAACTGTACCCTCCTACACTGGGGACTGAATTTGTTTTCAGAGAATATTAAGTGGTTTAAAATTACATTTTTTAAACTTGGAAGGCAAATCAGTACCGCTGTTCTTTGCCACTTACCCACGTGCAAATGGGTGCAACTTCTTAGCAGTCAATGAAGCAGCATCCATATCACCAATAGAAAGAAAATATGTCCTTCTAGTTATAACTTATTTCACTTATGTTTCCTCTGGAGAATCTCCTTTAGTTTTATCCATTTTGTAGCACAAATCTTGTAGCCTGATAATCAGTTTTCCTGCCACTGGATGTAAGTAATCCCACATAAGCTTCACAGAGAATTACTCAAATTCAGTGGGGAGAGAATGTGATCCATGGAATTCATGTACACATCTCCAAGCTAGCTCTCTCTACCAACTCTGCTACCTTACCTTAGCATCTGATTTTGAGTAGGGCAAGCAGTCTCTTGGGCCTGCTGAGGAAGGCCGTACATAATAACTGTCTGTATCGAGAAAAGTGGCCCTTTTAGTAGTTAATGAGCAAGCTGAGCTGGGTCTTGGAGGAAGGAATGACTTTGCTCTAGACTTTGAGGCAGGAATCTTTGACAAAAAGGCAGTCTAGTCATGAGAAAACAAACAGAAGAAAACACAACATGAAGCTGGACAAAAGGAAAACACATGCAACATGGACCAAAAAAAAAAGCCAAGCTATGAATTAATACTTTTCCTGTGTCTGGTAATGGTGTCTATGCAGTTCTGACATGCATGAAAGTTTTAGTTCTGTGTTGTTTGATTAAAACCATCCGGGTTTGGACAGAGTTACTGATTCTAGGAAGTGCCTTTTTCTGCAGATGCTATTTTTGTCTTGTGTTAATTAGGACAAAAGTGGTGCCAGGTATGGCATTTAACTGGTACAACTGCTGGCTGGCTGCATTAGAAGCAAGTGCAAAACTACAGCAGCACCAAGAGATCCTAGTCCATTAAAACTAAGTTGTGCGTTTGAAATATATACCTCTTATCCCAAGAATAAAACAGTGAGAATCGTAAAAGCAAAGTTACACCAGTATTCCCACGATGGCAGAACAACATGACAGTATTGCTTCTTGTGCCACTGTGTACACACAAAATCCCTAATGCATCCCAATCACCGTATTCTGTGCGTTTGGTGTTCACTCTGTAGAGTGACAATGTGGAGTCCTGGGATGAGGAAACCCATATATGGTTGAAAGGCTGACCTGATATGTCATTGTGATCAGATACTTGTCTGATTCTGAATAATGATAATATCCCATTGAAAGAACAATTAAACATCAATAGGACAGATTAAAAATTCTTTGTTGACACTTAGGAGCACCCAACTGCTTTGCAAAAAGGAATTTCCTTGAAAGAGAATAGGGCTACTTGCTTAAGCAACACTTTTTTTTCTCCCACGGGTATAACTGACACTACAAAGAACAACTGCAAGGCTGTTATCTTGGCAATGTAGTCCTCATTCTCTCTGTATTCATACAAGCATGAAGTTACACACAGGACCAATCCCAATGGGCCTGTAATTATGGGATTTGGTACAGAATTTTAGCCATGAAAAATTTGGCATTTGATCTAAGTCAGTCACCTAGACTCTCTTAATGTTCAGAAAAGGTGTCCGAGTTACTCCTTAAGTTATCTTTGTTAGAAAATGAGAAAAGAACGGGTTGTCAACTCTCTACTGACAGGCATCTGGCTTAGGCTACATACCCAGCCTACAGAAAACTGAGGCTGGTGTGCTGAATGTCATCCATGACATCATCAACACGATTAAGAGTTACAGAACTGTGTAACAAACAATTCCAGTCCTACAAAACAGCTGAGAAGACTTCTATTGGATATCATCATCCATATCAAGTAGCTCTGCTGAGCAAGACAAGAAATTATTCAAAGGATGGAAGTGCTTTACTACCAAGAATATATTCCTAGAATGAGTTTTGCAACATATTAACGTCTCTTTCTTTTAATACTTATTTCACTGTCTGACAATACACAGAATAAAATCAGTGAATAATTATTTTAAACAGAAACTGAACAGCATCAAAGGCTTCTCCAGACTTTGACTGATTTGTCATAGTTCAACTTATCGGTCCCATCCACTTGTGAAACTCTGGGCCATATTTACAAATCCACGAAGCTGTTTATTGATGCTGAAACTCTGTGGAAGCAGGGTATCTGTGCTGGGTGGCTCCAAAAAGCAGACATTCTGCAAATGCCTTTCACCTGGTTTTCTGAACTTGAGATATAACTAAGCACACACAGTTTGAGGCCCAAATGTTCATTCAATGGTTTTTGCCTTTCTCAACCTGTGGGTCATGCAAAATGGTTCCCGTAACGAGACTGGAAGACTCTTACAGATTAAGAATCTAGGCACAAGGTAGAGACCTTGTCCTTTTCACTCATATTGCATACAGTGTCCTCCATGAATGTGTGCATCTAATGGGGACGCTAAAGATGGACAAGACTGAGATCTTTCAATGGAATAGCTGGGGAAAAGGCATGACCTTGAGCTAATGCACTGCTCTGAGATTATCACAGTCTAGATCCCCTCAGTGTTATTTAGGGAGCAAGGCACTTTTTAGCATCAGTAACAGCAGCAGAATCTGGCCGAACCAGATTTCAGTGACATGCTCAAGGCTGGTAGAGCAAACAAAGAAACCAAAGGCCTCAGTCCCTGCCTGTGCTTTAGCCAGAAAACTATTCTTATTCTCTGATAGCAATACATTACCTTTGACCTCTGTTATAATTCATGTTGCTCGAAGTACCAGCTGTCCACAGGACAAAGATCTATGTAACCCTGAATAAGACTCAGGGATTGCTGAAGTTGGGATGCAGAAACCTCACTTTATTTCAGAGGTGTTCCTAACACATGACCGATGTTCTCAGCATCTCGCTACCACAGGTACACAGCTCCTTCCAGCAGATGGAACTGCTTAGCCTTTCCTGAACTTGTTCTGCAAAGCAGTATGTAAACTGTAGTTTGAAGATGGATAACAAAACTGACCGGGTTGGATGATCTAACATTATCAGTAGAGAGGAAAAGGCTGCACTTGAAGGACATAAAAGCTGAAAATCAAGAAGAAACACAACAGAAAGGGAAATCTCTTTATGGAGGTGAAGAGGTGAAGCCAAGGCACAGAAGAGAAAATGTCCAAGAGATGCGTGAGTGTGGCAAACAGAGAAGTGAGGCAACAGGGAGAGGAAGTAAGCAGGGGACAGACTTCTCATCTTTGCCATAACGTAAGGGACAGGAATAAGAAAGGTGTATAGAAAGCAGATAATTTCAGAGAATGATGTTGCAGTGCTTGTACTTAGAGCACTCCATGAACACAGATGACTCTGAAAATGGCCTAGTATTGACTTCTTTTGTGTAAGTGTTGATTACCCCCAAGAAAAGACAGTAATAAACCATATTGTTGACTCAGACCAGAAACCTGTCCAGATATTTCTTAATGTACTAGCAAAGAAGCTCTACCAGTTTCCCAGTTTTGAGCTGAAATGGGTCAGAGACCTGAAAAACCACATGAAATCCCAGAATTTACGGCTGAATTCAGGTCTAAATTTCACAGCTCCTCCAAAGCCTCCAATCAATTATGCTGCTATCATCATTAACAATTTCTTACAATTCATAAATAATGTGCAGCACTTTATGAGACAGAGATTTTTGTTCGCCAAAGAACTGATGATCTGGTTAGACAGAAGAAACAAATCAGCCATGGAACGTATTACGAAATTTAGAGGAATCCTAAGGAACTTCTTCATTGTCAATGATGGCTAAAAATGACAAAGAATTGTCATGCTGCAGATGTGAATTAGCATGTGTCAGTGTCACGTAAAAAAAGGTTGCATAGAGGACAGTGAAAGGAGGTTGGTTTCCTGGGGATTTTTGAGTGGTGGGACAGGAAGAGCGTAGGGCCAGCATGGGAGCAGGGTGGAGAGGCACTGCAGTATTTGCTGAAGGAAACTCAGCAGAGGAGAGCCGGACGCAGGGAGCAGAACAGGCTGCAGAGCAGCTGAAGGCAGGGCACATAACTGTCAGGTTAAAACACAGACAGAAATCAGCGGGCCAGGAAATGGCCATTCAGAAAGCACTTAATCATATATAAAATGGTACTGGCCAATAATTTCTACACAGGCATGACCTCTGCAGAATGCATGGCTATATAATGGTGCATCAGAAGACATCCAGTGAGTCCTGGGGGAGGGTTTCTGCCTGCATAGCAATCGAGCAAGGTGTCAGTACGAGTCAAGTGCTGCAGAAAGGGCCAAGGTACACAGTTTATCCCAGAGGATGACCTGGCTCAAAATGCATCCAACTCCTGCAGTCTGGAGTCTGTGTGCCCCCTGTGGATCTGCAAACCGTCATCATCTACTACCTGGGACTGTAATTCAGAGGTTATTCAGGAAAGGTGGTTTTAATTACCCTTTTAAATGAATAATGAACATGGCAAACAAATTTTAAATGGAACACACAATCACTTACGGAATTAACACAAAAAGATCTGAAATAATATTATAAAGATGAACGATAAGATGATTTTACTCACTGAGAGTTTTTCCTTTGCTTGTTTAAATACACCAGGAGCCTGGTTTGTTTCACCACCTGCTGCTGAGAGACCCAAAGAAAGACCTGATAGTTAAAAACAAAAATAATAAGCATTTCCACTTAGTACACTTGTTAGAACAATTAAACGCCTTGGAACTACTGTGCAAAGCAATTACTTTGTGAATTACTCTCAGTGAACTCTATGCAGAAATGTACCTGCCTTAAAAATGTCCTATATTCATCATACTTGAGGTAAAATGGTATTCTGCACATTTAAAAAAAAAAAAAAAAAAAAAAGAAAAAGAAATTTTGTATTCATGTTCCTAGAAGTCTAGAAACTACAGTAAAAAGTTGAAGAAATAGCTGACAACTATAAGAGCCTCTAGTTCTGAAGGTCAATCCTCAGACACCTTAACATCCTGATTTTCAGGACTGTCCTCTAAAAATCAGGCTCCTTTAAGTAATCCACAAATGAAAATTTTGAGAGGCCCCTGAAATCACCACTTTTCAAAATATTAGCCACCATTCCTAATGGAAAGCTAACGGAAAGCAAGAGATTCATTGTTGAATTATCATCCTAGTTGTGTCAACAACGTCAGTGTGCCATGGGTCAACTAAGCCCTCAGACTTTAGCAACTCAACTTGTATCTGGGACATCAAGTATGTTAATTCAGTATTTCATTTATCTGATACAATGTGATCTGAGGTAAGATTTTTCTCTCTGACTTAGATTCCATCCTTACAAAAAGTTTTGGAATGGAGCAGCTTTTTGGAAAGCAGGTTATTAGTTTCACCCAAACACTGTTTTTCAGGAAGTGTTTTGCCACACAAAAACTAGATGTGAAATCTTTTGGCATCTGTGCTAGGATGCCCTTAGTAAATGCAGAAGCAGGACAGTGGTCACAGATGACAACCTTTTGCTGTAAACCCAACTGTCTGCCAACTGTAAAACCAACGCTAACGCACGGTACAGGACAGAACCGATTAGTTTTCTCCTTTCCCTGTGCAGATCCCAGGCATGGTGAGGAGATCTCTGGTTTTCTACCACACTTCCCACTCGGTTCTACCCTCTTAATATAATTTCATTGCTGGTTTTTTTTTTTTTTAAATTGAAGGAATAGGAGAAAAAACTTGTGAGGAGGAAAAGAATATATATATAACTGCGTACTTCAGTTCTGCTCAATTTGTAATAGGGATAAGTACAGCACAGCCCTCCTGCATCACATTTTACCACATCTGTTACTGCTGGTTTTGGTCTGGTTTGCATCTCTTCTAACTAATCACAAATAGCTTCTTTCCTCCTTCCCTTGGTATTGAACCTTAACCAGCCACCACTATGAAGTGGAAAGAATAGCTGTGCTGCTTGCGCTGACTTACCTGAAAGTACCACAACTTCTCCATCTGAACAAAAGATCTCTACAGGCTCTGCTGCCAGATTAAATACACAACAAACATGTTTCACCTTGGGAGTGACCCCAGAACTGAAGATAAGGAACAGAAGCGTATCACATAGTGACTTCCGCTCATAGCCAGGTAATTGTCCCGGCCTTGCCACGTAAACGCTCCTCTGATGGCACAATGGCAGCGACGTCTCACAGCCACTAACAAAACATGACTTGGATTGAGGTTTCACTCACGAACTACATCAGTCAAGGCAAATACTTCACAACTCTTTCCTCGGAATTGGCCGTGCAGTTTCTTTTTCAAATGGCAAGGATGAGTCTCTTAAAAAGCAGTCCCACCCTTATGGATATGGCACTGTGTATTTGCCAGTGCTCACCTCACAGTGACATGGAAGGTTTTTTCTAGTATTCAAGGGAAAATAGGGGAAAGATGTCATTTCCTGAGTCACTATGCAGAAAATATGAGCAAATATTAACTTTTTTTTGTAGACACTTATGACTAGACGTGTTTCATTTTAAAGTCACAGTAAATGCAGCACGGAGGTTTTAACTGACTGCAATACACTCAGTTGTATAGACAACACTGCCGAGGGACTTTTGGTGGGGCTCCATTGGCCAGGTATCACTAAAGCTGACAAGACCGTTCCAAATAGGACACACTGACAGTCAAAACTGGCTTCAAGAGATGGTGCTATATTTTATGTAAAAGGAAAAAGGTGAGAGAGAAAATGTCCCTCTAAATTCCAAATCCTGGAAAGAGCTGGATGACTGGTTCAGGCTTAGAGATATGTAGATTAACATAGGACTGCCTACACTCTTAGAGTGCCTTGCTATGTGATATCCTTTCACGTGGCCTCCCCCCAGGTCCCATTGGTAAGTATAAAAAGGTGAGGTAGAAGAAAATAAGGGACATTGTGAACTTTCCAGCAACGCTGAGCATGGTGAAACATTCTAGGAGATATTTTTGTTCACTTCGTGGTGTGGTTTAAGCTACTCTGCTGTAGAGCCCAAACCTCAAAGTTCAACCCACATTACTGCAAATTTTATGATCAATCTGGGTCCATTATTTTGGTTGCTCTCCATCTCAGGATTTAAATGTAGTGGGTGTATTACATTTTGTATTACATTTTTCACTTTGACTAATATATCTGCTTCACTAGGTGCTAGAGTGAGAGAGAAAAAGCTCTGTCAGTTGTCAGGCAGCACACATTTAAGGCACTGGGCAGATTTCCTTATAAGAGTCTACTGGTATGACTCAGGCCTCTCCAGGACGCTACTGGGCCAGAAGAGTTCAGAGGAGTTAGTGGTAGAGTATCTGAGGGCAAGACAGCACTGACCACATGGCTGTAGGAGTGTAGATGAAGTTGAGAACACTACAAAGCCGACACCTAACCCCCCTCATTTCCACTGCTGATTGAACCCCCTGGGTCTTTTGAAAGAATACGTGAATTATGGGTCGTAACTCCTGAGCTGATCAAGCTGTGCTTCAGCAAACAGCAAGAGGTAGCAAGAAGAGTTGTTTTAATCCTTTTTTAAAATTCCTCACTTTGGGGTAGTTCTTGTCCAGAATGCAAGTTAGGACAGCCTAGAGACTGCAAACTGAGGAGGAGCCATCACTGCAACACAGAGGGGCCTGGATCAGCCTTTTCTTCCCTGGCTTCATTTCTTGTGGAAGGGGGGAGTAAACACGCCAGATTCCCTGACAGGAGCAAGGCGATGGGACCAAGTATTTAGTGCTGTTGTCCTAATGGAACACAACCAGGAGATAATACACACTTCATACAGTTAAGGCATGATATTAAAGCTACCCTCGCATAACTATCCTTTTACTGTATTTTCGCTAGTCAGACCTCCATACTGAGACTGGTCTAAATTTAGAACAGGAGTGACTCATTGATGCAAAACTGGATGGGAGCAACTTCTTAGGAACACTTTTGGTATTGCACTGTTTACCTGTAGGATAGGTAATAAATCCTGTTCTTAATTTCTAAGCCATGAGACAAGGCCTACGTAGTTCTGCGCTGCTGTGCATGGTTCTTCTCTTAGTAGCCCTAGTTTCACTCATGAACAACCGCACTACAGCATGCGGCTATGTTACATTACAGAAAACCCGGCCTCTTTTAGCAATTTTTTTTTTTTTTAGATCACTAGAAAAGTCAAGATGTTCATCTTTCCACCCTGAACTCACAATAACAAGAAGTAATACGATGAAAATGCTGAAAGTGTTATTTTTGGTCCTCTAAATAATGATACACCTATCAAGATGTAACAGGAATCATTTGTTTCGTCCTTTCATCTTCCTCTACCAAATATTAAGATTTTTGCTTGGAATGCATTCGTAGTGTGAGCCCAGATTTCTTCTCTCTCAGCTTCATGCTGCATGTGGCTGGATTCCCCCTGTGGATTTTGACTGTACAGCATAAACATCAGTGACAGATTGGGAAGTGTCAATGCAGATAACATCAATCAACAAAATATAAGTCTGAAACACTTCTTATTATGCATGAGAGTAAAAAAGCAAAATAATGGAAATGCATACCATGGTTTAAGCTGTCAACATTTTCCCACCAGCAAAAACCAAAAAAGCATAATTTTTAAAAAAAAGAAAAAAGAACAAAATGATGAGTAGAGATTCCTACAACACCACACTATAAGCACGATGCCAAATTACAACCACAGCACTTGGAGGGCCAAGCAATGACACGCATACATGATCATGGCCTCCATTAAATAAACAAACAAATACCAGGAATGAAAGAAGAAAAGAAAAATGATACAAAACACTAAAAAAGCAATACTATTTGTGAAGACTGATATTCTTGGAGGAAAAAATAAAAAAATAGAGAAGCTGCTATAGCCATGAGATTTACAAAAAAAAAAAAATGTCTATGTTTGCCAGCCACATTGCATAACTGAACAGAACGCAGTCACCTGTCTGCTTCCGTTTAACACAGGAGAGATGAGTTGGTCTAGTATATTTGATAGCAGGTTTTAAAATGATTTTCCTGGAGGGAGAGTGGGCCTGAACTTCAGTTTTTTTAGCAAGTTCAGCTTTCTTATACACTGCTATGGACAAGAAAACACAAAAACATAGAATCAGGAAAAAACCAGCAAACAGTTTCATATGACAATACATCAAGTGGCAGGCCCACTGCTCCACAACTCCAACCCGATGCGTCGCTTCTACTGGGGTGAACAAATCCTAAGTCAGAAGAGGGGGAGCACTGGCGCATTAACCTCAGATATGCTACCCAGTGATCAGTGGGGAAGCCTACAGCAAAACGGGACCGGTGGAGCAGTGGGCCTTGCACATGGCTTTTCATATAGTTGTACAACATCTCATTAAAAAGCACTACCGTTAATACTGTTAAGGTGCACATCATCTACAACAGAGTAACCGGATAGTACTGTACAACAGTAAAACAAAAACAAAAACAAAAAAGCATATATTGTAATAGGGAGTGTTAAATGAACCTTTTTTCCTTCTCACTTCATCTCTGGAGAGTGTGCTAGGTTCCTTTTTAGCTATTTTCCTTTCAGGAGTAGAAATCCTGCCTCTCCCAGTTTTAAAAGGTTTCTCTTTTTTATGCTTATCGAGAGATGATCTTCGCAATTCTCTCTCTGCCTTCTCCTCTTTAGGAACAGTCTCTAACTGTTCAGTCATGATGCTCCTATCATCATCTGTAGGATCAGAGCAAATTATAACAACAAACAAAAGATTAGTAACAAATGTTAACAATACTGTGGTGGAGCAGGGAAAAATAGCCGAAGACAGAGCAGATGGATTAATAAAAAAAGGCAGACTATTTTACCATTTTTCTGAAACATGCTGAGATTACTATTACAACTATAATCATTTCGCTTTCTGATCATTATGATTTGGAAGCAAAAATATTTAACAGACAAAACAGAAAGGATAATGCACACCTTGAGTATCTGCCCAGAGACTGTCTGTGTCCATGATGGAGTCATCGATCGTTGTTTCGTCTTTGTAATCATCACACGTCTCTGTCTTGTAGTCGGTGAGCAGGATTTCTTCTCTCTGGGGTGAAGCAGGAGCTTCTGGGGAGCCCTCCTTGGGCTCAACTTGCATGTCAGCCACTTCCTCAACCTCCAGCTCCTCTTCAGCCTGGGAGTCCCCTGTTTCGATGTCTTCCTGCTGAGTAGCAGCAAAGCGCACACTGTGAGAAGCAGATTCACCCTCATCAACTGTTGTCTGCACCACTGTGATAAAGTCATCCTCTACTGTCACCACGGATTCAATAATGCCTTTCAGTTCAGGCAGTGCTTCTGGGCTACCCTTGGCTAGCATTTCTTCAGCAGCAGGTTCCCTGAAGTCTGTTTCTGGGGGCATTTCTGATATAAGATGCTGTTTATCCTCTTCTTTTTCTTCTTGCCCTACTTCTACCTCTTCTTCCTCATCTTCTTCCCCTTTTGTGGCCCCAGCTGTCACTTCACATGGCAGCAGCTTTTGGATTTCCATAGGTTTCACAGCTGTATCAGGAATCTTTTCAGTTCCTTCTGCAGGCTGTGGTATGCTCTCCATCTGAATCTCAGCAGGCTCTTCCTGGAGAGGCTCAGCTTTTGGAAGGAGGAGCTCCATAGAAGGCTCCTTTGCTGGTAACGGTGCAGGCATCTCTTCCCCAGACACGGGAGGTTTTGGAGGTTCTGCTTTGATATCCTCTGGTTTCAAGGATTCGCCATTCAAACCTTCTTGGGCTTGATCATGCTCTCCGCTAGATTCGTAAGATTCTTCTTTATCAACTGCCTCTTGATGTACCAGATCAGGCTTAGTTACTTTTTCCTTAATTTCTGTTTCAGACAGTTTGGTGCTGTCCTTCACATAACTAGGCTCTGTCTTGGAAAGTACATCTGCATCCTTTGCTTCTCTGGATGAGATGGTCTGATCTTTCTGTTGAGTGTCTTTGGGCTCAGGCTCTGCTCTTTTAACAGAGGCTTTGTCTTTCCCTGAAGGAAGAGAAACAACCTCACTGATCTTAGTATCTAACTGACTCTGATATTCTTGGTCAGCTCTCCTTGCAGCCACTTCCAAATCGTGCTTTATAGCATTGTAATCTGGTCTTATTGGAGCTTCTCTCTCAGCTATTTCAGGAACAACACTAAGAGTCTTCTCCTCCTTCTCCATCAACAAAGAAACAGCATCTTTTTCTATTGCTGTCTCTGAGGCTGATATTCTGTCATACATAGTATCATCGGTTACGTGAACTTTATCAGCCACGCTTTGTTCTTTCATTTCTAAGATTGCCTCAGGTCTTGTCCTCTCTGGCTCGGCACCTTTAATGGGATAGGCCTCTTTAGAGTCAACTTGATCTTCACTTTTTTCTAGCACAGTATCCAGCTTCTCTTTTTTCTCCTGCTCAAAGTCCCTTGCCAGAATGGACTCACCAGTGGCATGCTGACTGAAGTCTTTTTCACTGAGGAATTCTTCTTTTGATTTTTCAGCTGCTGCCAGCTTCACTTCTATTAAAGACAGGTCGGGAGCCAGGCCACGTCTCAGTTTTTCATCTGTGACTTCGTAAAAAGGACAGGTTTCACTCGTTAAATTCTCACTGTCCTGAACTGGAGAAGGGAGTGGGACTGTGTACTTATTGAAAACACAGTAGCCCAAGTCTTCTAGCTGACTTTCGGCTTTTAGTGTTACGTGGTTTTCATCTGTCACAGGTGGCAGGGCTGTGCTGCTGTCTTCCACAACAGTGTCAGAAGGAACCGACTTCTTTTGTGCCATCTCAGCATCTGCACTCACAGAGGCTAATCTAGATCTTGTCCCTGCTAAGTCTAACATTTCAGGCAGGTCAGGAGCCAGGACAGACCCGTTTTTGTAATATTCTTTGGCCAGGAAAGGGGATTCAACCACGGTCTCAGGCTGGACTTTTTCTTCTGCCACTGCTTTTTCTTCTTCAATGTGCTCATCTTCCTCTCTACTATCAATGGGGAAGCAGGGGGCCTTCTCCCGTGCTGGTGTGGTTGCTGGCAAGTAGTCGTCACCTTCATCCATACTTCCACTAGTGTTAGTTAGAATATCCGAAGCTAGGGGAGAAAGATCATGTGCACGACCAAAGCTAAATCCTAGAGCTATTGAATCCAGGCAGGACATGGGCAAGTTAATAGACATACTTCTCTGTTCAATTGCAGATCTCCCCCCAAGTCCCAAGCTCCTGCTCAGAGTCAGGTCATCTTTATTTTTACTGTGGAGTTCTCTCTTATCCCCATAGACTTTGGGGTCAATAGTAAACATTCTTTCTGTTGGGGAACTTGGTTCTTCAGATTTGTCTGGTGTAAAGCTCTGTGCCAGGGTACTGTACCCTATTTCCTGAGCAGGCCCACTCTGCTGCTGACCCAGTTCTGTCTGTAATTCTTCCTCCTCTTCCTCTTTGTCTTCAGGTATTAGACGATCTGTCTGATAAGGCTCATACACACTCTCCTTAGTGTCACTTAGCTCATAGTAATCACTGCCTTGTTTCAGAGCGTCTGCTTTGAAGGCTTCCTCTTTCAGAGCAGAGGTTTCAAAATACTTCGACATTCCCGATCGATCCTCCTCCTCTTTCATTTGATGAGGAGCTGAAACACTTGTCTTATCCTCCTTGATATCTTTTTTAACATCTTTCTCTTGAGAAGGGTCTAGAGTAGGAGTCTCATCAGTGGTTAAACTTCGTGCCTCAGGGGCTTTCTCTGTTATTCCAGATAACTGAGTGGTATCAGGGTGCTCTACTGTTTTCTCAAAGGTCAGTTCATGGCTTAACTTGGCTGGGGGTACCTGTGTGCTTGGCTGGTCCTCCTTTTTCATGTCTATTGTTGCCGGGAGCCCACTTTGGTCCACTTCTTTTTCTGCTTTGAGAATATCACCTGACATTTTAGCTTCATCGTCCTTTTGAAAGTCTGCTTTGTCTAGGGAAAGTGTCTTAACTTCAGGTTTTGTGGTAAATTTACCATCATCTAATATTCGAGCCTCCCCTTTATCATAGAAGTCATACCTTTCTTCCTCATCACTCTCATCCTTGGTCATGTCCTTTTCCTCCCCCCACACAGGGATTTTCTGGGTGCTTGGCGTTTTCAGGCCATCTAGAGTTACTGGTGAGACTTCTTGCAGAGCTAGTGTCCTGTCCCTGTGGATCTGTTCATCTTTAGTGAGATCTTTGGCAAACAGTTGGTCAGTGGGTTCCTGTTTTGTTTTGGAACTGTCTTTGAGTGGAAGCTCCTGGGGGACAGTGGGAGATGGGCCTGAAGGAAGCTCGCTCTTGGCTGCTTCTGTCTTGGGTTCTGATAGCAACAGAGGACTTTCACCATGGCTGATGGCAAGATCTTGGACATCTTTAAGGTCGTCTTTAAATTTCATAGACATAACTTGGTTGGATGGTGAGGGCACATCTGCAGTCCTTTCTTCTGTTTTGCTCACTTTAGGCAGTTCAGAGGACGAGTCTTTTTGTTCTTGAGAAGCAGGAGGCTTGGCAGCAGGTTCTGCAAAACTGGCCTCCCCTTGCTTTTGTGAATCAGTTTCCAAGATCTGTTCTGATAGAGGTGAAGGCATTTTTTCTTTGTCTTTGCTCTGTGAATCCATTTTATCTATAGCGTCTGTTTTTGCTGGCTGTGGAACTAAGGCATCATGTTTAGGTTGCTCACCAGTCTTACTGTCTTTCCCAGATTCACGTTGCTTTGTGTCTAATGGTTCTGCTGTGAAAGGGCGTGCGCCCTCCTGGACACGGAATTCCATCTTCGTGGCTGCAAGTAAATCTGAAGTAGTTTGTTTGGGTTTTATAACAAAATTATTTAAAGCACTTACAGGCAGGCAGTCATGTGGCTTACAACAACATCTTGGTATGAATGATGGAAAGGAGAGGGAGAAAGATGCAAACATGCAGCAAGGCCATCCACCTAGAAATCTGCTTTAAAGTGTTAAACCCTACTTTCCTTTCAATATATGAGATTTTATAGTGAAAATGTGAGTTGTACACATATAAATGTGACCGCTGAAATGAGATGATTTCATGTGAATTCTTCATCTTCATGGTTTGTATACAACAGTAAAACCACAAGTAATCCTCACTTCATTGGTATGCTTTGCTGGACTCTGTAACTTGTGTTAGTTTTGAGTTAGTAAAGTCTGCAAGATTAAGTCCAATCAGTAGTATATGTAGTTATACATTTCTATAGCTATTTTACATTTTTCTTCTACATGCAGCCTCAACTAAAGAAATAACGCATATACAAGGTTTTGCAAGTGTCAGAAGAGGCTGTTTTTTTAATTGTACCAACTTTTGACATTTACTCTTTGGCAAATGACAAAAATCTCACTGCTGTCATGAAACTGGTATGTGTAAACCAGCAACACAGCTATTAGTAGTCCCAGATCTTGAAGGTCTGGTCTTCAAAATGGCCAGCCATCTTCAGCTGTAACTGAAGTCAAAGAATACTTGGCATGTTTCAATGACTGTAGGTCAGGCCCTAATTAAGTTAATTTGAAACTAAAACTGCTACTTTTACAGTCTGCCACTATATTTTTAGGGAGCAATACCTAGTTACGTTTTTTTATACATGCTCTGTTAATCATTAATAGCTTGTTCTTTTTTAATATCCTACGGAAAATTATGATTCCTATCATATGGAAATCTTCCTATCATGGAAAATATGAAGAGAGATACTGTAGAATGTGGCAGAACTTTCTGCAGTAATCTGTAGAAGTTCTATGAGTTTTTTCTAAAGCTTGCTAAAACAAGCATTTGGCCAACTCTGAATCTCCTCATCTCTGATTTAAAGTCCATGGAGCCATCTTTTTGCTCTGATGAATCTGAATTTTTTAGAACAATTAGTATCAAAGTATTGGTCGTTCTTTAAATATTCGCATATGTTAACATTTAGTCAAAAAAGCAACGGCCATTCTAAACTCCACAGGTAGAAAAAGGAGAGGTCTACAACTCCAGTAATTTTGCTCCTTTATGTTTTTACATTTGGTGACTCACGTGCAAACTCTTATCAGCCATTGAGCTGATGTCATCCTCGTTTCACAGAAATTAAATAGCTAGATACTGACTTCCTTTATGTATCCTACTGTGCCTCTTACTGTAGTGCAAATGAACAATACCAATGGCATCAAAACATATTCTGACTGCCAAAGGAATTCAATATTCTTTAGCTGGGCCAGCCAGAACACCAGCCTCCCAAATGCAGCATTTCTTAGCCAGGTAGTGAATGGGTACATCACTACTCCATACAATGTGTCTTTACACCTTGTTGCACTGGCTGAAGAAAAAATACCATTAAAAGGAACATCTTGAAGCCTAGTTCTTACATACTGAAAGACGACTGCAGTAAATATTTTGTTCAGTAAGCAGATCAGAACTTCACCCTATGCACCCAAGCCTAAACTTCACTAAGAAGGCAAACATCCCAGTGGAAGTGATGGAGGTTTTGCCTGACCAAGGCATTCCAGCAGGGTTAAACATTTGTAATAAGTTAAGACACACAAAAAATCAGAGTTCTGGCAATGATCAAGGAGAGGAGGGGTGGACTGCAATGAATGGCAAGGATATGACACAAGAAGCGGTAGCTTTAGGGAAGCAAAACCGGAATGCACTGAAGCACACACACAAAAAAACCCCCAACCAAACAAACAAAAAACCTGCACACTGCAAATGAAAACATTTCTACAGTTTAAGCCTCTTTATGTCATAGTCAAAGTCAGTAAATCTACTTTTTGAAAGAAAAGCAGATGAATCTCTGCACCAAAAAGAAAAAAATATACATAGATTAGCAATGTGACTGGCAAACACATCTGAGATGAGGGAAAAAGGCTTACGCAGAGGAATCAGCTTAGCTGCAAAGCGTATTTTATCATGGCAAAGTAAAAAATCAGGAATCAGCCACAGTGGTGGGAAACCATGTTGTCATACAGCACCTATGCAATCATATTATCTGCTACACACTCTTCAAGCATAATAACAAGAGCAGTCATACTAATAAATGGGAAGAACAGGAAATGAAGCAGCCTTGGAAAGCACTGGAGAAAGCTGGAGGAGGATTCACTGGCAGCAAACACATGCAAACCTAAGGAGGACACACCTTCCTCGGCCAAGGAAGGGGATGTGTCTTTCAGGGGCGTTTCTGCCACAGCAGTTACACTCTCCCTGCTGGATGCCACGCTTGGCACTTTGTCTTCACGACACGCTGTGGCCTCCAAACCCGAATCCGACTGACCCTCACAGAGGCCCCTTGCCTGGTCCAAAGGCTCAATGGGCCCGTGCTCTTTCCCCAGTTGCTTCCCAGGAAGAGCAGCAGGTTTTGCTTCCACAGCCATTGGACTCTCTACTGGTTCTTCTTCTTGGGGATGGAAAAAGGAGGCAACATCAACACCAACAGTAAACACCAAGCACACAGCTCAACAGGACTGCTTTTGCATAACACTTTCAGCTCTGAACAGTTTAGATTTAAGTGTGCCAAAGGACTGCTAGTATCCAGCCCATTTTAGTCACTGCGGAACTGAATTTTCCTAAGGAAAAAAAACAAACCAAAACAAAAAACCCGTTTCCCCCAGAGAAGCATGTTTATGCTGTAAGATGAGAGCTGAAAGTGTTTCACAGGTATACCTCTCCCAAAGATGGCTGTGGGTCAAGTACTGATTGCAAATGGAGATGGTATTGAATGATGGATGGCCCTGAAAACACCGGTGCATCAATGAGCTCAAGGTACACTGATATCTTTCTGATAAATGTGCTGTTTAATCCAGTACAAGACATTCAACTGAGGTGGAGGAAGGTATGAGGTGTTAATTTCTTTCCACTGACCTTGTCAACACTGACAGCTAAATGCCAGCAAGTCAATCTATCACATGGATCCTGGATTTGGCAAAAAATTGAGCCACTTCCATAGTCTTA
Organism: Nipponia nippon; assembly: GCF_047370975.1. Taxonomy (NCBI): domain Eukaryota; kingdom Metazoa; phylum Chordata; class Aves; order Pelecaniformes; family Threskiornithidae; genus Nipponia; species Nipponia nippon. The sequence goes on from NW_028262369.1 coordinate 62,894,447, forward strand.
ATAAGCCTCGTGCATAGCTGATAACAAATGGTTTTGCAAGAATTCAGCTAAGATTCCTTCACCGAGTGGATTTATAAACAGTTTCTCCCTTAGGCTGCCTGACATCTGAACTCTGTATGTGAAAACCACAGATTTAACATAAGGACTCTTCATTTTCTTTTCTGTTTCCCCACTAGCCCCCAGGCTCCTCGTCACCAACCAAGCCAAAGAAACCAATGAGTGCAATATAACTATTTGTTCATCTGAATTTCTAAAATACTTCACTCAGCCTGTGGGCTGTTAGGATCCGTACAGCAGTATCAAGAGCAGTCTTTACTCATGCCATGGCAGAATAATGATTAGCAAAGTTTCCATTCTGGACCTCACTCCTGCCATTGCTACTCAGACAGAATATTACTGTGCTCTGTTAGTATCCTTTCTGATAAGAAGTGAGGATTAAGCATGAAACCTTTGATTCAGCAACATACTTAAGCAGCTGACCAGCAGCCATGCTGCAGTCAACCTGATGACCCCCCTGGGTTTAAAGTGCGTCTCATGCTTAAGGACTTTGCTGAATCAAACTTAGAACAAAGTTGTTTCGAATCTGGAAGTGGCTGTATCCAGCCTCTTGGTATTAAAGTAAAACCTCTTTACAAGGGCTTGATTTTTCTCCTGAGATTGGCCTGGTTAAAACCAGACAATCAATCATCCACTTCAGTTATGGCCTTTAAAAAGTGATTTAAGGAACACAAACATGATTTGAGGCTGAGAAAATATCACTATGTAAAGTACGACACATTATTAATAACATATAAAAATGTAATTAAGATTAGATACTATATCTTAAATGAACAGAAGCCAGAAGATTCAGAATCAGAACTGGACCGATGCCTGAGTGTTACAGGGATATTTACACATGGGCAGATTGTAAAAGCAGCCTGGCAGAACAGCAGGTATCCAGCTACAAGAGGCCCTAACTTGAATAACTTGCTTTACTTTTCTTTTTCCGATTTTATGTAGTTTTGTATGTGCATCCCTTTCAATTAAAAAAAATTAAGGAAAACCTCTCATTTTACTCTTAGCAATTTCAGGTATACACCTCCATTTCCTGAGACACTTCACACAATGCCACATGATTAAAACTAATTACTCACCAAAGTATAAAATTATCCCTGACTTAACAAAGGAATCCTACGGACTCCCTTTGTGCAGCAGACTCTTTTATGCCAAACAGACTGCTTGCTTACAGGCAGCAAGTGAGGAGGGCTGTTTCATAATGCCTATCTTTTCACTGATGATCCAGCTTATTTCCCGTTGTTTTTCCTCCTAGATGTTCTGAGATCTTACGCTTTCACCAGAGGTAGATGCATACGACTGAAAAGGAAGCTGCCCATAAATTAACCAATCCAGGAGTGCTGTAAATACAGCTATAGGCACCCAGCTACAGTAAGGCTACTCCTGTGATTTTCTGTCTCCCCTAGCTTCGGGCAGACATGCTGACATTAACAATCTGCAATTATTAGCATTGATCTCTTTCTGGTGCTGTTGCAGTATTAGGCTATATTATCCTGTTAATTCTGAACAACTCTGGTTTTCTTGAAATGACCTAGTGAGCAATTTCAGGTATACACCTCCATCTTCCTGAAACACAAACCTTTAGAGGATTCAGCACTGTTTTTAACTTCAGCTCCTCTGTCCCAAGACTGAGTTAGTCAAATGCTGCGAGATGAAACGTGATCTATTTTGCCTTGGAAAAAGAAGTCAGCATTCCTGTTAGTCACTGAAATAGATTCTCCCTTGATTCCTCAAAAGCCATTCCACTTCTGTGCAACCCCCACTGATAAAATAATACTTGCTGATGTGCTCAGGCCATAGAAAAAGAGGGTACAAAAACACACTAACAGTAAACTTCTTTTTTCTCCTTGTTTGCGGTCAGCTGACACAATGTTAACTGGGTGCATCCATAAAGCAACAGGAGATCAAACATGACCCAATACTGCCTGATGTCACCTGTGTATACTGGGGTAAAGTTGATTTCCTGTGCCCACTGGAGAATTAAAGACTTTCCACTGCTATCTTTGGTATAGACATGGGTTTTTTCCCCATTGTGTTAACAAATGACTTACCTCCAGTAACAATCTTTTGGCCTGTTTTGCACACTGTTCTTGGCAGTGATTCTCTGGCACGAAGAACAAATTAGCTTACACTTCTTTTAACTAGCTGCTACTTTTGCTTCTGCTATAAGCCAGGCCAGTAGAACAAGAGCCCTGATTTAAGCAGGGACCATGGTTTCACTGACCCCAAAGTTGGATTCATTGCTCACGCTGCAGCTTCATTTTGAGATGGAGAGACTCTGGAGGGGCGCCACTTCCATGCGGGGAGAAAACACAACTAGGTTTCCCTCCCCAGAAAGCAGCAAACCCAGGCACATATATAATGGAATGGATGGCAGGTGGGTAGAGGGGAAGAGGAACAAAATGGGACCATGCTCAGTTCACCTTCATCATGGCCCAACAAGACCTCTGTGCTCTTCACTGTGGCACTGGGACGTGTACTAGAGCCAGTCCACTCCGAGCTGAACAAAGGGTGTTCATAGTACTCCTCGTCCGAATTGTAGGGCTCATCATCAGGCACAGACACTGAAATGGAGGGGGCCAGGTGTTTACGCCACTCCCTGCTGGCAGCAGGCCCACAGCCTGGGCAGTGCTGTAGCGGTCCCACCTTATCCTCCGCCCCTTCATCTACAAATAGACATACACAGACAAAAACTGCAGGACAGACAGACAGACAAAGGAAAGACAAGACAGGATGGACACATGCACTAGCAACACCAGCTGCTATGTCATACTGCAGAGTGGATGAAATCAGCCAGGCTACAGGTTAATGCAGGATGGAGGAATGAGGCAGCTGTGCATTTTAACACATAGGCCATGTATGTGGCGTTTCCTACGGTGTTTATGGAGACTGGAAACCAACCGTTGGAATAAGCACATTTCAAAACTATATACTCATTATTTAGAGGAATACATACTGTACACAAACCACATCTCACAACTTGCACTGATAGTCATATGTATTATATAGCTGACTGACTGTATCAAAAACCTCTGAGGTATCCCGACACAGCTGTATCTTTCATAGTCATCAGGTGAAGTACTTGGAAGTGTAAATTTTCAAAAGTCCTTTAATTAAAAAGAAAACCAGCTTACACTTCCATCAACGGTGGTTTTACTTCTCATTTGTATCTATTTCAAACATCCCCACTTTCTTCCTTTCCCTATAAATAAGTAACATTTAAACAAAGAAGGAAAAACCCTTCCCCAAATTGCTAGCTACCTTTTTTTCCGATAAAGGCCACATAAAGCTGCTCACAGAAATGTCTGTTAGTCCTATATTTTACGCTGTTGTGTCACGTTTCTGTGGGTGAACTAGCTCCCACCTCGGCATTTGCCAGTGCTTTGCAATGACAGCTTTATTCACCCGTCACTGTAGCGTCGCAGATAATCACATAATCATCTCAGGACTACACCAGCTACTGACAGCTACAGGGAGGGGGAGCTTGGGTTTGGTTTTGCAAGACAAAGAAAAGTTATACAGCCCAATAACAATGATTGGCCTACCACCCGATCCATACAAACCTAAAGGGGAGACTTGAGAGCTCGTGTAGGCTAAGGTGCCCCCCTCCACATGAATAAGGCTATGAAAAACTAAGCACTGACTACTAGAGAAAATATGTTTAAGCCCATTGTCTGCGTGTGACAACTAGCAGTTTGATGAACACCGCCGCATTCATGGGGTGCCTTCAGCAGCTGCAGCTATCCCACTGGATTTCCTATTAGCTTCAAGAACAAGTCCATGCCCAGTGTCCCTGGCCTTTCTCTAGGCAATTACAACTTGAAAGAGTTTTCCCAGAGCTTCCAAAACTTTTCTCTCAGATCCAAAACACTGTGTCGGAAAGCAAGGCTTTAACACAGGCAGTGTAACAGATATTAACCAGGTTTCTGTGTGTGACCCAAAAACAAGACAGCTCACAAATGCTGCTGTAACAACCATTACCCAAGTCTTGGAAAGCAATTTTTATCCATCCATATCATCTGGTGGCATATTGTAACCAAACCAATTCCATCTATAAGAGCACTAAGCTTCTTCCTGGCAAATAACACTAAGTTTTAAGTTTCTTTCAATAGCACACCATGACGAGACAATATCTGTGTCTTCTGCAGCAACATGGCAGCAAGTATCCTGTAACGTAATAACATATATTTCTTCCGCATGGGAAAAGAATGCTGTCGTATCAACCCATTCAGGCTCAATCACCCAGAAAAAGGAAGAAAAATTATTCATTGATGGCAATATTAGTAGTTCCGATATATGTCATCGTGCTGCAAAAGGAAGATTATCCATGTTTAAGATTCTGGGACAGCCCTGAGGCTGGCCAGGACTGAAGGTATGCTACATGCACCTACGCACATACACAAATACCACCCACGGAACTTAGTTTAAGAGAACCATTCTCACAATTTCTTTCAGGGCACAAAGAGTGCCTGAACCACTGATACTTTAGTTGCTTTGCTCTTGTAGTGGAATCCAAACCCCAGATTCAGGGGTTTACGCGTGCTTAAGAGAGATAGGTGTGGAAAGATAAGCCAGCAACCCGTCTCTGCCAAGCAGGAAGCTCTGCAGAGCACTGCGATAGGAAATGCCAAACACAGGCTGAACCTGAGCTTCCCACCTTTCCCTAGTACTTAAGAGCCAGCAGCAAGGTTGCAAGGAAGCATCTTGATCCTTGATCTGCAATGCAGAACCTGTGGATTTCTTCTCCATTGAAGCTGCTACAAAATTCAGTGACAGATTTGAGGGAGCTCACGGTTTGCAAAAGGCTAGTTACAGGGGGTGAGGACACGCCTCAGGATGTGCCAGAGCAGGAACCAACTCCCTCCTAAACCTGAGAAGATTCAAAACTACAACTCCTGCTTCTTTGCAGGGTGCCCTCACACTAATCTATGTATTACTGTGGACAAGAGCGGAAAGGGTTGACGCAGTCGCCATCTCTTCTGCTGGAACTGGGGCATTGTGGAGAAAAGAACAGAAGGTTGATAAGGTCAGAAGCAGAACACGGAGAAGGAGGATGTGCAAAAGGGGAGGTTCTCCTTCCAGCTGTGGGTCATATTTATCCAGGGGCCCTTCAGAAGTAAAATGCATCAACAACAGTGAAGATGAAACCCCAGGACTTCTCTATACTGATGCAAACAAGGATGAAAACTCGTTATTTATAGGCTCTGAATGGATTGTAGGCAAGAAAACACAGGCCCTGCCTCTGCTCCTTAAAACTACAGGAACTGATGACAGTAAAAATGCTTAATACATATTATTGTGATGGTGCAAAATTATTAGGAGTGCAAAGCCTAGTATTGTTTGGGGCTGTTATGTCTGTAGCTATTACAAATTTACATTGTTTATTTATCAGTTTTAATAAAGATCTTTTCAAAATACTGCAGATAATTTCATTAACAGGATAATTATGTCTTTAAAGGAGGATAGGCTTTTATTTTGGCAGCAAGAAAAATCCTTTCTTTGTTGTTTTAGCCCCTTCTAATAGTTCTTTTCCATCTCAAAGCGTGGGAAAAATCCCCAATGTGTCCTAAAGTCCAACATTAAAATAACTTCTCACAAAGGCTAATTCTGCGTTAGCTTCAGGTATCTTTAGAAAATGCCTTTCAAGAAGTAATTTTCACTGTAAGTAGATCCATTTTTATAGGACAGTTGGTTCTTTTCAGTTTGCAAAATATTCTTATTTGGTACATAAAGCTTAACCTGACATGCCTATTTCAAAACAGAAGACAGTCCATCAAAGGCATCCTTCTATCTCGTAACATTGAGAAAAACTAAAACAACACGAAGATGTTGTTGGCTATTGTCAAAAGGCGCAGGGCACAAAAGAAATGCCAAGTTGGCAAAAGAATATTGCAGCAGCCCTGCATGACCAGATACAACCGATAAAAGAATTAGACAGTGCTAGGGAAAATTTCATTTCCTGAGCAAAATTATGTTACTATAGTTGAAATAAATGAAATCATTTCAGTAAGGCAAATTAGTTATCTTACCTTCTGCAGCAGTAAAAATGGACAAACTCATTTGAGCGTCTTTCTGCAGCCAAATGAAAGAAAGAAACCTACATCCACTGACTCCTTTCTCTTGTGAAATACACTTGACCCACAAACCTCTCTGTCTTTTCTACCTTTTTTTTTTTTTTTTTTTTAATTTGTGTTTGCTGCATGGCTGGCCACATCCACCTATGTCATGTCTACAACAGTGATTTCCTTCCTCCTATGACTGAAGAAGTCTCCTTTGGATTCAGAGCAATGCAACACACACTGACAAGTGCATTAGGAGAATGTTCTAAGAGAAGGGGAAAAAAAGGAGGTCTGAGATACACACACCAAGTGCTCACCTTTTTTGCTCAACAACTGTAGAATTGGTTTGAATTCATAAATTGTATTTTACTGAGCAGAAAGACAGACAGACAATGTAAAGGTGCATGAGGATGGATAGCCAGATGGTAGAGGGAACTGAAGGTTTAAACAAGTACAGTAAAATTGGGTCAAACCCAACTGAGGCAAACGCTTCTGAATGGGAGGTTTGACTGAATAAATACGACGGGTCTTGCTCACTCAAGTCAGCAAAAGCTCAACTTACCCACAGAAAATAAAACCACATCTTCTAACACAGAGAAAAACACAAGATTTTTACTACAGCTAACTACATTGAATTGACAACAGTGACATTTTGGGGAAAAAAGCAACATAATATACTTCTGGTGGAATTTTTTTCAAGAAGTTCCTTCTGTTCATCAGTCAACTCTACTGTGAGTTCCAGTTTCAGAGCCGGACAAAACCAAGAAGCTTCCAGCAGAGTGCATGAATGACCTAGTATATCATTTCTGTCCATACTTCCCTTACAAACCTACACTTTCAGGATTTCTACAGGCCATCTGCTCTGAAAAATGAAGAGTTGAATCAAAATCTTGTCACAGAAAAGTCTCTTTTGAATAATGTTAAAATCATTTGAGTGTTTTTAAAAACTGTAGCATTGTGTAAATCATCAAAACGTCTCCCAAACACTGACCTTTCAGTCCTTGTAACCACCCCTGCGGGGTAGGTAAGTGCTATTATATTAATTCTACATGCAAGGAAAGAGAAAAACAACGTTGTTAAGTGACTTGCTGAGTCATATGCACAGCTGGGAGCAGCACAGTCCGGTAGTTCATAATAACCTCAAGTTGTACAGTGTTTTGCCACCTTCTTGTGTTAATACAACTAGCAAAATGGTTTCCATATGCTTAGGGGGCAATTTACAACCTCCTGTCAATTAATTAATATAAGTACTTTATAAAATCCTAAAATATATGTAAATAATACTGGTGATAAAAACAGTATGCAAAGCTAATCCTCAACTAAGGATGTATGATGTAAGAACCTTGACATTGGCCTGAAGCAGAAGAACAAACCCTTTACTGTGATATGAAAAATCAAAAAGCATATGCTGAACTAGTCAAGTGAACTATATATTTAAAATTAGTGGTAAAACTCTGGTAACAATTCTAAAAGCCTTTGCTAATACCCTACTAGCTTCCTTTTCAGTTAGTAGTTTTGACTGCCATTACCTCTGGGTGATGAGTCTAGGAACTGTTGTACTATTTTTTTAAACAATGTGCAGATGTTTTTTTAAAAAACAACAATCAATTAATCAATTTTTTTTATATTGGTTACTAACAGCATCCAGTAGGTATTTCTAGTACAGTGGACTGACAAATGTTGTTAACACAGCCTGTAATTGCACTATCTCAAAAATGACCGCAGGATGGAACACGCCTAATTGCAGTGTCCTGATAAACTGACTCAGGCTATGTTAGCACATGAAACAGGAACCGTCCACTTGCAAAATTAATAGAGGCTCTGTGTTAAAATACCAACAAAGTTTGTTCAGCAAATGAGAAGAAATTATTTTCATGCACTTATTGAACAAAAAGAAAAAAAAAAATGCTAAAAGACAATCCAAGAAGGAAATAAATGCATACATAAAAACGCTATTGACATGGCAGAGTTCAACTGACAGTCCTCTGGAGATTCTGAACCCAAATCCTTCCTGCATGGTATGGCTCAGTTTTAACATACTGCTGTCTCCCTATACTGATGACCTTGATGCAGCAACCTTCTGTTGAACAAAGCACTGACGCAGGTGCTTACTATTGTGACAACTTCACTGGGATTTAGGCCTCTGCTTAAAATTAAGCCAACACTTAAGTTCTGTGCTGGAGGGGATTTTAGCAGGAGGAAAATGTAGTCATCATGGGCTACTGAAACAGAATATTCATTGTGCAGAACACAGTAGAAATTTGCTTTGTGAGACTAGAATTTGAGTCCTGCACTCTGTGTACAGAACCCTCAATACACGTAGGCATGGAAGCATGAATTACAAGTCGAAGACCAAAGAAATGATCCAACTCTGAATCTCCTTGTTTTCATGCATTTAAGATTTCAAAACCAAAGCTAATGGTAATTAAAAAAAGCAGCCAAACAAATCCAAAGAAAATAAAGATGACCCATAGTCAATCATAGTTTTGGTGACAACACTGGGACAGCAGACATCTTGGCTCATATTGCATATAACAGATAAAAAGGTGAGCATCACCATCTTTTTATATGGATGTACTTAACATATCCTGTCAGTTACCTCTATGCATATGTGTCTACCTCATCCATACATTGCAGCTGGTTTGCAGATGGGGAGTTATCGCTGGGGAATGCCTTATCTTTTCACAGGAAGCTGCAGAAAGTATCTCCATTTTCTGATTCCCCCATCCTTTAGATTCATGTCTCATCCCACTGCTGACAGCTGTGTACTGCAACATCCAGGAGACCCTTACCTTCCTCCAGAGCTCCAGTCTGCTCAGAAGCTGGCGACGGAGGCGGGGAAGGAGGCAGGTTGGCTGACTCTTCGACTGCTAGAAATCAAACAGTGAAAATGAGATACAGCAATTAATTCCCAGGAGACCGATGCCTGATACGAGCTGCAGTTAGCCTGAGAGAATTATTCGATGACTTGTGCCTAGTGGGTTTTCAGATAGACCCTTTCAGAATACATGGATTTTTAAAGTTATAATAAAAGGATTTTTTTTTCAGATGGTATGAATTATTTTCAAAATTCTAGTCATAGAGTACGATACAAAAATCAAGTAAGAAATTATCTTTTAAACCAGTATTGCCACTTAGAAAACCTTCAGTCACCCAAGGCAACAACAATAAAGCATCTGAGCATGAGAGATTTTATAAATTAATGCTGACTATCAGAAACTGGCATCCAATCTCTTCAAGTTACCTTGAGTACATGAACAAAAAACATTCTGCACGCTTTTGTTTTTTTTTCCCTGCTGCTGAGTTCCAGGTTAATCACAGAATACATGCAAATATTGCTTGTCTAAATACAAAAGACATCAGCATAGGGAACTTATGTCAGCCATGACATAATAGTGATTCAGCTGAACAAGGCGCAGTGAAATCGTAGATGCACTTAGACCAGGTTTTTAGATTCATTCCCAGTCATGAGACCAGATACTGAAACCAGATGATGCTTTTTCAATTATTTCAATTCAAGTATGATGAAATCCTAAAGAAACTGCTTCTTAAATGAACTCAGCATAACCTCTGCATCTGATTTCATACCAATCACTTTGAGAAATTTTTCTTTAAAAACAGATCCACTCCTGGGGTTTAACCAACGCTTTAAAAAAAAAAAAAAAAAAAAAGTAGTAACAAATCTATTTTAACAGATCTGTCTCATAAACAGCACCTCTCAACAGGCAGATCTCAATTTCCGATTCAGGGCTTCTTCCCAATCATAGCAAGGCCAGTTTCAAAGCCCCAGCAGAATTTGTCAGGCGTCCTCCTATTGATTTCCGTATCGTTTGGAAGAGACTCTTATATGACTTGTCCTTAAGATGTGCTGTCCAGGGATGGAGTATTTATATCTTTGTCACAATGCAATTCTACCCACACTTATTTAGCAGTCACTGACCACAGGAACTGTAACACCAGCAGTTGCTAACTGAAGACATACCTCTCAAAATACGTTTAAAATGTCTTATCTAACTAGATGAAACTGAATATCCATTTTGCCTCACCCAGGCCCCAGTGAAGCAACCTGTGCTTAAATATGTATGAAGTGTTTTGCAGAATTGGGGTCTTCCATGTAAAAATGAGTTTCTGTAAAGAAGGGAATTACCAATCAACACATCTCCCTGCTGCAGTTCAAAAATTAGTTCAATGAAGCAAAAGACTTTGGGAACCAAATTTCCAACAAACATTCTAAATTACTCATTGACTTTAATTCATTCCTAAGCAGGGTCCAGCCACTGTACCAAACAAAGCAGAGTGCCTGTGGGGAAAATACCACAAGGCATCATTTTGATTTGATCACAATGTACACGCACTCAGCAGAACTTATCCTGAGGCAGGCTTGCAAGACTTGCCCTACCTCAGGACAGAGTATGGCCTTTCTCTGGCCTTTGGTGTACATGTTTTGAGCTACTTGGAAGTTTTCTGGCAAGGAGAAAGCACTGTAGGTACAAATAGCTCTATACTTACTTTTTTTACAGATATATATACACACACACACACATATATACACATACTTGTATTTCAGAGAGACATTTCACAAAGGAGCCAGCAGGAGGATGGGGGCAAAGCATGGACCAGCGGCAGTGGTACCGTTCCCAGTTTGGACCACTGGCATTTGCTCCTGCCACGTGTAACTCCCTCTCCCACAATCTCCCCTCACCCTGCCCAGCTGCTAACCCCTCTCCCGCCTTCAACCCCGTGTGCCCCATTCCTCTCTGCTTCCTGTTGAGGTGCTCCTCCTCCATCTTTTTGAGTAGCTACCACCCAACCAGCAAAGCCTCACTTTCTTTTTATATGCCTCTCCTCTAATCTTTGCCTCTGCAGACATTAATCTTTCTCTCTCACGTTGTACATGGCTGAACACAAAGGGGCTCCGAGCACTGCTGGGTCCCACCAAACATGATGACAAAACCACTACCATCAATTACATTCACAGCTGCGCCGCCCAGGAGTCAGAGACCAGGTGGAGAACTGCTGTTAGAGCAAACAGTGAATGAGACAGTCACAGGGCTGTGAAGAGCTGGGCCAACAAGGATACCGCTATTATTACGTGGTTCCAGCATTTATCCAGTGGTGCTGCAGTTTACCCGTGACCATAACTTATGTGAATACACAGCTGTAACTGCTTTTTTTGGTAATATACATACGTATCACATTTGCAGACAGGAGGATACTTTGAACATTCTTTGGCTTGTTTTACCTAAAGGTAGTGGTCCAGGCTGATCTTTGTGCTGGGCTTCTTTTTCCTGTTCGCCTTTCAGGACTGCTACAGCTTCAGCTGTTACTACTTGTACTATCCTGGCAGACACTTCTTCTGTGGCAGCAGCAAAGTTAGAAAAAACAAAGAAAAGTATGCTAATGAGAACGATGTTTTCAAATCATAAAGATTAGCTTAAACAATAAAAAATGGAGGCTGACTTAATCCATTTTTAAAGGGTAATCTTTTTTCCTGAAATATAAGCAAATCATTAAAAATAAAATAGAAGGACCAGGTATTCTGAAGATCTTGGTGGAAAATGATGAGTATTTATAAAAACCAGGACCCCAGCCTTTACAGTAAGATGCACAAAGCATCATTATTAAATGTTCTTTCTGTTAGGGACAATGTGCAGCAACTGCAAAATTCTAAGATGATCATTTATTAAATGTCTAGAAATATTTTTTTGCAGGTACTGTTTTGCAAACAGGGGTAGAATGGCCAGCTGAGTAATGGGATTTCTTGACATTTAATATATGGAGTTAGCTGCATTCTTACATGCGCTTTGGATGATATTTCCTCCTCATCAGCACACAGTTAGTATGCATTAAAGGCACTTCCCAGACAGACATCTATGCTGATGAGGGACTTGAAAAAGAAGGGCCAAATAACATTTCTGTATGATTAAAATGTATGCTTTGTCCTCCTCATCCCTTTTAAGACTGCAACACAAAGCTTTATTTAAACAGTAGGTTTGAATACCATGCAGAGGGATTGCAGAGGATAACATTTGTTTGGTCGGATGGGCTCTCAGGCCCTGGTCTTGGACACAGGCTTGGCTCCCGGCCGCTCGCTCTTGCTATGCTCGGCGCAGGGAAGGGGGACTCGCTGAGGCACAGCATGCTTGACAGACCCGGGTGCCACAGGACCCCGTGCTTTGCTCTTCCCCACCGCCTCAACGTGTGGCATGACCGAGAGGGGCTGAGGAACCGGTTGCTCTGTGAGCGGAGGATGGTAGTGGGACCACTCAGGGAGTAAACACTTCCAAAATGAGAAATTGTATCTCATCTCTGCTCTAGAACCTCTCAAAGGTGCAGTAAAATGTCATCAGGCACACAACTGCCTGTGGAAGTAACCAGAGAGGTTTCCTGCCCTAAGGGCAGTTCAGGCACCTTTGATCTAGCAAATCAAGGACTTAAGGGTTGGTCCAGCAGAACCATCTACAAAGGAATTCTGAGAAAAAGCTTTCTTATCTGTGTATTAGCCCAGTCTCCCTTACTCATTAATCAACATATTCCTCCCTCTCATAGCCAAACTCAGTGGAAATAAACCCCTTCACTCTCCACCTATTTCTGAGTGCTGGCTGAGAGTTGTTTCAAACACAGGGTGCTGGGACCTGACACGGAGCTGAGCCCTCGGGAAGGCAACGAGCTGCACAGCCATGGGCCCACCTGCTGCACGGCGGGGCACACACCTGAAAACAGAGCAAGAATTTCAGTGCTGCTCCACCCCTCACCCAGAGACAGAGGTTTCTAATGGCAGACGGCAACACACCCTTCTCCTGCCAGGAGACACTCCCAGAGCCCCCATTAATCACCATCCCGAGGGCAGAAATAAAAGTGCTCTGCTCACCCACTACCGTGTCCTTCAGGCAAGGACCAGCTGGGAAGGGGAAGTATATTTAAATCAATGCCCTACATGTAACTTTACAGCAACCACCCTAACAAGGGACGCTGTCCGTTAGATTAATAATGATGACTTCTTCTCACAGTTAGTACTCTTACTAATTCCTTTGTACTTTTAATGTAAAGTTATTTCTCTTCCGTTTGTCCTTTAGAAAAGCTGATTTTTTTCTCCCAAAAAGCATAGATGTGAGTTACTTGACTTTCACAGTCGTGTTTGTCTAAAAACAAAGTGCTATGTTAATCTCTCTTTTGCACAAACTATGTAATGAGATATTAAAAAAACCCACCCACTGGCAAAGAACATTCATAATTGTTGGTATTTTTATCTTACAATTCACTTCCCTCCTGACTGGTCGCCAGGAGGGCAGTAACTGCAATAGTTTTATTAGCTGCAGCCAGTAGCAAGAGTAGACGGATGCATATGTCAGAACAACTACTAAGCAACAAAAAAAAATAAGCTGATTTAAAAAAACGTTAGCCCAAGAATACATGAGTATAAACTTGCCAAGGACAAATTCAGACTAGCAATCTGAAGATGCTGCTTTCCTACTGTTAGGGGTGTGAAGTTCTGGCAGCCTTCCACATAGCAGGAAACAACTCAAATGGTTTTGAGATGGAGCTCGATACATTTATGAAAGGGACTACATATGATATAGATGCCTGTATTAGCAGGAGACTGCGCGTGGCAGCTCTAGTTCTCTGTCCCTCTATTCCACAACGTGCCCCTAGTATGAGATGAAACTCCACTTTGTTGTTAAGCAGATCGAATCGAGCACCATAACCCCATAAATCAAGTCATGCATGTGGCTAGTCCTACGGACCAAAAAACAGGGATATTGATTTAAAGCACATCAACCTTCCCAGCTGCCTTTCAGGGGCCTGCACCTCATTCTGGGGCTTTTTGAATGTCTCCTGCTTCCACGCCTGCTGGATGCTGGGGGTGCTTCTCAGCACCTCTTAACTCCTTCCTCTGGTGAGAAACATGGAGCAGACACCTCCCAGACTGTCACATGGTGCTGCTGCTGCAGAGCAGTGGACTGGACACAAACGGTTCCTTGGAACCATTACAGGTCCTGACAATTCCCTGTGTTGTAAGGCACACGCAGACTGCAAAGCACAAGCAACATTGGAGAAAACTGGGAGAATGAACCTGCGGCTTGGCCTGTCCTCTTCCTGCAGAGACGTGGTGCCCTCTCCCATGCCATGCCATGCAGCTGGCGTGCTGCAGCACCTTGCACGGGTGGGACACACAGGGAGGAAACAAACTGCTCGTCCATAAAGCGTCCTTTGATACTTGGTATATCCCTGTTCAGATTCTTCTCTTTCAGAACAGGGAAGAGAATCACCCAACAGCTTTGGTGAGCACGGAGAATGGCACAGAGCTTCACAGAGTACCACAGCTCCAGAAGATCCCATGCCGATTGCCACCACCGCTTTACGCCTGGAGGATGTGATACATGATCCTTCTTTCAAAATTGCCAGGAATCTACTAATCACAATACTACTGACAAAAGTAACGTCATCAAGTCTGTACTGTTAGCTCAGATGAACAAATCAAGACTCAATTAGGAAGACTGTTAGGAGAATTAATTTTTTAAGCTTATTTTCACATGAAAATTTTAAGAAAAGGCTCCAATTAATTTTTCAGATATAGAACATGCAAACGTATACCAGATTTAGTACCCTAGAGCATATCCAAAGGAAACCCACTCGGTCACCTGCTCTCCATCACCCAAGCTACTGCAAGCTGCCTCCCAGCAAGGTAAGACGAATCCCTATTAAAAATGGTCTCCTTTGTTACAGAATTTATACTTGTTCACATCCAGCCTGGTTCTGGGGTGCAAATGGGCTCCCTAAGGCTGGAAGACAGTTCCCACCCTGTCAGCTCTCTTCCTGATTTAATTTGCTTGCGACAAAGATTAGGTACCACAGGGAGATATAGCTGGGGGTGAAAGGTTGCCTCCTGAAAAATGGAAATTTCAATTTCAGGCTAAGCAAAATAAGTAAATAAAAATACAAATGGCCTCTGGGGTTTGTTGGGGTATTTTTTGGTTTTGTTTGGCTGGTTTTTTTTAATCAAGAAAGGCTCACTTCTGAACACTCTGTTGATGGATATTTTGGGTGACACAGGAGGCACAGGCAGTTCGCCAGAAGAGCAATGCTTTTGCTATACATGACTGCTGCAAAAGGACAGACATTTTAGTACTAATGGACACTATAAATAGCAGATCCAATGGGTAAGTCAAATCCTCACAGGGCAGCTATTGAGACTCTTCATAGTTTCCTTATGGTTCACTTAAAGTTCAAGGAAGCCTAATGGTAACGAACAAAAAAAGAAAAAGAAGAGTTAGCCAGCCTGGATGCCAGGCAAATTCTTCACAGCCTAAAAGCTCTGGATTCATTAGAGATAGTTTTGCTTGTAGAGATTTCTTTTCCCTCTCTTTAAGCAGGTAGACATTCTCTGACTCTACTTTGTGCCACAAAAATGGCACTAACAATTGACAAGTAACACCAAATATATGTTTCTTAAAGGCAACAAGGACCTTGGCTTCACATAAGACTCCAGCACAACGAAGAACAGTAACATCGCTTTCCTTTGCATTTTGCAGAGAATAAAATGCTGCTCCTTTTTACCAAGATGTCAGCTGCTCATGATACAGGACACAGACTGTCTCCCAGTTTGATTTCAGGGAATGTGGTACCCAAAAGTACAGGTGGTCCTTGAATGTGATGTCCGTAACAGAGAGAAGACATTGTGAAAGATCCTCAGTGTGAGCTTTCAAAAGCCCCCTGACAACGAGCAGGCTGAAGCAAGAGGCCAGGAGCTAACAGACAGGGATGGTGATTCTGCTGCTCCCTTAGAAGCTGTCACTTCAGACCAAGTTCTGATGGGGCTGTCAGGTCATGTCTTCCCAGTTGCTACGAGTGCCACGGCTGCTCTCTGGCAGGAACAGAGGACTCTGCCCTGCTGAGAGGGCAGGCACCTGTCTTGGGCACTATGCTAATTTAAACCAAAGTTAAAAATCGAGTAAGCACTCTCTGCTCCTGGTTTTGGAAGTCAGCCCAATTCTTCTACAAGCCCCAGCCCCCAGCATACCAAATCAGGACATCTGGAATCTCCCTGCCCCACAGATAACTCAGGGACACAAACCCTTTCAGAGTACTGGGATGCACAGGGGACACTGGACCAGCTGCTGATGGTATAGGGAGCTGCAACCTTTCCTCTTTGCTGGGTTTAGAAGGCCTGGTGCCTCCAAGAGCTGCTGCCCTCCTCATAAGCACACCCTATGGCACAACAGCTGCCCAGTCCTCACCCCCAGCTTGCACTGGCATTGATGTTTAAACTGCAGTAAGTGTCATCCAGACACTCCTCCAGACACCTGAGAGAGCCCCCCTTCACTGACTCAACCAGGGGCTGTTAAGCGAGGTTACATGCCAAAGTATGGCTACAGCAGAGCCAAAGATCGGAGATCAGATCCTGTACAAGGCCAAGATGTCATTTCAAAGCCCTCCTTCATTTCTTATTGATGCTGCTGTGGTTGTCAATCGACTGCAGATGTCTCCACTGGCACCTGAATCCATTACCTACATCATTTTAATTTCCCAGGAAACCTTTCCAGTCCATTAAGTTTTTTAGCAGACAGGTTTACCAGCCCCAGAGACAGATGTACGGATGGTGGCAGGAGTCTTTAAAAAAGGTGCCCGAGCTTTCACCAAATATTTCCAGAAAACTGTTAGAAATAATTGGCAACTATAATGGCAAGAGCAAAAATTAGATCTGTGACACATCTCTGCAGTGATGTGTGGTATCTGCTCCCTTTGTGCCCTTTTAAATGGTTTTCCTTCAGACTCGGGCACTTTTTCTCTTCCAATCTACCATAACCTCAGGCTCAATCCGTTGAGGAGCTGAGTTTGCTATGAACGCCACTTCCTAGGTGAAACTGCTCAGGCTCAGATATTTGCCTCTGACAGCCCTCATCCAGCAGTACCTTTTATCTTCTTCTCTCTCCCTCCTACCCCTCTATGCGATGCATTATTATTAATCTGAGGATTGTTTTTGACAGGAGAAACATCTATGGGCAGGGCTCATGGCACCTTCCTGCCTTGCAGGTAGGTGCCCCAGTGCTGCCGCAGGAATCCTGCCAGCAGAGGAACCGGAGCTGGTACAGCTCTCCCCAGGGAACAGCCAGCTCGTCAGCTCACGTAACAGTGTCAGTGATTTCTCAGGCCAGAGCTGCCCCAGTCAGACCAGAGTTTGTCTCCCCAGCTCTTCTCCTTCCCTGACTGTAGTCACCTGTGTTTTATTACTGCCATTCAGCCAGTTTGCTCAGCCCACTTTCACTTCTTCCCACCTGAGCTCCCATTTCACAGCAACGGGGACAGCTCCTCCTAAAACAAAAAAGCATTTAACGTCCCCACAATTTCACTGGGACACTCCTCACAGACTAGAGCAACATCAGCCCCCACTCTTTCTAGCAACAGCTCTATCTGATACCACTACGGTAGCAGCGGATCTTGAGTTTGCCGTAGCCATGGAAGATGCCATCTGGTCTCTGTAAAGCAGAGCTTGTTTAAGGCATAAACAAAGTTTAACGTGCTGGAACCACACGGCACAACAAATGCTCCAGGAGAAAACTGAAGGAAAGGGATGACAGGAAGGAGGGATGGAGAGGAGGAGACCAAAAATTGTGTCAAAACTTCATACGCATTCACAGTGTCACCCCTTAGACACCTACCAAGAAAATTAACAGTGAGCTTGGTTAAAGCAAAGGGTAATTAACGCTCCTGGAGCACTGAGGCTAAAACAGGGATAAAGAAAGATGCAAACAGATGGAAAGGATAAAATAATATGTTTCATTAATTTTGCTACATTTTAGGGAAGGAACACAGGCAGAGCACAGCAAAAGCATTAGCTACATGTGTGCTTGCAGAATTGGGAAAACAAAGCAATTTCAGTCAAAATGTGCCTGTCAAAATCCCCAGTGGGGTGCAGAGCAGTTTCCAAGGTAACCAGCGCTAATTGTTGGCACAGTGGAAACGAGTCAACAACAAAAGCACAGACCAACCTGCGCTGCTTCGTGAGGCAAAATACCCCAAATATATTCCTGCAGAAAGGAAAGAAATGAAGTGGCTATTTGCTATCTTTGACAATTTGGAAAACAAACAGGACCTATGGATTTTTTTCCCTGCCCCAGGTACCACAATTCCAAGTGCAGCAGGACTACAAACCAAATAGCTATTTGATTTGTTTAGAGGCATTAGCCAGTCCCCTAATGACAGGTCCTGAATTCACGCTCAGCTCTCCTGGAAGCTGGTGGACAACTCTTGTTTCAGTAAAGACTGCTGAAACGCTGGGGAAAAAAGACCTGGTCTTCACCCAGTGACATTTCTGATGGAAAAACCAAAGGATCGTGACAACTCTAAGTACTGCCCTTCGCACTCAGATTAAAAGAGAAATGCACAGCAGCAATCAAAGCAGTATGACTAAGTTATATAAAACTCGAATAATGCCAACAGATTAGTGCTTGCGATTGAAGAAAAAAAACAGTAACATAGCTTTACAGAATTCAAATATTTGCTCTCAAAAGGCTTTCGTGAGTGTAAATATTTTGCTGTAAGTAGGTCCTTGATCTGGATGTTGGCAATATCAACAGTAATTGGCAGGAGATATGATGGCAAATAATGGGAATATCAGCTTTTAAATTAGATGAAATCACAACACAACTGACAAGTATCATTTCCCTAATAAACTTGTTGACTTTAAGCTACTGCAGCACCAATGACGATAGTGACAGATTAATTTAATCACCAGGATTTACCAGCTAACCAACTGAACAGGTCAGAAAAGGCTCGTGTTTCGTGAAAGAGTGAGCTTTGATTGTTTAATGCATTGACCCCCAAAGGTATGAACATTCAGACTGTCTTGGGGGAAAGATATATTGCAGTGACTATGTGCGAAGGATGATGCTCCCTGCATCTACAGGGGAGCTACAGCTGGATACCAGACACAGCAGCTTCACACCCTGGTGAGCCCGACAGCAAACGGCTTATGCATCCATGTTTTGGGGTACTTCAGGTATTCAACAGCCCCTCCTACCTTCTCCTTAAACTCAAGATTGTAAATCTGAATCATCATTATCCAGCCCCTTAACATATCTGCTTTATAGAAGAGTAAATCTGGTACAAAACTGGTGTACTGGCTGCAGCTGAGCTGTGTCGGACTGGTTGTGCTCTGGTACAAACAGGAGACTGGAGGGTGGCTTTCCCATGCACCCCTGGCTGCTCTGCAGCGTTCGGGGAAGCAGTGGCCCAGGGCGCAGGCTGCCTGTCCTCGGACTGCTTCCACACGTTCTGCCTGTGCTTCACCTCCACTGCCCTGACTGCATTTTCCTGATCACCTTCTTCAGCGAGAGAGTTGGACACATAGTCCAAATCTCAAGGCACACAAGCAGCAAAATCCAAAGTGACTTGTACTAGGAGTCAGGAGCAATTCAGAAAGCTCCAGTGAGCCCTCTCCTCCAGCTCCCCAGCACACCTCGGTGCACGTTCACTAGGCAGAGGCCTCTGCCACGCTGTCTAGCAGCTGTAAAACAAAACACCAAGGGATCAGTCCCCACACCACACGCCCACCCCTGAAATATGAAAGTCTGTTAAAAAGGAGTCGTACAAATGTCAGTACAATAAAGCAATGCTTTAAAAATGAGCCCTCATTACTGCAAATAGTTGCTCCCTGTGCACCCCCCTGAGTCGTATCTTCTTAAGTCTACTGCCTGGAACAAAATATTTACTACTGTCAGCATTTCCCAGCCAAGTCAGAGGTGGGAAAAACTAATCAGCTCTGTTTGGCGTGATGGATTGGCAACACAATTTACAGCTAACATGCAATATCGAAGCAGACAACACCAGGCCCTCACCCAGGGCAATGCAGTGAGGTCCCACTGCCTTTCCTAGGACTTTGTATCAGCTAAAAACATCACTTGCATGATGAAGCAGTCGTGTTACCTTTCTTTAAAACATGGACTCCTTAGGACTCATGCAGAAGAAACCGCTTTGGCTTCAAAACAGAACCGGATGCTTAATCCTTTGAGTGTGAGTAAATACACGTAACAGGTAACTCACTTTTAAATCAATATTTGTTCTGAACTTCAGTACATGTTAAGATTTTAAATAAATAGACTTCTAAGAACTAATTCTCTTCTAATATAAATGGGAAAACAGCCCATAGAAGTCAATGGAGCTTCAGCCACCTACAGCAGGAGGTGACATGTCCCTTGAAGTTCATTTTTAGCTCCTTTTGGGCTGATTTTAAACACTTTTTACAGTGTTTCCTGTGATCTTTTTACAAAAGAATTCAAAGTATGCTACACAAACTCTGCTGAATTTAACTTTAAAATTAACATTAACCTGTGCACACGTTGTGTGGGATTTCTTGTTGTGCCTGGTCAGAAGGACTGAAAATCGTTCTGTTGATGCAACAAAATTTTGGTTCATCCTCTCAGGGGATACTGTGACATATAAAATGCAGCAATACCGTGCCCTGTTCACCCTAGGGCTCACACGCTGCCAGCCCAACCCTGCTTAACCAGCTAGCTCTGCAATGCAGCAACAGCTGCACGGCTATTCTCTTCCCAGCTCTGCTTCCCAGCCTCGCCCCGTGCCTCTACCAAGCCAGATGTCTTTCTCCTGCCGACTGTGAGGAACGGTGTTGCGTACTTAAAAATGAGCATGAGAGTGTTCTCACAGACAGGCGGAGCACAACAGGTCCCGTGTCACACACAAATTAACCACGTCCTGCAGAGGTCGTGATGTGGGTGGGTTTTCAGAGCAGTTCTCAGCCCCGCTCAGCAGTTCCGCCGTCTCTCCCTCTCTGTTCTGGCACTGGCCCAGTGGAAGGGAGTCTTGTCTCTGCCGGGTCACCACCTCTGACTGGGACTCACCCCTCACCACTGACACCCCCTGCTCCCATCCACTGCCTGCCCACCCTCGGAGACTACTGGCCGACACCTCTAAATGTGCAAAGTGATTAGGAAAGAGAAATGTGCACCTACTCTCGCCGAAGGTGTGAGAGAGGCACATAAAAGCCATCCGTGCACCTTCTGAACTACCTCTTGTACTTTTTCTGACAGACCTGTCTTCTCTGGGCATTTAAACACCTGCAAGCTTCTGCAGCCACAGTGATGGGGGCCATCTGGGTGTTGTGGGGAGAGCTGAGACCAGGGTTGGGTCACTGCAGCCACCGGGAGAGGTCTGCATCCAAAGGCTCTCAAGTGTACAGAAAATGAGAAGTGGCTGTGGAAATTCAAGGTCACAGAGGAGCTACAGTGGTTGGCTGGGACAAAGCTGGGAGTACATAGCGAGAACAAGAAAGGAAAAAAAAAAAAGCCAGAGGCAATATAAGTGAGAAAAAAAGAAGAGCTGACAGAGCAATTGTTTAGAAGGACTATATATTCTTAAATAGAGAGAAAGGATGACAGTGAAAGGAAAGGGAAAGCAACTCAAGGACAGGAACAGCTAAGGATTAGTTCCCCAACAACCTGTGCAGGCTGCGTTACCCTGGATTTGGCACATAGTCTGAATTTGGGGTAAAAAACAATAGTCACAGCTGAAGCCTTTTCCTTCTCTCATATGTGGTGCAAGGCTATGGATGAAAACAGTTTGGGTACGTCACCAAGACTGCCACATCTGTGCAGCACTGGCAGCTGATACTTCTGCTCTTCTTTATTAACGTATCTGTCTCGCCAGATGCACGGGCTGCATGGATGGAAGACCAGACTGTAAATTAGTTTTATCATAACTGCCATAGGCTATATAGGTTGCTGGAAGCTGTACCAAACTGACCATATATCACTATGAATTAGTCTCAAGGAAAGAAACAGGAACAAAAAAGCAAAATACCTGGGGTTTATTTTCCCCTCCCGAAGTATATAGTGCCTCCAAGTGACACTGATTTCCATGAAGTATTCAATCTACTCAGTCCTGAGTGAAAATGACTCTCTGGGAAGCAGCTAACAGGTTTTCCTGCCTTGAAGATAATGATATCTCACAGTTATTTTCCATATACTGCATGCAACTAAAATTAAAGTTTTGATCAGGTATTTTCCACACGCAGGAGAAGGGCTAACTCACATGAGCTAATGTACACAGCTGGGGTGCCTTGAGTTTCCTGTACTTTTTGCATGTCATGAGGAATGCCTCAGTAATAATAAAACCCCAAAAAACAACCAAGACTGCATTTCTAAACCATTACCTCAGAATGGGTTTTCCAAGCACCACTGACTCTGCTCTGCAGTCGGTCTGTGAAATAGCACAGGAAAACATAAACGTTTTGCTCAGCATCTCCCAAAGAACAAATGACAGACTCAAAACCAGCATGTAGCCCTCTCACTTTGAGTCTTGCCTTTGAATTTCCACATCAACTTCTCACAGCTGGTACGGACAGGCACTGAATCATCAGTGCTCATCTGCCAGCTAATGCCAGCCACTTTATGCTGACTTCCATCCCTTCAGCTGGCAAAGGCAAGCAAACCTGTATTAACGATCATTATAAGGATTTAATTTAAAGAGAGCAGCTAATCTACCAGTAGCAACTCCACAAAATGGAAAAACCCAAACCAGAACACCAGTACACATTAGGTTTTGCTGTCCTTACTCAGGATATAAATATAGCGTGAAGAGAGATGATTTATTTCTCTATATTGTAACCTCACAGACTAAAACAGCAGGGAAGACAAACACAGGGGATTTGTCCCTGGCTTCCTTCTAATCTTTTGAGTTTCTCACTCAAATTAAGACCCAGATTGCCTTTGCTTTCCAATTTTAATACAGGGTAGCTCATCAGGGTTAGTCGAACCAAGAAATTTGCGCATTTCTCTCTCACACACATGTATTTTGCACCATAAATATGCCCCAAAGTAGTATTTCCTTTTCATTTCCATGAAAGTCATGCCTCTGTGAGGACAGCAGTGAGGTCCCCATCGCAAAGCGCTCCCAGTCTCTCTCCCCATCTACCCTGTCTCCCTTAACCTTGAGAAGCAAACGCTAGAGGAAAAGGAAAAAAAATTAAATCCTCCTTTCCTTTGTCAGACAGCCTGGCTGTGGCTCAGAGCCATTACAGAGAGGCTGTGCACTCCTGAATGCTAAATAAGCTCCCAGGCTACATACTTTCTCTCGGTGGAGCTTAAAAAGAGATCTCACTCTGCGCAGGGACGTGTTGGCATGGCAACACGGAAAAAAGAAATCAGCAACGCCTGGCACTCCTTGCAGGAGCAGCAGACTGTGCGACTCTCATTTTTGTAAGTGATCTGATGGTACCTTACCTCCTCTCTGCCCAAGGTTAAACCCGCGCCCAGCTGCATGTGGAAGAGCAGACGTCCAGCCTGTGCACCAGGAGGACCTGCCTCCATCAGAAGCACCTGGGGACAGCGGGGAGCTGTGCCTTGTGCTGGGCTAACCTGTAGTTAGCCAGGGCTGGAAAGTGCACCAAGCTGCACACATGAGCGTCCGTAAGGGGGAAAGGGAAGGAAGGGATTTGCAAAGCGTGGGGGTGAGCGGGTTAATGACCGTGGCTCTGGGCTCTTCTGCTCCATAGTGTGTGAGACCCTGAGAGCTGATAATGGCCTGCACACGGGGTGAGGGGCCAGGAAATGAGGCAGGCAATGCCCACCAGCACGTCCCGGGCTGTCAGCTAAGAACCTGCTGCTTCTCTTTCAAGGTGACTTTGGAGAAGAAGATGCCATTTCAAATCTGCCCGAAACAAGAGCAGCTGTGTGTCTGCACAACAAGGCTCTGTTGTTTGGTAATGAACCTCCCTCCAAATCCTCCTGCCCTCAGATCAAAACTGGAATGGAAAATTATATGCTGGCACAGTCCCCAGCGATACCACCTTCCAGCTGCAATCTCAAAGACCACTGCCCACTGCCAAATATTGCCCAGTGCTCCTGCATGTCCTTCATGCTGCCATCCTGGGGGTGGAGACCATGATGGCTTCCCTTCAGACACGACAGGCAAGAGCCATCGAAGCACTCCACCTTCACCTTTCTGCAAGGGGCAGAGCTGAGCCAAGCCCAGAGGGCAGGAGCCCACAGAGAGGCAGCGCGCAGCCCTGCACAGGGCCGTGCTGCCTGCCCATGGCTCTGCCGCAGCCCTCCTCCATAACCTGGGGCAGCTCTCTTCACACCTGCCTGCCTTTTCTCCTGGCTTTTACAAGCCTTGTCTACTTTACATAATTCACAAATGCACAAGCTGACTCCTACAATATGCTGAAAAGGGCTCCAACATAACGGGCCATGATTTAGCACGTGGCATCTGGACACAACTGCCCTACCAGTCACTCAGCTAACGCCAGTGCTGGAGGGTCGAGATCCGGCCCATGGAAACAGCAAAGTCAGGATTTACAGCCCGCATCAGAGCAGGCAGTCAAACATGGATGGCGGGGAGGAAGGGCAGAGGCAAAAAGACAAAGGGCAAATTTTTGTTCACAAAAAGGGGAGACAAAAGCAAAAACTTAACTCCCAGGATGTGTTCTGTAATTGACGGGATATTAATCCTGCAGCAGCAATAGCTATCCTGGCTACAGCAGCCCCTGTAGAACGGCTGCAGATATTTTCAAAAGGCACCTTCGACAAACAGCGCTCATGGCATATAGCCTGAATTACCAGTGTAGTTGAAACAACACATTATGAAAGATATTTCCTCCATATCCCGGCCTCATTGCTCCATATTGCATCTCCGAGGTTGTTATCGATTGCATTTTCTGGGAACACTGATGGCATCAAGTGAGTGCTGGTTGCCAGGCCAACACACTCACAGGCGTTTTGCTCTTACTCCTTAAGGAAGCACAGCTGCTTATGCAATTCCCTCTTACAATGCTCATACAGTAAGAAGAAAACACCCAAGTGAACAAAAACACCAACAGGGAGCCCAAAGGAAATGTCTAGTTGATGCTTTCTCTTGGCCAGATTCAATGCTGACATGGCACAATGCCGCAGTTCACTCTAATGGTGGTACTGCACCTGGTTTGAGATACCGTTTTCAAAAGTGAATCTGAACCACACGCTGGCATTTTCAGAAGAGCTTTACGGATAAAAGAGACTGATGTCTGAACTTCTCCAGGTGTCTGACTCCCAGCCATGGGAGTCAACAGCACCTGCACACTGGGTTATCTCACCCTACTCCCTTTTGGGCAATAATTTTTGCATGCTTGCACTGCCCAAAACTGTGCCAGACCCTCCAGCTCCGACCAATACATTTCAATCACTGACTGATTCCTGAAGTCCCAAGAGGCGGTGGGAGGGCAGAGTCAGGCCCTCAGAGAGGTTAGGGTTGTGCAAAATGTGATGTCTTACTGGATTTAGTGACTGATAGTGCCAGCCACAGAAAAACCTGCAGAGACTGGTCTCTGCAGCAGTTAGTGAATATTCAGAGTCAGGAATAAGATAGCTGGGGGTGGGAGAAGCTTGGGAAAAGACGGAGTTTCTCTGGCCTCATTCCTGGTCCTCTGCAGAGGAACAGCCGAGAGAACCTCTACAGCAAGCTTAACAGAGAATGGTAAAAAACCCTATTTTCTATGAGTGCCCCAAAGAGGTTCTGCTGCCTCCATCTATGCTCTCTTCAGCAACATAATTTGAACATGTCTAAAATATTCCAATAATGTGTCCTAGAAAATGACACTTGTATTACTCTTAACACAGAACAGAAAAGTTTCAGAAGTCTGGTATGTTTGCCTGTATCTAAATTGGCAAAGATGATGGTGCACAGTAATTACTGTCACATTTCCTGGGCAAAAGGAGGGAGATCAAAATGCCTAATTAACAGCTTCTTTCCCATGGGTGCCATCAATGACATGGTAAGATACATTCTTCCAGCTTTGTAAAATAAACAAGTGAAACGGGACAAACACAGCAATCACATTAATCTTTGAATGTCATTGATTTTGCATCCTTCTGTGCATTTGGTCTGGGTTGCTTGAGACATGCTGCTTGCTGAAAATGCACATCTGACACGAAGGCTGAGAGGTACCTTTGGGGAACAGGCGTTCAGGGAGCTTGTGGGGGGCTCTGGTAACTCCAGGAGGGCTTGGGCAGCAGCAGGATGGCCAGTGCAAACAGCCAAACGAAAAGGAAAGCTCTGACAAAGCAGTCCTGTTGGAAGGAAAGCCTAAAAAGGCCTCCATACAAAGAAGGCTTGTTTGTATGTTTACTGGCAGTGCCATCTGAGTATTATCAATTGTATGGCAAGAGAGAGAGAAAGACACACAAAGGAAAAGAAGATTAAATGAGAAGCCACTAGAGGGGGAAAAAACCATTAACACACCATGGGACCAAGTGATGACTTGGTGCAGTTTCAGCCCGAAGAGGCTGTTGTGACCCCTTGCACAGAGCTGCAATCCTGCCCCCGCACATGCTGCACTCACCATCGCAGCTCCAGTCCTGGCCCTCGTGGGCTGAGCACCCTGAGCCGGCAGAACTAAGCATCATGGTGATTTTCTAACAGCACAGTGGTGGTGAGGGCCATGAACAAGATCCTCTTACCTGGAGAGTGGCTACTACAAGGCAAGGCTAAGAAAGATAATGGGATACAGACGGTTTCCTTGGGACACTGCCAGGTGGCTGAAACCAGCACTATCCCTATCTTCACCACAGCTTTTTAGCATAGCCAACCTAAAGGGACTCCGCACCTCTGCTCAAGTATTTACTGGCCATGACCAGGCAGTCTTTCAGGCTGACATTCCCCACAGCTTATTTAAGTAAGTTTATTTAAAGAGTAGCTGGTCACAGGAATACATTTGTTGCAGATGCCCATTTAGTCTGGCTGAACAAAGCCTAAAACTAATGGCTGAATGAGGATAAATTACAATCAGGGCTGTAACATGAATTTTCCCTGCCACTTTTCTCCTCGGTTGTTCCGTGCAGACTGTGCTATTCCTGTCATCCAAATCCCCTCCTCTCTCGGGTAATATCTGCCATCATGCAAAAGCTGTGTTGGCTCTGGATGAACAAATAAAACTGAACCTCTTTCGGTTGTCCTTACCTTATCTTCAATTTTTCCGTCTTTCCCTGCCACTTCCCGCCCCTGCTTCACTCCCTCACAGCTTTCATCTCACCAGCTTTTGGCCCTTCACCTCTCCTCGCTCTCCCGCTGCTAAGTCTGCTCCCCCACCCTTCCTCAGCCCCTCACTCACCCCTCGGCTCAACGCTGCCACTTCTTCATTCCTCTTCACAGGTCTAGGGCTCCCCCCTCTTTCTGTTCCACTTATAGACTAACACATACCAGTCTGTGGGTCCCCCCAGCCACCAAAAATCCCAGCCTCTCTCATTTATCTGTCATGGGCTCCCTCTCACCCACCTTTCCTATGACTCAAGGGCTCTGGAAAACAAGGCAGGAGTGCTCAACCTGCCATCGGTCCACTGTGCTGTGTCAGGAGGTCTGCTACAATTTTCCGGCAGTCTCTTTGCATCCCACATGGTTTGGGTACTCTGCCAATGAATGAAGGGCTCTGTTTGTCACTCTGGCAGGATGCGTTACTGTCCTTAACATTGACTTGACACCAGGACAGAGCCACTGACCTGAGGCTCTGGTAATAGGATTTCAGGAAATGCTTTTCCTTCATCTGTCAAAAAAATAATTCATCAAATATAACTGTGTGGGTAATCCAAACCCCCTCCAATTATAAACCTAATTTGGCATATAATGAAGAAAGCACTCAATCAGCTGAGTCACTGTACATAAAGACATATTGTACAAGATGCTTCACAATGCATCTAACTACTTTTACCCCTAATTATATAAATTTGACAGGTTAGTCATTATATTACTGAAAAGAAAAATAAATGCATTTTAAGTGTAAAATAACAAACCCTTGCAGCTTGATGTTCCTTGCAAGTCAAATACGATGGATTGTGTTAAATTGTTGGTTCCCAGGGAACACTGCAGGGCATCTGTACTGCTCCTCAGCGCTTCCTCCCAATTAGTTGACCACAACTTTTCAGTAAGCAAAGGCTGCCACACTCTTGTGTTTCATTATAAGTAAAACACATCCCGTGCTCTACCATGGGGTCCAATCCAAAGCTCTCCACATCAGCCCACTTCAGAGTGAGTTTCTGAAGATTATGCTACCATGCCTCCTTTGCAGCACACATCTCACGTGATGTGAAAATGTTTGGCTTGACAAGAGCTACAGATGTCATCCTCCCCTCCTAGTACTTCCAAAATCCTCACCAAAGATGCTGTGTCTGTGTGCAGGTGAGAAAGGACATGGACAGGCACACACAGGGAGAGCACAATGAAACTCAGCAGATCTTGGGCTGTGGGGTGCTGCAGACTGCCCCAAAGGCAAGGTGTTTTCAGGAGCTCCTTGGGAGCAGTGTGGGACTCGCGGCTGGCAGAGGCATGGGGCTGAGGATGGAGCAGGGCTGAGCTGGTCTGCCAGGGGCAGTCCAAGTAGAGATATGCATATATATATATATATATATATATACGCACACACACACAAATACATATAAAAAGGAATAGCTGTTTTACCACCCTTACTTATATCACATCCATAACAGATTCCTATGGGCTATACCAAAAAAACCGGCCTATTCTCTCACACATATTTGCCTTTGACTTCAGTGGATGCTGGATCAGGCCCTGAGGCTGCCCTGTCCACAGCACTGTGCACTCTCCGTGTTCCCATCGGTCCATTTGAAAGGAGGGCATTGATGTGGCTCCATAATGCAGCCATTACCAGCACGACACCGAGACAGATCAATCAAAGGCAGCACAACAGCCAGATTCAGAGGATTCCAAAATTGAGGTCAGACTCACTAACTCTTAGACAGATGCCAAGAGAGAAAGACACACATATATACAGGAAGGCAAATTTTAACTGTGCAAACCTAAAAATGTCACTTGCAGTGATTGACTGGATGCATTTTGGCAAGAACTGTTATTTCCTCCCCCAATACCACCCCTCGCCTCTGCATCACTGTTGGCATAAGGTGCCTTTGTCCTGGTGGCCTGACTCTAACCTTCCCTTAACACACAGCCCTCAGATTTTACAGCACAAGCCCTGCAAATGGGTGCCCTGCTGTTTGCTGCGCCCCGAAGGGACTATTGCACTGCTGCAGGATACCTCTCCCTAGGAGAGGGTCATTTCATGACTAAATCCCAGCTCCTGGATCAGTCAGGTGCTGGAGAGCTTCCTTAGGCAAAACACCTCAAAACATAACTGAGTTCTCATCAGCAGGGACAGGGCAATGGGCGGCTGCCTGAGAAACGCCCTGTTTATACTAGCGCTCCGCTGCAGATGAGCTGGTTGTTGCAGTTGCTGGGGATTTACAGACTCTGACATGAAGGCTGAGAAGCCAGATATTTTCCTAGGTTATTGTGCTGGACTTGCACCAGGGAAAATAAAATCCCTGTAAATCCACTCAAACCCACATTTTGGCTTAATTATCTTGGTTGACCTTGGCTTCCTGTGCATTTTCTCCTCAGCTGTTTGGAGTCAGTAAGCTACTACAAATGATTAAACGATTCACATTATTGGTAATTATGTGTATCAGAGCGGCATTTAAAAACCCTACCTGGTACAACATCCCATCGCAGTTAAAATTTACAGACAAACACAGCAAAGGTGACTGAATTTGGTGGTGAATGGTAATCCTGATTTCACGATCAAACCCTCAAACACCAAAAATCTACCTCTAAACTTCCTGCTTCATAATGCATTAAGCACATCCAGCTAGTAAATACTAGTGTAAAATGGCAATGCATGCCGCAGTCCCTTTCTGTCACCACAGTGAGTTGCCAACAGGTTTCTCCTTCAAAAAGAGAAAAAGGATTAAAAATATATCTTAAGTATCCTAAGATGATTTACGTTGCATTAATTAAATACGGGCTTAGCCACTGTGCGAGCATGCAGTGCATAAGCTTCCAGAGAGCTAGGAATTCATGCATGAAGGCAAGCAGTTTTAGGGACTTTTCTGGTGTTCAAGGACAAAGATGTCACGAGATAAGCTATATTAAGACTCCCAAACAAAAACTGTGTGTATCGACAGTAAGTCCACACACCAGAGATCTTGCAATCTAAGCAGACAGTGAGAAAAAAGCAGGGGAGGAGGAAATGAGGCCACAAAGTGGTGACTGAAGCAAACTTCACGTAGATCAAGAGCAGTCTTGTTCCCTTGGCAAGTATATGTCCCCAGTCCTCCTGCCTCCTCTAGACTATACTGCCTCATTTTCACTTGTTCTGCTGTTTAACCCCTTGCCTCAAAAAACAACATGAAAATACACTACTACAATGCCTGCTGATGGGCAGCAGTGGGTTCTCACCTCCTCTCACCCATCAGCTGCAAACTCCTCAATTAAACATTCAGGCTTCTCTCAGACACTGACAACTGCTCAGAATCTGAGCTTGAGAAAGCCTTAGAAGAGCACTTTGCTCCTCCCTTTCTAAGGAGGGGAAGTTCCCCTTCATCCTCTAAAGTTATTCCCACTTCAGCATGTGTATGGGCGGGACTTGTCCAAGATAGCATGAAAAATCTGTGGCAAAGACGACAAACGTGCTCAGTCTTCCCACGGCTCACGCCAACCCCTAAGAACTGCAGCATCTTACCTCGGTGATTCCTGTACATCTGCTTCTGCTTACTTGCTGGCTAAGCATAGCACAAAGTCGGGTTACAGCGAAGAGACAAGACCTTGTTATCATCCCCCCAAACAACCATCAACAGTGTGTTCACCTGAATGCTCACACAGGATTTCTTTTACCTTTGGTTTTCAAGCTTTGCCTATCCACAAGAAGAGACTCTTAAAATCTAAACCCATTTACTTTTAGCAGAGAGATCCATTTCCAGCACAACTGCTTATGAAATGACTGTAGGGTCCAAGAGCCTTAAAATTTTCCAGCTGCTGAGAAATTATGGATGGCATCTCCAAATGCTGTCAACAGCCAACAAACATTGCTAGAAAGATCTCTTTAGCATGCATGGATGGATGCATCAAGGGCAGTTGTGTCTGTACAAGAGAAATTCCTCTTGCACTGTGCGTTTGGGGTTTAAAGTGAGAACTCTGCAGAGAGAGAATTAGCATTTATTTCTAAAACAGGAAACTTGCTTTGCATATTTCATTTTGACACAGTCACACTTTTTTTTTTTTCCCAAATAACAAGCTGAATCCTAAAATCCTAACATAGTTTACAAACAGACAAAGTCCCAGTGAGTATCCAGCGAAATATGCCGTGCTGGTTTTGGCTGGGGTAGGGTTAATTTTCTTCACAGTAGCTAGGTATGGGGCTATGTTTTGGATATGTGCTGCAAACAGTGTTGATAATATAGGGATGTTTCAGTTACTGCTGAGCAGGACTTACACAGACTCAAGGCCTTTTCTGCTCTTCACCCCACCAGCGAGTAGGCTGGGGGTGCACAAGAAGTCAGGAGGGGACACACCATATGTCATGCTCAGCATATAAAGCTGGGGGAAGAAGAAGGGAGGGGGGGACGTTCAGAGTGATGGCCTTTGTCTTCCCAAGTAACCGTTACGTGTGATGGAGCCCTGCTTTCCTGAAGATGGCTGAACACCTGCCGGCCGATGGGAAGTAGTGAATGAATTCCTTGTTTTGCTTTGCTTGCGCGTGCAGCTTTTGCTTTACCTATTAAACTGTCTTTATCTCCACCTGTGAGTTTTCTCACTTTTACCCTTCTGATTCTCTCTGCCATCCCACTCAGAGAGAGCGAGTGAGCGGCTGTGCGGTGCTTAGTTGCCAGCTGGGGTTAAACACCGACATATGCCTGGGCATGGGTGAATAAATGCTGACGCTGAATTGTGGTATTCCCGGTCAGATTGCGCAACACATTATTCTGCAAATAGTTGGTGGTTTCAAGAAGGTGTTGTTACTTGTGAGCAATAAGAGGAAAGCCCATCCTTCATGCACACACAAATGCATACAAGAGCAACATGAGCTATCCGTGTGCAACAGCTGGGCGGTTTCCTACTCCCTTCCAGCCCAGAGGAGCTGAGTGGCTGCTGTACATCAGCCTGTTCTCTCATCCCCAGAGAGGTGACCCTGTCCCATCTACCAAGACGCGCTAAGGCACGGTCATGCCTTTCCTGAAGTCTTCTCAGAGCACTGCCCAGGATCTTGGGTAAGGATGCAAGCTGTGCAAACCCAGATGAAGATGCAGCCCTTGATGTGAGGAGCTAGTGCCCTTCCAAGGCACATGCTCCCTCATGTCATCTCCCCCGTGCCCCAGGGCACGTTTAGCTCCAGCTAATGTCTCCCCTTGGAGAAATATCATCCAGTGGTCTGCAGAGCCCCGTGTTTCGTGGTGGGGCATCGAGGTGCATTACCTGCTGTCTCTCTGTCCCCTGCCGACAGCTCTCCGTTGATCCCATTCTCTTTGGTCTGAGCGTACATCCCCGGCTGCTCGTGGCCACCCAGCCCTGGCTCCTCGTCCTCTCGGTAGGGAAATCCATTGGCGCTTCTGACCAGTCCGGCACCTGCGCCACCCTGTTCCTTAATTTCAGGTGAATGTGGGTGTGAAGAAGCCTCTGTTAGCTGACCTGAAGTCCAGTGCGGTGCCTTGGCTTCGTCTTTCCTATCCTCCGCCATGTTTCCTTGCCTTCACCACTTGGCCTGTAACGACATTAGCAGGAGAGATCAGCTCCAAGTGGGTGACTGTGCCCCTGGCCGGCAGGCAGCGACCAGGCGCAGCACAGGCACGTTACCACCAGTGCTGCC
This sequence comes from Nipponia nippon, assembly GCF_047370975.1. Taxonomy (NCBI): domain Eukaryota; kingdom Metazoa; phylum Chordata; class Aves; order Pelecaniformes; family Threskiornithidae; genus Nipponia; species Nipponia nippon. The sequence goes on from NW_028262369.1 coordinate 62,927,201, forward strand.
AGGGAAACTTGCATCTGGCAGATGAGAGAGGGTTTAAATGCAGAAGTGTCTCTGCTTGTCTGTCCTGGGCATGAGTGAACGGCTTTAAAACCAAAACAATCCACAAGTGGTAAAAATTATAGGTCAAGTCCTCCCTGACTCCCATATGCCTTGCAATTATTAGCACCAGTTTCTTGAGGGCTGCCCTTTCGTTAATGTGATTTTAACTCATTAATTACAGTTAAATGTCGACCCACTTAATGAGAAGTGAATCGGTCATCATAATGCACCGACATCTTCCCAGGGTGATAAAAGGAGGAATGCCACAACTGCTAAAAGAAGTGAAGCTGCTATTGTAATTTTCATTTCAGTTGCAAAGAGCGAGTGCTTTTTGGGCACAGAACTGCAGGGCAATGCATCCTCTGCAGCACATGCAATCTGCTGCTAGCCCTGACAGAAACGACGTTTGAGAACGTTCACTGGGTTCCCGAACATATGTGCTATTTGACCCTGTTTAGATCCCCTCTTACATGCTGTTTTGTGAACATTCACACTCATTCCCTTTTGTCCAGAACAGCCTGTGGGGAACAGTTGTTTCCCACACAAGCATTTGCGTTCTCTCATGACTATCGGTATTTATACATAAACAAAACTAATCATTATTTGCTACTTCACATGTATTTCACTCCTGTTAATTAGCTCCCATTTGTTCAAGCCAGGAAAAGAAGCCACTGCACCAGCCATAGGCTTTGGCTGCTCCTCACAGAAAAATGTAGTAGTAGCTCCTCAATATGTAAGCCTAGGAAGACAACATATCGTAATCCGCGTTTCCATGATAAAGTAACCTCTGGGGAGGAGAGAAAGGCTTGACCTGAGCTAGCTACTTCAAAATGAAAACCTTTTCCAAAAGCACTTGCCACCTTTTTTTTTCCTGGGAGAAAAAACCACGTAAAAGAAATCAGCTGAGCGTAGTCAACCAGCCACGTATCACAGAGGCTGAGCAATCTAGAAAAGAAGGCACAAAACTGGATGGTGCATATATTCTGCAGACATTTAACAAAAACCAACCAACCAACCAACCCAGAAAAAAACCCTAGTTTCCACAGAGTCAGGTCAGTTTGCAGAAAACTTCTAAAAAAAAAAAAAAAAAAAACAGAAAAAGCTGTTGTTACTTGTCAGATAATCATTCACAATTGACAACCCCTTTCTGATCAGATATTATTGTTTAATAATGGCTTTCAGAGCTACTTCAAATTAAAAAAAATCATGGTGAATCATGAAAATTACATTTCATTCACAATAAATATGTGATTCAAACTGTAGTTCCATCCCAAAAAGGACTAATAACTCTTTGCCTCCTGGTGAAACCACTGTGTTTTGGGAAGCACAGCTCTGTCTGCTCTCACCCTGACCCAGCACCATTCCCTGGGGATAACTAATTGCATAAAGACTGCAGAAGCAGGTGAAACTTCAAGCCCAGCATTTCTTCTGAGCTGTAATGAAAATGGTGGGGTGAGCAAATATCACAAAGCTCGGTGGCAATGAGACATGCCTCAATCAACCACAGAAATAGTAAACACACTCCACATCCCTTTGCCTTCCCCACCTCCTTTACCCTGATGGGAGACTCATCAGTGAGCCATTCTGCATATACAGCAAGAGCCTTAATGCAGCCTTCTCAAATCATACCAGAAGAGCTGATGGGGTAATTACAGAGGAAAGAGCCCATGCTGGGCAAAGACCATCTTCTACATACTAAGGAGATAACCCTCTGCCTCTAGGTCTGCTTACTGCATGACACTAGAGAACATTTTCTGATCAGAGCCTTTCCAAAACATGAGGCCACGGGACAAACATCTCCCTCCGTGCAGTAGAGTACTCCACTCTGTAGAGTAGCACACATCCAAAGCCACCGACGTTTGGGGTCCAAGGACAGAACAGAGCCTGTTCTGGGAAAAAATGAGACATTCTCATCTATGTCCCCTGAGGAAGCTCAGGAAAAAAAGAAAGAAAAAATAAAAACCCAAAGCCTAACTCAAGGCTTTCCCCACCAATCCAGTGCGCTTTGAACCTGACAGTGAGCCCCAGGAGCCCAACAGCTTCAGCAGCTCAGCCCCTGGGTCACCCAGGCGAGGAGCCCAGAGCCTCAGCAGGGAGACGGAGGGTTATGCAAGACCCGAGCGTGGGGAACACGGTTCTGAAAATCACTGGGACGAACGTAACAGTTATTATCCCACTGCCGCAGTTTGGAGGCTATTATCCCTGAAGTGCCCTTCCCCGTTCCAGGCAGACACTCCCTGCTTCACTTGAAGCTCTTGAGGAAGGATATTCACATCCTTACAATGGACTGTGTCACAGAAGTCCTCTGTGAAAGTAACAGAAGTGCTTTTATCTTTAAAAATAAATACAGTGGGCAGGCTTCAATGAGAGCTGTGTGTATCTGGAGGCAGAATTTGGCTCAGTATTTATAATAGATGGTTACAGAGTGAAACATGGATGAATTCATTCTTGACTCTCTGTTATTCATCAAGTGCTCTCGGAGTTTATAATGGTAGTAGAAACACAGCGAGTGAGTCACAATGCATCTTTGTACTCAGCAATTTAGTAATGACTATCTGCTGTACAGTGTGATTCATCCACAGCTCACGTTCAAATCCAGAATACACAGGTGTGCTTTTTACCATCAGGTTAGTTGTTTTTCTGTCATTTCATTAGCATACTGTTAAATTAATCAGGTAATTCAAATATTGACACAGAAATACCAAGAGTGGACAAATATTATAGCAGAATTTAGATAGCATTAGGTATATAAAAAGAAGAAACCTGGAATAATTTGGACAGTCTAGGGAAGCACAGTACTTCAGGGAAGCAAAAAGTTCCTCTTTCCACTATGATTTTCTTATTCTTTGCATAAACTGCAATGAAGGCTTTCAAAAAATATCAGAAAAGAAGGCACAGCCAGTCCTCTAAAATGTCATGTTGCTGAGTTAAAAATTAATTTGGATGTTTATGAGCCTTTTTTCCCTGCCTATTATAGCAGAACCTCAATATCAGAGAATATGCAGCAGCAATCTTACTAGTACGTTCTCACTAGTATGTTCTCACTGTTTTTCTTGTTCATCAGCTGAAGCTAATGGTGGTGAGAGGGTGACCGAGGCAGATGCTGGACCATGGCAGTCCCAGGTGAGCAGGAGGCTGCAGGAAGGGTGGCGGAGCTCGCGGGCGATACCAGGCTTGGCTGCACCAATGCCCCAGCACGGCCCCTTGCTCCAAAGCCATCCTGGTGACACACGCCAATATGCCAGGGGGCACGAGTGTGAGCCTCAGCACAGGCTGTGCCAGCTACATGGCACGGGATTGTGGAAACACTCCTCCTTCATTACGTTCCCCACCCTGAAGCCTGATCAAAGCCAACTGTGCAAACCAGGGTGTGGGAGTGGGAGTGGGAAATGCCCCTTCCTTCTAGAGGGATCAAGCAGGTGCAGTTGCACACCACAGAGCACATCAGTGATGTGGACACACATCTGTGGGTCATGCACAGCCCTACTCCCCAAAAGGCTTTCCTTGCCCAGGCTGACATGCAGGATGCTCCTGAGACTGTGGCTATTCCCCATCCGGAGAGATCACACTCCCCCAGCAGCCACCAGCAGCAGCAGCGAAGAGACACCTCACAGACCTTAAATTCATGTCCTTTTAACTCAGGCACTAGGGATGGCATTATGGATCTGAACTGGACATTCTGCCTTCTAAACTAATCACTTGTAGCAGAAATGATGGTAAGAACAAATTCCCCCATCCTTTCCAGCCATTTGGGAACTGTATAGAGACAAAAAATTTTTAAATAACTTGGAATTAACACAGAGGGACAAACCTCGTGGGGAACGTGTGGTCCAACTTTGCAGTTACCTCCTCCTTTCACAGCCACAGTACAAACGTTTCTTAACCCATATGCTCTTTTATGTGATACCAGCTCCTGTTGCCATGGCTGGGCTGAACCAAGCCTGAGTGCTTTGAACTCAAAACAGAACAAATTACCCACAGTAATACAGCATGAGAGCATGATATGCAAAGCCCAAGATAATGCTGATTTAAACATCCTGTTGTGCTAGCTGGGCTTCTAAATATTTCGTGAGTACATCTTGCAGAATCATCTTAGCATTATATTAACATTGCCGTTGCATGTAAGCAGATGAATTTTCTATTAATTACACTTTTTAAGAGAACAGAATTAGACCGATACTGAAGGACTTTGCAAATTTCCTGCTTCAAGCCATGTTTTTACCTACTCCTGTGTTTATGAGCCCATTCACAGTGAAATGAGGCTATTTGATTTCAGGGAAGCTAATTTGTTAACTAAGAGAAACAGCCACCTGGATACATGGAGGAAGAGCTACAATTCCAGTTCGGAGAGAGAATAACACTGAAGGTTCCTAAAAGGAGACAACAGACTCCTCCAAAAAGAAAAACAAACCCTGGCAGGGGGCATGGCCAGATCCTGAGCTTAGTGGGAGGGAGAGGAGAGGGGAAGTGCCACTTGTATGGCTCCAGGGCCAAATCCTGCTTCCCAAAGGGCTATTTAGCTCAGATGCATCGTAGCAATGACTCAGCTACCCTGCTCCCAAGTCCTGCTCCAAGTGGGGATTGCTCCACAGAGGCAGGCTGGGGCGCAGAGGCATGCCCTCAGGTACCCAGGGTTCCCAAAACTCCTGAATGAGACTGTCTAAAAGGCAATTTTTTATGAAATTTAAGAAATTCAGAGAATTTCTTTTAGAGAAAAGAAATTTATGAGGTGAGGTGTTCATAAATTTTTGAAGAAAAGAGGGCACCAAAAAGTAGAGAAGAATGAAATCTAGATGTCTCTAAAATGAGTTACGCTAAAAAAAGAAAAAATAAAATTAAAAAACAATCCTTCCTTAACGTAAAAAAAACCAAACCACATACACGAATAGGGTGTAATCTAACTTATACTGGTAAATAACACAACCAAGAAAACCTTTAATTCATGTCCACGTAGTAACTGGCCAGTTCAGATGATGTGTCTGAATATTAAATATCAGGCACTGTGGATTAAACGGTCCCAAGGGAATTTGCCAGTAAATTTAACTTACCAACAACTAATGTCTGGAAGAGCCAAGGAAAGCGAGTAGGTATCAGGAGGCCAGAATGGAAACAAGAAGAGACAGAAAGTGGGAAATCTAGATGGACAAATTCCAATAAGCTCCTGTCACCATCAAAAAGCTCAGCCTGTAGTGTATGTAGTACCCAAATCCTATCGGTGCTATTCTCTTCATAGACTCTCCACATATTTACAAAGCACAAGGGCTAATTTTGGATGCCATGAACACACGGAGAGCTTTGCACCCGAAGTTCACTCTTTCCTTTCAGTTAACATGCATCTTCTCTCAAATTAATTTGATTATTTTTGGATGTGAGCAGTGTGCCTCACACTGATCAAAAAGAATCACAGCATGGATGGGGAGAAAGTCTCATGGTGTCTGACAGAGAACACATTACCTTCCCCCTTACTCAAAACGCTCAGTCATGGTCCACAAGCTGCTAGATGATTAACAAAAGTTCCCATTTGATCCTAAATGTCCGAGTACCATAATTCTAGTAATACGGTATATTATTAGGCAGAATTATACATTCTCTCAATTGAAGCCACTCCACCTCTCAAGCCTAATAAAGGACAAGCAGGTTTCTCTGGTAATTTATACAAATATGATTTATTTCTTCCTTGTCCACTGCTTGAGTTATTAGCTCGCAGCTAGATCCCTCGTTCTAGACAATACGAGCAAGACTACCCTCTTAAATACTACCTTGCATTTATTAAAAATGCAGGCAGTGTTCATCTCCTCGCACTTGTATTAGCATTTGGCAGTTTTTAAAGGCTTTTCCATTTCTGTACTGCAGTCAATAGTCACATATTCTTTGTAGAAAATCCTTTTGATTGTACCTTGGATTACAAAATGGATGAAAACTAATGGATGGCGCCTGGACCAGAGGCCGAACAAAGGAAGCTCACTGTGGAAAGATCAAGAAAATTTACTGCAATCTGCATCCTTGCCAGAGCTGAGAACGAGGTATGGCTGCAGCCCCCGAAGCAGTCGATCAGACCTGCAGCACGGGCACGGCAGAGAGCGAGCAGAGAGCCAGAGGAGTGGCTGCCATACTCCAGGCTCCTCCGCTCCTTCCTGCACGGTGTCCTGCCCTGTGTGCGCAGAGATTTAAACCCCTCTCGGAGTTTCCCGTGGTTGGGCTGGGCATCAGCGGGGGCAGGCAGGTGGGAAGGGTGGGTCACCCCGCCACAGGAGCTGCACAGCTCCTGATGAAGGGAAATGCTTTCACTTGGAGAAATGTGAACCTGACAAAGCCCCCCTGCTCTGTACCGAGTAACAAATGCTGCGTGGCCAGGTGGCACACCCAAGTGGTCTAGAGGAGAGCCAAGATGCAGCACCAGTTGCATTTCTGTATCAAGTGGGTCCATCCCGCTGCAGAACATAGGACAGGCAAATGTATGAGAACGAGTCTTTCAGCTGGCACTCCCGACTGACAGAGCTCTTTCTCCCTAAGGAAGGTATTAATTTCTCTGGGCTGCTGGAAAGCAGAGCGCAACTGAACCGACCTGCCGTTGGATGCTCCCCTCCCGAGACACATGGCTGCCCGGCATGCAGGGCTGCCCTCGTTCCCACCCCCAGGGACTGCCTCAACTTGATCAAACTCCAGAAATCTAAAAGCGGGTGCCCTTCTCTCTTGCAATGGTGAAGTCATGGTACTAGCAGCTTCTGCCTGAAAGAAAACTATCTACCATAGAGCTCACTTCTAGCTAAAACACCAGAAGAAACCCTGCGCACCCCTTCCGGCTCCAACACAACCCCTTTTCAAGAAACCGTTTTTGTCCACAATGCTGCATTTTTACACCATTTACCATTCATCAAACACCCTCACACACCCATCTATCACTAATCATAATTGCTTCCTGCAGGAGAGAGGAAAGGCATTTTAGCTGAAGGAGATGGTAACCATGACAACTATAAGTGATATCTGAAACAAGAAATAAGGCAAAAACTTACTACCAATAAATTTGGTCCATGATAAGGATGGCAAAAGCACTAAAGAAGCTATACCCGTCAGCAAAGGTGCCAACACGAAGAAACACAAGCCTCTCTGGATTAAATGGCACACAATCTTTCTGCAAATTTTAAGATGGGGCACAATGAAAGCCTCGTCTTCTCCTGATCAGTAAACAGGAAAGGCAGTCCCTGCTCAATCCTACCCAAGGTCTCTCCTGCCTCAGGGAGCCCGAGGGGCTGAAGGATGGAAGGAGTGCTGCCGGGAAGCTGGGATGTTTCCTGGCAGCCAGAAGACTCCCAAATTTCTCAGTGGAGTCTTTTGTTTCCAGGAGACTCATTGAAACGAGCCCTGAACAAGGAGGGGATTGCTCCCAGGGGAGCACCTCAGAGTCAGACACGCTGCATTGATTTTTCCACCAAGCACAATTTCAAATGGGCATCGTGAGCCCTCTCCATGCACTTTAGAGAAGGCATTGCAGTTGGCAGGCTTGTTTGAAACATGAGGCTCCACAGCCATTAGCCAGCAACCATCTAAACGACCTGTGCCAAGGCCCTGACTTACAATCCTGGCAGAGAAAAAGATTCACCAACACTTGTGGCTACATTGGCTTTTTCACCCTCAGTGCAGGAGGCACAGAAAAAACACCGTAAATAAACAGCACTAGCTCCAAGGGCTATGTGCAGATAAAGTTATGTGGGGTGTGACCAGACAGGGAAACGTTCAAAGAAGCAGCTGCACTACGTGGCCCTCTCGGGGCTTTTCAAGGGGAATTCAGCTCACCAGTTTGCTATGCAGGGTTGCTCAGGGCAGGCACACTGAAGTGGGCTTTCCCCATTGAAATACTTTGTCACTCTCTGCACAGCTTCCCTCTCCTAGCTTCCTTGCTTTTCAAAGCACTGCAATAATCTAGCTGGAAATTAAACCTTTCTACATAGTATGCTTTGGTTCTTCCACAATATGAATAAATGGAGATTTTCAACTCTGCATTTAAGACAATGAAATAAACAACAACTCAGTCCGCATTTGTACTTTCACAGTCTGTTTTTCACTACCCAAGTAATGATAGAAGATTTGCCTCACTTATTACAAATACATTTTCAAAAACCTAAGAAGAACAGAGGAAACCTTTAGTTTAAAGAGATGATTTTGAAGGGAAAAGGAGATTCAGATAGCATCCAGGAAACATGTCTCCAATAGAAGAAACACCCTTTTTTTATATATATATTTCCCTCTTACCACAGTGGTCACTTCAAACCTCAGCAAGAAGGCAGTTGAAAATCCATAACAACAACACAGCCGGGCTGGAGGACAGGCTATATAAGACAAGGGTGCTCAAAATACTACTTAAGGGGAAAAATTCTTCATCAGTCAGGGAACAAGTAGTATACAACTTGATATAGTCATTGCAGGCTGGGGAAAAAAAAGGTAAAACTACTAGAAATACTCACAAATACATCACACTACAAGCACTGTGGCTGCCAACATTTCACAAGTTTGGCCAGCTGAAATCTTGTCAGAAACAAACACTGGCTGGCTAATAAAAATGAACATTGAATGCCTGGTTCCCTTCCCTACCGCCACTTCCATTATAATTTTCAGTGCTTATAAACAGCTGAAACAAAATCATCTTCTGCTTATTTATCACACAGGTACAGAAGGTGACGGCAGCACAGGCTACCCAGTTTACTGTCTTCTAATTCTTAGACTCATATTTTCAAGCCTGGTGTTTGAAGGAGTGCCAGCCAAACTGTGTATTTGCCACAACTACTGCAAACAGGCTTCATAGCTATGTGCTTCCTTTGCTCTCAAGTCACACTAATCAATACTTGTATTTGTATAGGGTCTGGCAAAGGCACGAAAAGGCTGGAGTGAAATTTTGCAGGATTTTTTTTTCCCCACACTGACCTTGCTAAGACACATCGATTTGATGTTGCACCTCTTCTCTCAAGAGACTCCATGATGGATGACAGCTCAGATTAGGTAGTGAGGAATTAATTAATTATGCTAATATGTCAGTTGCATATTCTCCATGTAGGACAGGTCTATGCTCTTGCCAACTTCAGTGGAGCTACTCTGCATGCAGGTGAGGCAAACTGGACCATTTAGCAGAGAGGTGCTACAATCTTAACTGCTAAGCAAAAACTCACACAACAAAATTGCACTTATCCAGAATAAGCACTTTAACTACACAAGTGCGTCTTTTCCTTCTCCACATACATGAATTACTTTCACATCCCTTATTTCTTCTAGTTTCACTGAGATCTCATCAAGCATGGCACATTTTCACACGATCTTAACTTTACTCAGTGAGCTTTTAATTAGAAAAGAAAATGCTGCCTCTACAAATGTGTCTGCGTTTTTTGATTTTTCAAAGGTCTTACCTAACTTCTAAAAATAATTCCACCCCTGCTACAGTACAATCTTTGAAAATACCCAGATGCTATCTTTGGGAACATCATCACGTCAGCTACTACAAATGGTAAAAAGCATGGTCTGGGCTAATTTCTGGCAGATTCTTCCCTGTAAATACATGCAGCAGAACCAGCCTACAGCAGAAATCTGGAATGCAGCATTTACACCACACTCCAGCTCTCTGTGCCCTCTCCAGGGCCATGGACCCCCAAAAAAGGGGTAGTTCAGTAACTCCAGGGGTGGACTTCCAACTTAATTCTGTCCTTCCATATGCTGAAGTAAAGGAACACAGTCAATTATTCCACAACTGAACAAGCAACACAAAGATGCTGATGTGAAAATGAAGCACGGAGGTCATAACAGGAAAGGATCTTCAAGGCCATGTGCTGCTCCAGTTTGTTTGAGTAAAAATTCTTGCTCACGTGAAAAAAGTTTTCTCCCCAGGTCAAGGGCAGCAGATTATTCCTTTGCTGAGAGTGCTTTTAGCTTCACTTCATAATACTCAGACACACCAGTCAATCATGCCAGGCACACAGTAGAAGCAGAAGCATCTTACTGTCTAACAGAGGCATTGTTTATTCATGCTGAAAAAGAGCATCAGACAGAAGAAAGCTTGTTCCAAGGTCCCTCTATCCAGACTCACTTAAGCATCTTGGACTCTCAGTTTCGCGATCAGAAAACCTTAGAGGCAGGGGCCCAGGAACCCATTATAGCCAACTGAAGCCAATGCTTTTAACTGCAGCACAAAACATCTAACTGTAAATAAATAAAAAGAAATAAGGAGACAAAGCGTTGGAAAAATGATTGGGAAAGAGGTTATTTGCAAAGTCTGCTTACTTCTATATTTACAGCAAACTTGGCATGGATTGGCTAGTGCTAGAACTTTCTTTCCTAGGGAATGTCTGAGCAGTGACTGTTGTGCTGCAAAACCCTGGTCCTACAGAAGTAGTAGGATTATTTCATCCCTTCATATTATTTTCTAACCAACAATGTTACAAACAAAAGACTTCTTTTAACTTAAATATACCCTTATGCTTGTATGACTTAAAAATATGCTGTCCACCCACATTCAGCCACCCACTCGTATGACCCATGACTGTATACTCAGGCACATAAAATAATCTCTCCCTACCTGGAAATGAGAATACCCAGAAATCTTTTGTGCTCTTAAACATTCTAGACAGTAAAATCACAATATTTGGGATATAATTTTATCATGTGGTAGCTTCTCCCTGCCAAATCTTTACTCAACCAACTCTACTGCCTACAAAGAAAAGAAAGCAAGCAGCCACTCCTCCAGCTTGTTCAGGCACAGGGGCAGGAGTGCAGGGAGGACAGAGCCAGTATTGAAGGAATGTGAAGCCACAGAAGTTGATTTTGCAGCCCCCGCTTTCAGAGAAAGTTTTTCCCTCAAAAGGGCTTCAATTAAGATCTTGAGATGTGCACTGGAACAGGAAGAGGACTTTATGTGCCCTGACTTCTATTTTAACTATAGTGATTTTAACATTTAATTTTTAATTCCTTGGTTTTTTGAATTAAGAAAATTAAGGTATCTAAAGTGTGAGAAGGAACCAACTCACTGAGTCATTCAGCCTTTCTGAAATCTTAATTGCAGGACTTGCTGTCATAGAAAAGACCTATTTCAGAGTCTCGTTTCCTCCCCAAGCTCCCATGGGTGTATGCAATTACCTGATCATTGCTACTGGTTGAGTTTAACCTTGTTCTGCTGCCACCCCTCTTCTTCCCACCCTGTGCCAAGGGGCTGACGTATGTATGTGAAGTCAGTGGCATTCTCCTGGGATAACATGAAGAATGAATGAGTTTTGTGGGAGGCGAGGAACAAGCCCAGGGCCAAGAAGTAGGGAAGGGTAAGAGGGTTGCATTGGATGAAGAAAGTACATGTCAAGAATGATAAGATGTGACTGATGAACAAATTCAGTAACTGAGGAAAAAGTCTGGAAAAAACCCAAGCCATGGGGCTGAGTGTGTGTTGTTTTAATACAAAGAGACAGCCGGGGGGAAGGAGGGAAGCTAGGATTTGACATTTCCAATCAAACCATACAGCCTAGACTCCTGCCACAAGCAGTGGCCAGCACAAGCTGCTCCACATGAAGAGGCAAGAAGCTCCACAGGGCTTCCGTCTCCCATCAACGTGTTCTCAATGCCCAAAGTCTCCACCCGGTGACATAGACCTGCTGATTTCCATTGGAGCCGGGTGCCTACATGTCTATGGGGATCCAGATCATCATGCTCTTTCCAATACAAGCAGTGCATACAGAAGATAACCTCAAGGTGACGTTCTGGACAAGGGAAGTAACCTACCTGTGTCCTTCCATGGACGGCCATCAGAGATTTCCATTAAAAGGCCAACAGGATACAAAAAGCACAACAGGATATAGGACATGCAGAGCATTGATGGACACAGAAAATTCACGCAGGTATTTATGTGTTCAGGTGCTTCTGATGTCTTTTTTGAGAGGCACCCAGAATCCAACATATGATTCATCTTTAATTTCTCTGTATTTTTTCTTTTGCAAAGTCTTTCAGCAGCACTAATGCTGATGTTGGTTTAGGACACCTGAAAGCATTAAGTATTAATCACAAACGAAATAAAGTAGACCTGGAAAAGGTACAGAGAGCTCAACGAGGATGATAAAAGATCTGGAGAAGCTTCTGTGCAAGGAATGATGAGACAGGCTATGACTCTTCATCCTGGGAAAGAGGGGAATGGGACAGACTTTCATAAAAATACATGCAGCACGGAGAAGATAAGCAGAGAAGAGAAAACAATCAATCACTCTCTCCACAAAGAGCTATGGTGCATCAAACAGAACTCGCTGGTGGCAGGCTCCCTGCAAATGAATGGTGATTCTTCCGACTGTAGGGAATTACACTGTGCAGGAGGTGGTGTATAAAGTTTACATAGGTTCAAAAGCCAACTACTGAATTTTTCTTCCATTAATTTACCCATGGTTTCTCAATTTAAGAGCCTTTTCTGGGAAAGGAATGTTTTTACCACGTAAATAATATCTAGATCTAACATGGCTTAGAGGCTTTATTTGCTATTTTACTATTAACTTTAAAAATCAATGACAGGAAACTACACAATTATTTAAAGGTGACCCTTCCCCATCAATTGTAATGGAATGTCACAGCCCCTTGCTGAGCGTCACAATGTTTAACAAACTCTAAATGAAAATACACTGTATGACATAGACTGTATTCACTGTAAACCAAAAGCACCTATTGCACAGCCAGGCTCTAGCAAATGAACAGCTTTGTTGGTCTGGTAAGTTTCTAACTGAAACACGACTTTACATCCCAGACAGGTGCTCTTCCATGTCCCTCTGCTGATGCAGCAAAAACAGGCTCTGCAGACTACGTCTTGCCACTTGCGTGGGGCTGGTTGACCAGGTGAAGAAAGGGGGTGCTCATTTTCAACCTGTTCTGCAGAATGAACTTCACCACCTCATGCTAAAAATCTACAGACAGCACACGGTGACCCTGAGCTAACGGTTAGGTTGGGGACATCAACAGGAAGATCAGCTGAGAAAAGTGTTCTGGGGTAGGGGTGACGCTCAAGAGAAAAGCACATGAGCAGTTAGGAAGACAGATGGCCCTTCCAGAAGGTTATGTATCCAGAGCTGCTGCTTGTAAGAGGTCTCATGAGATACTATATGTAAATGTTTTATAGATGAGATGCTGGAAGCTGCAACAGCGTAAGCAGTCTTGTATGTTTTCTTTTTCATTTAGGGCAAGCAGTCTGAAACACATGCCCCACCACTGACCTCAACTCTGACCCAGAGGGGCTGTCTCTGGTTGAAAAGATGATTCATTCACTCTGCTAGAAGGGCTGAATGAATAGGCAGTATTCAGACTGCAGAACGCTTATCACTTGGGATTCCCTCAAAATTTAGGTCTGACATGACTGGGTCAGTAACCACGCGCTTTTGTTCCTAGCTCCTTGAACAGAAACGTCTCTTTGCATCCTTCAGTGGTTCCCACAAATCAGGTCGATTTTTATGGCTTGCTAATTATTACTGCTAGACTTCTGCTGGGCTTCAGGATGAAAAGAAGTGTATTTCTGAAAGCTCAGGGCACAAAACTTACAGAATAAATCACTGTCTATCTGGCAGCAACAAAATCCAGCCATGGCAGCCACTTAAATATACACATCTGGATAGTGCTGAACTTTATTTGTTTAGGAATGGAAAGTTTTGTTCTGCTTTTGTTGACAGACCATATTAAAGTCTGCCAAAAATGCAAAAAGAGAAAACGAAGTAACAAATTGGATTTTGTCTAGAGGTGCATCAACTTATATCACACATCCAAAGCTATCTCAAATGACATTAAGGTTGCAAGGTTATACCTCGGGAGTTTGGCTGTGAAAGAAATGAGAGATGACTGCATAATCGTAACTGGGTCCCCTTCTGCATATGTATTAAGCTACTGCCTAGTTCAATAAACATATTTTATTCTTCCCATTCCCTCTGCCTCCCAGTCTCCACTGCATCAGCTTCCCAGCCCAGCCCAGGCATTGCCCCTGTGGGCTCCAGTCCCTCACCCAGCGCCTGTTCATGTTTGCTGTCCAGACTATGGCTTTCACCGCTGCAAACTGAAAGTTTTATCCTCCTCATACCAAGGTCTACTTTCAGATCCTCTCCTGCAGGTTTCATCCCAAGCAGCGGTTTCCTCATTCCCATTCCTCTATTAACTTCCAGCTTTCCTTTCTGAACATGTCATCCAGTCCCTCTCTACAACTTGACTCCACCTCGTTGCTTACCCATCCTCACCTTTCCCCATGCATCCTTTATCGGAGCTGTCTCTTCTGCCCTTGACCCCTTGCTTCCACAAGTTCTTGGCCTTGTTTTCTAACTTTGATTGCCTCTGCATTTGAAAGTGTGGACTTTCTCATCTCCCAGAGACTATAAGCAAAGGAGAGGCAGCTTACTCTTTTTTTCCACTCACAGTGATATGACATGACATAAATTGGGCTGGTCAGGCTCAGGGAGGCCGGAAGCAGCAGAGGCTCTAGCAACTCTCTCCTGACACTCAGCAAACTTTCAAAAGATACGTTGTCCCTTTCTCAACAACGAGATGCTAAAGAACTTCACAGACAAGATCTTGAGTTAAGCCGGCAAACCTGGCTTCCTCAACCCAGCCCGGAAAGGCAGCCTTGTTCCAGGAAAGGGCAGCTTGGGGCAAAACACGTGCATAAGAGAGCAAGATGAGCCTGACTGCCAGAGAGGAAAATTGCAGCCTAAACCACAAAAAGGTTGGCAAAGTGGTAACAGAAACAGGGTCTTATAATGGAAAGTAGCAAGCCACCTTAGCTGGCAGCCTCACCTAGGACACCACAATCAGCAAACGGACCGTGTGTGAAAGGATGTGTATGTTATGCTCAGAGATGCACTAGCAGATAAGACTGCCGTGTCCATAGTGATGGCGAGCAATGCACTGGCAATACCACAGGCCAGAGTCTGATGGTCTGATTTGAAGCACAGGGTGTAAAGAGACCTGGAAAGACTTTTCCAGAGACGCAGACAACCCTTCTTTGTATCCCCTGAAAGAAAGTATAGGTTCAATCAGGGGAAAGCATAAGAGCTCCCAACAAAGGCATCTCAAAGGCTTTGCTATACCCTCTTCATCAGCAGAGAGCTGCCTGCCATTCAGATCTGGGCTCTATTCCTGCCCAAACTCCTGCTGCTGCTGGAGTGGCTCTGAGGAACACCCAGCGTGGATGCTGGGACCGCAAAGGGAATGGCTTTGGACTCTCTGGGCCCCTCTTGCTGAGAGTAATGCAGCATTTATGCCTCCTGTTGTGGATCCCATCATCTCTGGTCCTTTCCTCTGGCGCTGCCACCACTATGTGTCTGAGCCCCACCTGCCCTCACCAGGCAGGTCCCAGCCATCCAAAAGGGCACACCATGCTCGGGCCTCCCCCTGATCTCTTCTCACAGCAAGGCAGTGCTGAGTACCAGGCAGCAAGATACTTGTCCCAGATCCTGTCTCAAAGGTGCAAAAGGACCTGAATTTACTCAGCCTGGGCCCTGAGCTGAGGTTTGTCCTGGCCAGAACCCAGGCTGTAGCCCAAAAAGCCATACTGAGGTTCCTCACAGCCCACAGGACAGACCGCATGCAGAACAGCAGGGCACCTTGTTCTGAAGTCCAGACACCTCTCTACCTCCAAAAACGTTCTGAAGCGATAAACAACCATTACTTTCTCTGCATTTAGACTTACACCATGGGGAACAAAAGAGCCCCCACATCAAATGCTGGGCACTCCTACAAAACTGTGAAGAATGTACCCATGAAGGCACTAAATTCAGTAAGATACAAACGAACTGCCCCAGCACCAGAGAGTCCCTCTTCAGTCTCATTCCTCTCTTATCCCCTCTCTGGGCACAAGAGAAGACATGCCTCAGTGTACGGCCCATGTCTAGCCTCACGGCAATCTTTGAAACACCCCTATGGCCAGTGCTAAATGCTCACAGATGAAAATACTGGTTTCAGGCATTGAGACTTCCCGATCAATTTACAGATAGTGAAAGTCTTCTCCCACCCCACACCTGATTTCTGCACTGTATTAGGCTGAGCTGGCATTTGGGGGCATTCTTCCGGGGTACAGCATCAAGGTATTTTCTAGCATCACTGGGTACCCTACATATGCACTGTCAAGAACAAAGAAATTATGAAAACTACTTTTTTTTCTTTAAACACAATACTTAAATATTATAAAAAGGAGGACTCTGCTGCTGTCCTTTTAGCTGTTCCCAGTTTGAAACACTTTACATGACTGAGGCTGCAGCACAAACTAGAAGAATAAAACCCTAAAGCTCCTTTTCCTGAAGCACTGCTAGGATCAAACCCTACTGTGCACATGCCAATCGGCAGAGATTTTCAGTGAGGATTTACTCTGGTGCTTTGTCAGTGTTCTCCGGGAATATTACAAAAGTCAGGAGATTTTTCTTGAAGCAAAGTTTTACTTGTCCTTCGAAGAGGCACCTTATTTGATACAGAAGGATTTGATGAGGGAGGATACTCCAAAACTGCAATCCTCAACACATTTCAATTTTCTTTAAATTTCTGAACATTTTAGAGGGACTTTACTTGCTGAAGTGGGAATTGTTAACATCAGGCTAATAAAGACTACAATATCCACATCATTATATTTGACATAAAGCCCATGATCAAATGCAAAAAATTACCATTTAAAAGATACAGTTGATATTTCAAACATCAACCATTCAAATGATATGCTGCTTTGAAGAATATATTGTGCTTTACTTTGTTGTACTGCTTCCAAGGAGCATTGCACATAACTGTTTGTAGCTTCTGAAATGAGGGTGGTATTCTTCCTTTTTCCACAGCAAGAAATGACTACTGAGACATGTTTTTAAATAGAAGGCTTCTTTCTATCACTACTAAACGAACACAAAGGTGACAGGAAGTTACTGTATAATCAGTTCTCTCCATATAGCTAATATTTCATTGCTCTCTGTTTGCTACTGTAAAAACCAAGGTGGCTCTATTTTCTTTGGCTCTTGACCTTTTACTGCTTTCTCTACTGGTTTACCTGTTCAGAATCCCAGGAGGTATTAACATGAAAGATTTCCGAAATCAATGGGGAGGTTTATGAACACTGTCTAACGTTCTCCTTATCACGCCAGAAGAATCTTCCACGGCAAGGAAGGCACAGAAGGAGTTCAGGTTAGGGAGGATCGGTACAGCATTCACAGTCTTCTGCTCAAATTCCCAGACCCGTTCTTAGTCAGTGGTATGAAAAATGTTCAGGGAAAACACTTTAAGACATGGCATTAAGACACTTCTCACTCCAGCTCTTCTTCAAAATCCCGATAAAAAAAGATCATTGCAACTTAATTCCTAACATTCATTTTTCCCCTTCAGGAACTGCTGAACAAGGAAGTTACAAGATCATAAAAATGGGGGGGGGAGTGGCAAAGCCCAGTGCTGTAGCCATGCTAGAAAATACATTAAGGTCCCTGGACTGTCCCATCTCTGCAAATCATTGTGAAGTGTTTATGCAAGGCCAAATTAGACAGGAAAGGGCACAACTGGACTTTTTAACACTAAAACGAATAACCAGTCCCTTTGCAGCAAAAAGTCTAAGCATCCAACATGTTCTTGAAGAGTAGGAAGAGCAGAGCGGTCCTGTCTTGCTGCAAAGCAGATCAATACCTGTGTGGAAGACCAGGGAGACAAGGAGAGCTTTCTTCCCCATAGCTGAGATGTTTCTGCCTTTTCCCAACCCCTAACTGCAGCGTTCTGTCTTACTGGCAATCCTGGTATTTCTGAAAAATCCTACTTTCAACACTTTTCTGAAGGTGTGGGCTTGGTCTTGCTGACAGAGTCAGACATGTCTATGCTGGGAGATCACCAATGTGCATTAACCACCCCTGACATACAGCTCCTGAGACAAGGTTGTAGTTGTTCTGCAGGTAAGCTAGGCAAGGACATTTGGGGTGTTACAGTGTTAAATCCTACGCTGTTAATCTCCTGTAGGCAGGCTATAGTAAAAAAAAAAAAAAAATTAGAACAAAAAACCCCACTGGAACTTTACTTCCACACATATTTAAGAGCAGGAAATAGCCAATACATTTTCTCATTGTAAATCCACTTCCTTCTCAACAGCTAGGGGTGAGCTGTATCTTACATTCTCTGACACCCCCACAGGATTACTGACTTGTATTCCCTTGATCACTGCATATCTGCAGGACTGCAAATACATTGCAGTATGAATTCATTAAGTGTAACACAGAAAGCATCAAACGCAATTGAACACATTTACATTACACATGGCAAAGCAGCAGACCATCTAGTGATCAGACACGACTGCCCAATTTCCATGAGTTAGCATGTTATAGCCATGTGGTGCTTTCAAGATCAATTCATTAACAGAAAGTGAAGCATTCAATTCAGATCCTCCCTGATTTAATTTCAACCCCTTCTTGCTTCTCCTTTCTGCATCCATTCATATGTACTGAAACAAATTATAATGCCATACAGCATTCCCTAGTTTCTCATGTGTGTTTTGATGGGGGCTCATGTTCGCGGTAGTGAATCAAAACACCTGTCAATAAATCTGCCTCTCTCAGAAATTACAAACGTGATATAACTATGATGCCAGAATACATATAAAAGAATGAAAAAGCAACACAAGGAGTACATGACACATTACTTTAATTGCACCCTCTTTACAGAAAAGACAACAATAGAACCTGGTAAAAAGATGATGATGATTTTCTGCATTCAGCAACACCTCCTTCCATTTTACTTCCCTTGTCATCTCTGCACCAGAAACACTGAAATAACCAGCATCACTGCAGTTGTAATGACTTAACACCCACCTCAAGCACATACAGAAAAAAAAGACTAATTTTGTAGGCTTCAGTGCTTTTAAATTATGTTTGTTACCATGAGAACTCGATTAAAATGCCATACACAAGCTTGCAGAAGGGGGGAAAAACCAACAACAACAACAACAAAAATAATCTACTTTTAATCAGTGGTAGTACACTTGCTGCATTGCAGCGTTTTCATAAGCTCCACAACCTTCTGCAGTAAGAGGCAGTAGACAGATATATTTTGCTGAATACTTTATTCTGGAAAAAAATTAGCTGACAGTATGGTTGTCACCCAGTACTATTACGCAATATTCCATTCGAGGAAGATGAAGCACACATACATGTTCTGCACCATGTTACAAGGCTTGGTTTGAAAACTAGACAATTACGTTTATGTGCAAGGCGGGGACAACACTGACAGCCACTCAGGACAAAAATTTATTTTTGGTGATATCTGAGATAAATCAAAGCTATGAAACACTCTGGTTTCCCCTCCATCTTATCCATTTGCAAGCTTTATAAATTTAGGCTGCTTTTTATGTATATATCTTTCTGGAAATTCAAATGATAGCACTGTATCATCTAGGCTGCTTTTTTTTTTCTTTTTTTTTTTTTTTTTCTTTTTTTAATTTACAGTCCTATCATCTTTGGATTAATGGCTATGGATACTGCATTACTGCAGTTTGACTAGGAGCCAGAGTTTGCATAACAGGCACCCCAAGCCTGCAGCCACTTCAAAGCAGATAATTAGCACTGTGGCTGAATCAAGAGCCAGTAATAAACTACATAAAGTAGCTTGTTCAGCAGTGTAAGTGTTAAATGCAGGAGCTGATGCAGACTATAGGAACATGCATGCATGCAGCCAGTGGTGGGCTAGGAAGGGGGAAGAGTTTCACATCTCTGATCAGAATAACTTACTAGACACTTACTCAAGGAGTCATCTCAGACAGCTCTTTCTTAAAAGACATATCTACTCATCCATAGGAGGGAAACTACCGCTATTGTAATTACCAGACCGGCCAGACTGTATCCCATTTAAGGGGAGAACAGAGTGAATTTCCCCGTGAAAGACCAATCACCCTCTCGAGGACGCTGTCCATGCCAGAGCACTAAGCATCCTTTAGACTTCAAACAAATCAGCTCTAAGAGGAAAAAAATCTATCAGCCAGAGAGAGATGGCATGCGCTATGGCAGAAACCCTGGCTACCATCTTGTCAAGAGGGAAATGTAAAGTGAGCTAAAAGAAGAGGAAAAAGCAGACCTTTGATATAACTTCAGTGGAGTAGGCAGGTCTCCCAGTTCTTCACTTGCATCTTTATACAACATCAGTAGTTGGTCTATCCATTTTGAATATTATGCATGAAGTGTGTATTTGCAGCTGTACTTTGACCTGCCATGAGTTAAGCATCACAGATTAGTTCTTCTCCCGAGGAGGTAACAAATCCATGAACTGGCAGCATGGGACACCCTAAAAGATGGTGATGTCCCATCTGAATTGCTCAGGCTGCACAGGGAGGTGGTACCATCTAGGCTGGGGGAGGCACAAACATCTTCCAGTGACACAGGAGGCTCTCAGCCATGCAGTAAAATAAAAGTGTACTTGCCTGAACTTAGAAGTTCAGACGAGGAATGTGTCATACCCTCTATTAGGCAAGATCCTAAAGGAGATTTTTTTTCATCACTGTCAATCAATATTTTGGGGACGAATTCTATGCGGCATCCATCACAAGCAATTTCAGTGAAGTCAAGAGAACTACCCTGGCTTACCCCAGCTCTGAATCTGGCACCCACTGGCTGCCTAGAGCTTCCACCTCCACCCCCTCCTGCTCCCACACACGTACAGGGACTGACTCCCACCAACTTCCATGGGATATACACCATGCAGACAAAACGTGAGCAAAGCTTGACCCTATAGACACAGGAGACAATGGGCATATCATACCTGAGGGTAGAACATGGTGCAAAGAGATATGAGAGAAGAGGGCCAAGGTGGGACATGCAGAGCAACCAGAATTACAGCAGCCACAGTTGAGCTCTGCTTCCACGCCTAGAACATGCAACGCTGTGAATGTACCAGTTTAGGCCAGCAGGACCAGCTCAGACAGCCTCTTGGCTCAAAGGCATCATTTTTCTATTTTTTTCCTCCTTTCCTTCTCTCTTTCTTTCTGCTAATTGCAGTGAATCTGGGATCATGCTCCCATAGGGTTGCAAAGAGAGGAAGAAGAATGTTACGATCATCCAAACCTCCCAGTGATGAAAAACAAAACTTCTTTCCTTTGTGTTTAAGGAAAAGCTTGGCTTATTCTTCATAGACATGGATTTTCCAGGAGATTAATAACATTAGCAATTACAAGGTACTTTAAATAAAGAGATTTCCCTTTTATTATCTATAGACTGCTGAGACTATGATTGTCTCACCTCTTTTCTGGATTATTGTTAATTCATTATTTGCTGCAGTTTATCTTCTTCCATTAGGCATTAGCTGCATAGAATTTGCTAAAATTGACCAAAGGATGAAGAAATCCATGCACCGATTTAAGTGCCTTCAAGATTACCTCATTCAACTACAGGTTTTCTTCCTCTTACCACTGTGGTATAATACAGATATTCCTATAATCATGAGGATCTTTCAAAAGGCAGAACAGTTTTATGGTTAAGGCACTGAGGTGCAAGATCAGAGTTCAGTCCAGGGCTCTGCTGTTCACCTGCTCCATGACCTTGAACTTATGAATAAATAAGCCTGTGCCTGAGTTCTCCCAGCTGTAAAACAGGGATTATAATGTTCACGCTGTCTGTAACTTGCCTATTTTTGCTGCAATCCCTTCAGGGCAAGGGCTGTCTCTTCCCATATGTGCAAGGATGCTCTGGCTCCCAACCAAAACCTTCGGATCCAGATTTCACAAAGTTTTGCTCAAGGAAGGACATTTATCAGACACAGCATCTGCCTGGAGGCAGCACAACAAACTTGCAGCCACAAAAAGGAGACCCAAAAGGAGAGGACTGCAACATTGGCCACTGACACCAGAGCCCGAGTTGCTTCTTGAGCACGCTGGGGAAGTGGAGGGATCCAGGACACCATGTGCCTGCTTGACAGCTCTGGGGACGGAGGCAGCCCTGAGCTTTGGCTGTCTAACCGCTCTGGCCCCTGGGAGCCTAGAAGCACAGCTCAGGCCCCCAGCGCTGCTGAAAAGAACCCTGATCTCTTAAAACTCTCAATGATCAGCTGGGACTATCAAGAACAGCCACAGTTTAAAATATGTATGTGAAGGCTCTGATGAAGGTTGCAGCCCAGAAACTACATTAAGGAGTCCCTGCTGTTGATGTTAGCATAAAAACAAATGAAAATGCAGATTCTTATTTGAACTCCGTAGGGCTGATGGCCTGACCAACTGGGTTGTCTCTAAATGACTTAATTCTTTCACAGAATCTCCATAACACTTCCCCCCTCTTTCCTCCAGGGATCTATATAAAGCTTTCTGCATTTCTTCTTCTGATGGATCTCATTTCTAAAAATACTTTTACAAAGAACTGCCTTTGGTGGCAATTAAAAATGTGACACAATGTAGTGCCAGAATCCATTGAAGAAAACATAAATCACAAGGTATGCATCAAGTCCCTGATACCAACCTGCCTCCACAACTACATAACAGGTCCTTAAAATTTCTCCCTGACATTAAACCAGTATTGTCAACCCCCTGCTCAATTCTGCCGGTTAACTCAGCTGAAGATGTGTGAATGTACAAGCAATCCAAAAATACTTGCTCCCTAATTCTCTCATTATGTTTGTGCTCCAGTTTCCTGTCTCTGCCTGTCTGCTGTGTCTATCCACATCCACAATTGTGAGTCACATCGGCCAATTTCTATCATGTTTGACAGAAGATACTAAGCTCCTACCTACCACCTTAGGAAATCCACAGATGGGTAGAGGAGAGGGAAGATATTAATGCCTCTTTGATGGGAAATACAAGGAGAAGAGCTCAGCCATTATTCCTTCTGTTTGGTGGTGTCCTGGTGGTCTAATCAGTAGTCGTGGAGCTCACATGCAGTCATAGCCTATGGTCTTTCTGGCCCAATTAACTGTCTAAGCAAAGACAGGTAGCTGGTTAACCTACAGTGGGAAGTCACTGCAGAGAGGATGTAGACAGGTGCTGAGAAAATGCTATGTGGAACTCAAATTAAGTCAGAAGACTCCAAAGGTCCAAGGAGTAAATTGAGATAATTTGGTGAAGAATCAGAAAAAACACAGGGGAAGAGAGCCGGGGACGCAGGGAAGAACCAAGTGCTGTGGGTCTGAAGGATCACAGGAGAGAACATGAATCTTTCATAGGGAACCAAGGGGATAAGAAAAGTTGTGGTACCTGGTACCACAGGAAGGGGAATACACGGGCTGGAGAGTTAGGGGTAGACTGTAGGTAGTGTGGTGAAAAAGGTCACAAGCTGTGAGTAGAGAGCCGACTTTGGAGACCACCCCATGCTGATAAATAATACCAATTATTTTAATTTACAAAACAGTTTAACTGGCAAAACCATTTCCAGCAGTGAGCTGAACTCAAACCAAGAGGAAGACCTGACTTCAGGCATTTCAAAGTACAGATTTGCTCTGAAAGGTATAGGTATATTTCAGATTGCGAGAGAAGGCACTTTCATGATTTCACCAGATCCTCCTCACTCAGGCCAGAAAAGAATAGCTTTCCTCAACCTTAATTTGGTGCATTTATTGCTAGCTGAAACCAGTTCTAAACATGCAGAACCGGGGGGGGGGGGGGGCAGATCTAGTTCCATTTTAAGGCCAACATTTAGATTAGTTTTTAATGGAGCTGAACTATTTTGTCCATTTCTGTTACTTGCTACAGTGGCCAATATGCAGAAATACAGCCTGCATTAGTAACTGGAGTTTTGCTGTATTAGAGAGAAAATTCCCAATGGAAAACATGCTAAAACGGCAGAGACAGACTAGAGATGAAGCTGGCCTGATGTATTTTACAACCCATAATACACCGGATTTTAAATCAGAAAACCCAAGTAATTTAAGATTAGATTCCTTGTTAGCTGCATAATGTATGTGCTTTCATGCTGATACGTCTCAGGTGAACTGCATCACGTGAGTATGGTTTTCCATCTACAATTTCCCAGCATGAACTACGGAGTCTCTAAGCTACTAATTACACTGACAAATACAGTCTCACCAGCGTGCTGTCTGGCTGCTTACACCTCCACGCCTCTTTGTAGATTTGACTGTAAGCTCTTTGGGGTCTGGAACAACTCTGCTGTTTGAGCACACAGCATCTAATACAACAGTGATCTAATCCAGACTTGGACACCTAGTTACTAATATTATGGTAGCTGCAGTAATGAATCATGAAGCATTAACAAGAATCACAGCAAAAGCTGTTGCACACAGTAGCAACACACCCCAGGCATGCCGCCATTAACCCTAGACTTGAGCCTGTTGTGTCTAATTCTGTTTTCATTACATTCATAAAAGGGAAGCATAATTCTTCAGGGTTCTTATGATTTTTTAGCAGCAAAACTCATGCAAGAATAATTGTATAAGCAAGCAAAATATTTTTTTGCACAAAAGAAGTCATAACTGAAATAAGGATACCAGGTAGTTATTATTAAGAGTATGCTGCAGAGAAATCTTACAGACAGAGGTAGGGGTAACATTATGAATTAATTTTAAGAAAGGACTACTGATGAAGGTGCCTTGCAATCTACCCCAGATACCCCACACAGACGTAGCAAAAGGCAGAACAACAGGCAAACGTACAATTTTATTACAAAACCATCCTGAAGCCTTCTGATTTAGAATTGGAGGGTGATTTGGAAAACAAGAAAGAGAACAAGCTGTGTCTGTAATGTCAGGATCTCCCTTTCCACGTGAAGACCTCACTCGTACATGAATCGCACGGCATATTACATCCCTCTCCCCGTGTAATTACTCCAGCTGCCCAACGTGTCATGGCCAGAGACTGGACTGAAATATAACTTCCTGCTTCAGAAGGGACTGAAGTCTTGGAGGGATTAAAAATGAGGGAAAAGAATGACTCATCTTAAGGATGACAACTAGAATATTTTTTTGTCACAATTATAAAGAGTTTTCTTTCATCAACTATGCTGGAAAGAACATTATGATTCAAACATCTGTTCTTCTCATAAGCTTCGCTCCTCAATACAAACGAATCTGTGCCTCTCTCAAACTCTTCTCATGGAGAATGCTCACAGCACTCCCATTACTCCCACTATCTCTTTCAAAAGCGGGTTTACCAACATAACTGCTTAAATACACATAACTCAGGCTTAACTCCAAGCATCAGGTTTCCCAGCACTGAAGGTAACGGGGTTGGTAATGCTTAGGCATTCGGTGACTCGTGCTACTAAGCCATGTACAGTTATCAAGTGGGAACGGGATCATTTTTTCCACAAATGCTTTGCAGGCAGCACTGACTTCCAGCCCCCCCTCAGTGCTGACAGGCGAAAGCACATCCCCCTGCGCTGTATCCTGGCCCTGGCGCCAACCAGAACCCGATGCTTCATGGGACAGCTCAGAAGAACTTGGCAGTAGGATGCTATGGACAAAGGTGGTTTTAGACAGCAGCAGGGTTTGCTGTGAAGATAAACAGAGGACATCTGGGAGGTCAGACCCTTGGAGAAGGCAAGTGATACAAGGCCTTTTTGAGCAGGTCACCAGCCTGGTCGCACCCTGATGGATGGCATCATCTGACCAACACAGAGTTGCCCTCCAATTCCCATGAATGAAGGGCTGGCAAACGCACCACACAGCAAGGACTGTATACCTTTCAGAACTTAAACTATAATTTTTAGAAGCATGGACAATTCCTTTTTCATACAGCCATAAAGCTATAATCCTTAGCAAGATGATATGTTTTTAAAAGGATGTCTGTGGCAAAAATTCAACTGCCTTTAGGAGAGCTGAGTTCCTACTCCATGGCGTTGAGTTTTCTTTCCCTCCACATGATTCAAAGAACAAAACTCACAGTTGTGAGCATTCAACATTAGCACACTGGACTGGCTCTTGAGCTACAGGAAGTATTATGTTGACTTTACTGTTGGAGATGCAAAAAAAAAAAATACACTTCTCAACTGCAATAAATCTTCACAAAATCAAAAATCAGCTCGTCAACTCACCTTCACCTTGCTTAATTCTGCCCCTCTATAAAGTCACCTAAGTACTGCACAGGAGTGGACAAGATCAGCATTGGGGTTGGCCATTGATCCTGACAAAAGCATCGAGCACAAACTGCAACACACAGAACGGTCCCAGTTCCCCTTACCTACCAATCTCTTCCTCAAAATTAAGCTCCTTTGCTCATCACTACACAGGGGAAAGGAAGGATGACATTTCCCTCTTCCTCTCCTCTCCTTGTCCCTCTGGCCCACCTCTTGCATCCAAGAAGCTGGGGAGATGCTTACTAAAAAGCCACAGCAAGTCATATAACCTCTGCCTGTCAATTCCTGCCTGAACAGCCTTGCTTCTTGGCTGTAAACAAGTTTTAAGCATCTACTAGTGACTCAGCCTGTTAGGAAGGATTACTACTAACACCGCCACCACCATCATCATGATTTACTAGTGACAGGGGACATTCTCTTTCCTTTCCATTGCTTAACAACCACACCTGAATCCTTTCAAAATGTAGCAAATGCTACCTTTGATAGCTGATAAATACAAGTAACACAGTGTTCTGCCTTTATGGCTTATGTTCAAAACAGGTGTTTTCAAACGTAAGAAGATGCAGATAATGGCTATTAACAAAACCAGAAGAAAGGAGACAGGTTGATGACAGCCGTCCTTTCAAAGGAGGAAAGAGGCAGATTGATTATAAAGGATAAACACAAAGGAGGAAAAAACAAAGGCTAGTTTGGCACAAGAACCCTATGACCATTGATAAATTTTAGCTGGAAGCTAAAGATTTCTTGCAAGTGAGATTGCGTAACAGCCTACTGGTTGGCGGGAAACTATTTTTAAGAGGGAGGTTGATGAAGGAGGATTGGATGCCACTGGCTGTGACAGCAGGCATGCCAAGAGCCTCCTTCAGCCCTGCGTCAGAACCACCCAGATGGGGATGCCTCCCTACAACTCTCCCAATGCCAAACAGGAGACACTCAAGCCGGCTGCATGGGAAAAGAGCCAATAACACCACTAAGCTATATCTTGCACTCTGCCCACTTATAATCTTTCCCTAGTGCTGCAAAGATCATCGAGAAAAAAAAAAAAAGTAAGCAAAATGAAAAAGGAGAACATCTATAGAGTTTTTGACTCTCCAGAATCAAGAGAACATTTCATCTGTAGGTACTACCAGAAATCCTTCTATCAGGTCTCAATTCACATCCCTTTTCCTAAAAACTGTTCAAATCATTGCTCACTGACATTTTTCTGTACAATGTTAACTTCCAACCAGCAGCGAGGGAAATTTCTAACCCCGAAATGCAAGCTACAGTGTATTTAAGGTGCAGTCATTTAAAGCGCATTTAGCTATTTACAGAATTCATATAAGATGCGCTTGTATCTGAAAAGGTTACAACCTAATCGAACAAAATAATGATACACAAATGTTCTCCCCGAGTACACCACAGGTTTACCTTGGCCTCATGCTGTCCTCAAGCCTCTGCTCAGGAGGGCTGCTGCCAAACACCTTTCCCATCTGTGTGCCTCTCCTGAGCATCAGTAGATTCACAGTAAGAAAAGAAGTGCAAGTAATGCTTATACTTAAAAGGCTACTCAAAATTATTAGGAATCTCAACACGACAGAGCCTTTGGAGGGTGTTAGGTCCCTCTCTGCTTAGAAACAGCCCCACATCAGGCCTAGGCAGAGTCCAGGTGAGCAAACTGTCTTGGCACATTCCTGTTGTGGAGTGCCTTCACAGAACCAGCTCACATGCAGAGACAGCACAGTGAAAAGCTTGTGTCAGAAGGAGGTGCTGAGTTTGTTCACAGTGTGCAGGGAATCAGGGGGCACAGTGACCAGCATGAAGAGCGCAGCAGCCCCAGAAGCATCAGAAGCAAAACCACACTATTAGAGAATGCCATAATGCTTCCAAAGCTGAGCCCGCAGCTCCAAATGCTGCCAACGGGCTGTACCGACACCCCAGCTCAGAGGGATGTGAGCTTTATCACCCCCATCCCTGTGCCACCTTGCTGGTTCTGTTACTCCTCCTCCCTGTCCAACAGCTCAGCCTTGGGGGACGCTCTTACACTGGAGGCAATGTGACAGTCTCCTTTTCCTGAGTGCCTACCTCCTTTATCACAACTTTCCCCTGACACCCACCAGCAGCACATTATTTCCACTGCTAGTTTTCACTGTTACTGTTAGTCAGAGACAAAGGGGCACAGGACAGACAGCAACGCTGAGAAGAAATACCTGTTTTTATCTCCCAACTGATGATGCAGTATAGAAAATGCTAGTTCTGATGTACGATTGTTTCCCTCTCTTTATTTCAGACTTGCTCATTTCTTAAACTGTCTATGGCATCCCAGCAGCACGAAGAGGCTATGGGGCACTCTACAGATATACTCTTTATTTCAAGAGCAATAATTTAGGCTTGTCAGTGAAAGATAGGACCTGCACAGACAATTTAAGCTTTGCACAGTAGATGTCCGAGAATTTATTTTATCACCAGTGGAATATTACCAGTAGAGAAATGGTGAACGCAATAAAACTGCCCATTACTTTAAGTCTTACAGGCTAATTTAATCCTTCATTTAGTACTTGCACGCTGCTGCAAGGGTATTCTGGGGCCATGGGAAAATTCCTGAAGCGTGCAGGATCACTGCAAGCAGCCTTATGCTGCCCTCCACCCTCACAGACGCTGGCAGGGAGCCAGCCTGCAGGCTCGCTGGGTTGCTGTATGGGCTGGCTGGCCCCAGGGAGCCTGACATGAGCAAATGCCGGGACTAGGGCAGCTCCGGTCCTGCAACAGTTCACCATCCAGAAAGCTCCTTCCCAAACTGCTGGGCTGCTTGTGCCACACTTTCCAAGAGGAGCAGTAGCACTGAAATTCAGAGGCCCTAAACGTCAGGTATGCCTGCAGCACGTCTCTCAGGGACAGGAGAGGCTGGCACACACAGCCTTTATCTGACTCCCACAGCCCATGGCAGGTCCGGGCTGCCATGGCTTGTGAGAGAGAAAAGTTCACAGATGAAAAGTGAACTGCCTGGTACTTGTGTGTGTGCTTTATACAGCCTAAAAACCTAGAGGGCCAAACTTGATTCTTGATTTCCCTTTCCTTCAAATTCATAGGGCCAGGAGAGACTGCATGCAGAAATAAACTAGGGGGCTGATCAGGAAATTGATAGATTTATGGGCTTATAAAAGCTCAAGAAGTCCAAAACCAGCCTTGTACCCAATACATACACTTACACATACAAGTGCATGCATGCACGTACACATAGATCCCAGATCATACGCTGTTACAGATTTTTCATTCTGTAGCTTGCCTTCTTTTAAAGCTGTGCTTGATCTTTCCGTTTTTTTCATCATTAAGTATCTTAGCAGCCTCAGAAGCATGGCACAGAATTTTTGGGAGGAATAGGGAAGACTCATTTTGCTCACAAAAGAGCAGAAAAAACACGAAAGATTTAAAAATACCCCATAATCCTACAGTCTGTTTTCTGTAAACCAAATCCTTGCCACGCTTTTCAGACATCAAAAAAATGACAGCTTGTGAAATTTCAGTAAAATAAGGTCCAGAATGGACTGCCCACTGACTGGTGAATATCCCCAAATAATCACTCATTATTAATTGCTTCCCCCCCCACTTAAGTATAATCTCACAGAAGAAACATGTCCTAAACTGGCATAATCCAGCACCTTTTTATTAACAACAACACAGAGGAGGTAACTTCTACCAGTTGAATAAAACTCGTGTGTGTGTGTGTGTTCATGCTATTCCTCAAAAGATGCAGAGCTTGAACCTTCTCTAGCTTGCTGAGCTGAGATCCTGGGAAGGGGACCACCATCCCAGTATGCCTTACGTCTCATCCTCCGTGAGCTTCTACAGGCATCTCCTGAGCTCACTGAAACCCTCTTGTTTAGGTTGTGTTGTAAGACCAGAGCGAACACAACACTTCACCCCAAAAGAATGGCAGTATTTCACCCCGTCCTGCCCAAGTGAAGTTACAACAGCAGAAACTTGGGCACTTTGCCACCCTTCTCACTCTGCCCTCCTGCATTTCTTTCTTATGCTTCATATGAAGTCTTTCAATCAAAACCTATTCCCATTTCCCAAAGTTCAATATTCTGTCTTAGCATTTCAACCTTGTGCTTGTGAGAAGAGAAACTATGTTCACTTATATATCAAACTGAAATGAATACATGTGTATAAGAAAATATTGGCAAAACAAGTATCTGCTCATCCGCATGACAGAGGCAGCACAGGTTCTCTCTAACACTTGTTTTCAGTCTTCTGAGACGGGGGTCTCTTGAAAGTTTTCTCTTTCTCAAAGAGGAGAAAAAGTGCATTTCTTTCATCTAACCCAATCAGTTTCGATTATGGAAATGAGGCAGTATTATGCTTGCCCTTACTCTGCCAAACCGTTCTCATCTTTTCTGTGGTACAACTCACTGCAGTGGCAGGGCATGACAAACCAGAGCAGCGTGCAGCAACACCGTCACCTCTCTCAGATGCCCTGCCTTTGTATCAACACCATCCTACGCCCTTTCCATCCAAAGCTGTAAGCAGGTTCTTGCTAAGCCAAAATCAAGAAGACAGCTGCTTTAACAATGGGTACAGTGGCTCCCATCAGACACAGGAGGCTTTTAAAATAAAAAACATCAAAGATTACAAAAGCAGAAACTAACCCCAGAAAAATAAAGTGTTCCAGAAGCTAGAGGAATTTTCTTCTTGCTCTTTTCTCAAGCCTCCCTGGTCTGTTGAAGCAGCCTCCTTGTGAAACTATGCTAACAAGTAAAAAGGTCATACCTGTTTAAGCAGATGATAGGATGCTGTGTCTGGTTGTTAAACAAGGGAAACTCTCTGTTCCTATAAAGAAATAGAAATATACACTCTCTTTAGTCTCTATTCAGTGAATTTAGCATAAACTCAATAAGGACTATAAGATGTTGCATATTTGTACACTTACGTCTGAGCCTTTTTCTCTCAGGTTTATTTCCCAAGGCTCACTTCAGACACATTAACTCAGATCCCCTGTTACATCCAGTCTGCTTTGGGACCACCAAGGAGCTGCTTAATCCCTAGGCCTGCTCTAAGAAAAACTGGCAATGGCTCCAAAAAGCTAGCCATTAGGGAAGGCAAACGGAGCACAGCACACTCCCAGCCAGACTCCCTCCATTGGGAGATCTGGTGGGGCTGATGTATGCACCACCTCTGCTGTGGGAGGATCTCAAATAGGAATGAGGAAAATGGTTGCAAAAATGCCCAGAAAGTAATGAAAGAAGAGCGAGAGCCCCAGCAAGACACTTCAGGGCAGCTGAAGACATCGGTGCAGGGAACTACTCCAATTTCTTCTTAAGACTGTTTTTCTTGCCTCACTTGTATAGCAGAGGGTCTTAAGTTTTCTCCAGTTTATCTGGGATAAATAGGTTAGATAAATAAAGGTTACCACAGACATTACTAATCCTTTTGTGCTCCTCTTTGCTCAGTGAGAAATGCTTGGACATCAAATGTAGTTGGCCTGTTGAAACAACCTCCTCTGCACATCCTGCTACACACCCTCTCTCCTTATTTTAAGTCTTTGATCAGAGCCCACCAGGGAAAACATTACAGATGCAAGCAGCAGACAGACACTGAAACGGCTGCAATCAGAGAGAAAGGGGTCTCCTTGCTACGTGTGTCTTTGAGTATTCCCTAAGTATTATGGGGACAGCTGGTACTATCGCCTATATTTAAGGCTGCTCAGTTCCTTGCCTCTCAGATGCTTGTAACTTTGTTGATTTTAATTGTTCAGAAATTAATTCTCCATATATGATACTGACTCAAGCTAATGCTTTGGTTTGGGAGTTGTTTGTTTTAAAGCTTCAGCAAGAATGGGCCAGGCATTTCCAGGAACTAGATTAGTGAGAAATACATGACTAAAACCAAGTTAAAAAGAAGGATAGTATTAAGGTAATGATAAAAAATAGGATGCATGTATGCAATTAGAGAGAATCACAACGCATACACACAAAGGGGACTAACCTTAAGCTGGAGAGCAGTTCAGGCTTTTCCTGTTTCCCAGCCTGGACTCTCATTCTTTGACGCTGAGTTAGTCTCCTTGCCTGCACCATGTCACTGGCATAGGGCTGTGCTAGCTACAGCTTTCCACCAGTTTGCCCAGTTAACATCCAGCAAGAAGTGAAATATTTTTGCTGCCTTGAAGGGGAAAGGTTTCAGACAGTTCTGACAGCAAATAAATGGAAAACGACTGTTCCACCTTACTGCAGAGACTGTCAGCAGAGTGTACCACTCACTTACACGCAATAATTAGTTACACTAAATGAGCTATGTGGAAATGAGGCTCCAGCCAACATCAATTCTCACCCGCAGGATGAAGAGGAATGTTAAAATAAGCTAATTAAATTTGCTCTGGCTCAGCAGAAAGATCGATGCTCTCGACAGCTGAGTGTTCAGCACTCGGCGTCCCAACAGCCCTCTGATGTGTCACTGATGCAAAATAATGCCACGTAGTCAGAACCAGAGGAGGTGGATGCACGCTTCTTGGGAGAGGTAAATGCAGAAGACAGAGGCATTCAACAGGACATTAACAGAAGGAGGGACACACCTACAACAAATCCCAGATGACCAGATGGAATTTTTAGTGAATTAAAAAAAAAAATAAAAATTGGCTTGGTACTTTCACATTGTCTACTATACCAGCATTGAACATACGCTCTAATAGTCTGAACTGAAACCTCAATCACCTCTCTGCTAAAAGTCTACCACAATAAATGTGATTCTAGCCAGCAGCAGAATACCATAAATACCAGACAATCAACATAAAAGATGCCAGAAGTGGGAAGCAGTTTTTCTACCCCAGGCATTTGCTGGGGACAGGCTGTAATCAGCATTTCCACCTCTTGCTGACCAGGAAGAAAATGAGATGGTTCAAAGATTCTTCCCCTAGAAAACAGGAGAGACACCCACTCACACAGAGAAGCCAACAGCTCCACATTCGGGGCAGTTATCTAGAAAGCAAGACATTAACATTTAAGTGTCTGGTCAGTACCTGGCTACCACAGATATGAATGGGGTTTTCCACTTCCTATGAGCATTTTCTAATAATCATGGTGCAGAATGTGTTAGGAATGTGTTTCTTTTTGTTTGTTTTTCTCCTCTTGCTTCAGATAGAAATCCCTGAAGAACATGTCCCAGTAAGGAATTCATTGAAATTAGCACAGCCTTTAGAAAAGCTTTGTGCTTTGATGAAGGGACATGCTGGCTTGTTGGTGCTTTGGCGCCAGGATTGCGGGGAACGGCACCCTGGCTGCTCTGAGCATCACCCTTTCCAAGGGACAGGGCACAAAACAGACTAGCTATTTTTCACTCCTAATGGGAAGCTGCCATTCAGAGACCCTTCAATCTTGGATATGAAAAATCTTTATCAGATCATACAAGTTTATCACAATGAATAAACCTTGCTGCAGTCCCGTTCACGAATATGGACTGGTAAGTGCATTTAGCACACGTTTACTTAAGTACACCGTACATTTTTTCTGTTGATGCAAACTAACACAGGTCTAGACAGCTCTAGGCTGGATGCACTGCAACCTAGCACAAAATGGGTAAGGATACCTGTTTATTCTGGCTCTGCCGCTCACCTGTGGATAGAGCATGTCACCGACTGCATCCTGCTTCCCCTGTTGCATCTATTGGGGATTGCATTTCCTTCTTTTTGTTAAACACTTTAACATCTGCCTATAAAAACCGATAGAAAAAACCCAATGTGCATATACATACACGTGCACAACAGAGGACTAAGCTCTCAAGAACGAACTATTTGTAATTATTCTTCACTAATGCGCAGCTACTCCTGCTTCTCCTCTTATTAAACTTTCAAAAACAACTGGCTTGATAGATTTATACATTTTGTTCAATAGAAAAAAGTATCTGGCTTTTACAGAAGCTGTTTCTTTCATTTTGGGGGGCTTTTTCAAAGACTCCTATCAAACCATGCATCTATTCAGTTATTTGTGATGAAAATTATAATGACTAAGTGCATACTTTTCCTAAGCTGTTCTACTTCTTCCCCTGAGAAAGGAGCTGTGCTGTCATCCTGTGGGGTCAGCCTATCCTCCCGAGGCCCTGACTCTGCCTTGCAGACGTCTATTAGCTTCACTGAGCTGCCTGCAGAATTGCGCATTTAAGACTACAAACTCTTCAGTCTGGGAGCTTGTCTTTTGCTACATATTCCCCCAGAGCAGCGAGCAAGCAATGATAAAAACCTAAATTGCCGCAAATTACTTTTAAGCATTTAGTGTTTTGCCCAACAATGCATTATACACGTTAGTCTGCAATCACTAAGGCTGCAAATGGATCCAATCCATTAGCACCAAAGCTTTCCACATAGCTTTTTCCTTTCAGAGTACACTCTTCTCCTCCTTCTTACTTCCCACCCCCCTCATGGTTTCCCTTCGGCAGCAGAGGCTTAAAATAAGATACCAAACATTTTTCAAAAGGATGCAAAGAAAAATAATCTGATATCTGGAGGGCAGAATTCACTACACACTTATTATTCAGTTTCCAAAGTGCTAGGGAATGAAGGTCACGTACATCCGAATTTCAGCTGGTGTTGATGTGGATAGTGAATGGCTTTAAAGCACTGCAGCTAAAAGAGGCGGTCCAGAGTCCAGGTTATGCTGGTGTAAATTGCTGACAATTGGCAGAAGTCAGCAGCTTACCCTGGCTGCAGACATGGCCCAGAAATTCAGGAAGGACTGCAGTAGGGTGGTACCTCAACTTGAGAATCAAGAGTCCAGTGCCACCCTGACTGAGAAAAACCTCTACTGAAATTTTCACCATCAGTTTGAATGGGCTTCAGGCAGCACATAGGTTCAGAACTCCTCTCACTCCTAGAATATGCCTGTGTCTGAAAGCTGGCTATGCAGTACTGTCAGTTAGGAAGTGTTCCCTTTTGACTCAGCTGATGTAGAAAAAGTTTTAATGCTGCAAAAACAAGCAATGCTGATCTTGGCATCACAAATTTATTTATTCTAAAAGCTATTAAATTCCTTCTGTGTTACAAATGACTGGATTACTCTCAACACTTTTTAATTCCCACTGCTTTTCCAGTGACTACAGAAATCTCCTCTTCACTATAACATCCACATCAAATTTTTCAGCAGGTTAAAAGAAACTTTGAAAACCCTACAAGTTGAGAAAAGTATTTTCATGGGGAAAAGCATCTTAGGGGTGCTACTGCTAGTCTGAGCAGCTCAACAGTCGTGAAGGTATAGGAGACAGAGTCAGGCTTGGTTATGACTGTGAGGAGGAGATGGGGAAGATGAAAAGCTCTCTCAGCATCCAAGAATCTTGGGTAACTGGAGCCTGAAATACGCTGCAGACAGGAGACACTGTTCAATCATTTATGGAAATCAAGGTTAGCAG
Organism: Nipponia nippon; assembly: GCF_047370975.1. Taxonomy (NCBI): domain Eukaryota; kingdom Metazoa; phylum Chordata; class Aves; order Pelecaniformes; family Threskiornithidae; genus Nipponia; species Nipponia nippon. The sequence continues at coordinate 62,962,591 of NW_028262369.1, forward strand.
TGTCAGCATTGTTGGCTTGGGAGGAAACGGTTTCCTCATCCTCTTGGCACAGAAGTAACTTGGCTGCATTAGTGGCTGCCACTAAGTAAGGAATAAAGAAAGGAAACAGAGAAGGACAAGGAAAGCAAAGGATAAAATGAGTACATCAATATTTTCACAGCTTGCATACAGGAGCCCAGCTAGGACCCCAAGGGGGTTTATGTTTCAGGAACCTCAGAGACAGAGACAATTGCTACATTTGATGAAAGTATACGGTGTCTGGATTTTACAAATCGTGTCTCGATAATAGTGTATCTGATTTTATAACTAGCAGGAAAAGAAATTGTTCTGATGACAATTACTGCTGAGGCATTTTGCCGCGTTTACTGGCATAGACCTGTCATTAACACTCCACTTCTCTTAACTACAACTTTCTTCCGTTGTAGTTGCTCAGTAAAGATAGGTCTGGGGGCTGTTTTCCTGGTCTTGTCAAGATGAATTTTAATGCATACTGCTTGAAAGATGTGCCACCTGCTATTTTATATCTATAATTTATTGTATAATGAGTTCCTATAAATTCTTATGATAGCTTAAGAGACTTGTAAAATGAATTGCTGGCCTATTTTTTTCTCAGTTCGTCAGCAAAGCAGAAAAAGCTCAGGTCACTTTGAGTTCCTCCAGACGCCCCCTTCAGCCGCAGCTCTGGCTGGCTTCCTCCGCGGAAGAATCTGGCCTCCAGGAAAAGAGCCATTATAAGACTCTCGCTGCTATGCTGGCATTGCAATGTACCACAGTTTTTGCCATTTGCTTTAAGAAGTCTCAGCTATTTCAGACACCCATTAAACCGTTGTATGGACACAAGCTAAATCTTCACATGCTGGAGAGGAAAAGCTCACCAGAGACTCCTTTCTGGACAAGGACAGTCTGCTACAGTCATTTAGTGAAACAGAAACCAGCAACCCTGCAAGTTGGTAGCCAAGAAAAAGTATTTATTTAAGATCTGCGACTGAGAAATCTTTCACCCATTAGGGGCACACTGTCCTCACCTCAATATCACACACCAGAAGACATGTTTAGACACTTGGGTCTAGTGCCACACACACAGCGCTCCCATTGGAAGCTGGAGACTTTTCCATTTGGGACATTACTTTACGTTCCCCCTACCTCTTGGAGTGAGGACCTTGCCAAACACTACTAAGTTTGTAGGCAGTGATTGTGATTTCTTCCCTTTTTTCTTTTCCTCTTAATGAACAGCAGAAAAAAAAATTACCTACTTCAGAACAAGGGTACTGTACTACATGCATCTTATTAAACACTGCATTTAATCTGTCTTTTGACTAACAGTACTTTCTAAAACAAGCCATAGCTTTCAGTAAGTTCATGGACACAAACCCAAAAGTGTGTGTTGAAATGAGACTGTTCCCAAGCAGAGCTCTTGCAGCGAATAAAGCCAGGATGTGCCAAGATTGCAGAGAGCTTTCTGTCTCAGTCATGAGTGACAGACACCATCGACAGAGAAAATCAGCCATTGCCTTTCATCTCCTTACAAAAGCCTTGACAGCCAAGCTGTTGCAAACCAACTGTATAAGAGTCTTTCCCTTAGACATCACAGTAATTTGGGGGGAGGAAAAGGGGAGAGCAGAGAGGAGGGAAGAAGAGGGCCTGAGGAGCTGGGACAAAGTGTAAGGACAAAGCGCGACAATGAGACTGACGGCTGGGCAGAGCCACTTCCAGCTTTGCTAAGCATGGATTTAGGGAAGCTGAAGATGCGCTGCCCAGAGCGCCCACAGCAGGCAGGACCCTGCACATCTGGACAAGCCTGGTGTGAGCATAGACCACGGACCAGCCACAGGTCCATGCTGCCTACACTGCTACTCCAGGGACACGCTTCAACCCAGCAGCAATGAGGGCATTTTCTCAGTTGCTGGTGTTGAGTCCTGTCCTACCAGAGTGGTAGAAGATTCACCCCAGAGGGAAAGCAGCCATATATTACTCCATGCTAAGCTCTGTCCTGCTTTGGTTTTCAGGCTCCCTTGTCCCAAGTTAAAGGTGAGTTTCCTTTCCCTACAGCATCCAGGGCTGTAATACAGATATAGCCCACATGTGGGGTGGAGGTGAACAGACAAGGCAGCTGCAACAACTGCCTTCCAAAGGACAGCACAGGAGTCTTTCACCATTACTGAGGGTCTTCAGGGGTAGGAATGGGGCTTTCTGCAGCTGAGAAATGAAGAAGGACGTAAGAGAGGGGGTTAGAAAGCAAAAGCTGCTGCACTGGCTTGGCTCCATCCTCTTGCTTGAGGATCCTTTTCTAACACACCAGTTCTGTTCATCCTGCAGATTCTCCTGTGAGAAGGCAGACAGAAAATTTCCTCAGTATATCCTATACCCAAGAGTCAACAGTACTTCAGAGGTGTGATGGAAATGCAAAGTGAGACACAATAAAAATATGTCTTTTTTTTTTTTGGCTTGGCTTGGCTTGGGTTTACTTTTCTTGTCAGTGTGATGATATACATTGTAAGGGTGTCAAACTTCAGAAGATGATTCTGATGAAAAAGTAATAAAATCCCATCTTGCAGGTTTGTAGACTGAGAGACTTCCTGTGGGTAACAGAGTGGGTTACTGCCCAAGACAGGGAGAAATCCAAGGTCTCTCAGCTCCTGCCACTAATAATAAGGTCAAACATATATTCCCAACATTGCCCCTGATGTAACATGGTATGTAACTCCATACTCCTGTAGTAACCAAGTGCAGCCTTGTCCCAGCACGCCTGTTAACACAAAGTACGTGATGCCAGGAGAAGAGCAATGGTGCAGGATTCAGGGCTGCTCTGGGGCTGTATGGGGAAGCCACGTTAGCCTACAGCTAGTCCACAGGTTCCTGTAATCAGCTGGCTGTATGTTATCTCTAATTTTAAATGTTCCAAAGTTAACTTTGAGAAGTGGAGAGCAGGCTGTGCAAATTGTGCGGTACCCATGGTAACTGAGTTTAAGCTGCGGTTTTACACCTAGATGGATTTATTTGACATAATAAGGACCAAAGCACCAGATTAAATAAGGAAGGGACGCAGAAGACATTGGCTAGAACGCATCCTTGAAGCATATGTGCCACCAGAGATGCCCAAGATAAATACAAATGGCATAAAAACATTGCCTGAAGACCTCCACCTGGGAGCAAACACGACACGGGATGCAGTACAGGTTAGCAGGCATTCCCAGCCTTTTTTTGCAGAAATTTTAGTAACATACTTTGGATTTCTGCTTCTTCCTTCTGCCCAGTTCAGAGCATCCCAGCCAAGCAGTGGTGTGGCAGTATTGGCCACATCTCATGGCACATTGTGAAAGTTTTACTGGCACTGTTTTGGAACGCACCACATAGCTTTGCTCATGATTGTATTGACAGACCCATTTCACGCTCATCCTAGTAATACACGCACTTTTCATGCACCATACAACTGCAGAGCAAAAGCTCCCAGAGGCTTTAAATCTTTTATCTTCTAAATCACCTCTAAACTGCTTATCTCCATTAGCAATCTGGAATGCACAAGTCACCTGTCACAGGGTGAAAGGGAATTAAGTAAAGCAAAGTCTTTTGGTAGTTGAGCACTGGAAGCTTTTTTCCTGCTTTGCCAGGGATTTTCCAGATAGCCCTTGCCGTCATTTCCTCCAGGCCTGCCTAAAGGTATGCACCTCCAGAGTTGTGAGCAATGCCCACCGCCACCCCCTGCACATCCCAGCCAGGCACCCCAGGGACAGTGTCTATAAACTGTTACCCGCCTAATTAGGCCACGTCACACCAGCTCAGGAGCTGCTAAGCGGGACAGCCCAGCAAACAACTTCCTTGGTCAGCTTCAGAGGTTTTGGGGAAGCCCCTGAGGTGCCAGACGCTTTCACAAAAAGACGTCCATCCACAGACTGGACTTCAACCCTGGTGAGTGCCAGCCTCCCTTCTGTGCCAGGGTAGAGCTCACCAGAGGAACCAGAGACCATGACCGAGACCTCACCAGGGTCTGCAGTGAGAATGCACAGTGAGAGGTGGCTTAGGAGAGGACAGGGTATGACAGCAGCCCTTGAGGACAGAATCACCACCATCTCCCTGCTCCGGATAGACACAGTCTAACCAAGGCAGCCATCACGGTTAAGTCACAGTTGTCCCAGGCCAACTGCTTGACTCCACTGCAGGAGGTGCCCTGCCTGGTAGCCAGAGGAATGGAGAAAATCGTTACATGTGCCTCGTCTGTTTGACTTTGTCATTCCTCTTGAATCTCAGCTCACACTCGCCGTGTCAGTAGGTCAACCTAACATGCTGAGCACTGACCTGAGTCACCTGGAGCCCTGCGACATGGTCTGTCTTGCTGTCCCTCCAGCGGGGGAGACTGCCATGGGCAGAGGGGTGGAGCAGACATCGTGTGTGAGGAACATCTGAAGTCATGACAGTGAATGCCGCTGGGTTTTGTCTGTCAGTCAGGAAGGCTGTGTGTGGGAGAACCACTGCACAAACAGCCAGACACAACCGCTAGGGACTGCACACTCCATGAAGCCACTTGTAGTGGAAGGAGACAAAGACTCCATATATGCATGACTTCCTATAATTCAGTAAGAAGCGTGAAAGTTTTTCCATAAGAAGTAACAATCTTTGAAAAAATTTGGCTCCTTCTCACTCAAACAACATCTATCCCCAAATCTGAAATAGAGCATCACTTTGTTTTCTGCTTGACCAACATCAATGCTCATAAAAAAGTGGACTGTCTCTCCTAGGCCAGGGACTGCTGAAATGACCACACCTGCCATTAAATTCCTCTTAGCATGCACCTGGTTCCTGCTTCGTGGAAAAACTAGTAACATGCTGATGACTTAAGTAAATGAGCAATGCTCCATGCCAGAGAGGATATGATACCAGGACCATCCAGGAAGAGATGTTTCCACTGTGAAACAGGACTCACCAGCTGTCGCATATTCGGCCCCAGAACACAGGGTGGTTGGCACCAGCACATCCACATCCAGCCTTGACCCTTTCTCCTGTTTTCCCCTCATTCCACTGTTCACCTGTCTTTTCCCTCCTCCTTGCTAAACTCTTAAGAGCAACAAACTCAAATGACATTTGCCTAACATCAGGCATTTGGTAAGAAATGCCAACTTCATTAGAAGATCAGTGATGCTCATGGAACATGGGTCCCACAAGCACCACAGTTGCATGGTTCCCAGAGGTGCAACAGTAGAAAAATCGTCCAAAGAGACTGAAGAATGTAGTTCTTCAGTCCCTAAGAGCCTCAGTCCCCGAATTCCCGAAAACCAAAAGCTCTTATTTTTGTATCTAATATGGAAATTAAGAAAATATTAGCAAAAACTCTTCTCCTGCACTCCTGGTTACCTGAGAGCCCTTGCCTGTTTGCAGTAGAGTACAGGTGAGTTCAGCTGATAAGAATTCAAGCACAGCTGTTTCACTGTATGCAGGCAAGAAATCTGTAAATATACTGATGGGACTGGGCAGAGGGCTGTCATGAAACAGAATTCTGGGCTGGGGTGGAGGCTCCAAAACAGACTGTGGGTGCTTCCTGAGAGGCTGTCAATGCCAGCTTCACATCTTCTCTCCAAAGTGGACATATAAACAATTTCTAGTCACAGAGTTTAGACCATTATACTCAGCAAGTCTGTCATCCTCCATTATACAATTAGTAAAAAGTCTGGAGGCCAACTCACAGCAGAAACCTCTGACTCCTCCATTCCCCTGGGGCCCATGAGCACCCACTCCCCAGCTCATTTACCTTCCACTGGCTCTGGGGGATGCAGTCCCACACAGGCTCCTGCCAATTACCCAAGTCCCCATCCAGGCTCAATGCTAACCAGCATTAACATTGCAATCTCTATAACAAGCAGGCACAAAGGGCCAGCCTCACAGCTGGGAGCAGTGATCGCACTTCCCAGCTGTGTTTGGGGTTCGTGGGCACTTGGAAATGCATCCTGTCATTAATCCACTCTGTCTGCCTGCTCTTGTGAGAAATCTTTCTGCTCAGGATGCGGGCAGCAGGGCTGGAACGAAACCCTGTGCCCATAAATAAAGCTAATGACACAAGTCTTGCTGCTACCCACTTGACCAATAACTTTTTTTCCCTCCTCTCTTTTTTTTTTTTTTAATAAACTTTTAATTTGCTGATTCTTTTGCTTCTAAAGAAACTGTGGACTGGCCTTCTCCACATGCTGGTAAATAGGCAGCTATTGCAGGGGTCCCCTGATGCTGTGGGGACCCTCTCAGCTCCAGCAGCAGCAGAAGCCCCAGGCTGAGCCAGTACCCCACACCCTGAGCCTATTAGCCTTGCTGAAACATGAAGATTTTCAGCTGGGCTGAGGTGCCAGGCAAAGCAGTCATGCTGCTTTTGAAACCTAAGTTAGTGTTTCCTTACTGGGCTGCACTGAACCAGGTGGGAATTCCCCAGGTAGATCAGCACTGCTTAGCACAGTGCTGCACTGATCACAGATGCCCAGAGCTGGCAGGGATCACCTTGCGAGGTCCCACAAGGTTTCCGAAATGCTTTCTCAATCCAAGCTCAAGATATTAAAAAAAAAAAAAAAAAAAAAAAATCACTGCATATTTCAGACTAGGTCAACTGAAATGTTTCAACTGTGTTTTACTTGTTTTTTCTTTGAGTTGAGTTTTCCTTGAGAAATTTGAGCTATTCTAAACTGAATGACTTTTTTCCTCCCATTTTCAAGACGTCTAAAAAGTCATTTTAAAATCAGAAAAGGGGGAGAAATTTTTCAGGAATGGGAAGTTTATTGAAACTAATCCCTTCCCAAGAACAGTTTTCATTTTATGATTTTTTTTTCTGATTAAAAAAAAGTGTTTGAATAGAAAAAATCCATTTAGCTCAACTTCCTAGCTTCAACATCAACCCCTAACCTAACTCTGGGAAACAAGTCCTTCATTACTTTTCCCAAAGATAAGACAGGAAAAACTGACCTGCCTTCATTTGGGAGAAGAGTTTGCTGTGAGGACTCTCTCCCGTAATGTTTATATTCCAACCACTTGTTTATTTGAAAATTATTTAGTTCCTGCAAAACCAAATGTTCTGTATTTAATAGCTTAAGCTGTAAGTTATAAAAGCCAAATTCAGCAGACTATATGTTATTAAGAAATAAGGATCCAGATGGCTAGCTGAGGTCAAGCTGAGGCCAGCATACCCATAAAGAAGACATACTTGTGTGTCCTTATTAAAGGTTTGGGATTTAGTAAAAACAGGAGTGTTTTCCTTTTAGAGCACTTATTTCAGATAATTTTGTTCACTTTAAAAAATAGCCTACATCTTTCACAAAGTTTAAAATAACTAGAAGCTGCCAGAAGTGGGAGACCACTATATTGTGGTTTCACGAGGAACTGTTGCACTTTTTTTCATATAATTAAAAAATAATGCTAACTTGTGACTACTTTTGTTAAAAGCCAGAGCCTGTGTTGAGGTTCCTGCATTTTGGGAACACTTCCTGTGGCTTGAAGGTCTAGAAATCCTACAGAAATCAGTGCCGCCTCCTCTTTTGCAGCCATCTGCTCAGCTAAGGTGAGCCTGTGACAGCGACTGCCTCTAGCTGCAGAAGATTTGTCATCATTTCATAGAATCATAGGATCGTTAAGGTTGGAAAAGACCCTTAAGATCATCGAGTCCAACCGTTAACCTAGCACTGCCAAGTCCACCACTAAACCATGTCCTCAAGCACCGTATCTATCCGTTCTTTAAATGCCTCCAGGGATGGAGACTCAACCACTTCCCTGGGCAGCCTGTTCCAGTGCCTGACTACCCTTTCGGTGAAGAAGTTTTTCCTAATATCCAACCTAAACCTCCCCTGGCGCAGCTTGAGGCCGTTTCCTCTTGTTCTGTCACTCGTTACCAGGGAGAAGAGGCCGACCCCCACCTCGCTACAACCTCCTTTCAGGTAGTTGTAGAGAGCAATAAGGTCTCCCCTCAGCCTCCTCTTCTCCAGACTAAGCAACCCCAGTTCCCTCAGCTGCTCCTTGTAAGCCGTGTTCTCTAGACCCTTCACCAGCTTTGTTGCCCTCCTCTGGACACACTCCAGCACCTCGATGTCCTTCTTGTAGCGAGGGGCCCATTTACTGATTCACAAAGCTCAGGTGGTTGATATTGGGTGCTGAAGCTTGTACTTTCTGGCCACTGTGGGTAACACAGAGGAACCACCAGATGAAGCAGTAATCACCACTGCCTGTTACTGCCCACCACCTCGCCACTAACCTGACATGGGACTTGGCTTTTGAGACCAGGAATCTGCAAATCCAACTTTCTGCAAATTATGGAGGTTTTCAACATCAGCTGAGATCAGGTTAATGTGAAAGGCCTTGGTTCCAGCAATAAGTTGAAAAGAGGGACTGGTGAGCACTGATCTGTTGAGGCTTCATCACTCCCAGGGCGAAGCCCTGCAGCTCAGCACAGGCTTCGCCTGCAGCCGCCCCAGGGCAGGCAGGGGTCTCTGCCATGTGGACTCAGCAAGACCTGCCTCAGATCCTGTTTGATATTGACATTGCCCAACAGTGAACTAGTTAACAGTTGATAACATTGTGACATGAGACTAGTGCAAGATGAAGCAATGAAATAGAAACCGGAAGAAGTTCAAGGGGTCCTGGTGCTCTCTCAAATCCCCATAGTACATCCCCTTCCCTCCTCTGAAAATCCTGGTGCCGGTGGCCAGACAAAATGAGACAAACTCACCATGAACATCAATAGCCAGCACTGCAGGAGGCACAGACCATACTGCCGGCCAAAATGCTCACACTTCCTCCTAGCAATTTACTGTCACCCTTTCTCTGATAATTCCCTTTGTTTATGAGCAGTTCAAAAGTGCATTTCATTACTATACTTTAATTGGTTTATGATTAAGCAAGCAGGCGCTGCTAAGGAGATGAGAAACCATGGTGCAACACAGTAGAAAGCATTAGATGCCTTATTTCCTCCCTCAAAAAGAACTGTATGGTGCATCTGAAAACACTCCACAAGTGGCACGCCAACAAGAAAAGCAGGGCAAATAGATTTTCTACCCTCTTGAAACTAAATCCCTGTAAAGAAAATTATTATTCTCTCTCAGCACCACATGCTTCTGATTGCATCAAAATGCATTAAAATAACAATGCTTTCCCCTAAGCTGACCAATCTCAGGAAATGATTTACGGGCTGAAAGCTGTATTTCACTTGCTGGAGACTACGTAAGCACCAGGCTGCACCGGTTATTCACAGTGCCATGCTTTCTCCAACAAAAGACAACACTGATTGCAATTACTTTCATGAAGACAGAACGAGTCAAAAATAGTGCTTTGACCTTAAGAGTCTGGACTTTATGGGACATAGCAAAGCCATTAACACCAAACACCTGTTGGAACAATTTTAGCAAAAAATATTTTATTACCTAATTTACCTAGCAAACTTGCCTCTTTTTTAGATCTAGGATGTAAAAATTGGGAAACTTTCAAAACAGAAGTTCGTTACTCAGAAGTGCGTAATAGCTTTCTTAAAACACTATGCTGTCTTATATAAATACCTTAATAAAGATTAAAGAATGTGTCTGAAAACCAAAGGTTACTGATTTGACCACAATGGCTGCAGCCTTCTGTAACAGAGGACTTCAGGTACTTTAGCACAACTGAGACCTCATTCCAAATGAGTCACACATAGTATGGAAAGTCTTAAAGAAAACTCAAGTTATATAGAGACCAGAACTTCTGCCCACCTGGCAGGTACTTTTCTTTACATTCCTGATCCACTTTCAATTCACACATTTGAAAATGGATTCACATATTTGGACACAACATTATGGAGCAATAGAACGCACATTTTCTATTTAACAAACACTTGTGTATAACAATGAAGAACACAATAAGAAGAATCTCAATTTCTGCACTGATGCATTTGCTAACAAAGTTTTTACTTTCTATTTTGAGGATATTACAATTCAAAAAAACACCCTGTAGCTCAAAAACTGTTTCCATAAATGTAAAGAGATACTAGATCTCCTTAAAAGAGGATGATGAACCATACTGCTTAGGGATATAACACAATGCCACAAGTAAAGGCCTTACTTTCACCTCTAGAATCATGTTCTGCCCATCATATCACATGCAAGAGGATGTGGCAACACTTGCAGTCCTCATTCCAAAGTTCAGGGATTGCTCTTGGTCAAGCATCTGTCAGGCAATAAGCTCTGTTGAGGGCAAACTTCTGTGCTAGAAAAGGATAAGCAAGGTGAGTGATATATGAAAAACTCCTTAGCCAAGAGGAACAGCAAACTTCCATGGTTTTTGTGCAGAGGCAGAAAGCCCTGGCACATGCTCCCAGAGCTGAAACAGGTGTCTCTTTCTGTACACGTGGAAGATACCACCAGATTCCAGCAACATGATTAGCCAGACACCTCTCAGTGCTGCCAGTTATTATAGCCACAGGTTCCCTTTGTTGGGATCACAGAGCCATGCACTGTTGGAGAGCAACCGGTGGACTCGGTTTGTGCAACCCTGTGCATCCTGAGCTCAGGATGAGCCCTGTCTCAGTTATGGAGTCAGCCCTGCACTGCAGCTTACGGAGCTCCCCAGGGTGGAACTAAACCAGCTCAAGTTTTTCTAGCTGTCTTGTAGATCAAGACCAGGAAGTAAGGGACCTGAACTCCGAGAAAAAAGATTTTCCTTGCAATCACAGGACTTGAAAGACCTCATGCACTTCGGTCACAACAACCCCATGCAACGCTACAGGCTGGGGGAGGAGTGGCTGGAGAGCTGCCTGGCAGAAAAGGACCTGGGGGGGGTGGTTGACAGCCACCTGAACATGAGCCAGCAGTGTGCCCAGGTGGCCAATAAGGCCAATGGCATCCTGGCTTGTATCAGGAATAGTGTGGCCAGCAGGACCAGGAGGTGATAGTGCCCCTGTACTCGGCACTGGTGAGGCCGCACCTCGAGTACTGTGTTCAGTTTTGGGCCCCTCACTACAAGAAGTGGTGCCCAGGGAAGTGATTGTGTCTCCATCCCTGGAGGCATTTGAAGAACGGATAGATACGGTGCTTGAAGACATGGTATAGATGAACTTGGCAGTGATAGGTTGACGGTTGGACTCGATGATCTTAAGGGTCTTTTCCAACCTTGACAATTCTATGATTCTATTTTTTCAGCAGACTGTCACTGAGTTCTGTATACCATGGTTCCATCAGCTCTAATCATCCAAGCAAGTACCAACAACCTTGTAGGATTTGATCCTACTTATTTCTTGTTTATACCTACGTGCTAAGTACATCCTTAACACATGCAGGCTTTGGCTGAGAGTAGGACGCATTACAGCAGGCAGTGCACACACTGAGAAAAGGCTTTGGTCCTTGAAGAGTTTATAGCCCAATATAGACAAAGAGAAGACAGAAAAGGAAACCCCAGTTATTACCATGTACCTGTATTTATGATGCAGAGGCTCTCTGTAATAAATAAACAACTTGTAATTCAGTATCAGTGCAGACTGTATTCATAAGTTATACAACAGGAAAGTTATCTGCCTTTGGTCTTCCACAACCTGCCTCCTATTCTCCAGCTGTTGCGCTATCACCTGCTCACTGCCTCTGATTTTTGAGGATTATCTGTGGATTCATTTTCAAGGAAAATAGTTTTAAGAACTGTGTTGTATTTTGTGCATTTTTTTTTTTAAAAGATTATGAATTGAGGCCAAGGAAGATAAAATGCCTTGCCTGAAAACATGCACGGGCTCTATAGCACATCAGGGAAATGCATGCAAGATTTTCTGGTTTCAATCTGAGCTCTAACAACAGAATCACCGCTCCTGCTTAGCTAAGGGCTGCAGTCTCTGTATGCAGTAAACAGATCATATGGGCCATAGGCCTCAAGTTTATCTTAAGCTCCTTTAAAAGCACCACGCATCATTCAAAGGAAAACGCGTGACCTTTTGTGACATCTCTCTGGAAGGAGCTTTCATGTCTGTTGCTGTGAGATGATTAGAAGACATGGTATTTTGAATGCAAACTAAGAAATCCCAGTGCTCCGCTGCTTCTTATTCTCAGGCATTAAGAAACAGATTTCTCTAGGTTTTGTAGGAATTGGGAAAACACAGGAAAACAGGAAATGAGCAATGGAGTAGCAGGGAGCTTTGCCTGGCCCCTTCTTCCTCTTGCTGGTGGAAGTCTCACTCTTATCATGCTGAAGGGCATCCTCCAGCCACATATTGATCAGAAAAAGTTGCCTCGAGACTGGAGGGGGCAACAGCCAAACTGGAGGTGTGGAAGGAATTAAAACCTTGCTCAGTCAGCTATTACAAATGGACAGCCACTCCTTATTCCAACCTGTCCCTCTGAGCATGGACTAGGACATTTTGCTGAACAAGAGCTTCTCCACCAAAAGGAAGGAACATCTAGCTCTTCATCGGACTGGCCATGATGTAGTATGTTTTCTCTCTTGTGCTGGATGAGGACGCAACTGGGTACGGAGGGAGAATACTAGGTAACAGATATGCAACACACATGTTCCCTCCTTCGGGGCGATAGTCTCCTCAGTTTTAATTGGGCTTCGGGGATGATGCCGTAAGACTATGGGAACAAGTCTGGGTTGGATCTGCCAATGAGAGGATGATACCTTGTCTGGTAATGACATTGCCAGATGTCAGAAAGATAAAACTGTGCCTGATTCATACAATTGCACCTAACTTCATCACATTTGCAATTTTCTATGCTTACCTGGCCAGAACTGTATCTGTGCCTAAAGAAGTATATCATCACCTGACCTGACTCAAAACAGCCACAGTGACCTAAATGGCACGACTCTAGATTGTACCAGCTGAGGGTATCATCTCAAAGCAGAAGCTAGTTTAGCTAGACCTCAAAGTACTCCTGGAAACTACATGGCATCTGAACTGAGCCCCCTTGAGGTTATTCAGATAGCATCAGCCTTTATTAAGATTTCATTCCTTCAAGCCCCTTGCATTGACACATGTAGTGCCAATTTTCTGGTGACCTCTTGTTACTGAGCTGGCCCATTTCCCAGAAAACATATGCCATGTGAAGTAGCTCACCCCAAATTACGCCAAACCAATTAAAACTGTTTTCAAAATAAATTGCCTCTTGGCTAAGCGTATTTTTGTGAAGCTGTATTTTGCTCGCCTTATTGACAGTCATGGTCTTTTATGCCCTTGCTGTACCCCAGTCACGGGGGCATTAGCCCGAAATTACTTGAGGGAAACTATAGTCTTCCCTCCTGGGGCCAAAAAGCCCAGAGAAGGTGAGTGCTGCAGGCTGTGCCGCATCCCAGTTTAATAATGAGGATAGCGGGAGACAGGAATTAAGGCTGAGACAGAGAAGTTCAAAGGCCTCCTACCAACAACTGCTAAGTCCAGTCTGACTTACAAAAGCAGAACCACACCACAGTGCTCTTCACTCAGGGAAAAACAAAGGCATACAGAGAGGAGAAGCTGCGACCAAAATAACAGTACCAAAAATTTGTGTCTGAATTCTGTAGAGACATATGGTGTCCCAATAAAAGGCTCCACCAGAAGTAAACACGGACAGAACTCATCCTGACCATGTGTGACAGTGGGGCCATAAAATGTGGGAAAGAAAAGACAGAATGAATCTCCTGTAACCCAGTACATGTGCTCAGTGTCACAAGATAAATAATCGATTTACCTTAATTAGCCTGCATCCTCCTGCTGTCACGCAACCTCTACTTGGAAACTGCACAGCTAGGTGAAATCAACACCTTATGTATCAGTAATTACTGGACAAAAGTTTAATTTTGCTATGTTCTAGTATCTCAGTGGCTCACTCTGCAAACTTAGCCATGGTATTTTCAATTCAGATGGATATAGGAGATGGCATACCTTAGTCATAGCTTCACAAGTAACAGCTTGAACAGCTGAAGAGGATTTAACCAACCAGCCCAAACTTCAAGGAAACAAACAAATGCTGAAATAAAGACTGAGCACATGCTTGGTATGAAAGTAACCATGTAAAGCAAGAAAATACTACTACAAATCAATTTCCTGTATATATGTGTGCATTTGTAATAAATTTGCTTCAGCTATTTTCAGTTGTTGATTAACAGTCAATGAAGAAACAGTCTCACTAACACTACTCCACGTGACTGTTTTAATGCTAAGAGACTAAAGGGTGCTTATATGCCTCAAGAGGTTGGAAGAAGGGACTTACTCTTTTGGATAAACTGCATGTTGTGAATTACACGTTCCAAGCTTATTATGCCCAAGAAAAGAAAGGTAACTGGTTGAAAGAAACAAACAATCCACCCTAATCTTGCCGCCTACAGAAAAAAATCTTACAAAAAATATTTTATCATCGGAACTAATAATTGAACTACGTTGCACATGAGGCAATGCCTTGCATGGTGAGGGCTAGTGTGTGTCTTGGCTTCCAGAGATACACTAAGAGCCACAAGGGCACACAAGGCTTCTTTCCTATTGCAACATATGCACACACAAAAGGGTAACTGCCTTTGCATTAGGGCGACTATGGCCTCACGGACCCCTCTGAGATTGAGACTTACCTCCCTATGCCTGCATATCAGAGGACAGCTAAGTCCCAACTCCCCTCCTGCTATCCATAGGTGAAAGCGCAGCAGCAGAAAGATGCATCTCTCTGTGTACCTCCCAAATTGCTCGCAGCCGTCCCAGTTGTTACCATGGGACAGTCCTGACGAGCACAATGTGCCAATTACCTTTTTACCCATCCAACACTGTCACACCAGTCGCAAAGGAAAGTGTTTATTGATTATAACTGAGCCAAAAGGATCCCCTGCTAAAAGCTGCTTCCACAACATTACTTTTTACTACTGATTATTAGTAGAACCAACGGAACGAAAATAATTTCCAAAAGTGAGACAGTTTAACAGGAAACCAGCATCAACTGGCAACAGTTAAAAGAGCTCACAAGGCAGCAAAAGGGGGGGATATTCACTGTGGCCTGTCTTACGAATGCCATGAGTTCAAAGCTTGCATCCAACCTCCAGCATTCTCCAACAGCTGAGAAGGTGCCCAAACGGGAACTAATCACTTCTAACTTGTTCTGAAATCCTGAAACATGTACAAGAAAGCTAAACGCTGTGTCAAAAGTTTGCACCATTTTCACATTGTTAATGAGCCCCATTCTGTATAAAACACACATCCTTGGTGGGTTTATGGAGAACATACGTAGGGACTTCTGCCACTAGGATTTCCATAGCTGGAGAGAGTAAATAACATGCAGAAAGGAACTACGCTGTAGGAAACAGTGCCCTAAGTTTGACAGCATATGCTTTAATGTACTGTTTGCAACCAGTCAATAAAACCACACAAATCTGTTTGAATATGGAAATGTAAGCATTCCAACGTGAGTTTAATTTTTAAGGTTGAGCCCACACAGCTGCATGTGTTGCTATTAAACCACTCAGAAGAAATATAATTTATTTTAAACAGCCTTTTTGGTATTTCCCCCCACCATTCTTGCCTTTAAACATTCAGCTAAGTCCATCACAATCATTGCCTATATATTCATTTTAATTATGTAGCTATGTGAATTAAAACATCATCATTTGTATAAACATAGCATATACCTAAACACCTCCACATTCACACCACAACTACACCTTAACCAGCAATGTATGCGATGTCATTATACCAATTTACTCTACTAAAGATGATCAACCAAGAAACAGACACCACCAGCAAAATGCAGATGTTTAGAGCTTTTTAGATGTAAGGGCTGTATTACAAGTGTATCCACAGCAGCCATGAGCATTTTTGAGGAAATGGCAATTTGGGAACCAAAGCAAGCCAAAGCTCTATCAGCTCACCATGAGTACCTAGAAGGTGTATTTTAGTAGTTAATATTAAACAATAAATTCTCCCATTCTGCCAACATCATTAACATCACTTTTCAGCATAATGACAGCCTCTAGCAAGAGGCTGCATGGTGACAATTCCAATTAAGTTTCCTCCTCTTTATCTCACAGGTCGCCTGTTAAAAAATGCATGTTTGCTCCGTCTTCTCTCAGAACAAGACTGACTGCAGCGGAGGTGAAGTGTTCTTCTAAGCCAAGTAGGTCACGCCGTCTCAGCTCCACTTTGTACATGTACTCTGCATGTTGTGCGAGCTGTCATTTGACATGCCTTCCTCCCCGGCTTCCGGGCTGAGCTGCCTTATGCCCTGCGGACAGGCTGCCTCTCCTTCCCTTAGCAGTAGAGGGGAACCCAAAGAGCCACTGTCTTCACCTGCAGACCTCAGCAAAAAAAGCCCCCGCTAGCAAGAGCAGCCTTTCTCATGCCAGTATCTAAATCAGTCCAGTGTGCTCTCTTCACTGATTAAAGCAGCTCCTTAGGGGCCCAATTCAAAACCCACCGAAGCTGATACAAGTTTTACTTTGGTTTCTAGTAGGCTTTGGATCAAGTCCTGTTGATACCATCACACACTTCCTACAAGATACACAAGGGGAAAAGGGGGAGAACCTGTTTCAATGTAATCCTGTGTTCCCCTTACCTTAAGGAAAGAGTGGTCAAAAGGATCATTCTGTTATACCAGCAGTGCCTAGGACCTAAGCAATGATTTCAAGAATCCATCACAAGCTGATTTCACAGCTGTGGTGCAAGGACAGCTACCAGCTGAAGAGACCCAGTGGGAATGTGGAGTATAGTCTCAGAGTAAGCAAGTCTGATTCCCTCTTGGATGCAGTCATGCACAGAGGCTGTTTCTAGGAGCTGAGTATTTGACCCTGTGGACATCACCCCCAGTCCCTATCCCTCTCCCAGGGAGAGAGTACTCTCTCCCAAAAGGGAACTCGCATGTCAAGGCTGAGACCACACAGACCATCGTATTGAGTGGTATGATACCAAACGAGGACCCACGTAACATCAAAATCTCTACAGATCTAAGAGCCAGATAGACTGAGAAGAAGAAGAGGGACATAGTCCCAGAATAAAGGAAACTTCAGAGTTTCTTAGACCATGTAACAAAGAAAATGCACGTTTGTTTAATTATCCATAGCCCCTTAATGCATGTATGGTACAGTTTTTGCAGACAGACAAGCCTGCAAGAACTGATTGCAGGCACACACACACACACAAATTCACCCCATGCCATGGCGAGGTTAGATGATTCTAAGAAAGAGGACAAACAGCAGGAAGGTGAAGCTGCATATTAAAGTGCTAAGATCAGTTGTTAGATCTCAAGTCTCTGAGGGAGTGCAGAAAACAGACGTATGGAGTTCATTGCATTGAGTCCAGGAGCATTTATCTTTTTTGTTCAGTATCAACAACTGGGTCTTTATTAGGCCAGGAAACAGCTAAACCCAGGCCTTTTGACAGTTCTGCCTTGATGCAATCAAATAGGATTCACCCTTAAAGTGGCTTTCCTGGCAGTTTCAAGACCCAAGATATCCACAGGAGTTTCATATAACAGATGCTGTGCAATACACCTTCGGCCCTAATACCAAGTTTCACACAGGGTGATTTTTAGGCAGTTAAAACGTTCTTTTCTGGTGTCTTAAATATCACAGTAAAAGCATTCACCATTTCTGCTTATACAAGCACTTGCTAGGCTACTTGCCTCCCATGCTGCAGACTGCAGTGTTTTGTTTGCTCCAAAAAACAATGCACTGTCACTTAGCTCTTTGCACTTACCCCATCAACGGCACATTCTCACAGCAATGCCTTCAACCTGCAAATCCCCTGGGAGGACTGCAATACTTTTGCAAGATCTAGGTCCAGTCTTGGCAAGTGACTGACCTAGTCACTCTAGTTTCAAGCCAATATAGGGCATGTACAGGCTTTAGATAACTATATAAATGCATATATTGTATGTATCCACCACATAGCCTCCAGAAATGTGAAGGTTTTGCAGTTTTCCACACATTTTCTAGGTAAGAAAGCTGAGAAATGTAGTCAGGTGTGAAGGCAGGAATTAAATGACTCATCCCAAGTTACAGAGCAATCGGTGAAAGATCTAGGAGAAAACTGCCTTCATGCAAGCAATTTTGTGCAACAGCATCTATAGAACTCTTATGTTAAGCACTGTAGAGTTGCCCCATCACATGAGCTACTTGAAGTTTGTGGATTGCTCCCTCATGTCCATCCTTCTCCTCTCCCCCTCCCAGAAACTGATATCAGGTAAGCAGCATGAAATCACTGGGGCTTGCAAGGATTACCAGTTGCATGACTGGAGCCTAAAAAGACAAAAAACCAGACCTGAAACACTAAAGCGGGGAAGATCCTAAAGGCAACACAACCCGAGCAATAGTCAGCAAACATACAATTGCTGCTGGACAAACTCCAAGCACCCGTTTCCACAGGCACCCAGAAGATGTGGCAGCAGGCTCCCATAGCAGTACTGTGATCAATGTGCTGCAAGTCCTGGCAGCGCCTGTCTTCCCAACCAGTACATTTTACATGTGCAATACAATGTGCTGTAGAGTGGAAAAAAAGTCTTTTACCTGAAGGTGTTTATTTTCTTTAATCCATTTTTTTTACCCTCTAAGGGTAGCAATTGTTCTATTGCTTTGAACTTAAAAAATCACGAGTGAAGCTTGTGTAGTAACTAAGAATATATTTTCATATGTGCAATCGTGTTGTGTCTCAGTGTCCCCACACCAGTTTCTCGACTCTCAAACTGTTTTATTGAGTGTGCCTAACCATCTACAATTACTCACATTTTCTTTTACAATGGTCTGACTGCTTCATAGTTGCTCCTTAGTTTTGCTTAAGTAAGACCGCAGCAGTCCCACAGTCCTTCCTTCCCCCTGTCCTGAATGCAAATGATGCTCAAGGTTGTTAGCGCAGGAGGGATGAAGGTTCATTTTCTACAAATTGTTACTCACTGCAGAACAATACTAAAGCCACACCAATGGCTAGTCTCAACAGGAATTCAAAACACAAAAGGATCTTTTTCTTCCTCTCCCTCCTCCACCACCTTTCTTTTTGGTTGGTTGTTCTTTTTCAAGACACTCCCTCCTGCTTAAGCTTTGCAGATAGATACTGCCCCTCTAGCAGCCACCTCCCTGCAAGGGACCCCTGACGCGCTATAGCTGTGACCAGGAGCACCAAAAGGAAATACTTTCTTGGTCCCATCCTTCAGCTCGCTGATACGCCGATTACCACTACCGCTGACTCAACAACCCAGGCACAGCACTCCATAACAACATCTCCTTTAGGATACATTAAGAATGGATTTATGCAGTGCTTATTGGACCACCTCAAATCTTTTGTGGAAGCTCAACAGGCAGCTCTGGGACACAGACTGGAAACTGGCAAAAAGAGACCAACATGTAATAGCAAAGACCTGAAAATTAAATTGTTTATTAACCTGCTCATGCACCTACCAACTCCCAACTTTCACCTCTGGTGAAGTAAGCAAGGTCCTGAGAGTAGTGCCACATTTCACATGCTGGAGGACTGACCCCTTCCCATAAGCCTGTCAGCACAGAAAGCTGTACAGGATTTTGCTATGGAGTGAGCTAAGACACTGTTAAATTTTTAATTCACAGATGTGCACTGACAAGGAACAGGCTGTGTTAAGTGCCCAAGGACAATTCAATAGTCTCTGGTCTCTGCAAAACCACAGGGCTACCCTGTAAGCTCTCAGGAGCACAACAGTGGGAGGATGCCTCCAACAGCAGGTGGGGGACTCTGAACTCACACGGGCTTCACCTCTGTTGGGATGACAAAGACCTTCACAAATCTTCCAGAATATTCCTGCTTTCTTGCACTTATTAGAATTCTTACAACTTGGACAGTTTATCAAAGGGAAGAAATTCACTTGGGCACTTCAGTGTTTGTAGCCCTTCAAAAGTCTTTATTGCTGATGTTGAGAACACCTGGATAGAATAGATCAATAAAACATGAACTGCAGACCAACTCCTATTCCCACTCTCATGCAGTGCTGCAGACCTTCTGCAGCTGCTGCACATAACTGGCTTTGGACTTGGTCCAGAGATGCAAAGACCTTCAATCTGCTCAACACTGCCACGCAGACAGCAGAACCAGCCACCAGCTTATGAATCAGTACTATCGCCTGACAGCAGGTAAGCAGACTGACTTGGATACGAACTGGCACAATGAACAGTGCCTACAATATGTTACACATTTACCATTACATTTTTATGACTGTTAGTCCACTTCAAAACTCCTTCAAACCTCTCAACTCTAGCTAGCAAATTTTTTTTGCAGAGTTCCCTGAAGCATCTTCCATGTCCAACACTTGTTCTTCTCCAAACCTTGCATTTATTTCCCTCCTAATATATTAAATCATAAAATGTATTTTGGCTTTCAATGCTTAATGCTCCAGCTACTGTTTATATAGCTACTGTCTTCTGTTTAAAGCAAAGCACCCTATTAAAGTGCAGTGATTAATCAAGATCATAAATGCTGTGGTAAGGCCCTTGCTACCAATCACATTCTTGCACAGAAAGGCACTCATGCCAAAAAGGGGGAGAAAAGGCTCATTTACCACTATTGTAGTACGATTATTTTCTGTTAAGAGTGGCAGCTCCTTTATCCAACAATGAATGCAGACTGACCAGCAGTTTGGAGACCTAGTAAGATATGGTTAAAGATAAAACAAAGTTATCCTGTGTGAATGAGGACAGATGGCAGCCACACAATAGCCATCAAGTCTACTTAAACAGATAAGTAGTCTTCCTACGCCCAGCCCAGCTCTAGACATGTGCTGATTCAAAGACTGGCTCTCGTTGCATGGAGCCCTCTAACCTGAAACAGGTGCAGAGGTCATGCTCTCATTTACAAATTTGCCCATTTTCTCTGTCAAGCACAAAACAAGCAAAGCCCACAACAGATGCTCCTGCACAGCAGCGATAAGCTACGCCTCTGTGCTTTCCAAACATGTGCGTCGGATCCCGGGACAAAGCAGCACAGCTCTGGGAAAGGCAGAGGAGCACTGCATTGGAAATGCAGCTGCCAGCCTGGCAAGCCCAGCGTTTCAACAGATTTCTGAGCCTCAGCAGATACAAGCTGCCACGGATGGCAGAGGGCTGCACAAGTGATACCCATTTCACTTCAGAGATGCAGGCTGTCCCCAGGCAGGCTTTCTATACAGAGAGAATCAGTGACAGATACAGGGAAAAAGAAACAGAAAACCACCTGTATCAGCCAGGGTGGCCAGAGTGAATTTTTAATGACATGGATCAGTATAAGACTTAATGCCACTAAGCAACCAAGGGCCTCAGATCCAAGGCCAATTTCTGCAATGGGGAGCATTTTACCAAACACAAAAGGTGCTGATGAGCCTGAGAAACCAGGAGGCAGAGACAAGCGGAAAAGCTGGAGGGGAGGCACCAGGGCACTGGTGAGACAAACCATCTCAGCAAGTTTCTGTGAAGTCTGATGGGCCCTTCCCCCCTAGACACTGCAAGACTGCGGCTTTTAATATTGCAAGGATTACTCCAGTCCATGGGCTTAACCTTCCTACAGCAAACCTACCCAGAGACGGAGTGCCGCTGTCTTTCTGCTGCGAAGTGGCCTATCAGCCGTAGCCTGGCAAGTCAGGATTTCAGGCATGGCCAGCAGTTACGGCTTCTTGCAAGGGGCTGAGTGCCCCTGCTTCCCGCCTGACATCCTGCACTACTTCATCTTTATATACGTCCATCTTCTGATGATCTCTGCAAGCAGCATTGCTGGGAAATGAAAATGCTCTGGGTTCAGTTCTCATAAACACGGCTGTAAATCCTCAAAAGCCTTTTTAAGCTCTGTCATAATATAAGACTTTCTTTCCCATGACACAGTTTATTATACAACTATTTCTTTCCATTGTTTTAAGAGGAAAGGGGAAAGCACTGTAACATGAATTGAATCCAAAGGTGATAAAATTTTTTGGAAGAATGCGTATGAGCAGTTTGGACCCCTCATTACATTTAGTAAACTAAACAAACAGAAGTACAGGTGGAAAGGATGCTCACATCTGTGACTATCCTTCACTAGAAGCCTAGCCTAAGGCTTTTCAAGTCAAGTCAACTCCATAAATGCTGGATTAGGCCCAGTAAGAGTATTTTTTTAAATGATTTTATCAATTTTTCTTCAGTAACAGCATTTCAGAAGGCATAAATAATCTTTTTCCCTAATGAAATAGAAGCAAATGTCTCATCTTTGACAGATGTAGAAAGCCCCCCCCGAAAATGGCCCAAACACTGCGTTTTTAGAAACTGAGTGAAATTCTGGGTGAGTGAAAGAAGGTACACTCCTTTTTTTCCCCTAGCACTGCAGATTTAAAATCTACTGTTCTGTATTATATATGATTATACACACATATATACACAGGCCAAATTCATATTTGGTTACTGAAAGAAGCTGATTTGCTCCAGGAATTAGTTTTCTACAGTACTTTATTCCAACAGACCTCATAAAAATAATTCTAACTCCAGCACTCCTTCACCAGTATTAAGATGACTTTGTTTTGGTATTTCTCCTGCCCGTTTGGATACTGCAGAAAGGCATTTTATGGGTCAAGACAGTGTTATTACAAGGGCTCCTCATAATAAAGAGAGCTCTGGAAAATGTAAATGCAAACATTAACAAAATGTAAGTGAACACACGGATGCAAATGCAAATGCTTTGACTATACCTCCTTCCCTGTGTCCCACTGCTTTTCTCCATTTTTAATTATAGGTTGGTATTTTAGGGGGAAAATCACAAATCTCTTGCAAAGCTGACACTATGGCTGAATACTCATGTTTGCTCTGCTGGGCACAGATTAACCTTTAACATATGAAGAACAAAAAATAATTTTGTGTTTCACAGCCAAGAAGTATTTTATAGGGCAGTCATGATGGTATTAAATTGCAATCCAAAAGGTAACTGAGGTGGCAACAGCACTCGAGATGTCTCTGGAACAAAACCACAACCATTTGCCAAGTTGCCCTTTAAAGGATATCGCAACAGCCCTGAGCCTCCACGAGCCCTGGTTTAAACGTAATCAGCAGAAGGTGGAGGGATTTCCCCCCCACAGATCACCTTACAATTGGGAGAGGAAAAAATAAAAAAAGAAAGAAAGAAAGGACAAGACAGTCTTGTTGCTACAGCACTCAAATTGGTGTCAGGAGAAGAGCTCCCAAGGCCCAGGTCTTGCTCAGGAGTGCTGCATGATCTTTAGCAAAAGGTGCAATTGCCTCATTTCTCCCTGCGCAGGAGGGCTGGTGTCCCAGCCTTGGAGTTATACAGCTGGCGGCAGTAACGGTGGCTTTCCTACACACAGTGAAGAACAATGTCACCAGCACGGAGACAGCAGAACCGGGAGGCACCTCTCGGCCACGTGCAGACCCTCGTACCCAAAGGTACCCGTGTATACAACTGTTGTGCAGTCAAACTGCAGCAATACAACTACGCAGAGCCTTCTGCCTGCAGGATCTTGACCTGCACCTGGGCTGCCTGGCTGCCAAGCACAAACTCCCAGGAGCAGGAGTTGTTACATTTAATGCACCCTTCTGCTGTTGTTCCCTGCATTCAAGATGCTAAATAAAATTCAACACATGGCATTTCCTGCAAAAATACATGAATGAGGAACGACAGCACACAAAAAAAAGGCAGGGCCTAAGCGTTGGTGGATCTGTAAATGTCACTCAGAGGCTGAAACAGCTACAGGACAAGAACACTGAAAATAACAGGATTCCACCATAACGGAATGGAAAGTTTGCTCAAAAACTCTCAAGAATCCTCCCTAACCAGTCCCACTGTACTCAGGGCCGTACAGCCACATCATACTAAGAGGTCTATGCAGATCAAAATCTTGGACTACCCTGCTCTTACACCCTCCCTTGGCAAACACAACACTGAGGGCACACAGCAGACTGAGTGGGGACCACTGAGACGTGCAACAGTTCAGAATGACAATCTCTTTGTCTCCTTTTATCTGT